>NW_028277113.1:39643500-40297500 GCF_059951505.1 Python bivittatus | reverse complement strand
CTCTGTGACTTCTTTTAAAAATATAATTTATACTTCCCTCACTGAGCCCAAGAAAGAAGTTGCTGCATTTTGGAACAATTGTCTCTTCCAGGAATTCTTCAGAAATAGCCTCTCAGAGCAGACATTATAATAGTCAAGGCAAGAATTAACTATAGCAAGAACTATCTGGCAAGGTCACTTCACATAGAAAAAGTTATGCCATCCATTCTAGCTCTAACAACTACTCAACTAGCATCTAAAATACAGCAATGTTGGTTCCAGGTGAGACTTTGTGTGGAGGAAATTCCACAGGTGAGAAGCCATGGCTGGAATAAAAAACTTGGTTATGAAAAAGATCCTAGATTGAAACCTAAGCATTGGGGGTGGGGGGTCTTGTGTCAAAACAGATCTTGTAGTTCATATGGAAGGATAGACAACCCTGATGCCCTTGAGATGAAAAACATTTTCCTTTTCCTGTCCGATATATATTCTGATTGGTTTGTGAATTAAATTAAAAATAAATACTTCACATTGATCTCACCAAACTGTTAGGGATAATACACAGATATTTTCAGTCTCCTGTTCCTAACAAAGTCAGATCATTTTAAATCAAAGATGATTACAATCAAAAGTTGATAGTAAAAAGAATCCATACAGATATAATAATAAGAGTAATTCTTTTGGGAATTCCATCTATGTGCTGCTTGTATAATAATGTTTTTTTAAAGTCTGGGAAATGTGTATGCATTATCACTATTGCATATATATTTTGATATAAAGATATAGTTTATAGTACATACAATATTCTTAGCAGCAGGCACACTATCTCACGCCCACTCATGCAATGAAGGGGGCTCACTCACTCATTAGAACTATTGACAAAGGCAAACAAAGAGGAGAAGACTACATAGAGGTTTTTTATTTTTTTATTTTTTTAATTTTGGGGAAGAAGTTGAAGAGATAAAAGGGATGGCTGAAAGAGCTAAAGAACTGCAAACTGGGCACAACTAACACGTACTATGCTACAAATCAAATAGATTGAGTTAAGAAAGGGGAAAAAATAAAAATAATCGGATCTGGGAAAATGTAAGGGATCACACAAGAAAGTACAAAACAATAAAATAAAGAGCTACAATCTGTCACCCTACCTTCAAGAAATTTGGCATAATGTTGACAAACGAAGAGGAGGAGAGAGCAGAATGTATCTAAGCACTCTGATACTGTATGCAGGGTTGGGAAATGTTACTCTCATTGGTTACCATGCATGTCAGTATCAGAGTAACCATCACATGGTACAACTTGGCTCTCTTAGCTTTGTCCCTACATGAAGGGAGAGCTGCAAAAATGTTTGAGACTCTGTGGAGCCAAAAAGTCCATCAAATCTCCAAAATGGTTTTGAAACCCTCAGAAATTAAAAGCACTTGATTTGATTGAATAGAGTGAATCAATTCAGAGATTCATTTCAGATATTAGATTTTGAAATCCTTTAATCAAATCATTCCTTCAAAGCCTTGCACACTCCTGATAGAGACTATAGGTGCTTAGCATTAACATAACATTTAACATTTCTTTCTAACTGCTTCATATTTTATGTAAAATGGTGCTTCAGAAAAGTGTTTTGATGCAATAGGGTTATACGGAACTCATGGAAATGTTTTTTGCCATTCCAAAAGGTCTAAAACTACCATTGTCAAGCACCACAGACAATCCCACAAAATATCATTATGCTTTATTATTTCCAAAAAGGATAGTAGATACAAAGAAGTAGAGAATTCCAGTACAAGTAAGTTAGACAAAGAACTTTATAGTTTCTACATCATATCCAACACTGAGGCCATAGGTGATTCTCCTTCATCGATCAACAAAGCAGAAATGCCCAACATTTACTAAATACTTACATGAGCATTTATACTACTTCAATTCACATACTCTAAGAAGTGGCTAACAAAGACCCATTTCTAGTAATTCAGCTTAAAACATATGCAATGTACAATAATAATAAATACGATAAAGTGTTACAAAATCAGTAATACAACTACATTATAATAAGACCTGATACCTCCTTAGTCACATACGTAGCCATCCCAAAATCCTCCCAGAAGAGCTAGGTTTTAACAGCCCTCCAAAATTCTAAGAGATATGGGGCCATCCCTATTTCTGGGGACAAGTTGCTTCAGAGGAGGGGGTGACAACTGAATAGGCATCTCCAGGCCCCCATCCATCAGCATTCCCTAGGAGGTGGCACCTGTAACATGCCATCTCTCATAGCTTTCACAAGACAAGCAGATACCACATGGAACAGGTGGTCTCACAGATAGGTTGGTTCATCAGTTCAAGTAGATTTATGTGTGAGGCAAACTGAAGAGAGATGATAGCTTGAAAGATTAATGTGCCAGAATACAAATCCTATCATTCCCAGCTTCCTTAGCTAATGCCTGAGGTGTGTTAGGAAAAGCTGCTTTAAACTGAGCACTGAATATTGTGCTTGCATCAAGAATATAGAACTACTTACACTCCAATGTACTATAGTGCAAGGAACAAAGACAAGCAGTAACATGGATCCGTTTTGCCTCGATCTAGGATTTGGGATGTATGGCTTATTATTTCATCATAACCTAATGCTAAAATCATAGCTTCACAATTCACAATAACTTATTTACTTTCCATAAAATATTTCTAAATGAATTTGATCCATATATTGGAGAGGACCATGATCAGTGATGAGATATAAATCTCACATTCATTACTTGCTGGCTGCTAGAGGTCATTTTTATTTTTATCCCCACCACTATAGCTTCCAGTCTTTGCAGAAATGCCTGATCTTTACACAAAAAGTGGAGAAACAAAGAGTTCTTGATTCTGAAAAAAAGCATAGTTATATAAACCAGCAAGGACTCTATAAACTCTTATGCACTGCTACAGTAAAATAAGTTTCCTTCTTTTCTGTAGAATTTCCCTCCAAAGACCAATGTAGAAGGCTGGTTTCCTCTGATACTGTAATATCTGCTGCACTTACCCAGCACAAGATACCTATACCCTATCCAAGTCTCCCGACACTAGTTTTCCCTTTGTATTGTCTCACCCCACCACAAAATTTACTTTCAGAATGTTTGGAGACTGGAGTTTCCCTGTATTTCTAAGTATGCGTGTTCTAGTCTTGCAGTATCACAGGTAGGAGTGGTTCCAGAGCTACCCAATCTGTTCCGTGATATTTCCCTTTCTCTGATTTTGTGGGAAGAAAATATGTGATCTTTAAGTCTGCTTTTCACTGAGCACCTTCGCAGCTGTATAGCTAAACAATCACACAATATATTTTTAAATCTGCATTCATGAACATCTTTTGGGAGGTGAACACTCAGTTACTTACCTTGAAAAGAAAAGCAGAAGCAGCCGCTTCTCCTGCATTTGCAGTGTTTTCAGTGGCTGATAGTATGTACTTATGAGAGAAAAACACATGTGTTTTTCCTTTCCTTATGACGCCATGCATTGTGTTATCTCACTTGACCATGTTATAAATGCAACAGATAACTGTGCTTCATTTAACGTGTGTCCCTGGCATAACCAGGTCTCAAAACCCAAAGATGCTCCACCGTGGATTCTGTCCAAGGAAGAACACATAATCAGAATCAGGAATGAGTCTTAGAACATCTTTTACTGTCAAGAGCACCTGAAATAATAGTAAATCTAAGGAGGGTCTTTGAGGCTTTTTGGTATGTATTTGCCGGGCCAGTGGGTAGCTATAAAAGTTGGGCATGTTAACAAAAATTGTGATGTGGGTGCAGGAGGACATGCCCATGTTTTCTTTGCAACTGCAGTTCTGTTGCTGAGTTTGAGCATTTCTTCCTCTCTCTTTTTTTTTTAATGAATGGTCTCTGGCTCAGTTCCTGGTGTGCAGATTGTAAATTAGCATATAAATTAGACACCAAGGAGGGTGCAAAGTATTTGTTTAATTCATCAGCATCAGTGGAATAGAATAAACTAGGTGCAGGTCTGAGGGAATCCTGAGTGAGAACATACTTTCATAAAGTGCTCACATTGCAAACAGCCTCCTCAGGAACTATTCTGCCTTTTGTGATGGAACTCTGGAGGCAGCTGTATTATTAGTCAGTAATAAAGCTATAAAGAAAAAAGACACCTAAGTTTTCACAAGGTAATAGTGAAAAACTAACCAAAATCACAGATCACTATTGTTCCATTAAAAAAAACAGTCAAGAGCAGCAATAGCAAAATGATTTTAGAGCCTCAGTTAAAAGAGCAAAATGTTGAGCAGGGCAACTGTTTAATCTCAGGTGAAAGTGCTGCTGCTTTAAGGAGTTGCAAACAGGTGCTACGTTTGCACCTTCTTGTGCCCCAAAGCACTTTCTGCCTTCAAATCTAAATATTGCAAAGCCTTCGTAGAGAGCAAGTTTCTGACTGCCTGAGGCTGGATGTTACACCAAAGCACAAAAGGTAATCCGTGAAGTGGAGAAGGGATGTCATGTAAGGAGGGATGGTCCCTGAGGACAGGGAGGTATTAAGAGAAATACTGGATGGTGTTGGGGTCAACTAGTTTTAGCTATATTTTATTTTCTTTTTCTTCTGCCTTTAACTTGTTTGCCTATTCCTTGTTCCTTTTTTGTCCTTGGCATAATATTTCTTATCATGAAACAGCATTGCATGCACATCTGCTGCAAAAAAGACATGGAATAAATTCACCATTTCTTGAGCTTGTGTGTTACATTTCATCTTTTCACAGGGGCATTCTGGTCTTTAATACAATTTTTTTAAACAATTGTAGCCAACCTTAATTGATCTCAAAAAGCTAAGCCAGGCCAAACCTGATTTATTTGTGTGGGAAACACCAGGATATTCCAAAAAAAAGAAGAAAGAGGAGGGGGAAGAGGCAGCAACAACAACATATATTGTTGCCAAGAGAACTACATAGGCAAGTCCATAAAGCAGGGGCATCCATAGGGGAGGTCAAAAAAGTCAAGATGTTGGCTGCAATCACATGATCAAGGCCTTGCCCCCATGGGGCTTTAATCACATGGTGGCAGCTACCATCCTGACTTTTTTGACACCCTCCCCCTCTGTACTCCACCCCTTAAATATGCTCTTGGCATGAAGTCACTAGGAATTGAACTAGACTCAGAGAAGACTAGGATTTTTTTGTCAAGGCTGCAATACTATGCAGGCTTACCTAAGAATAAGCTAGAATGAATACAGTGAGTATAAATGTACATAAAACATTCTTCAGAATGTTTTCAAAACATTTCCTCCACTCCCTTTTAAAGGAAAACAGACCTGGATATTTCTTCATCTCTCCCTTTTGTCTTTTTGCTAATAATAATCCAAAAGAAGAGCACTGGAGAATTTGAAAGTTTGCTCATTTACCGAATAACATTTTAGTTAATAACTCAAGTGAACCCAAGGAAGCTACTTTTAGCACTCTTGTTTTTTGTTCATTCATGTACTTCTTGTATGACAGATTAGGAAACAATGGTAGCTTAAGTCACTCCCCACAAAAATCAGTTATTTGAACTGATGCCAAATAATTTTCACCCATTGTGTTTTGTTAAGGTGGGATTTAAACAAAAAGAAAACAATATGAAGGCAGTGGAGCATGGAAACCAAAGGATGAAATGTTATTCATGAGTAACTTTAGGTCAGATTGTGCCTACATCAGCTATATCAAAACAGTTGATTTAATAACTTTTTATTCTTTCAAAGAATTAACTTGAAAGGTCACATTAAGGCTCATTCCATCAGAGACATATCCTGGAAAATATCTTGATTCACATCAGTTCCCATCCAAGAGATTTTCAGAGCTACTGTTCTCTCTGAGACTGTTTAAAACTGTATTGTCTAAATTCAGTGTTGCATAATAATTTAAAGTTGCACTTACTGGTTTTCTAGAACTTGTAAAAATGAGCTCGTCCTTTCTTTGCTGCTATTTGTGGTCATGAGAGAGACTGCTATTCTTAGCTCAAAAAGTTCCTGAGCCTCAGAGAATCAATACAGCACAGTACTTCCAATGTTACGACAGGGCTCAGGATATGCAGGTTCAAATCCCCCATCAGCTATGAAGTTCACTGGGTGGTTCTGACAGTCAAATTCTCTCAGTGTGACCTATCTCAGAGGGCTCTTATAAGAACTAAGTTGGAATGGGTAAAATTATATATACCAACTGTTTGAGGCTCCTTGGAGAAATGACAAAATATAAATGTAATACATAAAGCCAGTAAATATCAGAATATCTTTCTAACCTGAATGAAAGGGGGGGGAAATGACACTGATCACTCTAACTAAGGAATTAGGATCTGGTAACTTACACAAAAACAGTGTCCACATTTTCCACAATCTTTTAGGGCAACAATTTTGTATCTTCTTGGGGCTCATCAAATCATCACTTACTTTAGTTATGATGGAACTATAAGAGGCAGAATGTGGTCATGATTCTTCATGTATCAGAAGTAGATTATGGCACTTGCCCTACTTCCTTCTAAAGCATATGGTACAGTCCAAGTATACAGTCTCCTTTATCCTCACCATTCCTTCTGGGATGTTCACCTGAATCTTAAGTTTCCCTACTCTTATCTAGCCACTGACTTTATAGTCTGAGCCTTTAGAACACTGACCAGCTTCAAACTCTTAGCTTCTGTTGACTCCTAAGAGAATGCTGTGCAACTCTGAGTTAAATCTCTATATCACCATCCTACACTTTTCTTGCTTTTTTTTTTTATCACAATCAGTTTCTTCCTACAGTTTGATGAAATGTAGTCACACAAGACAACCTATGAAGTTATAACGTTAAAAGCTAGCAACATTTGGAACTGTGTCTGGAGAAATTTAGCTGCAAGAGCATCTGTTAAAAAATGCTTATTAAAAACCTTTTTCCAAAGTCACACCATCTTATGCATATTTTGTCCTGCATATATGGTAACATGGACACTTTATTTCTTTTAGAAAAACATGAAACTAGCAAATTGGGATTGTAGCTGCTTTTACATTTTCCCCTTCTATTTTAAATTATGGTTATTCACCCATACATTCCCTCTCTGAATATTCATTTAAAAGGAAGGTTTTGTAATAGTCACATTTAATTTATCAGGGTGCAATAATTTGTGTTTCCCAATCATCTTGCAGACTTTGGTTCATTATACTATTGTTTCACATGAGTAAGTTAGCAAAGTTTGGATTGATTGACTCTAATTAACTAAAACTGGTTCCAGGCTGTGCATCTATTGTCATGGTAGCTGGCCACAAAGCCCCAGACTGTACAGTAATGGCAATATAAGGTAATATTGATATGAAAACACTAGCAAATGTTTCACATTGTTTTAGACTATTTGAACATAAATTACTGACATGGGGGACTATGGAAGAAAGAACCTACTCATAGTAATTTATATAGAAAAGTGGCCCATAGTTGCACTACTAATATATCTACTCCTGAGAATGCAGACCTGTCAACAAATGAGTAGCTGCATCCTTCAGCAGAAGCTTTAGGGCACTCATCTAGAGGAGCAGCACCCAAAGTTGGGTAGAGTAATTTACCCTTGATGGTTTTTTTGTCTTTGTTTTTGTGCCTTTGAGTCAACCTTGACTCCTGGTGACTGCCTGGACAAGTCCCTGCAGTTTTCGAGGCAAGGTTTTTCAGAAGTGCTTTGCCATTACCTGCTTCCTAGGGCTGAGAGAGAGGGACTGGCCCAAGGTCACCCAGCTGGCTTCATGCTGAAGGTGGGACTGGAATTATACCAAATTGGCTCTTGATGTTACAAGACCATAAATCAAAGGTTTGAAAAGTATGATCTGTGAGCCTCATGAAGCCTTCCAGCATCCCTTTCCAAACTTTAAACACCCCCATATGCGCAGGTTGCAAACATTTGGCCTGATTTTTTTTTCTTGTGGAGGGCTTTTAAGGAGCAAATGACGTACCTTGAGCTTTGTTGAGCCCTAAACACTCATTTCACACCTTAAATATCCCCAACCCATTAAGGACCACATTGGAACCTGTCTCCATCTATAAATGGAGGCCCATTTTGGATCCTCAGGCTGCTGCAGTACTGTCTAGTTCTGGATTTCCTGAATATTGACAAACTTGAACAGATTTAGAAAATATAATAGGTTGGTCAACAGCCTGAAGATAAAGTCTGAATGAGAACATGGTAGAAGGAACTACGTAAGTTTAATATGGAGAAAATATTACTGTGGCATGACAGACATTTTGAAATATTTGGATATTAGAAAACGGAACAGAATTTTATAGTGGAACCTAAACCACAGCATTCAGGTTACACAAGCCTTTAAGAATCCTGTTGTTTCCCTTCCTCCCTTGTTGAACCTTCTGTTCATCAGCTCTACTTTCTGTTCATTAAGCAGCCACCAATTCTTAAAAAGACTTTTATTCCATGATTGCAAGTTTTAGGGAAGAGGGCAGGAATGATCACAAAAGCATAATGATATAAATAGCTTGACTTATATGTATGCATCAAAACTGTGACTAAAGTACATCATTACATCATTAGCATGATGATGTGACAGACATTATCATTCTGACATACAGGAAGTCTTCGATTATGACCATTTGTTTAATGACTGTTCAAAGTTACGACAGCAATGAAAAAAGGGACTTATGACCGGTCCTCGCACTTATGACTATCACAGCATCCCCGCACTCATGTGATCAAAATTTGGGCGCTTGGCAACTGGCATGTATTTACAATGGTTGCAGCATCCTGGGATCATGTGATCACCATTTGCAACATTCCCAGGGGGCTTCCAACAAGCAAAGTCAATGGGGGAAGCCGGATTTGCTTAATGACCATGTGATTCACTTAATGAGTATGGCAAAAAGTGTCGTAAAATTGGGTGTGACTCACTTAATGAATGCATCACTTAGCAATGGAAATTCTGGTCCCAATTGTTGTTGTAAGTCGAGGACTACCTCTAATTGTGGGTTGTTATGGATGCCTATGTATGTTTGCATGGTTCCCTGAAGAGGGACTTTGTCAAAAGTCTTTACAAAGTTTAAGTAAATGACCTCTACAAAATCTCTCTTATTCACATGCTTACCGCCCCTTTGAAAGTGCTTTAAAAGTTAGTAGAACAGGACTTACCTTCTAATATATGCTTAGACATATATTAACTTGCCCTTTCTGCTGAGTGTTATAGGAAATGAATGCTAAGAAAATAATTTCCCTTTGAACTGTACAGGAGGTTAAATGCACTTTGTGCCAACCGGTACTGTATTATAATATTGGGCTGGCAATTAATTTTTACATTTATCTGCAGCCAGATATTATGTGGCAACTTTCTGCTTTGCGATTTGTTTTTCCACTAATTTGTTATAATGCCAGAAAATTGGGGCATTCCTCCTGAATAAAGCAACACTCATCAATTGGCTGAAAGATATTAAACAAAGGTAAGAAGATAAAAGATTGAACTTGGAGGAATTTTGAAAGAAGGGTTGTTATTTCTATGGACTATGTTGCTCTATTTATATATTTGTACATACATTCAGTGATGATATAGATACAGTATACAGTATACAGTAGGTAGGTAGGTAGGTAGATAGATAGATAGAGATAATAAATAGACACCTGCATACTAAAGACATATAGATCTGTAAATAAATTAAAAGTCCAGCTTGACACTTGATGACTATATGAGCATGTCCATGTAGGTTTTTTTGGGCAGCAGCATTAAAATAGACTGTCATTACTTCTTCTGGGAGTTTTTACTTCCCAGTCTAGCCCTGGATTTCCCAGTGGTCTCCTGTCCATGTACTAACCAGCTCTGACCTTGCTTACCCTTTGTGAGTTCATCCAAAGTAAGTTAGGTGCTGCCACCTGCTGTAGATTTCTAGGAAAACCTTTGGTGATTTATATAATTCCATTTGCTGTCAGTATTCTTTAATCACTTTTGATCAAACTGCTGTGCAGTACAGTGTGGTTCTTATCCAAGAGCTTCAGAGAAAACACTCTGTACGTGCTCTATTAGCATTTCATTGCAAATGCTCTCTCATCTCGGTTTAAATTGGGAAGGTGTGGGTTATTAACAGAATTTGAAGAACTGAGATATTAACCTCCAGGCCTTTCTTTGCAAAATCTATTTCAGCAAGACTCATCTTTAATAATGAATCAATCAGCTGACTTGGAACAAATGTGGAGGTACCTGATCAATAATTTCCTGCATCGTCCTTAGATCCTTTTATCAGAGTTACATTATACTGGCTCCTTTCTAGTCTGCTCATACCATTACCTCTTTAAGTGCAGATTAAGCTCATCCTGATTGCAACGATCAAATACCCTCGGTGTGTTCAGATGGGAATTCCAATTTTCCATTTCAGTTTTAAGCCGGCATCCTGATAGGGTGTTGAAGCTATGCCTAAATCCAGCTTGGAATATTGAAGTGATAGAGACTTAAAGAAGTTAACAATATAATAAATAAATAAAATAAAAAAAGATTTTAAAAAAAAGAGTATGCCACGATTGTGTCAGTAATTGTTCCTCTTAACACAATCTGGAGAAAACGAGAGTTGATGATTGTGGATTGTCCAGTGACCCTGTAGGTAGAGAAGAACCAATCCCTAAGGCAGTGTTTCTCAACCGTGGCAACTTTAAGATGGGTGGACTTCAACTCCCAGAATTCTGGAAGTTGAAGTCCACCCATCTTAAAGTTGCCACAGTTGAGAAACACTGCCCTAAGGAGAAGGCTCATACCCTGGAGAGCTTTTACAGACGCAGCAAAGCTCCTGGATTTCTGGTCTGCAGATGCGGCTCACCAGCTCCATTAACATCCTCTAAAGAATGGGAGCTCGTTCATATGGCTTCATGATATCACTGAACTCAGAACTGTAGTACTATAATAAGCTTTGTGTGGGGGTATCCCTGAAACCGTTCAAGGCTCCACATGTTATAGCCTTGTGGCTCATCTAGTGCTGTGTGAGGTGGTATGAACATTATGCATTCGTCATTAAGCTCTTATGCAGATTAGTAGTTTGTTCCCAGAGCATCCAAGGTGGTGGATTTGACTTTGAAGTCCTATACAGTTTGGATTTTGGATGTGTT
The DNA here is from genome assembly GCF_059951505.1 of Python bivittatus. Lineage (NCBI taxonomy): Eukaryota > Metazoa > Chordata > Lepidosauria > Squamata > Pythonidae > Python > Python bivittatus. The sequence goes on along the minus strand of NW_028277113.1, from coordinate 40,286,470 downwards.
AGAGAGCTCTTTTCTCATATGTTCCTTTCAGGTTTTTAAGATCTTCCTATAAGATCCAGTTCCATCATCTCATGAGATAAGACTCCCACTGGCCAGAAACAGGTGTTGCTTTGCAGTGGCCCAGAAGCTGTGGCACTCCCTTTTTCAAGAACCTCATTTTGTGTCTTCCTTAGTATTTTTAAAAAACAAACAAACCAACGAACAAAAACAGGCTAGGATATATATTCCATTTAGGAACTAAAAGAGTTTTGCTGCCAACCCTCCTCAGTTTACACTTCTTGAAAGCATTTTATTTGGATATTTTTATATTCTTTATTGCTAAGGTATGTATACCATCCAGATTTGTTGAAAGGTGGTTTAGAAACATAGTAAATGTATTAATGAAATAGACAAAGTATCGCACTTCTGATCATTTCCAATGACATTCTTAAGATGTTATAGTCACATAATTCTAGTAAAAAATAAGGAACTACGCAGTCTGTAGGGTTCTCTGTGGTACATGATGTATAATGTGCTCTGCGATAACTGCAGTTTGGAAAATCATTCCATTGTATCATTCTCTAAAGTGAATACAAATCTAAATGTCTTGGAATGCTCTTTCCAAACGAATGTTTCACTTCAGTCTGAAGGCATCAACATGTTTCTTTGTAAGCGAAAACATCATACCTACAAAGCTTTCCACTAGCAAACAGTTTATTTTTTCGTCAGCTGTAATCAGTTTCTGAAATCTTTTTTTAAAATCCAACTATGGTTCTCGTGGTGTAGTAAATGACATTAGGCTTTTGTAAATTCTTGCAGAATATAACAGATCATTGGTTTTATAACACAGTCACTGTTTTTTGCATTCTGATGAGATTATTAGATGCAGCCCTGAATACAACTTCCCCAAATACTGTTAGTTTAAAAAAAAAGTTTACTAAATGGTATCTTGTCAACTGTATCTGGAAATCACCATAGTTCCTTTATTATCCCTTTCTTGTTGAGGGTGTTCTTGAAAGCTGATGAGTTCTACCAATATGAGGTTAGGAAATCATTGTTCTGATCTGTATTTAGGTTGCTCCTAATATGCTTGTTAAAACATACACTAGATAACAAGTAGAATATGTTATCCACTGCAGGAATTTAATTTAACTAAAAGCAGTAAAAATAAACATGTTAGCTAATTTTTATTCCATCTATATGAAAACTACGCTTGTGAGTTGCACAGATCAGGGGGGGAAAAAAAGAAAGAAGTCTAAATGACCACATTCATTGATGCAGATTTAAAATAATTCCAATGATTTCACTTAAAATGTAATATATCGCAGTATGCCACCCATGCAATGTTTGTTCAGGTTCATAATCCTCTTGTTCCTTTACTTGTTACATTTTGCTTTCCCAGTGAGTTCAGATTCTGATTAAAGATGTCAACTAATTTTCTGGTTACATCAGACTAGAAAGATAACCTAATGCAAAATCTGACTTTTCAATATTTCCCTATCAATATTTATGTGAATAAATGTTCTTTGCAAAATGCAAGCTTTCCAGACAGGAGATCAAACCTAATTCTTCAGAAATGAAAGATGCCGGGTTTTTTTTTTCATATAGATGCTATATGGTCATGCTGGTAATATGGATATTGTTCTGATGTTTGACTGAGAATGAATTACATTTTACTTTTCCAAGCCTACATTGTCAGTCTCCTTTAGGTACAGAAGACGCAGCAAGTGGTCCTCTCATTACTGTTGGACAGCAGTTCCATATTAGTGAGGGCTGATGAGAATTGAAGTTCAGTAGCACATAGAAAACCCCATGTTGTCCATGACTATATTGTTACATTTGTAAAAAAAACATTTCTGGTTTATAACCACCCAGGTTGCATAGATTGCAGTGGGACATAAATGGAATAAATGAAGATTTTAGATCTAAGTTGGCCAGACTCTACCACTGGGGTGCCATTAAACTGATATAAAATAAATAAATAAGTGGTCTGTAAATGTCACTCAGACCTTGAACTGAATATATTTATGAGCCACAGAAAATTGACAGAAGCTTGGTTTAGAACTCTCAGAATGTGATCCTAAGATCAACTCAATCTTAAATCTTCTTCCTATATAATCAAATGCTTATAATCAAATGAAATGCAATTACCAGGTCCATACATCCTACTAAGCCACAGATTGTCAAACCAAGGTTTATTGAATAAATGATAAGAGGTTGGATTCACTTAACATACTAAGCCATAAACCACATTTTACAATCAAAATGACTAAGTTCACCCTAAGCTCAAATGTAATTTAGTTGGCTAGGCTTTGCATGTGGCATGGACACAGCCAATATCAATGCTGATCAAGGAGTATGACCAGTAGGCAACTCTGCAGAGCAGATGAGTCAGCTAATTTGATCTCTACTATGAGCATGAACAAAGAGTCCTAAACACTTGATCCTTAGTGGGATGTTGAAAAGAAAAGGACATGACAGGAAGGAGATATATCCTAGCTGCCTTCAAGGGTCTAAAGACTTGGAAGGGACTCACCTAATCCATTAGTCCTATGACCCTAACCCTAACCCTAACCCTGAAATGAACTGCAGAGAGAGAGTGGACCTGGTTTTGGGCTACCATAAACCAGTCAATAAGGGCACCATTACCATTAAACTTAGAATAATTGGCTGAAATTCTGTAATATCTCTAGCAAGAGGGATACATAAAACACAAGGTAAATCCAAATGAGAGCTGGGAGATAGACAACCTGGGTTTGGGATGAATTGCCAGATCCAGGGGGGATTCTTCCATGTCTGAGTTAATCTTTTAAAATCTTGAGAGCACTAAAGCTGAACATTGTTGTAGGGTTCTGTATTTGATTTTAAGGCATGGGGGTAATGTTATGATATGAATTGTTATCGAGACTGTACAGAAATATTGATATAATTTGAAATGTACTGCGCAAGTGTTTTTTAAATAAACATTTTGCTATTATTGTGGCTTATAATTATGAGCTTCTTTGAATGAATCTGCCTTTATAAGGGTGATAGAACATAAATCAAACTCTGTATTAAGATTCTAATCCATCTTTTCCCAACCTAGCATCTTCTAGATATATTTAGATTACAGTTCCTGGAACACCCTGGTGGCGTGGCCTGTAAATTATGGGAAATGCAATCACAATACATCTAAAGCCCTTGAGCTTGCAGCAAAATGTCACACAATTCATGTAAGGATTCTGCATGGGCAACCAATTCTCTCTTGGTAACCATACTCATTTCTATGGAATTAGACTATCAGCCATTTTTTCTCCGTCTGGTGCCCTCCAGATATGTATTACTACAATTCCCATCAACCCCAGCCAGCTGGAAAGTAATACATCTGGAGGTTGCTAGACAGGCCAAGACTGAATTGATTTCTGCAACATCCTGAATTAGCAAAGCTTAATAGCAAATGCTGAAAACAGTAGAAAAGACCGTAAACTGGGTTAAGTGCCATGCTTTGATTTTCTCCTGTTTTTATTCTGTTAGTGTTGTTATTGTTAAGATTGCTTAACATGAGCATGATGTCTTGCATCTATTGGGAAGAAAAAAAATGGAAGCACTTCCACAACCATGTCAGCATGGTCTTTTTTGGCATTTCTTAAAAATGGAAATGGAGGTGAAGGTTAAAATGAGAAATTGTTCATCAGGGAGATTTCCAATAAAAATAAATAAAATAAATAAAATAAAAAATACATTTTTTTGGTTACTATGGCTTTTATCTCATCAACTAAACTTACAGATTCAGTTTAGATAATGTTGCTATTCAAAGATAGCTCTAAGCAGGCCCACTGGCTTGGGGAAACCATCTGAAGGACGGCCATATGTGGATCTTGGTACCCTAGGGGTTTGGAGTGTGACTGGCATACAGACGAGCCACTCCCTTCTCTAGCCCTTGTAACAGGAGATCTTTTTAAATGATAAATGCCAAGAATGCAAAACTAGATTTCATTCAGCTATGCAGCAGAGCACGGTGAGCTGAGCTGCTTATGGCAGTCTAGCTTGCTTTAGATCTCATGTTATATATAGCCCCCATGGGGAGACCACCAGAATCAACTGGGTGGGTTCAGAAGTCCATTCAGCTAAGGCTCAAGCTTGAGCATGGGCTCAAACTGAGACCATTTTTAAAACTTAAAGTGTTTAAATTATATCTCATTCTTTTTTGTGATGGTCCTCTTTGGTTCTCCATGTCTTCATTTTTATTTTATGGTTGATAGTGGCGGGGGGGGGGGCAAAAATGGCTTGGTCTTTCTGGATCTATGAGGGGACCTGAAGGCCTCTGAAAAAAACTGTACTCACAGAAGCCTGTAGTGACTGCTGGTATGAAGACTTCCCACAAAATGAAATGAGCTCCATGGCAAATAGTGGCACAGATGAGACTTCCTATGCCCTTCATATAGGTATAAATTATTGCAATGAATAAATACTCAGGTGTTTGAAAATTATAACTATGGTTCCTACTGCCTTCACCCTACTGCAGCTGGTTTCCTTTCAGACATTTCCCCATCAACAGTGAGAGACCAGGTATGAAGGGAACAAAGTCAGCATCCAGATCCCCTCTTTCCTCCATATTGACCATTTCTGTATCCTGAGAATCAAAGAATTCTGAGCAAGGAATTGGTCCTCAGCACTAGAACAGCAATGAGCTCATTATCCTTCAAGACAAAAATCCAGTCTGGGTTGTCCCTTCCAGCTTTTTGCATTTCAGAGGTATTATTTCAAGGAGAGACAACAATTAATTTGAAATGATTAAAATTAATAATTGTTTTAAAAAATGTTTTCCTTTCTTTCTCTCGTTCAAATTCATCAGATTGCCTTTTGCTCATTCCTGCTTTAGAGGGGAATTCCCTCTTTGGGTACAGCACACATGAAATTTGCAGAGCTATACTCACACTTGTATACCTACTAAGGTCCACCCTGAGCAAACTTCATGAATGAAACCCAGAAACAGCCAAACTATTACACCTCATCAGTCCAGAATAATGGAAATCTAAGCCAACTCCCAAACTACATTAAGGCTGCTATAAGATACAGCAACTACAGGTATATATTCTTGCATCTCTAGACAAGTCCATTTCTTCTTGTTTTTCACTGCCAGGGGCTGTGTCTCACTGCATCCAAAGTGGCTTCAGAGAATGAGACTATTGTGTATTTGCTCTGTCCTTGTTTCATCAAAGACCATGCTATGTGGAAATTCTTACAGAATATATATATTAAAAAATCCTCTCTCACCCCTATGGGTGGTATATGTCTTCCTCAAACTTGGGTCCTCTACCAGAGGCCTGGGTGTTTGAGGGTTCTGTGCAGTATCTTAGCTGTTCCTAGCACTGCACTCTTCTGGACAGCGAGCTCTGATGTAATTCCTGGGATCTGTTGGAGCCACTCTCCCAGCTCAGGAGTCACAGCCGTGAGTGCTCCTACCATCACTGGGACCACTTTGGCCTTTACTTTCCACATCCTCTCTAGGTCCTCCTTTGGGTACTTCTCCAGCTTCTCATACTCCTTCTTCCTGATGTTTCTATTACTTGTCACTGATACATCTATCACCACTGCTGTCTTCTGGTCCTTGGACAGATGGACAGGCAGGTACTGGCCAATCATGATGTCTGGATGATTGGCAAGTACCTGCCTGCCAAACGGATCTGGAAGTCCCACAGGATCTTAGCCCTGTTATTCTCCACAACCTTCTGTGGAATTGCCCATCTGGACTTGGAAGGGTCTAGCCCGTACACCGTGCAGATGTTCCTGTACACAATGCTAGCTACCTGGTTGTGTCGCTCAGTGTATGCTGCTCCTGCCTGCATCTTACACCCTGCCACTGTGTGTTGGACTGTCTCTGAGGCCTCTCTGGACAACCTGCACCTTGGGTCCTGTCTAGTGTGGTAGACACTTGCATCTATGGATCTGATGCTTAGTACCTGTTCTTGTGCTGCTATGATGAGTGCCTCAGTGCTGTCTTTTAGTCCAGCCCTTTCCAGCCACTGGTAGGATTTCCCAATGTCAGCCACCTCAGCTATCTGTTGATGGTACATCCCATGCAGGGCCTTGTCTTGCCATTGCACTTCCTCTGCTTGAACTTCCTCCCACATCTGCTGCTGCCTCAGGCATTCTCTCAGCACTTCATCTTTGGGTGTCATATTATTGATGTACTCCTGGATGCTCTGGGTTTCATCCAGGACAGTGGCTTTGACACACACCAAGCCCCACCCTTCCTCTTTCCAGCTGGTATACAGTCTCTGGGTGTTGGACTTAGGGTTGAAGCCTCCGTACATGAGTGAGGAGCTTCCAGGTCTTCACATCAGCAGCCTCCATGTCCTCCTTTGGCCAGTTCACTATACTGGCAGGGTATCTGATGACTGGCAGTGAGGAGGTGTTGATGGCATGGATCTTGTTTTTCCTATTGAGCTGGCTCTTCAGAACCTGTCTTATCTTTTGGCGGTACTTGGATGTTGTTCTCTTCCTTGTCTCCTCATCGTGGTTCCCATGTGACTGTGGGATACCAAGGTACCTGTAGCTGGTCTGTAGGACTGCTATGTAGCTCACTGGTAGTTCCATCCCATCAGTCTTAACTACCTTCCCTCCCTTTACTACCATCCGGCCACACTTCTCCAGTCCGAATGATATCCCAATGTCCTCACTGTAGATCCGTGTCAGGTGGGTCAGCAAGTCGATGTCTTGTTCACTCTTAGTATACAACTTGATGTCATCCATGTAGAGAGGGGGTGGCTGATGGTAGTTCCACTCTTGACTTTTATCCATATCCAGTCCTTGTGATTATCTGGCTGAGAGGGTTCAAACCTATGCAGAACAGCAGTGGGGATAGTGCATCACCTTGGTATATGCCACACTTGATGGCCACTGGTGTGAGCTGTCTTGAGTTGACTTCTAGTGTTGTCTTCCATAGTCCCATTGAGTTCTTGAGGAAGTCCTTAGTGTCCTGTTGACTTTGTATATCGCCATACCTGTATACCTACATAGGTCCACCCTGAGCAAAGTTTATGAATGAAAACCAGAAACAGGCAAACTATTATGTACACCTCATCAATTCAAAGTAATGGAAATCTAAGCCAACTCCCAAACTACATTAAGGCTGCTATAAGATACAGTAACTACAGGTACATATTCTTGCATCTCTGGACAAGCCCATTTTTCTTCTTTCTCACTGCCAGGGGCGGTGTCTCGTCACATCCAAAGTGGCTTCAGAGAATGAGACTATTGTGTATTTGCTCTGCACTTGTCTCATCAAAGAGCACGCTATGTGGAAATTCTACTTTAGATAGATAATTAATTAATTTATTTCTAAAAGTGGTATTAAAATAATTTGAAGAATATCTGCAGTAAGAAAACCAGATGCAGAATTTTTCAAATATATTCCATATTTTACAGAAATGAGGTTAGCATGGCAGACAGCAGAATAAATATCTCCTAAAGACTGTGCAGCTTGGATGGTAGATAACTTGTTCCAACCAATATAACTACCTTTCATTCTTACAGAAGACAATCCTAGTTGTTTCCAAAGAGCAGAGAGTTCAAAAGGATGAGGATACATTGCTATACTGTAATACAGTTATAAGATGTTAACTGTTGATGTATTTAATTCCAGAGATGTTTGACATTCAAAGAGCGAGTGATGTATGGCAGAACATTTGTATGGACCATCTGGAGATGTACACCCAACTCCACACTTGATGAGGAAGTGGCATTAAGCTGAAACTTCTGATTCCAAGACCTAAATATGCATCAATCTCAGCTCTGATTTTAATTGATTCCTAATAAGAAGAATTTTGGCAAACTGCAAGATGCTGCTATAAAAAATGCTTCTGTTGTTACAACATCTAAATTGTTTTTAATCATTTGCACATATTCTCCTGTGAAGATAACCATAAATCTGTTAAAATTAATATAAGTTTCTGGCTGGGAAAAACACTGTTCCAACCTACAGTATAGCAATTACAAGGCTCAAAACATTTATTCCCTTGGACATAACAAAGAAATTGCAAATATGAATTTGCTTCTCTACAGTTCTTCATAAAGTTTCTTATTGTCTCTCTTTCGACATGGCAACATTCAAACAACAGAATCTACTGCTGTAAAAAATAGAAGTTAGAGTGAAACTGTCACTGAAGTGGGTGGAATTAAGAGGGAGGACAATTTCACACTGCAGCCTAAGTTGCTTGTTTTTTGTGTTGTTCTCAGCTGTTTCTTAAGCCAACTTCAGAAATTCCACTCTGCAGAGGGTTGTCTCCATGGTTGGACTGGGGTTCAGTCTGGATTGTGGCCAGTGGAGGACCTGATTGGTTGTTCCCCTGCTTCTTGCACTCCCCATCTGTGCAGGAAAGGTAAGCCTTGCTGGCTGGCTCCTGTGTGGACAGGATGACCGCTGCCCGCCTTTTCCTTTCAGGGATTTTCCCTTCTCACTAGTCCCTGGGCCTTGCCTTTGCTTTTCCAGATGTTTTCACCCATGGAAGCCTACCACTTCCTTCCTACTTTACCTCGTTTGAAACCAAAGCCAACCCTTTTTTTCTCCTGTATGGTACCATTGTTGCTCTGATATACAATAATCAAAGCAACAAGGAACAGGATGTTTTTTACTTCCTGCCTTCCTCTGTAGGTGCATGGAAACTTTGTAGCAAGCAAGAACTGACAGTTCAGTTGTTTTATAGAAACAAAGTAGCAATGCCCCTACATTGCAACTTAATGATCTTGCTTAAAAGGGAAGGGAAGGGAAGGGAAGGGAAGGGAAGGGAAGGGAAGGGAAGGGAAGGGAAGGGAAGGGAAGGGAAGGGAAACTCTGCCCTGCTGTGGGTTGGGGGTAGGAGAACAAGGGAACATGCTTCACCAAGCCTGGGCAGAAATCAAAGAGTGCACATTGCGAGATGTAAGAGTTGAATGGAGCATGAGGTGCTAAGGGGGAGGATAGTTCATTGACTTAAGAGGCAACTGGATCAGCTGCAAGCTTATTTAAAATGGTAGCTGTGACTAGTGTGGAACATAGCAGCCCAGGATGAAAGCCACTGGGTGGGAAGGGGCATGCCAGGCCCCTCAGCCAATTGGAGCTGTGGCTGCTCCCAGACTGGAATGAAACCTGGACACTTTCTATTCTGAAGGGCTTAAGACAGCTCAGGCTGGGAAACAGCAGTTGTGAACTGAAGCTGGAAAACACAAGTGTGGGATGCATTCAGAATAGGGTGGGAGTAAGGGGAGGACAACCTCCTCCATTCCTGCCCTCCGGAAGCAGTGAATGGGCCATGCTGGGAATGGGCCAAGCAGAAAATGCAGATCTGCCCTGAGTTATAATTAGGAGAATGGTTTCCCTTTTCAATCCTCACCTTACAGAGTAATAGCTTTGGTCTTGGCTCCTATATCTGATATTGCTAACTTTTTTTGCATGCAGATTTACTGTAAAAACCAAATATAAACTCTACAAATTATATTGCATGCAATATTTTAATGACATCTGACTCAAGACCAGCACATGTATATAGACCAGCCTGTCAGAAAACGACAGACACGGGTTCGGTTATCCAGTAGACAGAAGTTTTTATTGGGCACGTTTGCAAAGGTGGGTCCCTCCCGCAGCAATGGAGGAACCCCGAAGCAAGGTCTGACAGGTTTTTATACCCCCTATCTGTCCTCCCCCTCCTACGAGGGCTTGGCTCACAATCTCACCTTTTTTACCGCCCCGGAGTGCCGCTAATTAACCGCAAAACCGCAGACATTCCACTTTCCGAATCCAATCAGCGCAATACACATTCCAATCCCCACTTGACCCGACAGCCGCCCCCTGCCGTTTCTCTTCACTCTGGTGCGAACGTGCCTCTTGCCTGCAGTCTTTCCTCCCTCCTGCCGTCCCTCTCCACTCTGGTGCGAGTGTGCCTTCTGCCCATCCTCCCTCCTGCCGTCCCCCCAAGGCTGCCCCATGGTGCACAGCGCTCTCCCCTAGCAAACATGGTTCGTTTGAGGCCCTCACTTCTCCCTGCCTTCTCACAATCCCCCCTTTTTCTTTTCACGCCTCTGTTGGGCCTCAAACCTGGCTAACAGGATTGCTCCCTCGTCCCGGACCCGGGGCTTCACACACTGGGACAGGTAATTCCCACAAGCAGGGAGGCATTGCATTAAGCAACATACTAGGACCAGTAAGGCAATGAAGCCAATGGCTAGTACAGAAAGTTGTTTTAACCAAGCAAAGTTAGGTAACCAACTAGTGAGCCACGACCAATTCCATCCCTCTGGATCCTCGGATATGCGAGAGGCTAAGGTCTTCAACTTGGCTAGTTTTGCTTCAATATAATTCTCATTGTTGGTTAGGTTAAAGCAACAAAGACCTTGAAAAGATTCACAGCCTTGTCCTGCCCTTAATAGGAGATAGTCTATAGCTATCCGATTTTGAATGACCGCCCTCCTGATCTCAGTGACTTCTTCAGTGAGGGCTGCAATGAGAGAGGATGTAAGGTTGACACTTTTAGCCAGGAGGCAGGCCACCTTCCTTAGGTCCAGATAAGTTCTTCCGCTTAGTGCAGGAACCCCTACTAAGGAGAGGGCCAGAGCCATGGCTTCTGTTTTGGACAAGAGTGTCACATCACTCTCACAATCAGATGGCAGCTCCCTTTTTCTTTTTCTTTTGATGGGTGCGCTTGCACTGGAGGCAGGGCATATAGAGAGGTCAGGCGCCCTATGGCACAAGGGCCCCCTGAACTATAGGCTGGAACATAGGTGTAAGCTTCATGTCCACATAACAAAAAGAAACCTTTAGGTAGGTATAGAGGGGTTGAGGCGTAAGGGATATTATAGATCCCTCCACAAGTGAAAGCAGGACCTTTTGAGGGCAATGGGGGGGTACGGTTCTGGGTATTGTTGAAATATACACATTGAGTTGCATTGGTTGTCCCCAAGAGATTTAGAGCCATTTGCCTTTGATTAGTCCAGGGTCTTGGTATGGGAGAAGACCCAAAATGATAGAACATCCCCCCCCCACGGGGATCATCCCCAGTGATCAAAGCTGTCTGTGCCAATTCTATGCCTTTATGTTGGTCATCTCCTCCCCTGCCTTAGTTCAGTTCCTTTTAAGTTTTACTTTGAGTCCGTCTCCCGGTTGGGCAGTCCATGGTCGGGGGTCGGGAGCTCACTTAACCCGATGGTAGTGGGTCCAACCCCCCTGTCGGGTCCGAACCGCTGATTCAGTTGTCAGGAGAACTTGGTATGGTCCCTTCCAAGACGGCTTCAGCTTCTCATCCTTCCACGTCTTTATCAGGACCCAATCCTCTGGCTTGTGGGGGTGTTGGTCTTTCAGCAAGGGGGCCGTTGAGCGAGGAGTCCCTGTTTTCTTAGAGACAAGAGAGATTGTGACAGTACCAAGAGATACTTTCTTAGGAAGGCATCCTTTAGCTCGGGGATAGGCTCTCCCATTGGAGCCAGGAAAGGTTTTCCCATCATCAACTCGAACGGGGAGACCCCCACATCCTTGCGAGGGGCTGTCCGCATTCGAAGCAGGGCAACCGGAAGTGTCTTTGTCCAAGGTAGCCCTGTTTCCAATCCCAGTTTGGTGAGATGTTGCTTCAATACCCCGTTAGCTCTTTCCACTTTCCCACTGGATTCAGGATGCCAAGGGGTGTGGAGTTCCCATCGAACCCCCAGGCTTTGCATGACCTCCTGCAGCACCTTGTGGGTGAAGTGGGTCCCCCTGTCAGAATCCAGACTCTCTACTATCCCATACCGGGGGACGATCTGTTCCAGGAGAACTTTTGCTACTACCTGTGCAGTCGCCCTCCGGCTGGGCACCGCTTCCACCCAGCCAGTGAGGTGATCTTTGAGTACCAACAGGTACTTCAACCCAGCCACAGGAGGGAGTTCTGTAAAGTCCACCTGGACTCGCTGAAAGGGCCATATTGCCAAGGGCCTTCCTCCCCTCTCCCTTCTCCTCATGGCTTTGCGATTGGTTTTCTGACAAATCAGGCATTTCCAGCACACAGCCTGCGCCTCTGTCCACATCCCCAGGCTCCAGTACCACGGCTTTACAGTATCTATCAAAGCCTGCACCCCCCAGTGAGACCCTTCGTGCAGTTTCTCCAACATCCCCCTCATGTCAGCACAGCTCACTACTGGGGTCCCCTCAATTGTAACCCAACGACCTGCTTCCTCCCTGCAACCTTCCCTTTCCAGCAGCACCTCGTCCAACTTCCCCGGCATCCAAGCCGGAGGTTCTTCTATCTGGGGGATTGCAATCATGATGGCAATGGGGACACCCTCCGCTGCCTCCTTTGCTACTCGATCAGCAAGTCGGTTCCCTCTTGCCTCCATCGAGTCCCCCTTCTGATGTCCCATTATATGCACCACTGCAATCCTGTCGGGTTCTTGAAGAGCTTCCATCATCCCCTCTATCAGTTGCCGAGCTTTCACCTCCTTCCCAGCAGTTGTGAGTAAACCCCGTTCCAGTCAAATTTTCCCGAAAGTGTGCACTACTCCCCAGGCGTATCGCGAGTCTGTGTAAACGGTGAGGGACACTCCCTTTCCCAACTCTAGTGCCCGTTTCAAAGCGTGCACTTCACACAGCTGAGCCGACCAGTCCGCTGGTAGTGCCCCCTTCTCTATTGTCTCTCCCTCCGCAGTCACTATCGCGTACCCTGACTTCCTTTGTCCCTGCTCTACTCGACTAGACCCATCCACAAACCAGACCTCACCCTCCTCCAGCGGGACCTCCTGCAGGTCCTCCCGGGTCTTTGTTTGCAGCTGCAACAGGGTGGAGCACTCGTGCTCCGCCGGCTCCCATTCTTTCCGCTCCCCCGCAAGAAACTCCGCTGGGTTCAAATTCCTGTCTGTTCCTACCACCACATCAGGACTTATCCAGAGAACTGTCTCATATTTCAACATCCTCCCTTCTGTCATCCAAGCAGCCGCCTGCTGACTAAGCACACTTAAGATCTGATGGGGTGAATGGACAATCACGGGGCTCCCAAAAGTGAGGTTTTTCCCTTCTGTCACTAGCACAGCAGCGGCAGCCACTGCCTGCACACAAGTCGGCCATCCCCTCACCACTGGTTCTAGGGCTTTGCTCAGGAAGGCCACTGGTTGATATTTCCCAGCCCGTCTCTGAGTCAGCACTCCAATGGCAGTTCCCCCATGGGCTGTAACGTATAGGTGAAAGGGGGGGCCAGGTTCGGTAGAGCCAGAGCCGGGGCCGTCACCAGGCTCCTTCGTAATTCCCCCCACTTCTCTGTGTCCCCGTCTGTCCATTCTACCCTGTCAGATGATCCTTTCAACTTCTCATACAGAAACTGAGCCTTGCTCATGTACTCATCTATCCATAGCCGGCAATATCCTACTAGACCCAGAAACCGCCGCACCTCCGTTTTAGTATGAGGGGGCTTCAACTGCATTATCCCCTGTATCCGAGAAGGATCAATCAACTTCTCGCCCTTCCGGAGTACATGTCCTAAATACTTGACCTCCCTTTTCACAAATTGGACCTTCCCTTTTGACACCTTCAATCCTTCCTCAGCCAACCAGTTCAATAAAGCCACTGAGTCTTCTCTCACCTTTACTTCCTTCTCTCCAGACACCAACAAATCATCCACATACTGCAGCACCCGAGAACCCCCAGGGGCCCGGAACCCCTGGAGTTTCTCTTCCAATGCCTGTCCAAACAAGAGGGGGCTCTCGGTGTACCCCTGGGGCAGCACCGTCCATCTCAGTTGTTGCTTCCTCCCAGTCTCCGGATCTTCCCACTCAAAAGCGAACAGATCCCTACTTTCTTCTGCCAGAGGGCATGACCAAAAAGCATCCTTCAAGTCTATTACCGTGAACCACCGATCCCTGGGAGGGATCTTCCCCATCAAAGTGTAGGGGTCAGGCACTACCGGGGTCCGGGCCAAGACCAAATCGTTGACCCTCCTCAGATCCTGCACCAGCCTGTAACTATTGTCCTTCTTCTTCACAGCTAAGATAGGGGAGTTGAAGGGGGACATAGCCGGTTCCAACAGCCCTTGCCGCCTTAGCCCATCTATGATGGGCTTCAGCCCACGCCTCCCATCCCGGGACAGCGGGTATTGGGCTTGCCGCAAACCAGTCACCCCCGGTTTCAAGGGGATGCTAATTGGGGCAATGCGGAACCGACCCGCCCCCCCTTCTCCTGCCCATACCTCAGGGTTCACAACCTCCACGTCCGCCTCCCGCAACAAACACATCCTTTCTGCCTGTTCCACATTCCACAACTCCACTCCTAGACTACCCATTAGATCCCTTCCCAGCAAGTTCACTCCTGCCTGTGGGATCAATAACACATCTGCAGTTACCTCCTTCCCATTCCACTCCAGTCTCACTCCCTCCAGTACGTCTGCCTTGACCGGAGAGCCTCCCACCCCCATCACCGATACTGACGTGCCCCGGGATTTCGCAATCCCTGGGATCGGTTGGCACAGCGATGTTCGAGAGGCTCCGGTGTCCACGAGGAACTGCTGTTCCTCGCCAGTGGGACCCACCGTGATGTTTACCAAGGGTTCCCCGTGGGTCCCGGTTGGGGAACCATGACCCCCCTAGTTGTACAGGGGGAAACTCCTCTCACCCGTGGGGCGATCCACCTGGCAGTCCCGAGCAAAGTGTCCTACTCGCCCGCAGCGGAAACAACCTTGCCTATCCCCAGTCCACCTCTCCCTTCTGGGGTCGACACCACCTCTCCAGGGCCAAGGTCCCCGGACCAGATGGGGAGAAGGTCGCGCCTCCCTCAGTCCCTCCCCCTTCGTCTCATTCTTGGCCGCCGCCTGAACGGCTGCCATCATCATTTGAGTTTTCTGCCTGGTCTTCGCCTCCTCCCTCCCCACATAGGTCTGTTGAGCAATCCTTAGGAGTTCCCCTATCCCCTGTTCAGTCCAACCCTCCCGTTTTTGTATCTTCTTCTGAATGTCTGGCCATGCTTTGGTGACGAACTGCATTTTTAACAAGGTCTCAAAGGCTGGGGTGTCCGGAGTCACGCCCGAGAATTTGATCAGGCCAACTCGGATCCTCTCACAAAAATCTCCGGGCGATTCATCCTTCCCCTGGGTTACCTCAAAAGCCTTGGTCAAATTCTTCCCCTGGGGCACTGCTGTTTGGATGCCCTCCAAAATCATCTCTTTCATGTCTCTCATGTTCTGCCGGTGTGCGGCATTATTGGGATCCCAATTTGGGTCTGCCAGAGGGAATTTAGTATCTGCGGCCGGGGCATTTGGGACATTTGCATTCCTTCGCTCCCAAGCCCCGAGCGCAGCTCGCCGAACCTGGCCCCTCTCTTCTGGCGTATAGAGGTGGGCTAAAATGTAATTCAGTTCCCCCCAGGAGTATTCCACCGGGCCGAGAAAAAGTTCCAATTGTTCGGCGGCGGTATGGGCGTTCTCTTGCATACGAGGGAGGGTCTTTTTTAATTCCCTCAACTCACTGGGTTTGATGGGAACCGTTACGTAACTGGTGACGGTCACCCCCTGTGCGTTCATTCCGTTCGGGACTTCCCGGACGGGGAAGGCACTGGCCGACCTTAGACTAAAGGGCAAGTTCTGAATGTCTTGGTTCAGCTGGTCCAGCTCTTTCCGCAGCCCGGGATAGGGTGGGGGCGCCGGAGGGGGAGCGGTTGGAAGAGGAGGAGGAGGAGGAGGTGGCGGCCCCCATTGAGGTCTAGTCAGCCAGAGGTCCTCCTCCTCATCCTCCTGTTCTTTTTGGACAAAAATTTTGGCTAACTTGGGTCGAGGCCCCTCCCAATGAACATGGAACCAGACTTCTACATAGGGTTCCTGTGTTAACATTTTATGCTCCACAATGTAGTTTTTTTAGTTGGGTCACCCAGTAATTACTGGGGATTCCAAGAGTATCCCAATGGTAGGGGAATTCGGGGTCCACTAGTGGATATTTTGGTCATTCTTTAGTGCACAAAGTTATCATGGTCGGTTTTTCCAGACCCCTGGTGAATGGACACAACCAGGGTGTCTCCCATTGTTGCAACAATTGTCCTAATGGAGAATCCGTGGGGATTCCCCCTACTGCGTTTTTCCCACTGGCCCCTGGCCTTACACTCTTACTCTGCGCCTTACCCATCCTTCCTGACTACGTTTCCCACCTTACAGAAGGTCCCGGACTCTTCTGTCCCCTTGCGGCGTCCAACGCCTCGTAACCACGCTAATCTCCCAGAGATTATGGGTAGGCTGTACTCACCAGACCTCCCGGAGGTCCCCTCGTCGGCCGACTTCCTCTTTACTTCTGTCTGACTGGCGATTGGAGTCCCATCCTGGACCCGACTCTGGGGAAAACGGGAGACACCTCAACGGGGTGTTACGGCCGATTACTCACCGGTTCCCCACAGTCCGGTCCACGTCGAGGACTCCTGGCTGGCTCGCCAATTTTGTCAGAAAACGACAGACACGGGTTCGGTTATCCAGTAGACAGAAGTTTTTATTGGGCACGTTTGCAAAGGTGGGTCCCTCCCGCAGCAATGGAGGAACCCCGAAGCAAGGTCTGACAGGTTTTTATACCCCCTATCTGTCCTCCCCCTCCTACGAGGGCTTGGCTCACAATCTCACCTTTTTTACCGCCCCGGAGTGCCGCTAATTAACCGCAAAACCGCAGACATTCCACTTTCCGAATCCAATCAGCGCAATACACATTCCAATCCCCACTTGACCCGACAGCCGCCCCCTGCCGTTTCTCTTCACTCTGGTGCGAACGTGCCTCTTGCCTGCAGTCTTTCCTCCCTCCTGCCGTCCCTCTCCACTCTGGTGCGAGTGTGCCTTCTGCCCATCCTCCCTCCTGCCGTCCCCCCAAGGCTGCCCCATGGTGCACAGCGCTCTCCCCTAGCAAACATGGTTCGTTTGAGGCCCTCACTTCTCCCTGCCTTCTCACAAGCCTATACAGGTTGACTCCAAGTAAAATCTCTTGAGATTCATGGTAAGAAGTAATACCAGGAAATACCAGGAGTTCTCACGTGAGTGTGCACGGAATGCACTTGCAGAAGGGAAAAGACCATTGCAGAGAGCAGCCATTGTCCCAAACAGATATAACTGAGAGAAGTCCTATCATTTTTATATATTTGTTGAGTTAACCTTTTCACTTGCTGTGTTATAGACAGTCAGCGTGGCTTGGTTGGTTTCTAATATTAAGAATTATGCATTTCCTGGTATTACTTCTTACCATGAATCTTCATCAACATTCTGTTGTGTCTTTTGTGCATTTTATGCATTAGTGAATATATTGCTTCATCAGGAAATTCCAGATACAAAGAAATACAGTATGTGCTTGCCTAGAGAATATTCTTCTCCCTATATTATTCCAGTAACAGATGGGGATTAAACTGCTATGGGAATCATATATGTATTGGGGTTCAGGGCTGGTCTGAGACATTTTGCAGCCGATTACACATAAAAGCTATCTCTGGTGCCGGACTCATTTGTGCAAATAAATGAGTGTAGTTCTCAAGCGATGCAGACAGCAGTATGCAAAGCTACGCAACTTCATAGAGGAACTGTAAATGGTATTTGAAAACACTTCACATGTTTCTTGGGCAGCACCCTAGCAGATTACACATACTGTAGGTCTCAGTGTCTATGGCATTTCACACTAAAATCCTTCTTGCGTTCTTCAGAACCCGATGTTGACTTATTTGCATATCTCAAGGCATTTTTCTTCTATTCAAACTATTGTCCATTAAATTCTATCCCTCTTTCTTATCTGCACTGAAAATATGATTATCTATCACAATATAGATTATAGATATAGATAATTTATGTTTTCATTATTTCCACAATTTTCTCACCCAGATCTTAGAAAATACTAGATATGCTTTTACTACCATTTTCTTCCTTCTCTTCCTTGCCCACAGAGAAAGGAACACACACACACACACACACACACACACACACACACAGAGTGATTATTAATGACAAAAAGTACTGAACTGCCCAGAAATCAAATTTCAGCTCCTTTGGGACTTCTCTTGCAACTGTGGCATTATACAACCTCCAGTGTGACATAGGAAACAAATATAGGGTGTTGCCCCATATATATAGGCCATTCACCCATACCGAAGGCCATTGGGAGAGACTGTCCTGGTTCATCCATTGGTCAAAAAAGAAACTGCTCCAAGGAATTTGCTTTCATCCTCCCAGTTAAAAAGCACAGCTCCAACTTTCAAGGGTCCCAAAACTGCAGGCTTGAACAGTGACACACTTGAATCGAATCCACCAGTCAGGGGCTAAGGATTGCTGGTTTATGTACTTTTGGGGTTTTGTGTATGTGTAAAAGAAAGTGATACAAACTACTGCAAACTGTAAATCAACATGAAGATATAAATCTTCAAAGCAGATAAAGAGATAACAGAGAGTGAGAGAGATGTCAGGATATTGAGATCTTAGCAAGGATAATGTTTCTTTAGAGCCCCCCCCCAAATAATATGGAAGGAGTTCACAGAGAGTGCAGATTTAATTAGCTGCTATGTATATACATAGCTTAGTAACTGAATTGTGCTGAGGAAGTTTCCCTTTGGTTTCTTGCCTTCATTAAGAAACAGTCGGTCATGTTCTGCTTTAGGATGTCGCATGCAGTATACATACTGTTATATCCAATGTTCTCCACTTGCCCCTGTTCTGATCTATGCTAAGGACTTTCTTTCAAACCTATTCTTTGCTTTAGATTTCTTCGGCCTGTTTCAGCCTGTACTGCTACACCAAGGGCAGTTTGCTAATGTTTAAACTCTCTGGATTCAGAACTTATTCTACTTATTCATCCATGCTCTGTAAACAATCAAACCTTTGATCCATCCAGCTCAATAGAGTCCGGCAGTCATTCCTCAAGGTTTCAAACATGCATTCTTTCCACTCCTGGCTGGAGATGCTGGAGCATAAAATTGGACCTTCCCATAGGTAAGGTCTGTCACTGGACCAATCTTCCAGGTATAGCAGCATCCAGTCTTGGCTGTTACAGAAGTGTTCATCAAGCCTGCTCCACATCTAGAAGAGGTGTCCGTGGTTCAAGAGAGTGTGAGGTATATTACTTTACAAAGTTTTTCTTCTAAAGACAAATGATTTGATAAGAGATATAGCAGGACCTGGGATATGGAACATAAATTCCTATAGCCTATCTATTCTAGATAATTTACAGTACAAACCTATGTATATATTTGCTCAAAATAAGAGCCAAGGTTGTGAGTGAGAACAATTATCAGGGCCAAATCACATATGACATCAATCATTCAATCTTCTAATATTGCAGTCTAAAACAGGCAGAAGATTTCTGATTTTCCTATAGAAAGACTTGAATCATGGCAGTGTTTATGTACTTAACAATAGGAAGCAGTGGAAATTGATTGATGATTGATTGATTGATTGATTCAATCAATCATCAGTCAATCAATTAATATGGCCACCCATCTCAAATTCAAGACTCTGAGCAACTAACAAAGTTAGAACACCATAACAATAAAAACAATACTCATAATTGGTAGCCAAGGTAAAAAATAAAACCACCACCAACAAATCAATACAACCACTGCTCTGCCACACATCCAGATCCCCAAACTCAGTGACACAGCTATATCTTTAAGGCCTTGTAAAAGGCCAGCAAGGTCAGAGCCAATCTAATCTCCTGGGTGGTGGTGGTGTTCCAAAGAGTGGGGGCCAGGACAGAAAAGACTCTCTTCCTGGGCCCTGCCAGATGGCACTCCCTAACAGATGGGACCAGCAGCATGCCTCTCCTGCCAGACCAAATGACACGGGTAGACATAATTGGGGAAAGATGGTCAATATCCTCAAATTTAGGAGGAGAAACAGGCAGATCTGGGGGACTTCTAAGGGATTTCAACCAGGAATGTTGAAAGGATAGAAGGGAACATTTGGACAAACACAGAAAGCAGGAAGAAGCTACACTTTTGCTTTCTGTATTGGGACTCATTACCTCAAAATATTTAATAAGTGATGTTTTTGTACTTTTATCCATACTGGGCATATGTTTTTTTTTGACCCACCAGCCCTATCCAATCTATCACAATCCATTTTTTTGATCTGCTTTTTGCTCCACCGGCTCATCATGCATGTATATTACCCTTTTTATATATGATACATTTGAATATATGATTCTTTCCTTTCAATGAGAGAATGGCCTTCACTAACAGTTAGTCTTTAAGTACTACCATATATGTTCCTTTCTCCCACAAAAAAATTGCATCCAGCCTCTATTTAAATGCAACACAAAGCTCCCCAATTTTCTGTTAGCCTTGAATATTCTGTGAAAGTGACACTGTCAGTTTCTTTAGATTCCTGGAATTTATTACCAATCCAAACAAATGCCTCTAGGCCAATGCCAAGAGATGGAGAAAAAATGAACAGCTTGACTCTTTTCATCAGCATCTCAGAGTGAGGTGGCATTATTCAGAAAAAGGTGCCCTGGGCTTCTGTGTCATTTCTACAACCAAAGATGATCCTCATAAAGAGGCTTCACTGCATATCAGAGCCAAGGAGAGGGTCTTGGCCAAGTCTGGGAGAAGGCTGCAGATGCCCCGTTGGCATGCGTGGTGCTGCTTGTGTCAACATGACAAGAGACTAGAACCCTGCTTAGTGAGGCCTGTGCTAACTGTTTCACTTTCCTGACAATTAATCTGGAAATCTTCCTAAGTTCTACATCTGCTCATCTAATTAACACACTGTGGGATGAAGCTGAGTAAAGATGGGCTGAATTGAGAATCATTTGTTTTCTTTTATTTGCCTTTCCATGAAGCTTTGGGATATTCCCTTGCCTTTGCCAACAAGAGATTGGCTGCCACACAGACAAACAGATGTCCATGTCTCCATGAGATCGATGCAGTTGAATTCTCTGTGCAAGACAACACTGAACTGTCTTGACCACCTTAACAGTTCAAAACTCCAAGTTAGGCTTGAGTTGTATTTCTGCCCAGTTGCTTTCAGGCAGCCTGGCTTCCTCAGCTGTTGGACAGTTACATTTCTTAAGAAAGTCTGTTATTCTCAAGCCTTGATTTATGTCCCTGTGGAGCTGATGACCAGAGTTAGTGATAGATTTAAAGCCCATTTACATCTCAAAACCCACCCACCCTCCCTCCCTCCCTCCCTCCCTCCCTCCCTCCTTCCTTCCTTCCTTCCTTCCTTCCTTCCTTCCTTCCTTCCTTCCTTCCTTCCTTCCTTCCTTCCTTCCTTCCTTCCTTCCTTCCTTCCTTCCTTCCTTCTAGATTTCTGCATCTCTGTGGAAAATATACCTTGTAAATCAAAGTACCTACACTCATTTCTGCATCTCAAATGTATTTGGATACAAATTACACCATTTATATAATTCCTAGCTTCTTTTTCCCTCTCTCTTTCCTTCTTCCCTTTTTTTTAGATACTTTCCAGAAAAAGTAGAATATAAATCCATGCTAATTTTCTTGCTAGCCTTTTATACTTTCCCCTTGTTTTGCAATTAGACTGCATCATCATTCCCCTTTTGTCATACAATGTTTATAACTGCTGTCTTTTTGAAGACTGTACTTGTATGCAGTTTTTGTAACAGAATGTCCTACTGAATTCAGCAGGATTTATTTATAAGTAAAAATTATTTTGATTGCATCTCATATGTTACTATTTGCCTTGAGACACTGGAATCTTAGCTTCCTCTAAGCAAAAACCTGTTTGATATTTTAAAGAACAAACAAACAGCATTACAGAAGCCCTGAGAGTCAAAATCTAGTTTCTTTGAGTTCTCTTATTGCTTCAGAGCATTCATAGCTCAAGACCAAGGATGGACAATTTTTAATTTCTGTCAATCATTAATTTTTCTTGCTTAAATTTATCCTTACCCACTTCTGAATCAATCTGGAATGTTCACATGAAAAATTGTCAGTATTTATATGTCTATTTCCCTCTAATACATGCATTTCTGCAAACAATATTTCCTATTATACTGCACTATTCACATTATTTTCATTAATGTAGATATTTTCTCCTAGAAAGGTCTATTTCTGTGTGTTTTGAGAAATACTAATTTTGAAGGATAGCTGTATTTCAATTAGCATATTGATTTGAAAGTACAGAGCTGGGTAAGTTCACATTAAGATGTCAATCATTTTTTTCTCTTATTCTTACTTAAGATATAAATAAGCCAAAGCTTCTTTTCTTTTTTTTGTAATAATAGTTTTTATTAAAGTTTACAGTTACAAAGATAAAAAAACCTAATACAAATGAAAAAATATATAAAAGAATGAAAAGAAAAGATAGAAAGTGCAGAAAGAAAGAAACAGAAAAGAAGGAAAAAATGAGTATAATAAAGAAAAAGAAAAGAAATATATAAATAACTTCCCCCTTTATCACAAGAACACTTTTAGTAATTTATCACCTTCTCTAAGTATACAATAAAAGATCTCTTCTTCCCATATCTCATCTCTTATCTATAAACAAAATTTTAAATTGTTTTTAAATTTTAAATGTTCGTCTTTTACCCTGGTTAGAAAAAGTCCATTAAGAGTTACCAGGAACAACACCATATATATTTTAACCCTGATCAGTAAATCAATTTTATATTGCTTCCTTTGCTTTTAACAATCTTGATCTTTAGTCCCTTTAAATAATGTCCAAAAACTTGATTTCTTTTCATTTTCTGTGTCTTCTCAGGAAATCCTTCAAAACATTAACTTTTTAATAATTTTTTAAAATGTTTTTTTAAAATGTTGTAAATCCAAAATAAGCCAATTATCCAAGTCACTCTTTTGGTTTGTTATTCGTATATCCCTTTTAATTTTTCAGACATCAGCTGGTTTCATTTGTATATCCAGTGTAACATCTTTTTCCATATCATAGCTTATCATTTTAAAATCCACATTCAAATCAGCTTCAGTCTCAGTCTTGTCCAGTAAAACTTGTTCCTCTTCTATAACCTCTTCTAAATCCAGTTTGTCTATAATAATAGCAGACAATCTTAAGGTTAACTTCTGAGTCCATTGTTCCCAAATATTCTTCAATTCATCCAAAGTTGGTGTATTTTGCTCTATTCTGTATTAGTGGGTCGAATTTAAGTGTTTTTCTCCTTTAATTAAAATTTTTACTTCTTTTTGGTTCCCTCTAGTGTCCAACCTTCAAAGTCCCATCTTATTGTGTCCCCCGCCCCCCCAAACAACAGCATTTTCCCATGGCAAGGTTTCTTATAATTAATTTCAAAATCTTCATTTTTTTAAAATACAATTCAGAACAACAACATTTTCCTTTGGGAAGGATTCTTGTAATTAATTTCAAAACCTTATTTCAAATCCATCTGGACCCTTAGTCCATTTGTAACTTTCCAAAATCAACATTCTAATCATACTTTTGCTGTTTATTCCAAAATAGGATTTTTTAAAGTCCTTAAACTTGTATAAAACTTCTTTCGCTAAGGATTGAAGGAGACCCACCCAATGTGATAAGACTTGCTGTTCTGAAGGTTCCTAATATCTGAAAAGCCATTAACAAGCAATTTCCAGAATTGATTAAGAAAGGGAGTATACGAACCCTGTGTCCATAAAGGCGCCGACTGCAGTTTGGCAAATATGGCAATCCCTCGTCTCCCAGAGCTCTAAACCTGCCACAGACTGCTGTCTTATGGTCTCCTCATGAGGGGTTACTGTCTGGAGCACTTGTGTGTGATCCTGAGTCCTCTCCTTGTCTGGAAAGAAATTCCGAGGAGCTGGTCCATTTGCTGGCTTCTCATTTTGCTGTGGTCGTTGGCTCCACTCTCAGTGGAGCCATCTCCAGTTCGCCATTGCTTCCCCAGAAGTCCCACCAAAGCTTCTTTTCTGTCTCTGTGCCATCCACTTGAGGTTTGTTGCCCTTTCATTTGTGACACTAGTGATGCAAAATGCATACATCAAAACTTTTTATGATATATTTCCCCAGTTCCAAGGAAGAACTAGTAAAACAATGTTTGGAAGTGGAACTTTGGAAAGAAGTTTCAGTAGAAGTCAAAAAAAAAAAAAAAAAAGGACTACAAACAGAAGAAGGGGAACAATCTCTTTCTCTCTTATACCCCCACACACAAAGAACTGCAAGAACAGTCTTAGCATACTTAGAGTATGTTCAGGCTGTCCAATCTACCTACATGTTTGATAATCTTACACATTTATTCTGTGTTGGTGGGAAGATTGTGGCATTCTCTTTTTTTATTGTACTGAATTTACTAAGCTCCATAGCAACCAACCAACCTTAGAGAGAAAACTGATGCCTAAGGAAGATCTCGACCTTTGCCTCAGAATTCCAAGGTCCCCACGGAACCTGACTTAAACTGAAGTACATCTTCATCCAAGCATATCAGCCATCAGCTTTTGAATGACACTGTCTTGTTGCACATTAGTTTAGTGGTCTCAGAGCCTTCTACCACCCCCACCCCCCAGAAAAAATATGGCCTTGCTGCTTGAGGATATAAAACAATTTAATAGTCTATTTATTCAGCAACTTATATAAACACTCATATATAACAAAGATTTAAACAGTCACTAAAAAAAAAGTCTGCAACCAATCGTGGCATCAGATTTCCATCTGTATTTCATGCATTGCTATTCTTATCTCCTTGTTCTCTTTCTTTTTGCTAGACAAAGAGATTATAAAACATGGAAATAATGAAGGGCACAAAAACATTCATTCTGTCATGGTTGGATATTTGATTTTGGTAATGAACAACCAAGACTCTCCGATAATTGGCAGACTTACTTGCCTGCGTGTGGGCATTTAAACAGAGAGGGTATTTTGACAGCCCAGCATTGATTAAATTGGTCTTTAATTGAAGTAACCAAGTTTTAGTAATGCTGTAAATACCACATTAATTTCAAAACAGTGTTAATTGCAAAACATTTATTAATGAAAATAATTTAACATTATTTTCATAATTACTGATTAAGAAATTGTTTTGGTCTTAAACTGTAATTACATAGCAATTATATTTTGTTTCATTATGAATGTACCAAAAGTATGCTGTAGCTACCACATTGTGGTACTTGAGACTCAGCTTTTCCTCCACTGATTAATTAAAGTTTTAATGTTGTCCTCATATTCACAATATTTCCCATACTTTATATGTCAATATGCACTGTAGCACATAGTGTGTCAGACACACTTCAGTTATTCCCCACAAAATGAAATAAAGTACAAATGAAGTAACTATCATGGTGCATGTTCTCCTTCTCTGCAGCACACTAGCCCAGTTCTGGGACTACAGCTCCCAGAAATCTGAGCCATCATGGCTAACACCTTCTGGGTGGGAATGGAACGCTATGAGTTATAATCCCAGGGCAAGTCTGGAGGCACTGTGTTGGGCAAGTCTGCTGTAAACTGGAAGGGCTCAGTTATGCCCCTGAGTCCATGTTTTACTGTGTGCAGGATTCTAAGTAAAGCATCCATGATAGATAGATGTCCAGCCTCTACTTGAACTCATCCAGTGAAGGGGAGCCTATTACCTTCCTAGGTTATTGGTTCGCCGTTTTTAATTTGTTCCTAGTATTTTGTTAGAATCTGCTTTCCTGAAACAGATATTCCATATTATTCCATGTCTTGTAATTTGAGATGACTAATAACAAGTCATGGCCTTTTTCTACGTGACACACTTTTCAGGTACTTGAAGAGGCTCCTCAATCAACTCTTCCCAAGATTAAACTTACTCATTTCCCCCACTCTTTCTACATATAACTGGGTTTTTTTTGTTTGTTTGTTTGTTTCTACCACAAATAATCCTCCTTGCTCTGAATCCTTCTCAGAGTATGGTACCTGGATTGGACAAAGTACTCAAGGTGGGGGTAAAGTGATTGGCCAATGCAGAAGCTCAGTATATCTTTAAGAATATATGGTCCCAAAGAATGGACAGATGTAGAGCTGGATCCAGGGTTATTAATGCTTTTGATCCTTTGACATCAGTGAAATGTAAGTTCATGATTAACTTGCCCCCTTGTTTATAATGGAAACATGACTAACTTAGCTGAGCTCTAATCTATTGTGTTAACTGTTTAATTATGTCACTGTGCTCTGGATCCAGAAACTAAGTTCTAATGCAGGCAAGGAGTTCCAAGAGAACAGAAGATGCTATGGTCCCTTCTGTGTATATAAATGTTCTGCACACACACACACTCACACGCCCCACTAACATGCATGCAGGATATTCTAGAAATTGAAGAGATTTTCTTGCTTAGAGTCTACAGTCTACCTCGGACCCTAAAGTAACTTTTCCCAAACTACTGTTAGTACCCTTCAGAATTATTCTTTACAAATTCTGGAATTGCAGTCCTAACAAAGTAGAGGGTGCCAGATCGGGAGAGGCTTGGTGCCTGATCCAAAAACTATTATGTACCAGATATATATTTGGGTGTCTATAAATAGTTCTACACCATATTTTCAGGAACAAAGCAGGGCATTGTCCCACTGCCATTCCTGAAATGCAATCTTTTCAGATTCCAACTGCAGAATGTGAGGAAAATACATTGGGCTGTGTATAATCAGCTTTTGTGAAGTCAAAATGAATATGCCTGGGGATTCAGGTGATCAACGTCAGCTGTAAGAATGTCTATATTGAGTGCATTTGGCTTAATATTGTTCCAAAATCTTTCAATTTTCTGATTCTTTTTCTTCCCCCATGAAAGAGGTTTTGTTTTTTCTACTTCATTCTCAGAAAGCATTTGTATTTTTCTTTAATTCTTTTGGTCGCACTGTTGAAACTTAGCAATCATTTTGAGGTAATAAAGAATATTAGTGTTGTTATTCTTGTTTTCAGCTACATCTCTCTCCATAACCTGGCAGCTTCTCTAGCTATACAGACTTCAAAACCTCATAAGAAAAGATGTGTTGTCAATGAGATTTAACTGAACTGTGAAGTCATAGAGGCTTCAGCCTGAAAAGACAGTAGGGCAGGGCACTCATCTGACACATTCTGTCTGGCCACCTTGTAGCTGCATTGTGTTCTAAAACCTGGTACCCCATCTATGCCTGTCTCAAAAAAACGTTCTTCTCCTTTGAAAGAAAAACACTGAAAGCCATTTCTTCTCAATTAAGTGGAGTGACAATGGTTTTTAAAATGCCGAAAATAAATAATCATAACACATGTCCAATTACTATTTGGACTTTACACAATTGAATCCATAATTTAAGATTTGTGGTAGGCCCTTCATAGATGTTTTGCAGAGGCTACACATCTGAGCCCATGGCTCTGAATGCCAGTTTAAATAAAATAAAAATTTCAGATTGCTAAGCATTTGCCCTCAAGCCTCCCCACTGAGGTATCTTGGTTAATGTATAGATGAAATGCATCACAAGTAACTTCTACCATGGATATCCTTTCATTCCTTTTTCTTTATCCCATCAATTTCTAATCCACTTCCACAATGTTTTATTGAACTGGATATCAGAAGACATCAATTTGCAACAGCCTCATAAAAAAATAAAATAAAACTGTGATACAGAAGAGAAACTGCTGTATCAGACACACTTCAGTTCTTTTCCACCCCTACCCTCAGTGCTCCTGTCAGAAATATCACCAACCACTGAGGCTAGAAAACAAAATCTCAACTCAAATGTTATTAATACAATAGTTGGGAACGTTAATATATCCTGCATCTGTTCAAAAATTAGAACATATAAAAGAATGCCATCGTTCAAAGTAGGACTATGCATTAGAGATAAAGAGACAGAGAGAAGAGAAAAGAATGCAGTAGAAATTATGATTGTGGCAAAGATACCATGGGCATGACATGGAAAGCGAATCTAGCTGTACAAAGAGTTTTTAAAGACATAGAATATGTTTTCTAATTCTAATTATCAGCTAGAGAATCTGTGGTACAGTTATTGTGTATACATTGCCAGAAGCTGCTAGAGAGATGCAGAATAACCAGTGAACACAACAATGAATTACACCCATAATTATACCTAGAGTCTGTAGGTTGATGTTGGGCAGTAAATTGTGTTTGTCACTTTTTCAGTTTCTCTTGCAACAGAGATGCCATGCATTGTAGGTTATGTATGACTGCCCTCTCAAAACCTAAATAGCTGATCAAATTTGGGGGGGAAAAAAATCTGTGTAGCAATAATTATACTGATGTTGTTTTTAAAGTGATGAAATACATTTTCAGCAAGTGCTACACTGGAAAGTCTGGACTGAACTATTTTCTGCCATTTGAGGGTTTTAGATACAGATTCAAAAAAAGAGGGGGATGGTGTCCTTGCAAGTGCCCTGGTGGTCCCATCCGAAGCTGGAAGTGGGCATTCCATCACTTGCCACCAGTGATATCATGGCCAAGATGGAAAGCATTTATGTTATGCCAACATTTGATCTTTATTATAGCAACCATGGGCACTAGCTAATACAGGTCATTCTGTACTTCTATGGTTTGCAGATGTTCAATTCTTCTTTGCATTTATTTGTAAAAGAAGAATTTGTTTTTCTTAATATATACAGCATTGCTTATGGTTCATGCTGAGGGCCAACCTTATCACCTGATTGGCTTTGTTTGTGTGATATCTTTCTGATAGACCATTAGGTCAAGAGAAGAATAAAACAGTCAATTAAATATACCTGCTCATAAGTGCATTTTATGCAACTTAATAATGGAAAAATGCTTTTTCTTCATCTTCCCCACCTTTTTACATGCTGCATTTCAAGAACTTCATCCCAAAATATCACTGGATGAACACGCGCATATACGTACACACCCTCCCCCATCATCTCAAAATTATTAAAATCTCTGTGGGAATTCATGATTAATTTTAAGGCCTGACAGATTAAAATACATTATTATGTACACTCTAGTGCATCCTTTCAGATATTTTCAGAATCTGATTTTGCTCTCTTGATACACACCAATGATTCTACATGTATCTAGTAGATTGCAAGGAATAGATTAGCATTAAAGAGGCAGTATTGTGTTGTTAGGTTGTTATGTGTAACTTGTGCTTATACATTAAGAAAAATGTACCTGGCATCCCCTTGGACATGACCAGACCCTTTAAAAAAGAAAGCAGAATTAATAGTTGGTTGTAACACATTTGTAGCAGCACATCTGAAATTCTGACCTTTAGCATGTTAACTGGCTCTTTTTATCTGGTTCCCTGGCTGACTAATGTAAGAATAGTCTGATTAAAAATGAGAACTGTGGGCTTACTTCCTTCTTAAAAGGAATCCTTGCTTCTTTTTTCCCATTAGGCATGGCCAATGTTTTCAAAAAAAGAAAATGAATGAAGCTGTACACTGAAAATTGCACTATTTTCTTCTTCTCATTTGGGGAAGTTTAGTTATATGCATCCAGAACAGGGCTTTCTGCTCCCTAGTTTAACCTGGGCGAATGGCTAGGAACTCTGGAAATTGTTGCCCCAAAACATCGGAGGACACCTGGTTAGGGAAAATTCAATTGTATCAGCAAATCAGTTTGGATAAACCTCTGTAAACAGTAATGTTTCAATATCAGCTGAAAATATCAAGTAATCTCCAGTTAGGGGGTGGAGTGGTTTTTATATTGGGATTTTTATTCTTGTAAGCCACCTGGAGTTACTGTGAGTGAGTTGGGGGGGCCACATAAATTGTTTAGATAGATAGATAGATAGATAGATAGATAGATAGATAGATAGATAGATAGATAGATAGATAGATAGAAAGAATCTTTGTGGAGAAGATGCCAGCATAGGTGTGCATAGAAAGTAAGGAAAATGACCCTGACAGTGATAAGCAAGAGCCATTGCTGAGGCAAAAGGGGCTGAAGTATTTTTTTAATCCCAGAACAGTGAGATAACGTTTGGAAGTGGGTAGGCAGATGCGGCCATAATACGCTGAACTATAAGAAGGAGAAGGAGGTGCAGCACAATCAGACTTGCAAGATTCTGTAATTATAGCTGATCAGTAGTTATAGCCTTCCTGTGGAATTAATTTCCTGACCGGGTCCACCTAGTGGGGCTGACAGTATGTTATAACTATACTATGAACTGAGGTGTTAATCCCCTAATAAATAATAGGCTGAACCTCTCCAGCAACTTTAATACAGTAATTGGGAGCACAGTAGAGTGAAATCAGAGAAGGTAATCCTAAAGTACTCTGGACTCAAGCAGCATGTGTTTTACCCCACACATGTTGACTTGACCTTCAAACTGTCCAGACAGCCAACTGAACTGATAAAGTACCAGAACTTCACAAATGTATATTTGATTTATATCTTGCAGCTTTCCTCAGAACCTCAAGGCAATGTACCCAGAACAGCTTCTTCCAATCGTATTCCCACAAAAATATCCTGGGAAGCTGCATGGGATGAGAGAGAATAACTTACCCAGAATCATCCCATGAACATCCATGGCTAGGGTTGAACTTGAGCCTAGATCTCCCTGGTTCTAGTCCCACAACGCAATTGTTATATCTTAGTGATCTGTTAAAATTGCCCACCGCTTAGAACCACCTTCTAACCCTATCTTCATCATATTGTTTTTAGAGGAACCAATGTGCACACTTAATGGAGCAAGAACAGCATTATTGTGAACTTTTTTTCCCCCAAGGGAAGAGGCATGGCAAGCATATAATGTGTTTAATACAAGTATTTCTGACAGATATCCAGATATTCAAGAGCAAAGTCAGATCTAGGAGCACTCAGGTCCTAAAAGGCATACCCGGTTATTTAGGATTCATTTGAACTTACTCCCACTTTCCTACTGAGCAATATTCATTGGTCTAAAAGTTGGGAGGTGCCCTACTATTTGGATGCACCTAGACATTTGATTACTTATTGTTTTTTAAGCCTTATCATCCACTTTTTCAGTTAAAGCCTACTCTAGAAGTCTCTAATGCATTATTCAGTTAAATAAGAAATAGGGATGCCCCTCCGCACAAGAAAAACTGTCCACTTGAAAGCACACATATTCATTATTCCAAACAGAATAGCATGCCATAGAGTGCTAATTGGTGCTACTGAGTGTGCATTCTCACTTGGCAATATTGCATAGATTTCTGAGTCTATATATATAATTTGCAATGTAAGGAGTTCATAATCTGTTTTTGCATTTTTTTATGTCACCAGGATTTATCAGCACAAGATGTTGGACAAAGGGATGGTGACTGGCAAACATGATAGAGCCTATATCGAAGAGTCACAAATATTAAATGATAATGATCAGGTCAGTTGGGCTCCTAATAAAGAATGCTACAATCACTTGCATCAAATATTGTTAACCTGCTAAATAATGTTATCTGCTATGGTTTTAAGAGAGGAGGTCTCTGCATATGCTTTCTAAGCAGAAGTCCCCAAGATCAATCTGCCAGCAAAAGCATGACATCTGTTGAACAACTGACCTCTAGAGGAGTGTGTGTGTGTGTGTTTGTGTGTGTGTGTGCATGTACACGCCTCTGAGTCATTGTTAATTCTTGGCAATTGCCTGGACAAGTCCGTGCACTTTTCTTGGCAAGATTTTGGAAGTGCTTTGCCATTGCCTTCTTCCTTAGGGCTGAAAGAGGGTGACTGACCCAAAGCCACTCAGTTGGCTTTGTGCCTAAGGAAGGACTAATACTTACAGTCTCATGATTTCTAGCCTATGCCTTAACGATTACACCAAGATGAGAGCTACTGTCAAATAGTTCTGAGCTAAAAGGAACCTTTTTTCACCTGTCAAGCATATGCAAAATCCAAGAGAAGCCTTGATCTTGGAGGTAGATCAAATGAGACAGACCATTCTAAAATGCTGAATGTGATTCTTTGGAATTTCCTTCAGCTATTTTTGAAAGCTAAACAGGCATCACTGATATTCACAGAATTATGCATTAAGAGCTGAACATTGCTCCAGCATGCAGATGTAGATAAGCAAAGAAGGTTATATTTCATTGTCCTATACTCATGAGATTATGTTATCTGGAGCACCCTCAGCAGATATAGGTAAGCGGCATATAATGAAAGGCCTTTAATACTAAAAAAAACTGGAATCCAATAGGATGCTGTCATTTCCCCCCCCAGCAAAGATGATGGGCACAGAAGAAGAGAACAGAAATAGATTCTCACCCTCTGCTTTGAGGTGCCCACTCAGCAACTTTGTGCTTTCTTAGTACTACATCAGTCACCACAGGACTGAAACTTGACACATTCATAAGAAGCCAAACTAAAGAGGACAAAGTAGCATCATTAGTTTTAGCCATGGAAATGCTGGGCTGGCTCAAGAGATTTTCTTGCCTGCGGCAAAACAGCAGTGACATACTGCTTGTCTCCCTTTGAAGTCAAGGTGCGTAGTATCCTAGGCCAGGCAAGTGATTGTAACATCTGAGACCAACAACAACAAACCCACCCATCAAAAGTGTCTATCCCATTTCTTGATAGTAAGATACATGATAGATAGATAGATAGATAGATAGATAGATGATAGGTAGACAGATAGAGATAGATGATAGCTAGATAGATAGACAGGCAGACACACAGACAGACAGACAGACAGACACACAGAGACCAACAAGATGCTACTTTTTCACAATCCAAAGACACTAAAGTTGCCTGATGGTTCCACTTCACTCTACACAATGGTAAAGCGAAGCCTGTAGGGATGGAGGGAACAAACATACTATTGTGCATGTGAAGTCAGCCTCTAGGAACAACAAAACCCATAGGTTGATGAATACTATATTAGTATTTGTCAAATCATCTTATAAATGGAGACAACAAACAAGTTGACTCTTGTAAAAATTACAGAGTCCATTTTCTACAACTAGTCAATAAAACATATCTACTGCATTTTGTACAAGGCTTCCAGCAAATAGATCTCACTCTTGATCCAGAGTCTGACAGAAACAGGTGCCAAAAGACAATGAGGCAGATGAGCATTATATGTGTATTAGCGCTGAAAAGAAAAATTACCCCAGTTCAGAATCTGACATGTTTCATGCATTCACAATTGACAAATTTGGATTAGAACACACACATGGACTTGAAATCAAAGTTTCAGGCACAAAATAGGAGTATAGCCAAATCTAATTCTCTGAATTAACCAGAGAAAAAGGTTAGTCAAGGTAACCTGGTTTGGGGAAGAAGATCAATTTTATATTTGCAGAAGTTACAAACAGATATTACTGTGACTGTTCCTATCATATAGATTATTTATTGAATAACTGATATCTCACTTTCTCACATCATATTCAACCTGAGAACTTTAATAACAATGTGTTGTGGTGCATACTGACACAGACTCAGCAAAGAACAGAGAATGGAAAAAAAACTTCACAAACAATGTAGGGCAAAACAGCCCAGGTTTAAAAGGAAAATCAGACTGCAACAGCTATTTAAAATAAGATTTGCTATAGCTTATAGTATTTTGCAGCGTTGCAGAGTAGTGCAAGCGTAGATAAAACTGAGATGTCATCCGATCTTTGATAATAACTCATCCTTACCTAGATGAAAGGAACCAGTCTGACCAGAAGGATCAGAAATAAAAGTTAGGTGAGAGGTAGTCATGGGTCTCAATACTGGATCTGAACAAGAACCTGCCTATCAAAAGACTCTTTAATCAAGAGCTTCAGAGGCCACAATCTCAGAACCTCCTCAGCTGAGGTCCCTTACTCATCAGTGCTGAACCACTGTGCAGATAAGAAACTGGGTAAGACTGAAGGAAGTAATTTTTGCTCTTTCTATTTCTTTTCCTGACATTTTGTGAATGTTAGGTGGTAAGATTGTAAGGAATGCCCTTTCCTTCATCAGTTCTAGAGAAAGGGAAAGGGAAAGGGAAAAGGAAGATGGTTACAGAGCTATAGGCTTATACTTCTTGATAAAAGAGATGTGACCTAAGAAACATGGTCTGAAAAAAGGCCTGATCTGGATTTCAGACTTGGTTGGAAGCATTGTTCACTTGGAGCTTTTGAGGTCCTGAAACTTCAAATTTATCATCTTGACCAATATATTGCTTTGATTTTAGGTGATCTAGTTATCCCAGGTGCACCTGCTCATAGTCAGGACAGAACAACTGAATGGGAGAAACCCACCAATATTTGTTGGGCATTTGCCTTCTTAGACAAAGTTGGCCTGGAAATCTGAAAGTCACATATCCTACAAAATAACCCACTGAACATACATTCAGGTCAAGCCAAACATAATGCCTCATCTTTCTAGAAGCCAGAACTCAAAGGCTTTCAGATGAGTAACTGTGTTAGTCTACTGCAGAACAAATAGCAAAGAATCTTCTAGTGCCTTAATGACAAATAAACATAATGCAAGATTTCAGAGATAAGAAACTATTTGTCATTAGCATGAAGCATTACCTGTAGCTGGAAATGTAACTAAATTAGGGGTGTAGAGAATTAAAAAAAAAAAAAGTTGGGTCAAAACTGAGGGTAATTTTTCCTTGCCGATCTCTCAGGCACTAATTATTACATCTATAAAACTCATTGCTCTCACTTGAGACAATAGATCAAACAGCTAATGCTCAACAGTAATACACACACACATATACACACACCCAAACATTGTATATTCATAAAATTTAGTATGCATCAAAGAAATGGTTTGGAAAATCCTTTCTTGTTTTTGAAAATTTAATCAGAGAAGACAAAAGGCCTCTTACAGTTTTAGAGAGCTAGGGTGTATCTCCTGAAATCTAACTGAACTTCTCCATTAGTATAATATTGATAATGTTTCTGTGTTTTGTTTAATCTAAAGATCTGTTGCTGATTTTGGCAAACTCAAACAACATGCAATTCTATACAATGTACCAGAGTAGAAAAGTAGGATCAGAATAATTTAAGGTGTCTCTAATATAAATAGAGAATGTGTTTAATTTCTCACATTTGTTGGAATTATGTTTTAATCCATCCAATGAGAAAATAACCATAAAATGTCCATGTTACAGGATTCCCTGTTTTTTCTTTTCATCCAGATAAGACTTTCTTTGTCTCATGAAAGGCCCATTTTGGCTTTCTAATGTCTACCTTTCTAGCCACCATCCTATTAAAAAAACTAGGGTTATTTCAGAGAGACCATCAACTAATTTACTTGCCTGATAAACAACAAGAATTCAGAGTCCTTCATGGGGCAAATATAATTAAATCAGCATTATGTATCTCCAGGATACCGCTGGAACATGAAACTGATTTCTTAGAAAGTGAGCCCAGAGTTACCATGCCATTCTGACAGAACAGTAACTGGAACATGTTGACTTCATGAGTTCTCCATACCATCCAAGATATTGTATCTTACCTCAGAAAGGAATCCGTATGTTTCTACTGTTCAACCTACATTTCTCCCCATACACAGACATTTCTGAGGTGATAAACTCAAGGGCAAGAGAGAACAAGCAATAAGATGATCTTGTCATGCAGATCAAGATTTTTAAAGCACATTAACTGTAATTTTTAGTTAGTCATAATTTAGTGAACCATTCAAAGTAACCCAGTTCGCTGAACTGAACTGAACTGAACAGATGGAATTCCACCCTCACTTTGCTTGAGTGACTTTCTGAACAATGCAAACTCTTCTTTCAAAATCCCCTCCTAAGAGCTTCATGCAACATTTGGTAGATGCTCTTCTCTTTGACTCGGTGGTATT
This sequence comes from Python bivittatus, assembly GCF_059951505.1. NCBI lineage: Eukaryota > Metazoa > Chordata > Lepidosauria > Squamata > Pythonidae > Python > Python bivittatus. The sequence continues at coordinate 40,250,991 of NW_028277113.1, read as the reverse complement.
ATGTAATAAAAAAGACAACAGATAGTCTTGTTCTAAGGTGCAGCTTTGCTTTTTCATTTTCTTTTAAAAACAGTTATTTTTCATGTTTTCCTTTTACAATTATTAAGTTATTGAACAGAAAAAAGGGCTGCCAGATTCAGCCCTCTGCAAACTCCAGCTGTTTTACTAAGTTAATGAAATTTCTTTAAATCCAGGGATATAAACACATGTCAAGATTTGTCATCCCAACTCAAATGCTAGACAAGAAGCAGACAACTTTTCCACAGCTGGGAACGCAGCTGTTGTTGTTGTTGACCAAGCGACCATAGAAGGCAAGATAATGATGTCATTAAAGCCAGTGGGCAGGACCAGAATTTCAGGGGTTGTTTTAGAGATTGTTCTTCCTTTTTTTTTAAGGTAAAGAAAGAAGTTAATATTTTTATGTGTTTCAGCCTTTGCAGGAGCTGTTCTGCTTTCCATCAAAATTTTATGGGAACATGCATTCTGTTGTTCAGCAGCGCAATTTCAAGCAGCTTTGAGGAAATAATAATAATAATAATAATAATAATAATAATAATAATTTGTGATAGGTGGAGTGTATGTTCCAAAGTAATAAACAAAGTTAATAAATATTATTCACTAGCAATGTTACAGGCTGTTCTGTTTTTTGGTTTTTTAAAAAACTCATTTGATTAACTTAACTAAATTCACATGGCCATTAACATACACAATATTGGTAGTAAACAAAAACACTGACTCTACTGACAACTCACTTGCCCAAATGTTAGCATTTTTGCTAATTTACAGGACACAGTGGGAATCAGTAGAATCAAAATGCAGCACTATTTTAAAAACTTAGAAGTTCCCAAGATCTTGGAATCCTAATTTTTCTAGGCTATGGTTTTGTGAGTAGTTCAAAGACTTTTAAATCATTTTAGTTTTGCAATTGTTTACTATTTTCCCTATCACATATAACACTTGGTTGGGTATTCAAAACCACTCTTCCTATTATATACTTTTTATGCTCTATTACAAGCACAAGCATTATATTTCTAGAAGGTTCCCACTTCACCTTAATTGTTAAAAATTAAATTGAAATCTGACATATTACAGAGCAAAGCATCGATCCTTAATATCCTTTAAAAAAAAAAAAAAGATAAGTGCTTTACCTTAAAATTTGCCTGTCTCCTCAGAAAAAAGCAAAGGATAGTCTTGACAAAGAACATCTCATGAGTGAGAGGGAATGACATGAACAGACTAAGAGTCTTCCCCTTTGGTACATGTGTATTTTATGAGTAGACCTCTACCTCTTGTGACATCTATATAGTGAGAAGGGAAGCCCTTCCCTGAGATCAGCCACAACGTAACACAACATGCTCTCAAAATCCCTGTTGTGTCCACTGGCCCCAAAAGAATATTAATCCATTCTCTAATGGGAATGGAAGATAGTAATAGTAAAGTTAATAATATAGCTGTTCGGGTAAAAAAGGTAGCTAGCTTATCATTGTTTAAATATTCACTAGTATCAAAATTAAAAGTATCTACTATGTCTTCAGCTAGTTATGTTATCAAAATATAAGGTAGAAGGACTATGTCATTTCTAATAATATTAGACACCACCGAATCGCTGAGCAGCATTGCAGTCACTGTTTAAAGGTGTTACACCACATGGCCACAATACAAGAACATGGCTGCTTTCATAGGTATCCAGGGATGGCAAGTGACATCATGGGCATCATGACATCATTGTGACTTGTACTGGATGCCTAAGGCTGCCTTATTCATAAACACGTACCACATCTGATTAAGAGAGTGCCTGTTCTCCTCCAGTTTAACATGTGCTGCTTTGTGTAAGAGAGAAATAGGGGTGCTTTCAAATAAGGAAACACCTTTAAATGACATCTTATAAAGGAACCTGAAGCTGATCTTGGGGAAGGTATGGGTGAGCCATTAAAGTGGAAAGAAAGGAATGAGCCATTAAGGAGGGACTTGGACAAAAGATTAAACAGTCCAGAGACCGAAGGAAGAATGAGAAAGAAATTCAAAATAACTACGCCCTGATTTTCTTTAGTATAAGATGGAACAGAGATAAACTTGGACAAGCTTTCGAGATTTTGTTAACATACACTACAACAATAAACTAGCATTCCTGTAATCCTTGTGGTCTCTGTTTTTGACCTGGCCTACCTGGAAGGGCTGACTCATCTATACAATTTGAAATTATGGTCCGAACGGGAAAGCAGGAGCAACAGGCAACCTGGCATCTTTACCATTCCAGACACCAAATAGATGTTTATGCCATGATTTTAGCAAAGTTTGTAGCCATCTCCTGTGAAGAGACTACAAGTAGGAATGAGCCATTAAGGAGGGACTTGGTTCAACACTCCCAAGTAGCAGAATGACATATAAGCTGAGCCAGATGAAAATCTGAAAAATCTAACTCAGCAACTGATATAATCCGGCTCTCTGTTATACTAAATAACTAATTTACCATTACTATTAGCTCTAGAATTGCAATCAGTGTGTCAAGTAGAAGAATTATCCAAATCCACAGACCCCTGAAAATATTGCACTATGATACAACATGGTCCTAACAAAAGGCCAATCTATACTTTGCTTCTCTGAATTAATTATATTAGGATAAATTTAATTGAATAAAAAGAGGCAGAAATTAAGCAATAATACTGGGATCTGAAGAAGAAATCATCAGAGAAAAATGATCCAATCATACCTTTAATAATCTTAGCAAATAATGGAATTAAACAGTCCAAGTTAATGTGGGAAAATCTATACCTTTTACTATTAAATCTACTTTTGAAAAAGGATACTTATAAATCTTTTAATACAATTTTTCCTTGTTTCACTATGAGGGATTTTTAGTCAGATGAATGGATTGTATGTACTAGTTAACTTCACTGGAGTTTTTAGTAGTTGTATTTAAAGCAGATTTTATCCTAGAATGATATTAATTTGATAGGATCCCTGATCTGTAAACCATTGGTTATCTTGGTCTCTCCTGATAAGAAAAAAAAGTGCTGAGGATTTCCAGTTGGTGAGCACATTTGGGCAGAATCTTTCACACGTCACAAATTGCAGATGGGAGGCAGTGATCTCGAACATGCAGTCACATTGCGTGACCATCTGACACCTTCCATTTAGAAAAATAATACTTTCCTCACAGCATACGCTCCCTGCTGCAACCAGCACCAAAAATTATGCCTGGGAGAGCTGTTCTTCCCACACTAAGATCTTAAATATTTCTTAGGCTGCTTTTAAAGGATTCATAGTGCAGCAGCCCCAAAATCACATCTTCTGAGTCTCCTGAAAATTCTGAAATTCTCCCCAAGTCACCATAAAACCGAAAAAGAGTGGAGAGGGGGCATGAGGGGAACTTGCAGCTATGCAATTATACAAAAGAGGTGAACAGAGCATTTTTTTTACTTATATGTGGTTCTTAGGAAGACAGAAATCTATCTTCTGTCTCACCCACAATGAAAGGCTGTGGATTTGTATGATAGTAAAAGAGAAATAGGAAAGAAAGCACATATGTTAGGTTGCATGCTATTTCTAGGAACAAAGATCCACCTAGAAGTTTCACAATGTGTGAAGTAATACCACTGCTAAGACTAAGCTGGCCACAATTCTGTACTTACCTCACGGAAATAATGCATGTTTCTAGAACAGTTTTATAGACAATTCCGCTATTTAGTGTCAAGTGTCTTACAATGATATTGTGCTCTTTTACAATCTATTATTGTGGTCTTTTTAATGTTATGTTACATAGTAAAGATGGGCTGGAGGGACAGGACTTTGCTAAGCATAGTCTTAAGGTTAGAAGTGGTTTTGCATGTGTCTATATATTTGATGTGCCCAGCATTTGAGCCAACCAACCATTTAATTTCAACTGAGTATCTTCTGTAGTGCCACAAAGACATTTCCAGGAAAGGCTGTGGGCTCTCTTAAAAATAGCAGGTGCAATATCCTCAATGGCCTGAATGATTATGCAGGGAGAAAGTTAATGCCAATTTCTCTCTGTGTGTGAGACCAATTAAAATTACTGTTGCAAAGGAGGGCACTCCCATAATTCCAATTTGTAGGCATGAGACACATCTAGAAGATAACCAACAGGGAAAGACTATGTCAAAACTCCAAAAGCTGGAGATGAACACATTCTTCCTCCTTCCAACAATATATTATATATATTTATTCCATTGCTGCCTCTGGTAAATCAATTTTGTAGATCTACAATTTCCAAATTCTACAGGGGATGTTTGACTGGAAATGACACTGAGAAAAAAGAGATGCCCTTGTCTTACCAATTCCAATTTCTCTCCACTGGTTTTTGGGTTTTTGGGTAGAATTGTAATAAAAAAACAAAATGGCAGCTTCTTCTTTCTCCCTATCAGCCTACACCATCAGTGTCATCTGCAAAGGCTTCTAAAAGGTCGAGATGGTGGCCATGATGGCAAGAACAAACCCCATCCTTTTTGTGTGTGTAGTGCTTGTGTTTCACACACAAAGAGGCAGGGATTTGATTGTGTAGTTGTGGCTGCCATTTTGATTTTTTTGACCTGCACTTGTGGGGCACATCTGTGTACCAACCTCCATCTATTTTAAAGAGAATTGCCTGGTATACAAACTAAGTTATCAGTCTGATAACTATGCAGAATTTAGAAAGTCTGGTTTCTGTGAACTGCTAACCTTGCTATCACATAACTCTCAAATCCATCTGTAATTCATTCCCTCCCTGGAGCACCTATAGCCAATAACCAAGAGAAACTGCCATAAATACCTATAATTTTCTCTAATATACTGCCCATTCTTGTGGATGTTAACATTAAGCTTCTTTGGGAACCAATCTTGGCTAAACACAGGGTATAAAAATATAATAAACAAACTCTAATAAAAACTATTGTCTCTCTACTGCCCAAATGACATGTTGAACATATACTCCAAGTGGGTCTCTGCAGAACTGAACATATGGCAAAGCAATCATATGATTAACTTCTCTTAATGCCTAGTGTGCAATTGAAAATATCATCCTTCCATTACTTCCAGGAGCATTGCAATCCCAGATTATATGTGGAATGAGAGACAATCTGGCCAGTTCCTATCAGTTACACTTGTATCTGGCTATACTGTGATCTTGACAAGCATATTAGCTGTATAACTGCAGCAGAAGTTGGAGCTGTTGTTGCTTCCAACCTCCCAGTTGTGAGAAGGAATCTAATCCTGAATCCTCTACCTGCCTCCTACTTTCCTAGGCCTATGATTCCTGTCTACTTCAATCAATTTGGGGCTTATCCTTGAGCATTATATAAGTCAGTGTTTCTCAACCTTGGCAACCTGAAGACTTCTGGACTTCACCTCCTAGAATTCTCCAGCCAGCTATAGCTGGCTGGGGAATTCTGGGAAGTGAAGTCCAGACATCTTCAAGTTGCCAAAGTTGAGAAACACTGATTTAAGTCATTATGACACCTAATTAGTGACTGATCTGCTCTTGTTGAGAAAATCAATCCATGTTTTGTTCCTATAAACAACATTAGAAGTCTTTATTTCCAAGAATCAAGAAGAGAGACATTCTTTGGAAGCCTGACTAAAACATTTTTACCAAAATACAACAGCAGAATCACATGTGCATTTAATTGTGAAATTGGGCCTGACAACTGGGTCTCACTGTGTGTGTGTGTGTGTGTGTGTGTGTGTACATGCATATGCCATGGCTGTAGGTTTCCTCTTGGAAAACAGTTTAAGCTTACAATTTGAGACCACAGAAAATCAAATGCTCCAGCTGGTTGGTTCATGTTTTCTCAGTGGGATCTCATTATTGCAAATACAGGAAGTGCAGACTTTCTTGAATACCAATAGAAGAGAATCTATGTGGCTCAGGGTTGAACTGGGGAGTCCTTGGAGTTCTCTGAGCCTGGTTGTTTTCTTGCAAACGTTTCGTTACCCGGCTAGGTACCAACCAAGCTCAAAGAACCCCAAGGACTCCATTTTCTTGAGTGTATGGAATGCAACAGTCATTAGACTTTGGGGAGGTTGCTGTGCATTGGGCACCCTCACACACACATACCACCCACCCCTGGTGCCCCAAGAAATGTTTTCATGGATCTAAAGTTTGTGGAAAAAAGAGAAGCCTGTTGTTTATATTTAGGGTGGCAGACAGAGAGAGAGAGAGCAAAGTGGGGGGAGGGGAGGGGAGGGGAACTCCACTCTAGCTAAAGGGACTTTAAGGTGCAGACATCTGTCTCTGAAGACCTGAAGCAGGAAACAAAACTCCTGTTTTGTTTGTTTTCACCTATTTCCTACTTGAATACACTATGTATAAATGTCCAACTACTACAAAATGCCGTGCCATAAGACTCCACTGACTTTAAAGCAGGATAGCACTATCTTGGACTTTTCAGGCTCATTTATTTGAAAAAAATGAGAATATGTAACAGTAATGCCTTGCTCCTTTGTGGGCAGAGGGCTGTTTCATACTTTGCAAATAAGCACTTACACCTATACCTTTAATACAGATTTAGAAAAAAAAGATCTGCAATTCAGAAAGGTATAAAATAAGGAAAGAAAGAACACATGTATTTACATGTATTTTCTCTATGTCACCATATTTTATACTGTTCTGAATCGTAGGACTTTTTATAAATTGGGCTATGTTTTCATTGTAAAACTCTCTAGTTACATTCCATGTGACCTCACTGAAATATTCCAAAAGAACTACAGGTAGTCCTCAACTTACCACCATTTGTTCAGCAACCGTTTGCAGTTACGGCGATGCTGAACGAAAGGACTTACAACCCATGCCCGAAGTTGCAGCACCCCCCAGGATCATGTGATCAAAATTTGGGCACTTGGCAGCCTACCCGCACTTACGACCGCAGGAGTGCTGCAACTCCCCCCATCCGTCTGTCTCCCCCATCTGTGCCCTTTTGGCCCTCTGCCGCCCTGAGCTCTGCCGCCCCAGCAGCCCTTCACCATCTTCCTGCTCCTGCTGCTGACAAGGCGTGCTCCTGGGCTGGTCTGGGGCTGGCAACGTGCTGCAGAAAAAAAAAAAAAAAGTAAAAAGCAGTCCCTGACCCGCAGTGCTGCTTTTTACTTTTTTTTTTTCGCAGCACAAAGCCAGCCCCAGCCCAGTCCAGCAGCCAGGCCAGGTATGCCTCATCAGCAGCGGGAGCAAGAAGATGGTGAAGGTCAGCTGGGGCGGTGGAGTGCAGGGCGGCAGTGGTCTCAGCGTGCAGGGTGGCGAGGGCAACTGTGGCTGGGATTGGGCTGGGGTAGCTGCAGTTTCTTGGGGTGTGGGAAGCAGCCCCAGAGCTGCACGGTTCTGGGGCTGCTTGTTGCCCTGCAAGGCAAGATGCAGGGCGGCCAAAAGAGCAGAGACTGGGGGGGAAATAGGCCGGTGGGTGGAGTTGGAGGTAGTCCCTTACCTTACTGAGGCTCGGGGCTAGGAGGGACCAAGCCCGGAATGGCTTGGACTGGGGTGGGTACTTGCTTAACAACCCATGATTCTCGGCTAACAACAGCAACTGGGACTACCGGATTGCTGTTGCTAAGCGATGCAGTCACATGATGTCTTGCTTTATAATCACATCACTTAGCGACGGAAATTCCGGTCCCAATTGTGGTTGTAAGTTGAGGTCTACCTGTAGTGCAGTTTCTCCAAATCTGGTGCCAAGGGAGAACAATTCGCAAAAGTCTCAGTCAGCAGGCCCAAGCACCAGGTTGGAAAAGATTGTACAACTGCATCAGGTGCTTCATCTTAAAAAGAGGGTGTTGACAATATCATTCCATTTGGCTGGAAGACAGCATTTGCAAGAAGACAAAAGCGGGGAAAATTTTAAGCTGGTGAAAGATCTGAGATAGGTCTGGGACTGAAGAGCCTAATGTTTTGAAGTAAGACATATGGCTAGCATTCAACAAGAAAATGCATTGTCCTTGCAGTGTTTAATTATTTCATTTTAAAATGAGACAGTATTTTTTTGATATTTCAGTTGTGAATGTCATGTGGTAGGGTGAAAACAGAATGTAACTGAAAAAAACAAAGTTCTATTTAGCCATTTTCTTGTGCTCTTGGCATTGATAGCAATCACTGAAAATGCAACTTGAATGTTTTAATTCTCCGACTGTTTATTGTTTTTCTGAATCTTGTGAAAGTTACTATTAACTGTACTCACTACTACTATATACTGTATAAGCAAGAAGCAATTAAACAATTTTATATCATTTTCCATAATAAAAAAACTTGCACTGCATAAAACCAATACAGCATTTAAATTTATCCCAGAGATGTGATGAGATGTGGACAAGAATGCCAGGTAACTGCTTACTTTCTGCAGAGCTCAGCTCCGTGTAGACCATTTGCACAAAAGAGAGACGGAAGCTTAGCACCTGGTGACTGACTCACCTGCTATAACTCCAGGGGCCATTCATCGTAGTTGAGTGGACATCCCACTGTATAAAACTAAGCAACCCGGCGTCACGTGCGCTGCCTTTCCACCCTGTTATTGGTGGCAATGGAGATGACTGTAGCATAATAGGGCACCGCGATGCAAACTCTTATAATAGGTATGACAGGAAAAACAGCTGCAATAGGCAGTAGTAATGGTAGTAATAAATTAGAGAGCTAAGATGGTAAATATGTTAGTGTTGCTTTAACACATAAAATGAGATTGGTTATTTGTAAGCAGTGTTGTTTTATGTTATTCAAATTATGTCTCATGGGGGCAACGTAGCACTGCTGTAGAAACCATCTGGTGAAGCTAAGCCAAGTGTTCCACATATAATATGCACTCAGCATATCCAGTGAGGTGACCAAGATTAAAAAAAGAAAAGAAAAACCCACAAATACTCTGGCAGAACAGAGGATTAAGTGCAGGCCCTTGACAAGCTGTGGTTTTCCTTGGTGAAGCTTTTAATTATTTGGTGTCAGATGTACCCGCCTCTGGCTAGAAGGCTAGTAGATATGCTGCCATCTATTTCTATTCTCTAAAATATTTCTTCATTTATTTTGAAAAGTGCCATTTTGATTCCTAGGTTTTGGCCATGTGTGCACTCGCAATGGGAGTGAAAAGCTTAAAAAGAAATAACATAGTGCTCTAGGAAAGAGATGAAGAACATAGCTTATCTTCATCTCACTTCTGCCTTTTCACATTTTAGAATTCTGCAACTTCGGATCACTTAAATAACCCAAATGGAGGATTTTGCCTAATGAAGAGATTTGGAGATTGTGAAGGCTGACTCATGCTTGGCTCCCTGAGCAGGTCTAATAAAGAGACGGGCTTAATGTGGGTCTGGGTAATTCACATTTTAAGAAAAATGTCTAAAACATGAGTTTGAAATGCATATTTAAATAGGAATTTTCCATACCTATTTTTAAAAATTCTGGAAAGATGAAAAATTAAGATCAACAACCAATAAAACCATTAGCAGACGTGCTTTTAAAATAAATATACAGTCATGAGGGCATTGAACAGAGAGAGTGATCACCACAGATACATTTGTGCTAGCACTTAAGGCAAAAGGGCTGCATAGACAAAAGAAATAGAACTTAAAAGTAAAATAGAAAAAGGCAACAAAAGCAAATATATGAGAAACCTAACCAGGGAGGAAATGATTCAGCTAAAAGGTGGGATGGAGTTCAGTTGTAATAGGGATTCTAATAATATATCTAGGGACCTATCGACAGATACAGGTATTTTTCTATACAGTTTCACTATTAGGGAATGAATATTTCATTATCCAGATTGTTGATTATGATAACTAACATTTCTCCAAGGGAAGAGAGATCATCAGCTTCTGAAAGGCTTTTTGCAGATCTTCAGTTTTTGCCAGCAGCTCTGCCTTATACTAATAATCAGAAGCAATATTTTTCACGTGAGTCTTCTGACAGGTAATATATAAAGAACCTGAACTTGGTATGAAAAGAAAAAGAGGAATCTCTGCTTCAAAAAATGTTTCACATAAGCCTGTATACATTTCAAATGCCCTGCATATGAAATACGTAGAACAATCCTCCATCTGACATAGACACACTTCCTTAAAAATTGTGTTGCCGTTTGTTAGAGATGGAACAATATGACCAGGGGAACTTCCCCAGTGAGGAGAAGCAGGGCTGTAATAAATGAAACTGTGCTATTTTATGAAGGCTATATTGAAGACTAAAGGATGAGAGATGAGTAGAAAATACAAGGCGTAAGAAGAAGACAGAAATGTTGATGAAATTAATCTCTCTCCATCTCTCTTTCAGTTTCACTATGTCTTCTTAGGAAGGATGTGAAAAATTTAAATTGGTCCCTGGGACCAGTTTGGCAGAGAATGAAAAAGAACAAACTGAACCACAGTCCAGGCAAAATGGAGGGACTGCTAGTACAGTAGCTCTTGAAAAAAAAAGTGACTTATTTTAGCTGAAGTTGCACCTTCACTGGAGCAACTGGGGCTCTTCTTATAATGCAGATATGAGAGTGGTGCTGAGAAGTGCTTATCTACTTTATCAATCTTTTCCTAGAGAAATCAAGTATTCATGATAATTTCCAGACTAATATATATTCCATGGGCACTTCCATATAACCAGCCTTTCAATTGTTCATGTGTTCTGATTCCACAGTTTAAAATGCAACAGGGATTGATTAGATTTCTCTGATCATTTTTAGATCTTTAAAGATGCCAGGATTCTATAAGCATGGACATGTTTCTTATAATGTAAGCCTACAGCCCTTACAGAACACCAATACCCATGAGCACTTGCCCTCCCTATCCAACAGCTGAACACAAACAGCTATCAACCAATCTGTCCAGCTATTGGTCGGTAATGAGAGCCTCATCCTGCCCCCTCAGTTTCATGCTGAAACAAATTCTTTCCTCCTCTATTAAAAAAAATATTAAAGAGATTACACTGCTAGCATTTTTGAATTCATCACGGTGGCAAGTCTTACCTTCCAAGGTATTCATACTATTATGATGCATAAATCATCATGCATAATTATGCACAGATATTTTATTTAGAACCCTTTACCTAGTCATGATGCCAGCCATAATGTCAGAATATTAGTCAGAATAAGGGAGACTCACTGTGCTCTTACTGTGGCCAAAAGGCTGATATTGCAGCATTGGAAAGATAAATGTATGGCCCCATTTATTCAATGGATTGAAGGCCTGATTGCATTTGCTACTTATGAGGAGATTGCCTATAGACGTAGACTATAGTATGGACAAGTATGATGAAATATGGGACTCATTTATACAAAATACAGTAGGTTAAAAGAAACATGATAGTCATATAAATGTATTAGAAATACATACATGCTTGAATAATATTTGCATTAGATAAGTATATATAAAATTGTAATTGTTTACTGTTATATTGACATATTAAAAATTTTTTTGTATTTCACTTTTTCATTAAAGCACTTTCTGTGTGTTTTTTTCCTTCTCAATAATAAACAAACAAATAAACAAAACTCTAGATATCACTCTACTTCTGCACAGACCATTCATTCAACACAATACAGTGGAAAGCAGCTGTTTTGGCAGTAACACTCTCTGTTTAAAAATGGGATATTTTGAACAACTTTGGACCATTGTCTTATCATAGTGGTAAGTATCTTTCAACTATACTTTATGATTGGTGAATGGCTCATTTTGATCTGCTAATGGAGCTATACCCTTACGTGGAAGTGATCCTTACTGTACTACTCTTGACGAAAGTCGGGGAATTCAGAATGACGTGGACAAAAATATGTTTGAGGTTCATAAGATAGACTAACATTGCTCTCCTACAATGTCCATAACTGGAATGGTCATCTTTCTTCTTCCAATCTAATCTGTTGGTGAAGGTATCACAGAGTGGGTCTCAGGTATTAAATGCATATCCTGAGCTGGTCAAATTAAGAGGTTAAAAATTAAGATGCTGAAATCTTGTATTGAGCTCAGGAAACAGATTTAATAAAATTGGGATGAGATGGGGGGAGGAGTCATTTTATGTGAGATGGGCAGCTACATACATACAATGAATAAATAAAAATAAATAAATAAAGGAGGGAAAGGCAGAACACAGGATAGTCACACAGATGCAGGTTACTTGTGAGACAGATTACAAGAATTGTGCAGAATTTCTTTTTTTCCGAGTGGGCTACTCAGAGATCTGTAATGGAGTATACAGGCTCTAAAATATGCCAACATCTTCATGCCCGACATAGGAAAAGGCTTTCTCAACTTTTACCGCTTGAAATTCCTCTTTTCCTTGAGATTCGTTGATGGCATTTTCAGCATTTGGACCCATGGAAAAGAATCTCTCATTAGATTCCATCATGATCTCAACAACTTCAACCCTACCATTAACCTCGCTTTGACATAATCCACAGAACGTCCACTTCCTTGATGTCACAGTAAACACATGAACACCATTTCATTCAAGAAACCTACAGATTGCCATGCATACCTATCTGCTTCTAGCTGCCATCCAGAACACACCCCCAAATCTATCATCTATAGCCAGACTTTACACTACAATCCCATTTGTTCTGACCCACTTGACAGAAATGTTCAACTGATGGAACTAAACCAGGCATTCAGGAGACTGAACTACCCACCCAATGATATAAATCAATAGAGCCAGATTGATTCCCTGGGAGGACCTATTAAAAGATGGACCACAAAAACAGAATTGAACTACGCTGGTTATCACTTATAGCTCACAGTTCAAGTCACTCAAGCTTATTAATAAGCTATAACCCCTATTTGACAATGACACTGCACTTTCTTGGACACTGGATGGCAGGCCCATACTTGCAGGCAGACCACTATCCTATCTGAAACAGATTATCACAAGGAACAAGAATCAACAGAAGAATGTTGCTAACATGTGAACCAGACCCTATAACAAGATGTCTTCTTTGCCCTCACATTTACACCAACAGCACCATCACAGCCCCAACAACTTCACACACAAGTTTAGAGATGCTTTCACACGCTCCTCCTCCAATGTGATGTATGCTGTCATCTGCCAGCGATGCCTCTCTGGATCCTACATAGGACAAACAGGCCAACTTTAGACAAAATTATTAATGGACACAAGTTTGACATTAGGGCTCAAAACAAGGACAAAGTAATATCAGAAAATTTCACCCTTTCAGGCCACTCCATTACAGATCTCAAAGCAGCCATTTTGGAAAGAAGAAACTTTGGCAGCACAATTGAGTGAAAGATTGCTGAATTCACATACATCAAAAAGTTTCAGGCAATCTGAAGATCTCAACAAACAAAATGGATGCATAACACATTACAATTGTTAATTGATCTGTCTTACATGTAACCTGCATCTGAATAATCAGTCTGTCTTTTGTTTTCCTTCCTTCCTTGCCCCATCCCACCCCGGTTTAAATGCTACATCAGTCCAGTCACTCCATCACAACTGATCAAATAAATTGTAGTTCACACAAGCTTCTGCTTTTTAATAAAATCTGTCAATCTGAAAAGGTGCTACCAGACTCCCTCTGTTTTTTGTGTTCCAGTTATGGAATCTCCCCCCGAGAAAGATTCTTCAGACCTCTTCTTTGTCAGCTTTTAAATGGGATCTTAAGACTGATTTACGCTTACAAACATTTTTGTTGCACCTTTGAGATACAGTTTGATTTGCTGTAGTTGATACGGTTTGAATGAAGAGAACTTTTTTCACTGCCTTTAACTCCCCTATATTTTCATATAAAATTCTCAATGTTTGCTATTTTTTTCACAGAAAAGCAAGATATAAATAGCTGCATGATTTGAACAATTATGTAAATAACTCTTGTCACATTTTGCGCAAAGAAAAATAAAAAGAGGTTTTCTTTTGTTGACCCAGCTGTGAAGGTCTAGCTGCTCTTCTTCTAGGGAATGATCACAATGATTTCATGCAATTTCAATGGCTATGAAGGAGAAAAGCAACTGGAGAAAAGATCAGGACTGAGGTTAAAGCCCTGCCGCCATGAAGAAAATGCGACATCCTTCAATAAACCTGATATGCCAAAGCTTCATGTTGCCCTAGGTATCCTTTGCTACTTCTGAATTTGCACCGGTTTGCTCACATAATCAAAAATACTCCACATATTTAACCAGTTAATGGTTCACTAAGTTGTGTGAGTTTCAAGGGCAGAACCACAAATCCATGGTTTGTTAAGCATCTCTCCATTGGCACTTTCTTACATAAAAAGTGACAGGTGACAACCGGCTTTCTTGTCGGTTAGTTTACAGGTGTATGTGCATTGGTGGGTAGGCAGTGTCCAGATGTTCTCTTACTGACAGACATTTCTATGGTAGGAATGTACTTCAGGTTTTAAAATAACCTTGATTCTAGGTGAAACACTAGATCCAGTTCCTAAAACTGTAGAATATGTAAATTCTTCTTTTTTCAGTTTTGGTCACTGATGGTTCTTGTCCTAGGTCCTTTAGGAAAGTAAAGTAAAACTAAGCCCTAAATTCCATTCCCTTGAGCACTCTGGCTTGATATTCGTGTGCTAATGTCTTTTGGCTCTTGTTTTACTGTCCTTTGAACTTTTCTCCTCTTCAGTATAAAGAAGGCTGTATTTATAAAAGGTTTCTCTGAACAGTATTTTTCTGATGTGCTGAAATATGTATTCTTACATTTTTGCACATTGTTATTTTGGCAGTATGCTCTATTCAATTCATGTAGACATTATATCAATTGTTGAAAAATACCAGAAAAAGAAAAGAACAGAACAGAACAAAAAAGAAAAGAAAAGAAGCAAAGATTGTTTGTTTGGATATGTTCAGAATTGTTCATTTTTTTGCTTCCAGCAAATAAATGGTGAATATATATTTACAAATATACAGAGAAAGAGATGCTGTATATGATATGGAAAACATCTCTTTTATAAAACCGAATTAAGATTAAAAGAAAAAGAAACAGATCCAGGCAACAAAAATTCTGAACATAAGCATTGCCCAATGTGAGTCTTTCCAATATTTTGGATTCTAATTCCCAATAGCTACAGAAGACAGCCCTTCTTGCTATCTTCATGGGAAGGGATGTCTACATGATAGAACTAAACTAAGGGCAATTAAAGTAAGTGCCCTTACTTGGTGTTTTTTTTTTTTTTTACTGTGCCTGCCCTCTAGAACACCAAACTACCCTGGGTTTGTTTGGCCCCAACGCCTGCTCGCCTTTTGGAAGGACCTGAAGACCTGGCTATTGTCCCAAGCATGGGGATCAGGAGAGTAATTGAGCTCACATTGCTTGTATATGGTTTCTTTCTTCACCGCTTTGCATTTTTAATTTGTCATGATAAATATTTTTAATTTTGTATTTTTAAACTTTTTTTAGCCACTCAGCATCACATTAGTGAGATGGGCAGCCATATAAATTGATTTAAATAAAAAATAAATATAGGGTCACATAATAGAAAATCTGAGAAATGATAGGGTCTTTGCCAAAAGGAAGCAAATATTGTATGGAAGTCATGTTACAGTCAAGAAGAATATAATGAGCAGTATGTTTTTCATCCTAACCATGGATTCTGAGGGTGAGGGGTGGTGACCTATGTGGCAAAACTTTGTGATTAGTTTTTTGCTTCCTAGTTTGGATCCTACATGTCTCCCTCCAGATGCACTGGAACAATTATCTGGGAACTCAGAGTTGCACTTAAAAAAAATCCGGAGGGCTATAGATTGTGGGAGGGTGGGTGGTTTGGCCCATTGTTCTCTGGGCCACTGCATTTATATATTAGAATCAGAAATCATGCAACATTTGTACTATAATTTAGGAATCCATCATATAGTGAAGCATTAAAAGGAATGCAGTTCACTGGACTGAATCAATCTGAGAGTGTAGAATTCAGCCTTCACTATGCCTGAGCAGTCTTTATCATGCCAAACTTTCTTTTACTATTCCTCCGTGTTAGAAGAAAACTACAGCCCGATGACTGACTCCAGATCCATGATCATATAGGGAGAGAAGGAAGGCCCTGAATGTGTGAAGAAAGTGAAACACACATTTGTTGTTGAAATTTCTATTTGCCATAATTTTGGCATGTAAAGTAAATATCAGTCCTGCCAACAGCTGGCACAGTTTGTGACCCTAGTAAGCTAAAAAAACAAACACTTAGTCTGCATTAATGATTATGATAATAATTAATCGTTAGGAATGACGTTGCATTTGGGTTTGTCTGTAGCTGGTTGATCCTGACACCCATTTCATTCTCTCACTCTGACCTTTTGCACTACAAGTTTTCATGGCTTGTATAAATTGCTTGTAAATCCACATGCAAAATGTCATATTCTTTAAAAACTCGCTAGCTTAAAATATAATAGAGCCAGGGGTAGCAGTGCAGTATCTGAAGTTACCTGCAAAGCCAGAGGGACTCCTGTCCTCACAAGTAAAATAATATTTTAAAATAGCATGAGATTGCAAAATCTCATGAGATTTCTGGCTCTCTCCTGCAATTTTTCACAATATTTCACAGAAGATTGCTAAAATATTCAGAGTTGTGTGAGGTATCAGCAATTTTATGAGAGAACCTGCTGACATCTAGTAAGATGTTGGCAGTTTTAGGATGACTCTCAGGCCATTGTACAAAATCATGGGATGCCTCAGGGACAGGAAAAGTTACTAACTCCCTGCATTAGAGACATAGCATCTACTTCAGGTACAGTGGAACAAACATGATATCCTATGTTTCTATTGGCACTCTATTGGCAGGTTTTACCTATCCATCCTTTCAGCCAGAGATTTTCCAATGTCAAGAAACCCCCCCCCCCCATACCTCTGGATAATGGCACATAATGCTATAATTAAAAACACTACATAATTATGATTGTCATCATATCCAGAAATAAAGTATTAGGGATGCATAAGGGGTCCTCTCAGCCCTATCAGGTAGACCAGGCTTAGAAACAGATACCACTCAGACTTAAAGCTACTTTTATTTGAACAGCTATAGTAAAAGAATATTGCAAGTCAATGTGCTATTTTTTCTCCGTTATCTTTATTAGAATGTCCGTGTGCCTGTGTGTGTGTGTGTGTGAGGCATTTTCACAAATTACTTTCTTGGCTTGGGGTCAAGTATTGTTTATCTGATCTTCCCTCTATCCTTCAAGGCCATTCTCTCCTACTTTAATTAAGCATTTAAAAACATACAGTACACAATTTCCCTTTCTGCCATGATTCAAATGGAAATCCATCAAAGTTTTCATTTTACCTGGGGAAAGACTAGGGCTATCAGATAGGAGCTGCAAAACTCTGGACATTAGATGGTGGCAAACAGTTCAGCTTTCTCTATCTGATTGCTGCCATCTCATGATAATCTGTATTTTTGCAGCCCAGAAAATGCTACTTATTTTGCATTCAAAATACATAATGAAATAGAAGTTATTATGAAGGTTGCAATCCTGCACATTAAAAATGAAAGATTTTTGTATGCATCTTCAAGAGAAGTTTATTAACTCCTTCAGAAATGGGATAGTGCAGGACCCTTCCCAATTTTGCTACATTAATTTTCTCAGTAGTTCTAACAAATGAAGCAACATTAAGATTTTGGGAGTGGTAGTTCATCTGGGGAGCCCCAGGGTTCGCACCCAGAAGCAATGGCCCTAACCTTGTAGACGTTGGAGAAGGGTGCTCTAGTCTCCTTTGCGTCAGGGATCCCATGACTCTGAAACCAAATGGCTTAGCTTAGCAACAGCCTGCTTACTGAACTGAAACGAATGCGATGAGCAGGTCAGTCTGACGAGCTAATCAGTACTCTTCTGATTATGCTTCCAGGACATACGCCACATACAGAACAAGTTCATGGTCCATTGCCAGCACAGAGACCAAGGATGTCCTGTCCTTTCTGAACTATTGAACAGCATCTTGAAAAGTACAAGGCACTTCTCTCCAGCCTTATTTCTGTTTTCCCTTGCATTTAGATCCTTGGGAAGAATTGCCCAGGATACCTCAGTTCCTTAGACAAACGGGAAGAACAAGCTGCTGTTTCATAATTGGACTTTAGCTCCTTTTTCTCTATAAACCCACCAAATATGTGGTAGCATGGTAATGGAGGACAATACCATTTTTTGTTCTTGGATTTTTACTCAATCCTCATAATTTAGAGCAAATTTGTTCAAAGATTCTAAATATCCTAAAAAGGAAGAGTAGAGAAGAGAAGAGAAGAGAAGAGAAGAGAAGAGAAGAGAAGAGAAGAGAAGAGAAGAGAAGAGAAGAGAAGAGAAGAGAAGAGAAGAGAAGAGAAGAGAAGAGAAGAGGCTTCTGGTAGAAGAACCAGAATAAACATCTCATTAACTAGACTTGATTTTAATTGCTAAGCAGATTTTTGTTCCTTTGGAATATTTATAGCCCAACTGAAATTCTTGAGATTTTACATAATATTCAAAATACAATAAGGCTGCACCTTACATTCCTTTTTCTGTGATTAAGGCTTATTGCACTGGATGGGATTACTTCTGAGTAGTCAAGCAGATACCCTGAAGGATAACACAGGTTTGATATCTTGGCAAAACAATGGTTCTTATCACATACAGAGCTGAAGAAAAAGACGTGTCTTTAAAGACCAAAGCAAAGAACAGATATTGTCTCGCATCCAAGTACATTATCAGAAAAATAAAATAAAATAAATTTAGATCTACATATCACACTAAACTATAAGTGATCTGTTTCATTTTGATTTATCAGGGTGTGTCAACCCAGAGACTAAGCTTTGAAAACGATGGTTTATGGCTCAGTGTTTTATAAGATAGGCCACTTTTCTTCTTCAACAAACCATTGTTAAAAAACATAACTTAGCACAATGTGTGAACCCAGCTAACGTACATAAGGTTTCGCCAGATCATTTGTACCAAGTGGGTATTATCTTCAGCAACAGGCATTTTTGTCATAGTTGTTTAGTCTGAGAAGTAAAGCTATTTTACAATTTATTTTCATCTCCCCTCACATCATGGATTTTTGTTGTAAAATTTTAAAAATTTAAGTTTAAAAAACAGCACAATCCAATAGATTTCCTAAAATATAATTATATAAATAACTACATTAGTGACGACTGTGCTTTGGGATAACTAGCTTAAGGAAATATTAAGCTAAATATTATACAGCATAAATAAGGTATATGTCTGTTGCATGTGTGTGCATATAGTCCTTTTGTATGAAAGTCCGCCCATGGTTAATTTAAGCTTTCTTCATTCTATGTTTACAAAAGCATAGTTTATATAGAAAAATTTTGTTGTTGTCGTTAAATGCTTGGCAGTCAGACATTTTTAATTTCTTTTGTAGGTCACTCAAGCTCCATTAGTTATCAAATCCTTGGTCTAAGGTTCATGTGTGAGCATGTGAAAATATTAACCCAGCCAAAATACTAGTTTAAGGTTAATTCTCCACTCAAGTACAACTTTGATAAGGTCCAATGTCTGCATATAAGTTAATCATTTTTGGTGCAAATCTTCAGTAACTTTGGAGGGACTTAATTCTGCTAAAAAGTAATGGTTGTGCATTTCCTTCCTGCACACAACCCCAGGCATTTAGACAATATTTTCAAAGAATGAGTCTCCATTTATCTGTAAAGAAGAGCAATGGGACAGGAAAAATTAAATTTAAATTGCTCTTACCACAACAGAGCAGGAGTAATTTTCTGGTATCATTTTACCTTTTTCCTTTCTTCATTGCACAGAATGTTTAAACTCATGTTTCATTTTCGAGGAGGTGAGGGATATTTTTTTTCAGTTAGAGTTTTCCTGTATTTTCTTTATGCAAGATATGTACTGTATATATACCCTGATACCTGAAAGATTTGGGTAAGCAAACTGAACTCCATGTACTCAGCCAACATGGATGAAGTTATAGACACTGTGACTGGGATCCAGACAGGCTTCATCAGAGCAAGTAGATATATGCCCACTAGTTCCCATTTAAAAACTTGCTGCACGTTACAAAAATTGGACCAAGCTGCATTTAACTCTAACTCTAAACTAGGGGTGGTAAACCTCTGGCCTCAGATGCCCCAACATCCAGAACTCCCCAAACTAAAATAATTAATGATTAGACGTACTCAGACAAGGGAAGTTACTTAGTTAAACGCGTTGGAAACATGGGTACATACAGATATTAGCAAGCTCCTGAGTTCTTACATGTTTGGTGTCAGCAAAAATTGACCCTTGAAAAAACTATTTGTAGATTATGCTAAGGCCAGATCCATCACCAGAAGAGATTTTGGTTCTTATAAAAGGGCAGTACCTTGGGGATTATTTAATTCATTATTGTGCATTGGGGAAAGACGCTGATGGAATTGCCTGCTTCAGGTGCCAATGACTGTATCTGGCTTTGAAGAGCGGATGCGTGAGTGGAGGTGCCATTTACTGCTCTGCTTAGAGAGCCAAATAGACTGGGCCAGCTTTGGCTGCTGCTTTGAATCCATCAAATCAACGAGATTTTAAAGGGAGAGATTTCTCTAACAGAAAATCCTTCCACTTTTGACTTTATCCTTCTAACAGAGCTTGCTTTTAGAGAAAGTCGTTTCATTAGAACAAGGAAAACGCCTGGAATTGGTGTCATGTTGATTCTCAGATGGTACAGCATTGCACCCATATTGTTTACTTTGGAACTTAAGCATTTTGGGGAACCCCACAGTTATGCTCATCATTTATCTTTAGGGTGCACTATATAGCTTTTCTTCTACTAGGAAATCAGTATATAAAACAAAGCAATGCATCCTGGCCTGAGGGTGATGGGGCTTTTGAGCACCTTCCAGTTGAGCTCTGAAAAATATTGGAGTATGTATGTATGTCCACTAAGTTGCCTAATAAAGGGCAACTGCTTCAGAAAACGTATGGAAAAAGGATACAGTTCTAGATACAGTTGTCCCAGATGTTTGTCCCACTGAATGCCATCAAATTGGCCCTCTGCTTAGGACTGTGCCCTTACTCAGCAAGAGCCACCGATGCATTTTCCTTTCTAGTCAGGGCAGAATAAAGATGTGGGCAAGCACAGATTTGATTAGTCCAAACTGTGTTTTTGAATAGGTCAGGGCTTTTGACTTTTTAAAGGAAAAGTGAATTATCCTCTAGAAGAGATCTGATGAAAGACTCCTGTTAGGACATTGATCCAGGCCTCACATAAAAGGAAGGTCAAGATGGTACCTTTCCATTTCACAATCGAATGCTGATTCATGGGAATGTGCTTTCCTTATGTTATTCAGAATTGTTTTGATTTTAACGAAGAAAAAATGTAGAAAAATATTGTTGTAAAGTATAGTAAGAAGAAAGATGGAGAATCAAACGAAAATTCTCCTCTTGGGTCTCTCGATCTTAAAAAGTCCTGATCAAACTGCAACAATAACAATAATATGTGGAGTGCCTTATTACATGGTTTTGATAATTCCAGTGCATTTGCAAACCACCCAAAGAGACGGTTTTGACAGCAAGTTAAAAATTGCCATGTCCATAATGGAAAGCTGATAAACCCAAACATGTAGTGCTTGAATTTATGTGACTGCATTAATTTCAAATTTCAAAGCTTTTGAAACAGGCATTACATCTGACCTTATTGTAAGCTATTGTTGCTGCTCATCCTACTTCCTTGAGAAAGGGAAAATTTCAGGGAAAACATACCAGGTGTAGCTTCTTTTGGATATGAGAGCAAAGCACGAGGGTTTCTTTGTGATATGTGTTATGTTTAAAGTGTAGAAGAGCATAAAAGTAAATAACCACTCTCTTAGATCTGATCCCCCCAAAGCTTTCATCCAAAAATGTTTCACCTTCAGCAAACTTCCAACTCTTTGTTTTCCCTTCCCTTCAGCTCCCATCCACAGTCTGCCCAACTGCATGCATAATTTGCCAACTGTTAGTTTCAGATTCTACATTCCCCATTTCTTGGGTTGTTCATAGCCATTAAACATATGAATGTTATTTTGTCATATCCCAGACTCTAAACAGTCATAATTTCAAGGCTAAACTGTATTGATAGGCAGTAAACAAAGCTGGATCCAACTGACATTAATTGTTTTGATGTAGCTCTAATACTAGTTATGACATAGTAGACTAGGACTGGAGATCACTGTGGCCATTTAATCAAGAGTGTGTTTCAGATCTTTGTTTTGCTCAAAGAAAGAAAGACTTGCAGTCCTGGAAATTCGGTGCTGCCTCTTTTCCTTTCTCGTTCTCATTGTCATGCTTTGTGTAACTAGTTAAGTTGATGTGACACCCACTGCACAAAAGGTTGTCCCTTCTGTTCTATCTATCTTAGCTGGTACCAAGAAGAGAGTTAAAAAGCAGCACAGCTGGTAAGACAGTGATCCCCCAAATATACAAAGGCATACCAGAGGGAATAGTCATCAACATAAAGTGAACAAGCACCCAGACTATTGATTACATGCTGCTCACAGAACACTGGGCATTCCTGCCAACTTCTTTCCACTTGTATGCTGAGCTACAGACAGCATGTTATACTTTGCATCATCAGTTTGATGAATAATGCACTGATAAACACTGCAGCCAATATTCTCTTAGAGCTGAGAAGCCAGATGTCATCTGGACCTCCAATAGTTTTAACCCTGGGCCAAAGACAGACAGTGAAATAAACAGTAGACTGCACCACAGAATGGGTAATTCCTAAATGCAAGATTATGCACAATATCAATGTAGTCGGGAAAGGATTTGGAAAATAAAGGGCTGTTGTAACTTGTTCCTTCACAAGCGAGGAAAGTAATTCATCTATGCTTTCGGAGCATAGGTTGCTTCTCAATTCTGACCCGACCCATCCATGGGTCTGGCGGGCCAAGAGCTGCACTTAAATCTTAGGGGAGGCAATACAGTATGCAAGGTAAGAACAGGACTGAGCCAAGACACTGAGCCTGACTGGCAGACAGGGAGCTTTAAGGAAAGGAAACATTAAAAAATGTTCACATAAAGGACTCTTTCCGGGTAGACCAGGGTTTCTCAACTTCAGCAGGTTTAAGATGTGTGGACTTCCGCTCCCAATTCTGGCTGGGGAATTCTGGGAGTTGAAGTCCACACATCTTAAATCTGCTAAGGTTGAGAAACTCTGGGGTAGACTATGGAAAGAAGGAAATTACGTTGTAGCTTTAGAGAGGAAGGGTAAAACATAAATGTTAAGAACATTGGAAGCTGCTTCTTTATAACTGTTTCCTTTCCTTTCCTTTCCTTTCCTTTCCTTTCCTTTCCTTTCCTTTCCTTTCCTTTCCTTTCCTTTCCTTTCCTTTCCTTTCCTTTCCTTTCCCTTTCCCTTTCCCTTTCCCTTTCCCTTTCCCTTTTTTTACTTTTCTATTTCTTTCTTTGCATCTTTTTTCAGTTACTTAATACATTACTTTCTTTACTTTTTTCTTTCAAAAGCTGTATAGTTTTTATTCTCTTAAAAATGTCTTTAATAAAAATTATATCCAAAATTGAAAAAAAAACACATAAAGGACTCTTTTCAAACTTATTCTGTCCCCCAGATGGGCTAGACTACAGTTTCCATAATACTCAGCCAGCATGTTCATTTATGCTGCAGGCTGATATACAGTATTTATGGACTTTCTCCTGTAGGCTGCCACATCTGAGATATTTCCAAGCAACATAAGCTTGTATGGGAACATTTTGACAGTATTAACGAAAATAGCTTTGTAAGTCCTGCAGTTTCTGTCAAGCCAGTGAAATGCACAACACAAGCTACCTGCAACCTAATTTGACAGCTCAAACCAGGGGGCCCTTCTTTAAAAACACACAGCACAAGAGGCTTGGTCCACATGTCTGAAAATCCATCTGAAGCCAAAATGAGAGCATGAGCAAAACTCTCATGTGGTTGAGGACAAACCATGGCTTTTATTCTGAAATGATTGGTTTAGCTATGGCCCAAATGAAAGGTCATCTCACAGTGGCTTTTGCACAATGTGAAAGCAATTAGATAATAGCATACATTTTAATTTGGTAGTCTGCATCTTCTCAAAGATAATGCTAAATCTGCTTAAAGTATCACGTGAGCTTGCCAATATACAGTATGTACACAGCATTATCATGTTTGGCCTCAGAAAGAAAAAATAGGAGCAAAACGGAGGGAACCTCCAAGCACGTCAAGGAAGAATCTTAATTTAAATCTCAAATTATTTTGAACTGTTGTTGTGCTTTAGCAACATTCTTGAACAACAATTTTCAACATGCTATAGATAGATGAATGTACTGTATAGACACACAGAATAATACTCGCTGTGAAACAACCTGATAATTAAGATATGCTGACCATTTTTTAAAAAAAGAAAAAACATCAAAAAGGGGAACAACATATTCCAATGTAGATTCAAATCTATACATAATTACTATAATTAAAAAAATAAAATACCTCTCAGCATAGTAGGGAAGACAATAACTAGATAACACTGTTTGTTCATTCTGCTATCCAGATGCTAAATGTTGCTGGGCAACTTCAAAGTCACTATTTTGGTTTTTCATCTTTAAAGTAGGCTAGGGCTATGCAGTCCTACAAATAGAGAACTGTCCTCTATGAAGTAGAGCACAGGAACACATTAAACAGTGGGGAGCTACCAAATTGAAAACTGCTGTTTAAGGCTATACCTGAGGAACAAAAGAAATTGATTTCAAGCTTTTAAATAAATTGCCTAAATAATGAAGGATATCAAAAGACCCCAACATTCTATTCCAAAGTTCCTATCATAAGTTGGCATTCCAAATATGGCTCAGGGAAGACACCCTAATTATGCTTAAAAAGGTTTACTGGCCTGCTGCAGTCTGCATGTGCCCCATAAATCAAAGAAATAGTTCAAAAAGAGCTAACGTGCCTGAAAATATGATTCCCATAATGCTGCCAAGAACTGTGATCTTCCTAATAGTTTGTTTAGCTAGTAAAGTATATAAAATCTGAAAAGGGAGTTGGCTTAAAATCCCTACATTTTAAAAATGTAAAATAAGTTGAACAACTAGCTTCTTCAGCTAAATGATATGTTGGGTAAGTACTATGGCCATGGCCATTCAGTTCCCAAGTACTATGGTAGATATTGGCATACTACTATACTACTTTTAGAACACACTATTTCTGAGAATGATACTATTTTGCATCTAACCAGGTTGAAAGAAGTGTGGTATGGTACTAAGTGCATTGTATTATTCTGATATACAGGAGCAAACAGAATCAGCATTGCCAGTTGAACAGAAATGTATGGTGAGCTTCTGGAACTTACATGGAAACCATTTCCTCAGAATGCCCTATTGTGGTCTGATCCTTTTATCCATACCAAGGCATCTCTTCATTGAAACGGGAGAGGGAAAAACACATATGTTGAGGTGCCCTCAAAGGTATACCTATAGCAATGCCTTTCACAGAACAACAGGTCTGATTCATTCAAGCTATAACTAATCTATTTTTGAACATTATCTCATAGTCAACCATTGATTTATTTGGCTGCATTTTCTGAAGCTAATAACCTATTTACAGATGGCAAATTGAAGCATTATGAGATTAGAAATATAGCATGTCTTGGCTAGTTCATGCTATAAAATCAGAAGGACAACTGAAGTCTTCATCTATCAGAAAGGAATGGGGTTCTACAGAAAGCGGGCTTAAAGGTTATGAGTACTATTTGCTCTTATTTAGGCAGAAAGAGAACTGACAAGTGGAAGAGGAGTTGAAGTAAAACATCTGAGGATAGCCAGGTAAGTGATAATGAAGCAAGGAAGTTCAGGGGGGAAAAAATGGAACCAACCCTCTTCCGAATTGCAATGGAGTGCAGCATCTCCTTGTCTTCAGGAATGGGAGGGAAAGAGGGACAAGCAACAAGTTACTCAAGATTCATAATATCGCTCTTCCGTTAGGTCAGCACAAAAAGGCCACTAAATGAAAACCAAGGGAGTAGCACCCTTTAAACCAGCATAAAATGATTAGGGAGAAAAATCACATGGATTGGGAAAGGCTTAGGACAAAATGGTAGATTAAAAGAAAAACAAAAAACAAAACAAAGCAAAACAACAACAACTAGATAGGAATGAAGAATAATCTGTAAAGAGACACAGAGCCAGTGACTGTAGTGGAATTTCAATTACTCTGTCATTGACGGGTATAGCAGCAATACAGTCATTAGAAATGGGATGCATGTTTCTAAATGTAATACTGGGCTATTTCTTCTGTTTGAAGAGCAATCAACAGGACTAGGGGCTATTCTGGACTTCATCCAAGGAAATGAAAGTAGGTGAAATGAATAGCATGATGCTAATAAACCCTTAGGGCTATGTTATCATAATATCACCAGATTGGAAACATTTCTGAGAATATTTGTATGTGAATGGTTATCAAAGTACAGCACTCTGTCTGGAATGAGTTGGAGGAAGTTGACTGTTTGTGGGCTGTAAAAAGGAAAAAGTATGCATTCGTTTAAAAATAGAAAGCCTGTGACATTTCTATTCGCTTTTGCTTTAATCAAGGTTGAAATAATAAGAAAGTGAAAGCAGTAGTCCCAGGAAAATGTAATACAGGTATCAAAATACCTTTGTTATTTCAAAGGACAAATGCCCTTGAGACACAAATAAATGTGACAGAAGCAAAATGAATTAAAAAATATTATGAGAATATTAACAAAGAACAATCTATAAATAATGTTTCTATGAAAACTAAAGCCATGTTACCCCTGCATATTAGGGTTATGCAATACTTTGGATTTGATTTCAAA
Organism: Python bivittatus; assembly: GCF_059951505.1. Lineage (NCBI taxonomy): Eukaryota > Metazoa > Chordata > Lepidosauria > Squamata > Pythonidae > Python > Python bivittatus. The sequence continues at coordinate 40,224,358 of NW_028277113.1, read as the reverse complement.
AAGGAGCTTTAGAACATGTGGGAGTGCAAACAGAGCACTTGCTTGACATTGTTTAAAGCCCTTGTGCCTTTTCTCACAATGAACTCATGTAGTGTTCAGTCTCCTAAGTTAATGTGGTGATGAAGGAAATTCAGAATCCTCTTCTGGCTGGGCCAGGTAAAGCTAGAAACTTCCTGCATATCATCAAATCATCTGAAGAGGAGTCCTTATGTTGATCTGTGACATATGCGCCCAGTCACACAGAAAATGACTTGGTTGAATGGGGACTTCAGTTTATTTTGAACTCTGTCCACTGCATTATAACAGCTAAAACCTTAACAGCTCTCTCCTAGGGCTGATTGGTATTGCCCACTGGTCAGGTTCAACTTAAATAACTACTCCATATTTTCTGCAGAAAAAGTTGCCCATCTATCCAAAGATAGCCCACAGCAGCTCCTTTCTTCTCTTTGGGAGCTCTTTTTAATGTGCAAACATTTCTGTGCATCTCTTGGAAGAAATAAGGACTTGTTTTGATACTAGGAATAGCAGAAACAGCAGCTCCAAGATATGACAAACAGGATAGAATAGGAATAGGCAGACTTCATGCCTAGAGAATGTTTGGGGTTTTTTTCTGCCTAGAGAAGCCTGAACCGGCTTCATAATAGAGCGTGTGTAGTCAGGGAGAATCAGAAATAAGACCTGAATTGAAGATGAACAGCACAGCTATATTTTTATTCCTTTAGGGCTGTTTTCATCTTTTATTATCATTAAGCAGCAAGAGAAAAAACAAACTAACTCTTTTTTTGGTGTTTGGGTGTACGTGCCTTCACATCAGTTTTTGACTCCTGGTGACTGCCTGAACAATCCCTGAAGTTTTCTTGGCAAGGTTTTTCAGAAGTGGCTTTCCCTTGCGTGCTTCCTAGGGCTGAGAGAGAGTGACTGGCCCAAGGACATGCAGCTGGCTTTGTACCTAAGACAGGACTAGAACTCATAGTCTCCTGGTTTCTAGCCTGATGTCTTAACAATACACCAAACAGGCTCTAACTGTGTAACTCAATGTTTCTCAACCTTGGGAACTTTAAGATGTGTTGCCTTCAGTTCCATGCTGTCTGGGGGAATTCTGGGAGTTGAAGTCCACACATCTTAAAGTTCCCAAGGTTGAGAATCACTGCTATAACTCTTATAAGTCTAATTGGTGCTTTAATTATGTACAGGTAATTCAGAGTAGATTAAGGCTACCAGATGTGGTCTGCAAAAATCTGAATGGTCATTAGATGTCAGCAAAGAATTAGAGTTTTCTGTACAGCTTTGCTGCTGCCATCCAGATTGTGAAGTCCAAATCTGGGTAACCTAGAGTGTGTTTTTCCAAATAAGTTATCCCTTTATTACCTTATTTAAGCACCTAAATCTGCTGCATTCATTATTATAATAATTTCAGATGAAACAAATGTACTCAATTCTTATCCCAGGCCAATATCCCTTTTCATCACATCCTTCTTTATCATTTTCATACAAAAATGAGAGCAAAGGGTAGCCTGACTCTAGCCCATAATAGAAATTGTTAATACTTACTTCTTAAAGGGATATATTACTATACAGTATTTTTGTTTATTTTATGTTTGTTTTCACTTTATTTAATCATTAAATTTATACCTTCCCTTTCCTCCAGGAGCTCAAAGCAGCACACACTGAACTGATTCTTCCAATGTTTCCTCACAAAAACAACCTTGTCAGGCATGTTGGGTTGAGAAAGAGTGGCCCAAAAGCACCCGGTGAGTTTCTATGGGCAAAGGTGGACTTGAATCTGGGCCTCTCTGGTTCTAATCCAACACCTTAACACATTTTGCCAAGAAAAATTCATCCTGCATTAGAGGAAACTTCAGATGGACAAGTTTTAGGTTGGATTTGTATATGGTGTTATGCTATAATGCTTGATGTTGGCTTCATGTGTTGTGTGATTGCAGCCCCTTGTAGTTTATTGAAAAGAAGATGGTTAAGCAAACCATGGCTTAATGTTTTTAGAGCTTCACTGTGCTTTTGTAGGGAGTATGAGCATCATTTGCCATCATTCCAGATAAGTACAATTGCTCCTTGTCTAAAAACAAGCTCTCATTCTTTATGTACCAGCTGATATATAAAAGTCTTTCTCTCTCCATACCCACCTTGCAAAACCTTGTCTGTAGTGAAGAAATCATGGGGCCCATCTGATATGTCTTCCCAGAGGAGCATACTAAGCCTTTGGTGTAAAATATTTCCCATATTTTGGTTGAATTATCTGAATCCTCCCATCACATGTGAGCCAGAAAAAAGGAAGGAGATAAATGAGATGCAGGGACTGGTGTCAAGCAAGACCTTGGTGGATGGAAAGGGGCTGATGGAGAAAGCAGTGGCTTGTTACAGCTTCAGGAGGGGGTTAGTTGTGTGCCCTTGGCTGCTGCTTGTTGCCAACTCCAGCATGTTCCCTAGCCAGAAAATGGGGCGGCTGGGGGATGCTAAGTATGCTTCACTAACCAGTAGCTCATACCCCCTCAGGAATGTGTTGTCTAGCTGGCAGGCTTGAAATGCTCTGCTGAGTATTAGGAGGAAAATTCTGTCCTGTGTATGTTTATGTTTCTACAGCCTTCCTCTCCGTTTTTCTCTGAGCTGCTAATGGCTTCAGCAGTCAGATTCAGATCCAGACTTTCCCTACAATTCACAAAATGTTTAGTATTGCACGAAAAACCCTTAATGAGGATTGTTGGCCTCAGAATCAGAATTCAACTCCGAAATATCCCCCAGAGTTACATCAATAATCTGTTGATAAAGAAGGGCCAATTCTGACATAAAGTACATAGATTTCTGACAGGGCCTAATTATAGCTTCATCCCTAGAAAATTACATGGACAGTTAATTCTGATATAATGTTTCCATGTATATGTGCTTGAAGGATCATCCTGTGAACACCAAATGTTGCATTCGAAGGGCCCCCAAATCTCTAGTATTTAAGAAGCAGTAAAATTGTTTAGTTTTCGTCCATTATAAGAATGGGCGGACAACAGGACTGTATCTTCCCCTGCTGGATTGCAGTGCTGACAATACCAAAGTCTACTTCACAACAGATGCTTAATTACCTGGAATTAAAAACCTTCATCCCAGCTAAAGATCAGTGGCCTTTTTTATTTGCATTTAGAATATAAACCTTTCTAAAATAAGGGAATATGCTCTATTTTAAAATATACTTAAACACTTAAGACTCCAAAAACAATGGGGCTGCATATTGATTGATAGATAGTCTAGTCCTATTTATTTTTGCTAATTAGATCAAAGAAGGCCTGTAAAGTGTTGTAACTTAAAGATGACCAGCACAAAATCACACTATGTCAGCTAAGGCATATTCGGCTGGCTTTTCACTTGTGCTTTTGAACCAGAGACTCCACTCTACCACATCAGTACACTAACTGATTTTCTTGGAAGATCAGAACACGTCCCTAGGATTGGCTCAGGAAAGTCAAGATGGCAGCTGTAGCCCATGATTGAACCCCATATCTTTTAAACGTATGATACATGTAAAAAGGGGGCAGGGCTTCTCTCCTCCCACCCCACCCTGCGGACACAGCTGGTTTTAGTGATAGGAGGAAAAAGAGCAACTGTAGATGGTGTCATTAGCATTGACACCAGGCATTAGCTTTAGACTTAGTTTCATTTCTCCAAGTTAATTTACTTCTCATCTCAAATATACTGTATTACCAACTCCCCAGCATGCAAATTGTTTGAAAAGGTGCTTCCCAGAGCACAAAGCACCTCTCTTCATAACAGTAAAGAGCCATGCCCTTGAAGGCTGTGTCTGGCTGTAAATGAGCATATATGAGCAAAGCACAGGTATTGTCTGCTTGCAGAGAAAGCAACTGCACCAGATCCAAAGATCCCTGGCTGCTTTGCTTGTGCTAACCTGTTTATAAAGCATTTCTCTTTCAAATACTTTGCATAGCCCTAAAAGTACATTGTCCTCAGTGCTAATCTCAGTTTTAGGGGAACAGTATGGAGGAAAGAGTTGATGTTTTCCTCACTTGGCATAAGTTGTTCTCATTATATTTGGACCCCCAGGGCTTGTTTGAAAGTAAAACACACAGGCACAGAAACAAATACAAAATGGATCTGATGTGTCAGCTGTCCTTCAGTCTTAACACTTTCTTTGTCTAAATTCAGATCTACTCCAATTGTATAGATCAGTGTTTCTCAACCTTGGCAACTTTAAGACGTGTGGACTTCAACTCCCAGAATTCCCCAGCCAGCCATGGAGAGTTGAAGTCCACGCATCTTAAAGTTGCTAAGGTTGAGAAACACTGGTATAGATTATGGCTGGGTTTTTACAACACACCATGCAAAAACTGGGTTTTTTGCTTTTTTTTTTTTGTGATTTAGGCTATCACAAGCTATGATATGGTTTATTTATTTATTTGGCCATAATGCATTATGTGAACACAGGAACTGTGGTTTTTTAAATAAGGGTTTAAACTTTAGTATGATGAAGGGATCCAACTTATTAACGTCCTTGCAAGGCACCCTAGAACTCTCTTCACCTTTTTAGTTGCCAAATCACACTTTTGCTGACTAAAATGGGCCTCTTTCCAGAGCATGATAATTATGCCAGTAGTTTGTATTTCAATTCATTTTATATGCCCTTATATATAAATAATTCCAATTATGCAAAGTGGTGTTTGTCTACAACCAACCTATCATATTTCATAGAACTTTTTCATTAAGTAGAGGGGAAAGTAGCTTAAAGCCAAATTGTACAATACAATGATAGACTCAATATATTAGCTTGAAACTACTTTTCAGATTTTAAGTGTGGGGTATGAATTCAACGCTTTTGAATACTCCCCATATTAAAAACATCTTGCACATTACAGTAACACCAACACCAACAACAGAAGAATGGTATATACATATGTAAGAATAGATACTGTTTTTGGATCAAGATTGTTTCTAGTAAGCTCTAATTTCCACTGGTTTGTTAGTCTGCTTATCTGAAGTTAAAACTGTGTTTTGTGAAGCAGCACTATCTTTTGAAATAATTAGAAATAAATTCTGTTTCTTAAGCTCTGGCCAATATGGCCACACAATCAGAGGCCTTCATAGGGAAAGTCAAATGGTTGAATACGCATAAAAGGGGGGCTTTGATTGCATGGGTGTGGCTGCCTCTTGACATTTTTGACTCCCCTGTAAGGATGCCCATGTACACAATCTATTATACCAAACCTGGGAGCAGTTCATTTTTTTCCTGGCAAAGCTCTGCCTTTGACCTTTGAGAATTATACCAAGAGCTGCACTACAAAAAGTAAACAGGACCAAGATGAAGAAGCAGCTGGGATCAGGACTAAAACTAAGTTTGATTTATTAAAATTAAATTGACATTATTACTTCAACATATCAGTATTTAAATAATAATAATAATAATTATTATAATTATAATAATTATAATTATTATTTAACATGATGGAAGTCTTCTATCATATTAAAAATGACATGTGACTGTTGGGCCTGAAGTTCCATACATCTGCCCTAAACTCAACCTTCTCTATGCCATTAAGGACTTTGTGTGATGGCATCAGAGGGAATACCAAGCATACTTTAAATAGAGGAATGGAAGAAAGCAACTTTAGAATTTCACAGCCTTCTGGCAAGGTCCATGCTGTTTTACAGAACCAACCAAGCAAAACAAACTAACAAAAAATTAGTTAGTTCCTGAGGGAGATCTATGCAGTGATAACTGCAGCTTCAGGCTGGGTATAACATTGTATTGCAGCTGCTGTGAGTGGGATGTACAAACATTTATTTATCAAAAATTAAACCTTGATATGTGAATCCATGACGCCACGCCTTGAAAACCCTGGAGGCTGGTTAAAGGTTTTTCCTCCTTCCAACTTGCTCCAGCCAAGTCGTTTATCTGTAGAGATGCTGCACAACCAATTTATATGGCCTGTTGGAGCTTACACACTCCTTAGTGGGCTTTCCTGTAAAAAAAGGTTGGAGAAGCTGGTTTTCATTTTGCCCACAGACTCATGAAACCCTGTAGAAATTACAGCCTCATGATAACGATCCAAATTTCCATGAAGCTTAACTCACAAACAGGTTGGAAAATGTGTGTTCTTGGTTGGAGGAGTTGGAGGGGGGAGCAGAGAGGCAAGACCATGCATACCTGCGCAGTATTATACATTTATTAGGCATAGTATGAGGGGGAGAGTTTAAAGAAGCCGTTGCCAGTGCAGCCACAATGCTGAAGCCACATTTCTCACTGGATTTCCAAACTGCAGAGATGGGAACATCTGCTCACAGAAACACATTCTCTCTCTCTCTCTGAGTGTGCATATGTGTGTATTTTAGTAGAAATGTCTAGAAAACTGGATTAGACAGTATTAATGAAACAAAAGTAGAAGGAAAAAGCACCCTGCAGCCCTGTTGTCCGGCCTTCACTATTTTCTTCCTGGTGGGAAAAAAAAAGACCTGAAAGGAGAGAAATGCTAAAAGAAGGTATAATTTTTAGTTGCTGTGTTTCCAAGCCTAATCTGTATAAGATTTAAAGATTTTTTTTGCTGGCTTTATGACTTCAGACTAAACTAAGTATTTGTTCTAAGTAGCAGGCTCTGAGGGAGAGGTTTTAAAAGACTTTGCATTGTTCATGGAGTCTCTCAAGCAGAGTAAGGGTGGAATTCCATCTGTTCCATCCAGTTCAGTTCAGTGAACTGGTTCGCTTTCAGTGGTTCACTGGGCTGTGACACTTTGTAGAAATTAGGCTAAATTAGAAAAAAGGGGGGAAGCTTTAGATAATAATTTAAGAGGCTGCAGGGTAAGATCGCCAAAAAGTCTCATTGCCTCAGGTTTCTCCTTCTGCGGTACTGTAAAGGCAAATTTAGCACATTCCATTAAGGATGAAGGATATGCCCATTTGGCGGCTATCCTACCTCCCAGATTTTAAGCCCGTTAAAACAGACAGCACCCCCCTGAAATTAATAGGATTTGCTTCAGTGTAATATGCTGAGAAGTGAAGGTTTCTTTTTCAGTATCTCTCGTACGCACACACTTAGATATCCTGCACGCACTCTCGGCTGATCCTTTCCCACCTTGTATGGCTGTCCACAGACTATGAGGGAATTAACAGCCAAACTGCGCTTTTGGCAATTTGAATGGAAAGTATGCTGTCTAGCTGATTGAATAGACTTTCACTTTGATTCAATGCCTTTTTTAATCAAGCAAGTCAGAATAATCCACATCCTTTGGCTAACTAGCAAAGCACTTCTCTCTTTTTTTAAAGAATCAAATGCCAAATGTGAAAGTACATACTTTCTAATGAAAAGTTGCACTAAAAACCAAAAATCTGGTTGTATGCATAATTACATCAGTGTAAATTGTACTGATATAAGCGGGGGGGGGGCATATCTGTGAAAACGTTAGTAACATCTAAAAATGTTAGTCCTTCCTTGATCAAACCAGAGTGTTTTATCGCTGGCAATGTGATCTAGGAAGATTTAACAGACGAGAAGCACCTATTCTGTGAGAGCAGCCTCACAGATCTCACTTATTTTCTGGCTCATAAGAGCATGATTTAAAATGCACGAACGAGAATTGTAACAGTGAAACATCAGCAAGTGATGCTGGGATCTGTTTTAGTTATGTAAGTGACAAAGGATTAAATGGGACAGCTGCAACAGGAAAGGAACATGTGACTCCAAGCACCAATTAGCCCAGAAGGAGGAGAGACCCTGTGCACAGTATGCCACAACAACAACAGCAGATTTTATGTTTGGGGAGAAACAAGAACAAAGGGTTGACTTCATCTCCCAGTAGCCCCCGTGGCCAATAGTGAGGGATGCTGAGAGTTGTATAGTTCAGCAATAACTGGAGGGTCAAATATATCTCATCCTTGGCCTAGAAACACAACACCCAGCGACCACAAAAAACTAATCATGGCTTAGATCCAATGCTGGCTGCAGAATGGAAACCACAGGCAGAATGATCTCCTCCTCCACACACTTTCCAATGCTAGTTGAGGTTGGAAAATCTTCCAGATCAGATTTTGGGGGTGGGACGTGAGCAAAGAGGCCTTCCTTAAGCATGGAAGCTGGCTGGGTGATTTGGGGCTAGTCACTCTCTCTCAGCCCAACCCACCTCACAGGGTGGTTGTTGTGGGGAAAAGAGAAGGCAGGAGTATTAGATATGCTCGCCACCTTGTGTTATATATAAAAAGGTGGGATTAAAAAGAAAGAGAAAGTTTGGCATGGCAGCTTTATTAATGAAGCCCTTCATACCAAGCCTACTCATTTTGCTTGGAGGCCCGAAAAGAATTGTTGCTGTTGAGATGATGATGATGATGATGATGATGATGATGATGATGATGATTGGTCGCACCATAGTCAGATGTTTAGAGTGGATTTGGCATTTTTAGCCACCTATCGAGTCCTTCCCAAGGATCTGGGATAGGCAGATGTTGTTAGATGGTGCTAAAGATATCGTCGCAGGATGCAAGCTATTCCAAGTAAAGCTGCCTTTTGCAACTGACTGATGGCGAATCTGTCAATGCCGATGGTCTGCAAGTGGTACTCCTGATATTTTGGGATTGCACCCAAGGTGCCTATTATTATTGGTACTATCTTTGCTTTCTTTTGCCACAGTCATTCTACTTCTATTTGCAGGTCTTTGTATTTTGTGATTTTCTCTTCTATTCTGCTGTCTCCAGGTATTGCAATGTCCACTATCCAGACTTTTTGGTCTTTCTTATCAACAGTTGTTAGGTCTGGGGTGTTGTGTGGCAGGTGCTGGTCTGTTTGAATTCTAAAGTCCCAGAGCACCTTAGCTTCTTCATTTTATTACTTTGTCTGTTTTGTGGTCCTACCAGTTCTTGCTTGCAGGCAAATGGTATTTCTTGCAGATATTCCAGTGCACCATTGTTGCTCCTTTGTCATGCCATTGTTTGTAGTCAGTCTGTATTATTATTATTATTATTATTATTATTATTATTATTATTATTATTATTATTATTTTAATGTATATGCCACCTAACTCCCAGCAACTGTGGGCAGTTATGCTGCTGCAAGAATGAAATAAAAATTATACCTTGCAACCCTGAGACCAAATCCTTCATCCCATCAGACTGTAATGTGACCACTACAGTTATTGTTCTGTTCCTTTGGTTTAATAATCCTGGAACAGCCTTCTCCATATGTGCCTGTAACATTTTCTTAAACCATGACTGCTATTAATCTTCTCAAATTATGGTTATATTTTTGTGTTTTCAAAGCAACAAGTGGCAAAAGGACCAGTTTTTTGTTCCAGATGTTTCTGTCTTAAATCCATCTTCTTCCTGCTCTTCTGTTCTTACTCTCACCTTTCTTCAATCTCTTCCTTTCCTTTTGAAATATTCTGAGCATATTGCCTAGGCAAAAGTTTCATCTTCATAACAAATTAAAATATTGTAATTAATAATAGGTGCAGCCCCAATTAACAGAGCTACCTGTTTCTTGTTAGGTTTTGCTCCTGTCTTCAAATGATATGGAATGTTGCCTATTGTCCCACACTCGAATATGGCCGAAATATAAAAATGGTCACATCTGGTGAAACAAGCAAAGTAAGTCCTATTGTATCTACTTATTGTATCATCCTGTAAACTGCTTAGAAATCTCTTCTGGAAACATTTGTACGGCTGTTTTGCTTTTGTATATCTTACTTCAAATCCAACTCTTTGTGTGAGCCAACATTTCATTTCTTGGAAGTCACAGCAGGTGGCAGCACCTAGCTGGTACTGGGTTATCTCAAAAAAGCTAAGCAGGCTCAAACCTGGTTAATAATCGGATGGGAGCATCCAGAAAATCTCAGGGTTGCAAACTAGACTGTAAAGTAAATAAATAAATAAAAAGCCCCAGAAGGAGGCAGCAAACTAAAGTTATACCGTTACCAAGATGGTAACAATATAAATACATGGGCTTATTCATGTAATCACTAGGAGCTTGAATGGAGGGAAATTTACTTTATTTCTAGAAAGCTTATAGGATATCTGCTCCATGTGGCTGTGATGGCTAAAGTTTATGTGATGAAGATTAATGGAGTACAGAGTCAATTGATGGCATATACCGCTCCCTGGATCCCAGGCAGTACCTTTTAAATACCACCTGGGAGAAGCAGTGACCCACCTCACCATATTAGTGAGCTTCTCAAACATGTCTGACTGGCCACTATATGGGACAGATATTGAACTAGAGGAGCCTTTAACCTGCTCCTCCAAGGCTGTTTTTATGCTTTATATTCACATCGGGAGAGTATATGATTAGAGAGGTTGAATTAAGCAAAGTGGATAAAATATTTTAGCAGGAAAGCAGATTCTTACTTCCAGAGTTTGTAATAACTATGTGGACTTTTAGGAAATATGTATGTATGTATGTATGTATGTATGTATGTATGTATATTAATTTTTTTATCCCACCTTTATTACTTTTTATAAATAAGGCGGCAAACATATCTAATATTCATTCCTCCTCCTATTTTCCCCACAATAACCCTGTTTTCACATTAACATGCAAGGTACTTTATCAGTGATAGTTTTCTTTAAATAATCTTGGGAAATGTAAATTATTGTAGGCATGGAAAAGTTTTTCTGGTCACTTGATTTTGGTTTTTCTTGTTTTTCTTGTTTTTTTTTGTTTTTTTTAAGAAACTCACAAAATTAGCAGCTATGACTCCAACGGAATACTAATTATCCAGTTTAAATGTAAAGATATGCCCACTGTATGCTACTGATAGAATGCTACATGTAATTCCTATAAACCATAGTTTCTACAGGCACTCGAAGTATGGTGATGGAGACAATTATTATTTAAAAAAAAATTCTGGAAAGGTACCTACCTCACATTTATGTTTGTGAAGACTGTTCAGAGAAAGAACTGAAACACAAAATGGATGTTGTAAGACAAGTCTCCTTCAACCAGAGTGACATGGATTTCATATGCAAGTCCATTTAGTTTTTTTTAGCAATAATACAGAAATAGTCCACCACTGCCTCCTGCCAGGGTGTTTGCTTGACCTTATCGGCTAGCCCAAATCCCTGAGATTGAAGTTTTTTCAGTTTGTCCCTCTTGATTCTTCCTTCAAATGTCTCCGAAGGCCACTCCTCTCCTTCCAGCTTCATTTGCAGAACTCCAGTAAAAGGTTCTGCAAGTAAAGGAGGTAGAAATTAACAAGGGTAGTTAGTTTGGAAAGATCAAGTGTCCTCCTTTCACTCACCAATTCTTTATCCCCATTACTCCTTTTGCTGCCAACATGGCTCCCGGCAAGTATGAAATGGAAAGGCAGATGAAATAGAACGCCATGATCAGATAAATGTTCGTAGTTTTTCCATTTTTTGACATATTTTTATTATAGCTCATTAAAAAAACAAATTGTTCTCAAGAACTAGAAATGAAGATATCAAACTGAAACATATTTTGCTTTCTGGGTTTATCCTAGAGTAGATGATTTTTGATCTAAGATTATAGACCAATTTTAGGAATGGTTTCAAAAGTACATCCCTACGCCCTGATTGGTTTGGGATGTTGGGATAATGTCTTGTGGGACAAGAACTGATTATAATTGTTTGTAGCAGCTGCCAATAACTGCAATTCTACATTATGGTTACAAGAGTAATCTCTCTTGTGGGAACATGGTTTACAAAATGAAAAGAATTTACAGAGAGGAAAAAGATTATTGCCATAATAAAACTGATTCCTGAAATTATGGCATAATGCCACAAACTTCTCCTCATGCAAATAAATACAGCATATGGGAAGGTTTGCCAGAATATGCTCCCTCTGTGAATAAAAGCTTATGCCAAAAATCCTGTATGATCTCTTGACAAAAACCATAGATGACCTCTCACATTTTTGCCCAGTGAAACAAATTGCCCAATGGAGTTTCTTCAGTGTTGCCTGCAGCACAGGTAGCTTGCCATGTCTTTCATGGTCTTTTGGGAGGGGAATTTCCCAGTGTTCTCTGGAGATGCTAAAGACTGAAACTGGCTTTTCAGATGCAAAGATACACTCAGTCCTTGGGGTACAACTTTTCCCTGAAGCCAGTAGTAACAGAAGCTACTTTGCAGGAGTCAATTAATTAATTAATCAGATCCCAGTGATAGACAACTGATTTACATTGTACCCTCAAGAAGAATGGCATTCAGAAGTTGAGAATTCCATACATTTGGTAGATCTTTATTGGAATGGAAAGTATTGCATTGGTCCAGCATTTACTATCCTGAAAATCATAGGTTTCACTTTAAAACAGTTAAGTAAAGCTTATATATGTATTACATTCATGTAAAATATGGATGCTAAATACATACCTGATTGAATATATGTAATTCAAAGGGAAACCGGAAATGTTTTATAGTGAAAAAATATATGTAGCACCCACTGACATCTTATTGTTGGAGGGAGCTTGGGATCGGGGGCAGGATTTTTTGAGAACCTGCATAACCCCTTGGCAACAGTTGTCTGGCGTTTGCTCACACCTATCCCAATTATAAAATGTTTTTTTCTTTGAATTTGAAAAAAAAAAAAAAGCATCCATATTTCTCTGCAAACTGGAATGCAGAATAGAATTTTGCAAAGAACAAAACACACACCAATGGCTCCCTTGACTGCTTAGAAGACTGTTAGCAACTCCAGTCAAGTGCATGCCACTCCTAAAATCTGACTTCAAGAAAGTTAGCATTTACTTCCTGCACAGAGCGACTTGGGAAAAGAAATTCTAAATTTTATGGTGACATTTCCTTAACTAAACAATCCGCTCAAAATGGCAGCATGTGAACCAAATATTTGGTAATCCTTTCATTGCTTCTGCATGAAAATGAGTAAGGGCCTGCTCACAATAATAAACCTAAGATGTGATTAATAGCTAAAGTGAACTGATGCTATTTTATTTCCCATCTCCTGCTCTGACTTCTCTTTAACACTCAGGTAACTGTCAAAAAATGGACCTAGCTATTATGGATGACAAGGGGTAAATGCCTTCATGTTGTCCTCCAAAGGTTAAAGTTTACCAGCTCGGTTGGAAGCCACAATCTCCAATAACCATTAATCCACTAAACTCCAGTAGGAGTGAACATATTTATTGCTGTAGTCACTAAAGGGTGAAATAAAGATTAGTTTTTAGTTAGGAACGCAAAGCTTTTTAGATCAATACAGACCCACTGCTGGAATCAATCTAAAGTTTGAAATTTTTAGGTAAAGATTTACAGGGTTATTTTTTGCACTGTTAATATTCCAAAGCTGGGGGGGGGGGGGAGAAAAAACCAGTCTCTGCTACATTACATAATTATCAAATAGAAGAAATACTCACAACTTCATAACTGACCTCAACTATGCATCTAACAAATGAGTACACCGTGATAAAAGCCACCAGTAACGTGGACCGTAAATTTGCCAATAAACAGGTAAGGCCAAAATGCATTCATAAACTAACATGATAAAATATTAATAGCTACAATTGCCTATTTAAAAATATAAGTAATCAATAAACATTAATAATGGAATTGTTGTTGCATTTCTTTATTACTATGCATATTAAGCATTTCAATTATTTCTACTTAGTTTGATAGATAAATGTACACACACAGTTTATATTTGGCCTTGGAGAAGAATATAGATTTGTTTTATAAAAATAAAAGTCACTGTTTCCCAGTCAACTGGGAATAGATAGCTTGTTCTACCCTTCTATTGTTCATGTTTGAAGCATGTATGCAATTTATTATGTAATTTCTTCAGATTTGACAAAGTAATTGTCTGGCAAACCATGCAAAGTGTCTGAAGGTGGAGTAGCAAAATGACTTAATAGATCAGTGTCTGTAAAGATATTACTAGATCTTTTAGATGTGAGGCAGAACCCAAGTTATCTTCAGCCTTACATGATCATACTGTGGCATTCCATGTATTAAATTCATTTTCATCAACAGAGCCAATGTCAACATATATTCCTGTAGCAAACAGGCATTTCCCAATTATACATTGTGTATGTGTGTCTATGTGCACTAATATATCTGAGAAGACAAAAGGAGATCATTGCTAGGCAGTAGGCAATACCTTTCACACGGTTTGTAATATTCTCATATTATAGACTGTAATATATAGCTTATCTTGTATATCAGATAAAAATATATTATAATCATTAAAGCTTGTTTATCTGTTGCTCAATTATTACATAAAGTAATCTTCCAACACAGCCAATCAAAAGAAAAACATTCTATTTAGCTTTCTGGAATCCCTGAATATGATCTAAAGATACATAATGCAGCAAAACTGCATGCTGAACATAAGCAGGTGTAGAGTTCAGGACCTATATGGCCCACATTATGATATTTAATGACGAAAAAAGAAAGCAGAGTATAAATGTATTAAATGAAAAGGAATATATATGAACTTTTGATGAGGTAGTCCATGCGTCCAGGTATGTGTTGCCCTGACTTTTCTGAGAGGCAAGCCAGAAAGATTACAGTTGAAGGGGCTCCTGGATCCCTCCCTGTCAGTGGAGACACACTGGAAGCTAGAATGCCTTTTATTGGCTTGGATTGAGATAACAGCTGATTCATGCAAGCCTTTGAGAGCAAGAATAACCTGGTACCAGTTCTACATACACTGGTGACTTCAAGGAAAAAAGGCCTTCTCACTTGTGGAGTCCCACCTATGGTATGCCCACATCAGGGAGGCATGCACGGCACCTATAGTTAAATATTTTGGATGTTTAGACAAGGCATTCCTGTTCTTCAAGCATTTTATATTTAATCTGTTATAAAGTGCCCATGCTACAGTAGGATAGTGCATTTAACTTTTCAGTGCAAATTACTGACTGCATTTCATTGTTTTAGTGTTCCTTCCGTTTAAAAATATTTTAACATTATAATCCAACTCAGTAATGTTGATTATTGGGAAATTTTTAAATAATAATAATGATATCCACAAATATCTAATAAGCAATCAGAGGAGCTCATGAAAAGAAAGTGCTGAAAGATGCAATGTGCTTACCAAAAATAATAAAAGGGTAATAGTAAGTGAAAATAAAATTATCACTGCCTATATTTTTTGCAACTCCTTTAGAAGGACATCAAAATCAATTAAAAAAAGAGATAGCTACTTACTTTCATTATAAATCTAGAGAGCTTTCTAATGAAAACATTTACACTATAGAAGAAGTTGGAATTTATTACAACAGAATAGCACCTGAGCCGTGCACAAGTAAATCCAGCCAAAGCCACCTAGGTACATATAGTCTTTCAGATCCTTGATAACCTCTCTGTTTTTGTAGTCCCACAGTTTGACTTAGTTGTTTAGTTTGTAGTTAAAAGTTTTGCAGGATACAGTATTATGAGTTTCCCTGATTTATTAAACTTACATCAACTAATGTTTTGGAAACAGCAGCAAGCATTTCCCAATTGGCATCAGCAATTGTTAAAAACAAAGCAATAATAGATTGCAAATGTTTCAAAAGTAACTTTTTCAAAGAGATCAGGTCTTCCTAGAGCTAATAACCCATCTATCTGTTTTTATACCCTTCAACCCAGCAGAATGCTGGGAAGAAATTGCATAAAGGGACTCAGGAACCTTGTCTGTTTGTCTGTCAGGAGGATTACTCTCCTCAAACAGAACGGAACAGGACCAAATTTGATGTGGTGGGAGAATCTGGAAAAGAAGAGACAAACGTTGCTGGAGTTTGTGGAGAAAAAAATCCAAGAACATTTTCCCCAATGCTTCTCTGCAGGAGAAACAGTTGGGCAATGGCTCAGAGTACTTCCAAATGCTCCATCATTAAGCTCCTCCCCTTCTTAGTCATATGACCCAGAATGAAGCATTTATTAAGGGGTTAGAAAAAATTCCAGGTTGCTTTCCATATGCAACCTGTCCTGTGCACACATACAAACACACACAGATGAAACCCAATGGAAGAGCAGAAACAGAGAGAGAAACAACAGCTACAAATCTGCCCTGATTACACCTTCACACATACACCTATGCACACACCTGCATCAATTCTTGGGGAGAAAGGGCAAGCATACAAATAAACAAATGCAGATGCAACACATGGCAAGAACAGAAAATATGTGCACAGGCAACACATGTGCACAAACCTTGATTAGACCCTGGGGAAAAGTGCATCCATACAGATAAACACATACCAGTACATCATGAAGAGAGCAGAAATGCACACACATGGATGCAACAGGTTACCCAAGAAAATAGGCACCTCTTTCTTATGGCAATTGCTGGTAAAGTTGTGGGGCGGAATTCCAGGAGCCATGCTGTCTCCACCTTGCTATTCTTTCCAACCCAAGAGAGTATTAGGTAAAGAGGCTCAGGAGCCTGCTGTCAGCAGGAAAACTTTCTGAAAACTGAACAGAATGGCACCAAGTTTGATATGGTGCAAGAAGCAAAATAAGATTTGTGCTAAAAAGTGGGCTTGACCCTTTTATGAGTTGGGAAGAAAAACATTTCAGAAGAAAATCCCCCAAGGCATCCTTAGGGGAGAGACATTTGGACAGTGGTGGCCAGCTTCTCCATTTTGATCCCTCTTCCTCCAAAAGTGGGGCACATGCAACTCACCCTGTGCTTCCCAGTGCAGACACACACCCCCCAAACATAACCTGAGGGGAGGGCAGAACCACACAGATGCAAATGCTACTTCTTCACACAGAAGAAAATGCAGCCCTTTCCTATAGGCTCTGCCAGTAAAGGGGCTGGAAAGAATTATAGAAGCCATATTCTGCATATTTTTCCTACCTTGTTTAATACTGCTGTGACATTGTGAGCTGTCTTATTCCTGACATGGGCTGGCTAAAGAAAAGATGTGATGCTAAATGTAATTTCTATGGTGCTTTTTTACATAGTTACATAATCTCTATGTTTTGGATGTCTGAACAATATTAGTACTATTGTTTGTTCTGTATTTGTTTGTTTTGGAATTATCTTTGTAATGCAAAGTATCTCAATTGAAGCCACCAATTCATCACATCTAAGCTTGCAGCTGCCATAGGACTGTAATTATTTTTGGTCTCTCCTGACCTAAGTCCGATTTCAACTGATGATTGGAACATGAACGTTTCTATAAACCATTATCAGTTGCCTAAGGCATGCAGCTCCCCCACAGTTTCTTACTGTAGAGTCCCATGGAAGTTGAACAATTCACTATTTTTAAAGAAGATAACTCACTCACTGGTTGTACAATTTTCTGCAGTGTTAAGAACTATACAAAATCTTTCTTGGGGCAAACATGTTATTTCCCATCTGCAATGTTCATATATCAACTAAAACAGTAGCCAGAAATAACCCCCAAATGAGATCAAATCTAAATAATGTAAATGTTGGGCCCAAATACGTATGGATTTGATATTTTAAGCTCTAATTTTACCATGTATTGTTTGATTTTTTCTCTAACCTCCTCTACAGGAAAAAGCACCTTTAGGACAGGGGTGATTACGCACGGTAAGCGGGGCAGGATTAGAATCTCCCTGTGGCTGATGGCCCATCAGTTCCGAGGCCCTTGGCCAATGAAATTCTATACATAACTCAACGCCATGAAAAGTTTCCATCAGTATGTTCTGCATTGAATTGGGTTTCACGTTATGTGGCTTTCTAGTTTACTCAGTTTACTCTGAATGTATTTTTTAATGTATTCTTCTAATTAAAAAATATTTAAATATTCAAAGCATTTCAAGTATTTGCATTTGAAAATCAAATTGACAATATTTAGAGACATTTCCTACTGGAAACAAGTCAAGAATTCCACTTTTTCTTCCCTTGCATTTCTTTGTATTGATATATTTTAAAATATAATACTCATCTTTATTATTATATAGATTTGTTTTTACCATGAACTTTTGTTTTTCTCTTGCCTTTTAAATTTTTTTAATTTGCTGGTTCCACAATTTTAGCTATGACTCTGTGGACAGAGATCTGCTGACCTAGTATTCTTTATAGATATTACATTATGATAGTCTGTTTCAAAAGTATTCTATCATATATACTTGTGAACATATAAAACAATCCTAGGATGTTTTAAACCAAGTACTTTGGAGACTGTAATGTTGCCAATCCTGCAACAAACCAGGCTTTTATCAGTAACCACACTAAAATTGCCCATAAAAGTTAACAAGAGGAAATCTCAAATATTCTACAGGGGGAAATTTTTGACAATTCTTTTTTTTTTTTCCTCCCACCAATATGGAATTATACAGAATCAACCATTTAACCTGATGCAGTTCCGTTGCTGGCAGAGACATCATTTAGTTTGAGGGAGATTTCACTTTCAATTTAGCACAGCTGAAGACATTTCACAAGGAAATAAACCTGCACAGCAAAACATCACATACCCATAGGACTAATAAATATTTACAACAAAAGAGGACAGTAATGTCTTCTCCATCTTCTCCATCCATTTCCAATTCCATATATAAACTTTTGTAAGTCATCCAGGGAAGAAAGTTCAGCCTTGTTGCTTCCTACTGAGCAAATATGGGTGGGTAGAAAAACTCCTAATCTGAGTTTCCTTGCCATAACTCTATTGACCTCAATATATCTTATTTTTTGCAGGTACATTTAGGATTGTTCTATTTGATGAAGAATAGGAAGCACTGAAGCCTGGAAAGGCCAGATCTGTCCTTTGAATACTGTCCACTGAAATTAATACAAATAGAATAGTCCCTTTCAAGAAGAATAATAATGTAATTGGGAAAACATGTCTGCATTTGCATGATTTAAATAAGATGATTTGAAAATATCACAAAAGGTCTTTACCCGAGAGAGCCAGAAAATGGTTACAGAATTAGCTGTTTCACAAAACTAGAATTTTCATTTCTGGGTTGGGAGATTTTTGAAGCTAATAGTTATTCAAAAGTGGTTTTAAAACTGTAGTGCAGGTATGAGACACTGTACAAATCTTGGTCTAATATGTAAATCTTTGGTATCACTCAAGAGTAAGACAGTCCAGCTATCTAATCCTTAGATTTATTAACATAAACTACTGATGCATCATTAAGCACAGGTAGCATGACATGAAAACTTCTGTCGCCAAGGAGACTGTCTGGAGCAAGGTTTCTCAACCTTAGCAACTTGAAGATGGGTAGACTTCAATTCCCAGAATTCCCCAGCCAGCCATTCTGGGAGTTGGAGTCCACCCATCTTCAAGTTGCCAAGGCTGAGAAACACTGGTCTGGAGAATAGTCTGATCCTTGTGAGAAAGAATAATAATAGGAACTTAGGCTCTTCCCCATACACCTTGCGCTGTACCTTCCTCCCATAGTTCCCGCTTGCTTTGCCTCCCTTGTTCTTCCTGGCAGCCAAAGCAGAAATGGCTATGGAAGGAGCAGTGCTGCAGGGGGGCAATTGGAGCCCTGCAGATCACTGAACCCCCTCAGGCTCTTCCTCCATGCAACATTGAATGTTCAGCCACAGAAATCTTGTTCCCTTTTCTGCTGGAAAATGCCACTTCCTGGCCACACTGCTTTGATCCAGCCTCAGCAGCAGGCTTGCCCCCAAATGAAGGCTCCAGTGTGAGGACGTCCTCTACAATTGCTAAATAGCTTATCTTGGATCTGGGACAGGGATTATTTGAGGATGAGCCTTTAGTTTTTACATTAGGACTTAATCTTGGAAAAGTTTATTTTTACTTTGGGTCTTCCGCTTCTTTCCAACATCTTGGGTCATGCTACTTAAGTCCATTTCAGCCTAAATAGCAAGGAATAAATGATGAAATAAATAGTAAAACCCACACTCTGGGTTGTCACACAAATGAATTTCGTGGTACTTAATGAACAAATTTATTAACATTTGTGGATTGCATCCACATTATGTGATTCTCAATGACTTATATAAAAATAAATGTTACTCTTTTAAGATGCTGTAAGACAGTTACATTTGCTGCAAAAACAAAAACACTAATTCAGCTGACTTTGAACTACAGTGGTACCTCGGGATACGAACGCCTCTACTAACGGACGTTTCGGGTTATGACCAACTCGGGATACGTCCAGAGTCACGGAACGGATTAAGTTCGTATCCCGAGGTACCACTGTATATTGGGGCAAAGATAGACACTATACTTTGGAGAATATGCCTAGTAGCATAATGGCTATGGACAACACTGTAAGTAAGTGCCCATCTTTACTGAAATGTCCTGCCTTCACCTGTGGGTTAGGGGATCCCCCAGAACAGATTCCAGGTATATAGGTCAAGCTGTAGGGAAGAGGGAGAATTATAAAAAATACTCACCACACCATTCTGCAGATAGATGTTTCTTATCAACTCAGTGCAGAAATCCACCACCTTTTGGCTACTGAGCACTTTTGGAGTTTTAAATGCTCAGTAAGGTGCAATTGGTGGGAAGGGGCAATCCCAAAGCAAAAGAACAAAAAACAAAATCGGATAGGGGACATAGGCTGGAGTTCCTAAAGGAGAGGTCTGTGGGCGCACTGGTACCCATGGAAGACCCCAGGTGCTATGATTAGAGCACCATGTACAGCAAAGAGAATGTCTCGGTGCAGATTTCAGAACAAACAAGAAAAGAAAACCCCGGGCGACCAATTGCAGATGTCCAAAAACGTTTTGGCTAGAGCCTTGTAACTAGTACTTACTCTGCACTGACCTCATGGCAAACTACTTTTAAAACAGAATTTTAAAAATGATTTGTAATATATTCTACTAGGATCTGTAGTTTCGTGGGGGAAAGGCCTTTTAATTCTTCACCTTAGCATTACTATGCAGAAAGAAAGTTACTTTAAAAAAAGGTTTGGGAAATAATTACACATTCATATGAATAGTGC
Organism: Python bivittatus; assembly: GCF_059951505.1. Taxonomy (NCBI): domain Eukaryota; kingdom Metazoa; phylum Chordata; class Lepidosauria; order Squamata; family Pythonidae; genus Python; species Python bivittatus. The sequence continues at coordinate 40,203,573 of NW_028277113.1, read as the reverse complement.
AGCTAACAGGTAAGCTATTTCTCAGGTGTAGGGGAGAACACACATATGGGACATTTTTATTTTGCAGTAATTTGTCATCACTACCAGTACATCACTTTATTTCACCTTGTAGTCCAGTAATTCTTTAATGCAGTTTTCCCTGATCTCATTCCTTTCAAACATGTCAGATTAAACTACTATCACCTCCTTCTGAACCAAGCATTCTGTTTGCAGACAACAGGAACGGCTTCCCATCATATTTGAAATGCATCAGAGTAGGGAAGTTACTCTTGAATTTCATTTGGATTTCAAACTTCTATTCTGTCATTTGATCAGAAAGACTGGTATAAAGAAGTGATACAAAGGAGAAACGGTTAATATTATTGTGGAAAAAAAAGTTATGGGTATCTTTCCATTTGGTGTGTTGTTAGATTACATGCACCCTCTTTGAAAAACATAATACAAAGTGTGTTGTGAATCTCATAACAATGTTTTTAAGATGTTAATTGTGCATTCACAATGGGTGCATGATCATCCATTTAGACTGCAGAAGTATCAAAATAAATGTGACATGACTCATAAACGTAATAGTGTTACCAACAGTAATTGTGCAAGTGTGATCTAAACCCCTATATTCCTTAGCAGAAAAGACACCTATGATGGCCACCCAGTATCTGTTCTTTAGTTATGTATCCACATGAGTGGTAATAATGGAGCAACTGCTGGGACTGAGAGAGGACTAAAGGAAAAAGTTCTTTAGCTTGCACTGCCCTCTTGGTGAACAGTTATTGAGCACAAGAAACCTACAGTAAACATTCGGTCGATATTTAGCATTATGTCTTGTATACATTTATTAGTAAAATTTAAAAAAAACCCAATGTATATGGTTGCTCCTTATACTGAATGATACTTGTTAGATCTTTGGATATGCAAAACATAACTATGGCAGAGAGGAAAACTGTTGCTCAGCTGAATAGGTCAGAAAATTTCTGCACAATGAAAAAAGAAATAAACTAAAATCAATAAATCACAAGATAAAATAACACACAAGCACATACACACACTCTGTGCAAAAGATTCAAAGCTAGCTATACGTTCTAGAATATGAAAGCAATCTGTGGTCTATATATGGTCCCTGCCATCCTTCTTTCCAGTTTCTAGAGACCCTTGAGACTATAATGCTTTAATGTGGTAACATATCAGTGTTAGATTTCCCCATTTTTCCAGACAGAATCAAGAAAACTGAAAAACAAACCTGCGAGATCCCCAAAATCAAATTAAAATTTGGCCCCATTCACTAGTGACACAGTGATAACATCCTGCTTCCTAGTGCAAAAAATTACCTGTCCTGTTCTAACCTGAAAACAATGAAAGTGGAAATCATATGATACATTATATAGTTATATATATTAAAATGAATATAAGAACTTTCCTAGATCGATTCATTCTGTTTGGTCTAACATTGTTTCCAGAGAATGTGTATGGCGAACTCACAAGCATTTTCCCAGAAAGTAGTATTGAAACTACTTCAATTTCATAACACTTAGAATGCAGTAAAGAATTTACTACGTTTAACAGAAATTCTAAAGCATCTCTTTGAAAGTTAAGTATAGGATATGATACATAAGTTCATGAAGAATTCTAAAATATTTTCCAGTGTTAGTATCTTTGAATACTATGTTTATCACTAAGATGGCCATCCACCATTGTTGCTACTGAAGTGGTAAATATGTTAATAAATAGCATTCTATGCTTTTCATTTGGCACATTTATAGGAAATACCTAACATGGCAAATGTGTCAGACCTGGTCTTATGATCTTCCGAAAGTCTAAGGAAAGTAAGGCTCTCCTTAGACTCACTAGACCAGGTGGTGTGTTCACCAGATTATACTAGGTGGGAACTAGAGGAGGTATAGTCCAGCATAGATGCTTTGCAGCAGGTTGACCAAGGCTGATGTCGACTAAGGCCAAAATTGTGAATGCAATTAGCCCAAAACATTGGATAATGCATTAAGAAAAGCCATTTTAGAGAAAGCAAGATGTAAATTATATTACAAGAAGTGTACAGTAATTTGAATCATTTGACATCAGCACTATTTTTATGGTATCAGTGACCTCATCACAAGCAGGGTCTTCCCGCTTTCTTTATAATTCAGCTTCCAGCTGGTTTCTTCCTCTCAGCATATGCTTTTGCATCCTCTGCAAACTAAGAAGAAAATAAGTACATATCTTTTCATTCAAAAATCTTACTTCAAATTCTTAAGATTTTTGATTCCAAACCTCCTCTGAATTGCTGTTCTTCAGCTTCCTTTAACTTCTTCAAGGTTATATTTTCTTTTGGGGCAACTGGAAATTTGACCACAGAGCTGTAAATCTGGGAGGGTAATATATCATGGGATCAAGTGTGGAGACCTTGCCCTCTGCCTGAGTTCCTGCTGATAGAAGGAATAGCCTAAAATATCGCCAACCAACTATTATAAAGCAACTAAGGAAAAAATGTGTCCCTCAGCAAGGAGGATAACTGTCTCCAGATCAAGGGAAAAGTTGAAAGGCTTTGTTTTGTTAAAGAGTAGCCACCTCCCTACTCTTTGAGTTATCTCCTGAACTGCAAAGTCTCTAGACTCCAAAAGAAATCTGACAATATGCTAATCCGATAATAAAAGTGACTTCTGATCTGTTATCTGTTCAGCTGACAGTGAAGTACAGAGACGGTTGTCTAACCAGACAAAATGATAGAGAAAATATGCTTTCAAACAAGGGCATAAATCTCAGATGGTACAGATGAACTATTAAAAATGGAATAGTTATAGTACCAATACTATGCACTAGCCTCATTTTACCTCCGTTCCTCCATCTTCCCCTTTCACAGATGCATGAGCGAGGATGTACCCTGTCAAGCTAATAACATAGAGTTAAGAGGGTGGCAATATCTCTTATACCGAGATCAGAGTTTCCATCACAAGGGAGGGGGCAGAAAATACAGGGTAGTGTGAATCTAGCAGCATACTGTACAGACACCAAAGTTTGCATATTGCACTGGGTGCCTGAAGATCATAAATCTATGCATGAGAAAGATGTAGTGGAAATTTTTTGGGGGGATTAGAGTTTATTTTTGTCATCTCTGTGAGACAGCTACTCATTCATCCAGATCACAGCTAAGAAAAAAAGCTGGTCACAGAAATTAGCAGTTTCAGCTCAGCAGCAAAGTCGCCAGCCTGTGAAGGCAGAGAGAAATTGACTAATTAGCAATGCGCACTAAAACTTGACGGTTCTTTATAGAGAGAGAGACGAGAGAGAGGAGAGAGAGAGGCAGAGGAAGGGAGGGGGGGTCGCTTTCTCCCCTTCTTTCTTCCAAAGATGTTTGAAATCGCAGTCATTTACGCTCGACAATTTTTACAATAGCCTTGAGCCATAATTTTGCGAGTCTCTCCAGCATCCATCCCCCTGTATGGTCTCTCTCCACTGGCCATGCACGACCGTTTCTCTCCCCAACCGTGGATTTCCTATTACTCTCGTTACGACTCACTGAGCCCCAGGCCCAAGGATAATGATGTGTTGTTTCTTGGTAGCATAATTTGTCACACGTACATTTTTTCTTCTTCTTCTCTTGCAGAAAGCTCTGCGCGCTCTCTCTCTTTCTCTCTCCCCTTCTCCCTCTCGTACATTTTCTTGCTGTTGCTAATTCATGGTGATCAAATGATGTACGACAAAATAAATTGTAAAGAGTGACTGCTTGGAATTGGGAACAAGAAGGTTTTTTTGTTTTTGTTTTGAAGGAGCGATCAAACCTTTAAAAAGGAAGGACAATTGATTTTTTTGGGGGGGAGCTTAAGTGAACCTTTACTTTGGCAGCTGGTTGTGAAGCAGGTAAGTTTCTGGCCTTCGGTCTAACCGTCTTGGCTGTATTTTCTTGTGGCTTGTTTATTGTCGTGAAGACGGTGTATGCGTGTGTGTGTGTATGCGCGCGATTTCTGTGGACGAGAAGTACGGAGGGGGCACTTGTATTGCACACACGTCTTTGGAGAATAAACTCGAATTGTAAGAAATGGCCAGAGGAGGAAAAAAGGGGAGGGAGAATGGGAGGTGTGTATATGTGGATGGAGGAGAGGAATGACCAGATCCACTTAAAGGGAGAGGCTCTTGGAGGTTTCTTAAACCTGACTGCTGGGAGGGAAGGAAAGTGGCCGGAGAAGGGGACTCCCCCCCGGCCGCAGGAGAAAGCGCGGAGTGCCAGCTTTGCCGAAAAAAGGGGACGGTACAATGGAAGTAGCAGTCCTCGCCGGAATCCTGCAGAGGAGAGGCGGCGGCGGCGGCGGCACTTGCTGTGCTGTGGCGGGCTCCGCTCTCCCCGAGGCGGGCTAAGGCCACCGCGGGTCCCCTTCCTCTCAGCACTAGCAGGTGCAGCTGGCAGCAGGTCTTTCAGGCTCGTCTTTTTCATTCCTCGCCGCCTCCGCCCTCAGAGTCCCGCCGACTTTGGCAGGGGCGCTCTGGCTTCCGCTTTCTCGCGGCGCAGGGGCACTTTCCCGCCTGCCTCTTCCTCCTCCTTTTTCCCTGTCGCTCCCAGGCCCTCCGAGCTCGCTCCCCCGCCCGAACTTCCCAGAGTTGCCCGAGTTAAAGCGCTGCCGCCGCCTTTCACCCCGAGGAAACCCAGCCCGCACAAAATTAGCGCCGGACGCGGAGGCAAGTGGCCTGCCTCTCACCCCTTGCCCAGTGTAATGCAGCACGCGCGCGGAGGGCTGGCCGGAGTTCGGTGCACGCGGCTGCGCTCCCCCTCGCTCGGCACCGAGAACCTTCCCCTCCCTCTTTTCACGTACTGCTTCAAGGCGAAGCGTCTCTCGTTCTGCAGACACAGTGGCTTGCAAAGGCGGGAAAGGCGCAGTTTGGGGGGAAAGGGGAGGGGCATCCGAAGGGGGCAGCTCAGTCAGCTTGGCTCAAGTGATGGCCTGGCTCTGGACTTTGGAAGGACGGGGTGGCTTCTTTTTCCTTTCCTATCCTTTCCTTCTCCTGCTGGGTCACTGGGTAGCCGTTCTGCGGGCTTCCACCGCTTGTAGAACAACAACCCCAAACTCTTCTCTCTCCCCGCCTGCTACCTTTCCCCCTGCATGGGAAATGCCCCATTGCAAACTAGACAGCCGCCCGGTCGCAAGTGGCGCGCGCGCCTCGGTTTCTAGGCGGAAAGAAAGTAGTTGCCCGCAACCCCCACCCACTTCGCCGCCCCCCTTTGGGGAGGGAACCCGTCTCGCCTGCAGATGAAGGACGAAGCCCCTTGGCGGGGGGTGCAGAAAATGTCATGCAGCCGGAACGCTGCCGCGATGGGGGGAAGGGGACGGCTGGATAGGAAGCCTCTCGGCTCTTGCAAGTCGGATGGGCAAGCCAGGCCTGTAAAGCTCCATGTTTATTACTGTGTGTGCCCCCTCCCAACCACTCATTTTTCCTTATTCCACCACCCCCGCCTTGCCCCTCTTTGCCCAGGTCGGAGGTGGGTTTCCAGTCAGGTGCGCTGAGGCTGCTCGCCATGTCACGGTCCGGGGACAGGACGTCTACCTTCGACCCCAGCCATAGCGACAATCTGCTTCACGGCCTCAACCTGCTGTGGAGGAAGCAGCTGTTTTGCGACGTGACCCTGACGGCCCAAGGCCAACAATTCCATTGCCACAAGGCCGTGCTGGCCTCGTGCTCTCAGTACTTCCGATCGCTCTTCTCCAGCACCGCCGGAGGAGGAGGCGGGGGAGGCGGTGGCGGCGGCGGGGGGAGCGGGCATCATCACCCCTTGGGCGTCGGACCGGGTGCTCAGGACGGCCTGCTTCCCAAGGAGCAGCAGCAGCAGCAGCAGGAGGAGCCCGGCACGCCCTCCTCCTCTCCGGAGGACAAGCTGTTGGCCAGCCCCAGGGCCATCAACAACCTGGTGTTGCAAGGCTGCTCGTCGATCGGACTGCGACTGGTGCTCGAGTACCTGTATACAGCCAACGTGACCCTCTCCCTGGATACGGTGGAGGAGGTGTTGTCGGTCAGCAAGATCTTGCACATCCCGCAGGTCACCAAGCTGTGCGTGCAGTTCCTCAACGACCAGATTTCCGTGCAGAACTACAAGCAAGTGTGCAAGATCGCAGCCTTGCACGGCCTCGAAGAGACCAAGAAACTGGCCAACAAGTACCTTGTGGAGGACGTGCTGCTGCTCAACTTCGAGGAGATGCGCGCCCTGCTCGACTCGTTGCCTCCTCCGGTAGAATCGGAGCTGGCGCTCTTCCAGATGTCCGTGCTGTGGCTGGAGCACGATCGGGAGACCCGCATGCAGTATGCCCCGGACCTCATGAAGCGTCTCCGCTTTGCCCTTATCCCGGCCCCGGAGCTTGTCGAGCGGGTCCAGTCGGTGGATTTCATGCGTACGGACCCCGTCTGCCAGAAGCTACTTCTGGACGCCATGAACTACCACCTGATGCCTTTTAGGCAGCACTGCAGGCAGAGTCTGGCCAGCAGGTAAAGGGGGGGGGGGGAATTCAGCAGAAATCTAGTATTTCACAGGGCATTAACTGCAAGTATACAGGAAAGGTGGAGTTCAAAAGTTGACTTCAGCCGTAAGCAGCTAAGGGAGTGCCTGAGAGGGACTTGCTGAGCAGAGTTAAGGGGAGGGGTGAATGTACCTCCCATAGGCATTGCAGGAAAATAGATAAAGAAGCCTAAAAACTTGGATCGCCATTGAAAATATTCTCTAGCAACCATCCCAGCTGTATAGATTATGTCGCAAAAAGGAACAACGGGGCAATTGTTGGTTCATTCCCTTTAAAAGCTGTAATTTGTTATTTGGTGAGTTTGATGATTGAAAGTTTGCAGGATTGGTCAGAATCTACTTTTTTTGAGAAGGGCTTCTGATCAGGGACTTAATGCAATGCTTTTAGGAGAAGTTTGGGCCATTATTGTCTTCTGATCAGAACAACCAAAATGACCACCCGTACATCCCACCCCCACCCCCTTTCTGGAAGGGATCTCTTGGGTGTTTGAAGAAAGAGAGTTACGGAATCCCCCTTCTCATTCTTCTAATTATAGGGCTTGTTAATTTGGGGGAAAGGGGAATAACTATTGGAAAAGATACAAAAGACCAATGTCCTCTGGAGAGCAACGAGATGGGGGGGGACACCCCTAAATAACACGTTCTAGTGTTCTTCAGGCTCTATACTGTTAGATGGAGTTAAAATGCCCTGTCCATCCACACAACTAGTTTTAGAGGAGCTGTGCACAATACAGCAAGTAAGATTGGTGACAAGGGGGAAGTGAAATGTGCTGGATAATTCAGTAGACATCTCTTAAAATACAATATGGGAAGAAAATTAGATGGGCAAGCAGCCATGCCTTGGTACCATTAGTTTTAAATCCCATTATGAGCTCCCTGGGTTCTCTGGGCCTTTTCTACCTAGAATTAGTATTTTGCTGGTTTCTTATCTGTGACCACAATAATAACCTATTCTGTGATGCTACACTAAATATAAATATTAGATTTAGTCACCAGAAGTACAACTTGCCATTAATTATGGTCTCTTGCCTTTTTTCCAGTTTAGTATTTTGCCATTTAAACTTTTAAAAAGTAATTCAGAGAGGGTATAGATTTTAATGCTATGGTCTGAATTTATATCTTACAATCAAATTATGTATATACTAATACCAGAGATACTGAAACAATCCCTGTTGTATTGGAAAAATTGAGATGTCATGCTGCTTCTGTCTATGACATCACAAGCGTTTCCTTTTAAGTGAGTAAATGAATCAGAAGTTTAGCTGTGAATTTAATATCAGAGTGGAAATCATACAAAATTTTAAACCAATAATTTAGGAAATACGGTTAAAATATAAATAGAACACACACACGTTATGTTTCATATTAAGCAAACAAACTGAAAGTTTGCATATATCTTAAAACTTACATTTTGTGTATTAAATGGTACTTTCTTACATAATATATTAAGAAATAAATCAGATTTGTAGTGTTTTGAAGTGTATTTTGTTGCTGTGTGTAGAAGAACTTACAGAAATCTGTATGGCAAGTCCATCAGGAATTCAATGAGTGATATCTGAAGAATTTCTCATGTTCCTTTCTTGAGGGCTTTTGTAAAATACCCAACTGCATTATGAACTATTGAGTATCTTGGGGGCTCAGTCATATTAGATGATTATCTCTGGGATAAAATAGCTTTCCACATATGGTGGAAGATTGTGGTGCTTTCCTTAGCTTGCGTTCTGTGCACCACCTGTGACACGATGGGTCTTTCCTCGAGGTGGATTACTGAGATACGAGATTGTTTGGTTCAGTGCAAATACCTTCCAGCTTCATTGGTCCATATCATTTGAAGGATGTGACTTCTGAATGTTTACAAGTGTCAGAAATAGTGATACTGGCCTTATTTTTCTGTCATGTGGCTTCATCCTGGGTGGAATCTACTACCCAGTTTCCTGGACAGTAGCCCTATTAAATTCAGTGAGATTTACTTACAAGAAAACATAGGTAGGTTTGCATTATATTACTTACTCACTTTTTACATTTATAAACATACTCAGATTTGGATATGGAATAATTTTGGACATATTTAGAATATTAAATCAAAGGAACCTCTGTCATATGAAAAGCCATATTATTCTGAACAACCCTGATATTGATCTTATCTTAATAGTGTTATTACTCAGCTTTATCAGTTTGATTGTTAATAGGCCCCTTAACTATTCCATTATGCTGAATTACCACACATGTATGCAAAAGAATATAGAACAAGTATCGTAAACAACAGACAAAACTTACGTATGCACTAAGAGAACGGTATAATTTTTTAAACTATGCCATTTGATTTTATGAAAGCTGTGACTGAACTATTAAGACCCAGTTTAGATACTCAATTAAAAACTGGGATATAGATAATATTTTAAAACAAAAAGCCCTTAAAATTTAGCATTAAATTGAAGAAATATTTTAGAAAATATGAAACTTTTACTTAAAATGTTAATTATGAAAAAATACTTTAAAAGTTACAAAAAAAAGTAAATTAACAGAAATTAACACAGCGAGTGATTTTTAGATATCTTTATTGATTTCCAGGGGGAAATAATGGCATAGTAAATTAACATGACAAAAAATGAAAGTGTTGGGAAGCAATGCATGAATTTGATTCTTTTTAAAGAGTCCACCTTCTGATAGTTTTGGGTTCTGAAAGATAAAGAGTTGAGTGCCATAGATATCTGCTTGGTGCTCAAGAGTGAAGAAACAGAATTAATGCACCTGCTCTTAAATTAACATCTAATGCAAACTTCCATTTCCTTTAATGGGGCTGTCTCAGGCCTTCAGCATGATTTGGTAACTATCTTCCTTATTTGCTTAAAATAACACTTTTGTTCCTAATATACTATTTAAAACTGTAGTACACAGATGCTTTGGGATTTGTAGTAATTGCATATTTTAAACTCTTATAAAAGAGAGCAAAAGTTAATAACCAAAAATGTTAAAAAGCCTGAAATATAATACTGATACTTTTGGTAACGATCTAAGTTAAAATGGCATTTAATTTGAAGCATAGACCATCATTAAAATTTCTTTCTTTTCAAATATAATTTAGATTATAGTTCTGAGTTTGAGGCTCAGCATAAAACAGCTTCTTTCACACCACAAAATGTGAATGTATGTTCTGCAGCCTGTTTAACAACAAAACAAATATGAAACCTCTACTAGCATTTTGCAAACATTTTTAACAAAGGTGAAATTGAAAAAACAAATCTAGCCCAGTATTTAAGTTCAGAATTCCTGAAATTAACAGAAATTCATTCTAAAAAATACTGAAGAAAAAATTGCAGCTATGTAAAGTGCTAGATATTCTGTTTTCAGCCAGCAAAGAGTTAACTTTTAAGTATATGTATATTTCATTCTCATTTTTTAAAACTTTAAAATGAGAAGCTTTTTTTTAAATAGATGTTTTTATTTGCTTACATGCAAATGCTGTAATGATAGTTGCATACATGGTGGACCAGTTCTGATAATGGAAAGCTGGAACTTGTCTTTGCCTTCACTGTCTGTATCCAAATCCTAAGATCATCCTGGAAAATATTGCTCTGGCTGTCTTCTGTTGAGGATCTTCAGCTTTCAGTTACTCTCCCCAGGGAGCCATGTCTACTGCCTGTAACCTTTTTCACTTAAAGCAAAAACTTTTTATTTTCCTTTTAATTGTCAGTGTATTCATGTTTTGTATTTGATTTTGCCATGTGTTTTTTAAGCTAATATTATCATCAGTTTAGTTTGTTTCTAACTGATTATGTAAATGTTAGTGTTTTATGGCTTATATTTTGTAAAGCTATTTTTATTTTGTTTGGAGTCATTTTATCCTATTTTAAATATGACTTTTTGACATTGGTTTTAAATTGTTTACATATACTATTTTAGGAACATTTCTAACCACAAACTAGAGTATGAATTCAGTTGAAATTAGTACAGTACAAATAGAACCTACCACGAGTTGAGTACTGTGATGTATGTCTGATTTACTCTTTGTTCCTGATTCAGTAAGTGCTAACAGCCTTGCTCCTGCACACAGATCTTGCTGGTTGAACTGAAAATCTGATGTTATGGTTACAATTTTCGAAATAGCAATTTTAGAACTTTTGCTTTAGCCAGAAAGAACTTGTTTGAGAGAAGGGGTTCTGAAGAAATGGTCTGCTAGGACAGAAGTGTGTGTGGAAGGATGGCTTAAGTTGTGTTTTGTTGAAAGCCCACCCTACCCCTTGAAAAAGATTCTTTTAAGAGAAAGAGGTCTAGGAGCCACTGAGGGCAGACAAATGATGTCATTATGTGATTGACATCATTGTGACTTCTGCTGAACACCTATGTTCTGGATATATGAAGAAGTGTAAGTATTTTTTCATCCCTTTAAACATAGATTGAATGGGAATAGGCAACAGTCAATCCATGCAGCTTCAGGCTGCTTTTATTTACTGACAGAATAAACATAGCATGCTTGTGCAGTGTGGATTTTAAAGCAAAAATTTTCATTGACTTCTTATTGCAAGCAACATACCCACATTTGTAAAGTATTCAGTTAAGCTTGCTATGTAAATAGAAGACGCTTGGCATCTAAGTAGATCTTTAGAACCCCAGTAGTATCTCTTCTTATTGAATTTGTAATAGTCTGTATTAAATATGTAGTGTTCTGCCAAAAATATTGATTTGAAGGGACTTTTTCTATGAAGGTATTCTGAGGCAAATATCTGCCTTTTGAGAATGTGTTATGACTTTGTCAGAAGATATTATGTACTATAATTATTATTAGAAGCTTCTTACTTGGGGCTTTGTTTTTCAAGTTATCATAGACGTTATGACCTCAGTCCTGCTTCAGTGACATCCTTCTTCCATCTATTTTTGTTCCATTTACTGCCAGCCAATCTGGAGAGCGAGAACACTGATCTAAGATAATTTACAGTTCGCCTAGATAATCTCATTGGTTAATTTTGGTCATGTTCTGTTGTTTCCCTAGAATAAAATTATGGATATTGTTATCTCTATCTACTAAGTTAAAGAACATAGTAATTTATCTGTCAGTCACATATATATATGTTCCACCCTTATTTCAGAAGAACTCAAGATTAACAACATGTGTGAAATAATTCAGTTTTATCCTCTCACGAGAACTTTGAGATCAATAGATTGAAATGAATGAGAATGCTCTGTGATCAACCAATGAATGTATGTCTGGTCATGATTTGAACCTAGGTCTCAACTGAATAATTTATCCGTTCATAGCAGTTGGGTCAATTTACTTTTCATCTCATAAGAAATACTGGTCTGCCAATAAACTATCAGCAGTTACTGGACATTTTGTTTTGGAGTAAACAAATTAGTTTAATGTTTTATGTATGCAAAAATATTGTTTAAGGTTATCTCTTCTATTTGGTATGGAAGCTGTACTTAGCTACAGTTCAATATGATTTAATTGTTCTATCAATCAACTGATAAGCAGTTCTGTTTAAGAAATATCTGAAGTACAAATAAGCAATATAAAACATTTATTTAATTTTGTCTTTTCTCTTGGGCAGCAATCTTGCACACAGGCTGTTTAAATAGCATTGACTTTACTAGGATTTAAGCAATTTAACTGTACAGGATTGCAGTTGTACTGAATGGTGATTTAAATCAAAGTATCCTGCTGGGTAATAGATGGTCAATCTACTACCTGCTGTTTTTGAGCTTAATAAATTAAATATTGGCCTGTGGTTGCTATATCTCCATCTTCTGGGTAAATTTCAAAATCAGAAGATGCCTGTTTCCCCCAAAATCCTTTTTCCAAAGAGCCACTTCCCTCTGGCACTATCATTGGAGTTCCCTGTAGAAAGCCTGACACAGGATAGGTTTCAGTCATGCTGGCACAAACAGTCCCTAACCTCAAAATTGTATAGTCATTTATGTTTGGCAAAAATAAACCAATGATATTCTGACAAGCAATCAAACATGCAAAGATATAGCTGGGCGTTTCCTACAGGAATGTTATTAGCTGTTCATTAAATAATAATTTTCTAATGCGATTTGTTAAAAAAATCTTGTCCTCAGCTTTATGGACCTGATTAATTTGTTACCCTGGAATGCTTTCAGGAAGAACATGGTTCCCAGGATTCCTTGTAACATATTTCTTGCTGTATCATTTCAAGGGAGATAACTGATTTAGCTCAATTAAACCCTGCCAAGATTAACAGAAGCGGACTGATTGGGGATGGTTAGAGAAACTAATGGCGAGAAAGCAGACAAAACCCCCTAACCTTTGAAAACTCTTGAGAAACCTCAGAGAAGAGATAACCAATCTTAACAAAGGAACAATTATTTATCCTTAGGAGGTTAAATTTAGCAAGGGATTCTGGATGCAACATTTGCAATTTGGATTAAAAAAAAAAGATAAGTAAGAACCACCACATAATCAAATATTAATTAACTCCATTCAGACCACCTCCTTCATACTGTTACAGTGGTAGGCCCCAAAATTTGAATGTAGGAGAGGATCCAGGATGGCACCAAGAGGTTATGAGAGTAGTAGGCAGATTTTTGCAGTGACAGGCAGAGGGAGATATGACAGGCAGTGGGCTAGCTGTTCAAGGAATGGGGAAATTGGCAGCTTGGTGCCTGTCCCTTCTTCTAACCCAGCTGCCTCTCTCCCAGGTCCCCTGTATCTTGCTGTTAGTGAATGCCAAGTCTGCTTGTAATAAGACCTTTATCCTTCATGATTTGGTTGGGAAGGAGCAAGTGGACTTAGCAGGCATAACTGTGAACTGATTGAATGAAGGTGGTGGGTGTAATCCTGTCTGAGATTTGCTCACCGAGGTTTTGGGTGTTTCAGCAGGTATGATTCCAAGGTCAAGGAGAGGTGGTAGTGGTGATCCTACATTAGCCCTTTTTTTGTGTGCCTTCAGATCAGTTTTTTTGACTCCTGGCAACTGCCTGGACTAGTCCCTGCAGTTTTTTTGGCAGGGTTTTTCAGAAGTGGTTTGCCATTGCCTCCTTCCTAGGACTGAGAGAGAGTGACTGGCCCAAGGTCACCCAGCTAATTCAAAGGCTGAGAATTGACAGACTTCATTGAACCATCAATTCAAATCTGGTACATAAACATCTTTCCAGGAGTGCATTGTTATCTTCTCAACAATCCAGACATGATTTATCCAGAGTTCTTCAGAAATGGATAAATTCCCAATTGTTGGAATGCAATTTAACAACACATTGACATCTGGAGTTGGAGCAGTAGCAAGGAGCTAGTGATAGAGGGATGTAGTAGAAATCTGCTCCATGGGATCCTGGATGTGGTCAGAATTTTTGCCACTGGGCTGTACACTTGCTGCTGTGCAAGAGTGGCAGGCCATGTGCCCAGCTGAGACACACACCCCTGATGACCTGGAACTGGCTACAGTGCACTGCCTCAGTGAAAGTGTACCCTTTGGGGTTAGAGCCATCTGGTAGCAGTTGCCTTTTGAACCCCTCTCTCCTTGAGGGAGGGGATCCACCAGCATGGCTACTTTTCCTGTGTTGAATTCTCTTGGCAGGCTACAAATGGGCAGCTTTGGTTGATAGTGATTGGAGAGGAACAATCCCCATATGGTAGGCCACAGGGCTCACCTCTTTCCCCCATAGTGTTAAACATGTGAATGAAATTACTGAGTGACATCATCATTTCAAGGTTGAGGTATCATCAATATCCAGTTCTATGTCTTCATTCTGGGCTGGACAGAAGATGTGGTAGATGCCCTTACCTGGGTTCTGGAAGCAGTAATGGGATTGGATAGGACAAAAGAAGTTGAAATTGAATCTCAGCAAGACAAAGTAGCATGGTTGACCTCTGTGCTGTTTCTACATGCAATCATGTTCCCTCTGAAAGACCAAGTCCATGACATGAGGTTTTCCTGAACTCACAGCACCTACTAAATCAACAGGTGGAGACTGTGGCTCAGGGAGCTTTTGCCTGGCTTTGGCTATTCCATTACTTGCACCCCTTTTTGGCTAGGAGGTGCTAGAAACAGTTGCACATGACTTCTTTGCCTTGAGACTGGGTGACTGCAATATGCTGTATTAGGGCTGCCTTTGAAGACTTTCAGCTGGCACAGGTGGTAAATGAGAGCCACTTTAGCAGTGTTACACTCATATGGCAGGTGCTCCAATGGTTATCGGTTTATTTCTGAGTACAATTCAAGGTGTTTGTTCTAACCTACAAATGGCTTGAGTCCAGGCTACCTAAGGGCCCATTTCTTTCAAATAGAATCTGTGTGTCCTGTTTGAGCAGCACGGGAAAGTATGCTTTGTGTACCATTTGAATATTAAGGGATAAGAGCCTGGAAGCTGAGTTTTTCAGTGGTGACATCTCTCTGGAACATGCTACCCTCCTCTCCCATGATCCATCAAATATTTGGGAATTGAGATTTCAGTTACATAACAGCTGTTTTAACTTTATTTTTAATGATTGATTTTTTAACAGTATGCTTAATTACTGGTAATTTTCTGTAGTGGCCTCCATGCTTTGCAGCTTGCTTCTGTTGGAAGTTCATGCAGTATCTTCTCCCCTAAACCACTTTATTTTACTCTGCTGATAACTCAGATTAATTTTTTATGGGCATTTCGGGGTGAGATGATTAGTTTTAATGTGTTGCTTTTTATATGATTACTTTTATACTGCCCAGTGTCTTCTGATTTGGGTTGGTTACAAAAATTGTGAAATATAGGAATTTCACATAGTAATGCAAGATTGTATTAGAGATATAAAGATGTTCTTCCTTCCTCCCCGGAAACATTGGCCTGAGAAATAAACTGGAGACTCAAAAGATTTATAAAGAGATATGATGGCTAAAATTAATAATGTCAAAAACAGGAATACCAGTCCCAGATCTGAACATTTGTATACAGAATACCAGTTAGAAAACATAGATGCTTAAAAAGAGTAGATTCATACTGTGGAAAAGACAGTGAAAAGACATAGAAAAGACAGTGGTGGTGCCAATTGTATGATTTAGGATATTCAGTTATATTTTGACAAAGTATTAAGGGAGGTAAGTTGAAAACCAAAAGAGAAATTATTTAATACATAGTTATAAAATTCTATTCATAGCAGAGTAGGAAGCAGTATGAAAGAAGAAAACCAAGTATTACATGCCAATTCATTTAAAAATTAGGGCAGAAATCCAAGGGCCCATTTAGCTGAATGAGCAGGAGGACTTCCAAATGAAACAGGGTTGAACTTAACACATTTTGAAGTGAATGAAGTAATGTGTATTATCGTCTAAAGATCATCTCCAATTAAGTATTTAGCCTAAGATTATCTTTTTGCACCTCTTCTCATTGGATTTGGATCAGTACCATCTGGGGGGCACCAAGTTGGTGTGGGAAGACATGCAAAATCTCATATGAGGTGAAATGTAGGAAAATAAAATAAAAATAAAGAGTTTAAACATGTTACAACTTAATGGAATTTAATAAAATGACTTGTTCTAAAAGATAATTTGATGAAATCAACCATGAGAATGGTGGTTTTGTCCCAGGCATTTCAGGTTCATCAAAGAAAGATAAAGTAAACAATAAACTAGACTGTGGCCACCAAGGAGATTTTGTCCAGACCAAATCACTAGAAGACAAATGAGACCTCTATAATGGATAGAAAAACATTTGCAGGTAAAGCAGCAATTCGTTTTAAATAATTGAACTTTATCCAGGAATAGGGATGGATATTTGAATGTATTTTGAACTTTGGAGTAATCGTGTTTGAACTCTGGAATAGTCTTTCACTAGCACAGTACTGAAATGTGTTCTGGCTCTGCAGTCTGTTACATTTCCTTGAAATATAGTTCTTTCCTCCTTAATGTAGTTGCTACCCTGGCATAGTTTGTGTGTGTGTGTGTGTGTGTGTGTGTTAGGAAATGACACCAATGGTTTCTGCATATCATACGTTATTTGTTTCATATCTTTTGGTTCCTCACTTTTTGTTTATCACGATTACAGCTGTCAAAGTGGGATACTTTAAAATATGAGCCTTCTAGCTGTGATTTCATAAGCTTGGATTTTTATTTTTTTTAAAAAAGCTATAGCAGTATATAATTCAGCTCAACCTAATAGAATGACTGTCTCCAGTTTGACTTTCTGACAATTGTAGGCTTTAGATTTTTTTTTTTTTAACCAATTTTCATTTGCTACAGATCTAACACAAGTTTTGGAAAATGAGCTTTTTAAAATAAATTTTTGATGGTAGAAAATTATTTACTTTTAAAAATAAAAGAACTGATTCATCCTTCACTTCAAAATATATGCTTCTGGGTTCTCAGCCAGGCCAGGCCAAACATAAAAACACACTGTTCATGTGAACCATTTGGCTATACAGAATGCTTTATTCATGATGTCTGTTTCTTTGATGTCAGTAATGCTTTTTCAAGTACACATAGCTCCTAATCAGAAGCACCAAATCACACAAACAGTACTATTCAGATATTTCCAGGTTAGGAGACTGGTGGCAGTCCAACAATTGCCCTCAGGGTTGCCATTATGATATTGCCAAATATGTTGCGATATATTTGCCCTCTTTTTGTTGGTAAGATTTATACTTCTGTGTTCAGTTTTATGTTTTGATCTGTCTGTTTGAAATCTCACCTAAGCTTTCAGTTAAAATAAGTAAGCCTCAGGCTTATAGAGAAATCCAAAGCCATAAAACAAGTTGGCAGACTTGAATGGAAAGGCATAGTAGCAATTAGTAAGACTTCTTTTCTATGCAGAGCTGGTAGCTATGTATTTTGTCACCTGTGCATAGATTGCCTTCTTTCCACTGCAGACCTATCTTCTCTGTTTTTTAATTAAAAACAACTATTAGTTCATTACATTATATCTGAACAGAAGACAACCCACACAGAAATCTCTAGGCAACTCTTCAAATTATGTGAAACAGATATTTATATAATTGATTTATGTGCATAATACATGCTAGTTGCAGAATTTGAAAATCTTTAGTTTGAAGTTTCAGAGTTCCCATCACTCTATCATTCAATACCATTTTACACATCCTATGTTTGCCAGTGAGTATATATTCAGAGGGGACTTGCAGCTTATCATGGATTCTCAACAAACATGCTTACAGGATTTCTTTATTTCCAAATGTGTTTATGATAGTCATATGCTACTAAATATATGTTTATGTGTATGTATACACACACACACACGTATACCCACAGATCTAATGAGATAAATAGGTTTTGGCATGATTATTATATTAATAAGTTCAAGCATCAGTGGTATGAGGAGTAAAGCAATGCTGTTGGCAAAGAAAAGCAGAAAGATGTAAGAGACTGGAGAAGGCAGGAGGGAGAAGGTAGCAGAAAAGGTGATTTTGTTTTCACTTTACCAAAATGTATGTCACACTTTAAGTATGCTCACTGCTATTTAACTGTTTCATTGGAATTGTGCACCTTACAACATCATTTAACAAGGCTATTCTGATACACAAGGTAACTCTTTACTATTCATTAAAGTAACCAATTTTTGGTTTCTGAATGAGCCTGAAAAAAAGGTACTGCTGTTATAAGAGTCATATTAAATTTAATGAGTAGCTGTGACTTATTAGTTTTATTTATGGCTCCTTTGTTGATGTAATAATTTTGGACTATTAAAGTCCATTGTTAATAATATAGTGTCCTTGTTTTCGTAAGGAAGACAAAAACCATTTCTTTGTTGTAGACTGTAACATTACTAATCTCTGTAGGGATATGGACTCTAGGATGATGAGTACTGATTCTTTCCTAATGGCCCTTCTTGAATTTATAGATATAAGTCCTCTGAAAGGAGATCTGGAACAAAGATGACCAAGCTTGTTATTTCAGGATGAACCCTACTGAATACAGTCTAAAATACCTACCCTAAACTGGTGTCTTCTAGATGTGCTGGTGAAGTAGAGTTGGCTGTGTTAATTGTAAATCATGGAAGCTAT
Source organism: Python bivittatus (assembly GCF_059951505.1). NCBI lineage: Eukaryota > Metazoa > Chordata > Lepidosauria > Squamata > Pythonidae > Python > Python bivittatus. The sequence goes on along the minus strand of NW_028277113.1, from coordinate 40,185,142 downwards.
AGTTCAATACATGTGATAGGCCTTAGGCTGGGAATGGCTGCGCTAGAGCTTACTCTGTAGGGTTGTTCACAAACATTCACCAGTGCATTTTATCCATGTATTGTTATTCAACAGAAATTTCATCTGGTAGGCTTTTTCTTGTGAGGTTCCAGAATAATCTATCTGAAAGCTTATCTCCATGCCATGACATATTTGCAGAACATTTTCTGAATAAAATAGCTCACTGCCATTCCAAGCTGACTAATACATTAGCTACAGTGCAGATATCATTTTTCCCCCTTAAGCTGCTTTGATTATTTTTGCTTTGATTTATTTCATTACCATAGACTTGAATGTGGATGAAATAATAGATTGTGTATAGCCTTCTGCTTATACCAGTGTTGTCCAAACTTGGCCACTTTAAGATGAGTGGATTTCAGCTCCCAGAATTCCCCAGCCAGCATGTGGGTGGGGAATTCTGGGAGTTGAAGTGGCTGGGGAATTCTGGGAGTTGAAGTCCACTCATCTTAAAGTGGCCAAGTTTGGACAACACTGGCTTATACTATCTTCCCTTTCCTTCTTGGCAGATTATATGTATCTTATATAGGAAATGGCTGGCAACATTGGATTTGAGCGATAAGGACTGACTTGTTGAGAAAGGAAAGTATGAAATTGTTCCTAAATATTGGTTCTGATAAACAATAATGGTTGAGAGGACAGAGAAAATGTGACTCTGCATTGTTGCTGACCTCTTGAAAGTATTTGATACTACTGACATACAGTAGCCTCCTGTACTATAGTTAGGATAGGAATTGCAAGCACTGGCGTATCAAAAACATGTGGGAAGTGTTCCATCTCTTTAGCCATATTTTTAATACTTAAATGAAATATCTAAATTATGTTCACAGAATATTTGAATAAGATATCATTATAACTCTGATGAAAACAGTTTTTTTTAATGTAATCCAGGTACAGCAGTGGCATTTATAAAATACTAGCTTTTGTTATAGAGGCATTTGTTATAGATTGACATTGATGGTGACATCTATAGCTTATAGTGCCTTTTGTAACTAGAATATTAACTAACAGATGCTGTGCTAATACTGAAAGTTCTTAATGAGTTTCCTTTTTGTTTTATTTAAGCTATGGTTTTTATATAATATGTCCATGATCTGAAGATAAGATCTGTATGAAGCTTGCCAGTGTGTTAAGGATTTTAGCTGCATCCCTGATTCAGGTTTCTTTCATCTTTCGAAGTTGGTTGACTGACTCAACCTGCAGGTCTTTACTGTGATTTAATTGTAGATTAGAGTGGTGCCTATTCTGTTAATCTCTGTTACAGTTAATTATATTTTATTACAGTAGCCTTTTATAATCTTTTGTCTAAACCATCAGACATTCATTAAATGGGTGAGATTTAAATCCATTTCCAAATCCATACCTAATAATATTAAGCATTCCCACTTTTATGTAGGATAAATTGAAGATAGTGCCTTGTGCGTGTGAATCTATGACTATGGTGAAATTTTAATCTGATAGTCTTGGTAAAATAGGCTTATTTAATTAAATGAAGAGTCAGTTCTTAAATGTGCTTGTTTAGAAAGAGTTCCCAGTGATTTTATTTCCAAACATGCTTCTCAATGGGAAGAAATAGGCTTCTGTGTGCATATCTAAGTAGATTGGAATCTATCAGCACAATGGATGCGGTTGAATACAGGTGTGTGACCGTGGATATTTGGTTTTAATTAATTCTGATCCTCTACTCATTCATCTACACTGAACAGATAGCTGAAAAAGTTTTCAGCTAATTTTGGAAGTCTGTGCTTGTGTGCATGACACTAAAACTTGTGTACTTTTTTGGTTGGTTTCAAGCATATACTGCACACTGTGCTATTCAGAACAAATTGTTAACTTTTATTCTACATCTAAGACAAATGAACTTGTATTGTTCTTTATCCCTTGCTCTGAGGCCTGGAAAGGGTAATTTGGGTGAGATTGAAATGTAAAAAACTAACACAAAATTGAAATTAGTTTCCTTATTGGCCAACCTTAGCATATTGTTTTGAATTTTAAAAAATAGCTAAAGTTAATTGTGATAGAAATAGAGCACGCTTCACAAGGAGATTGGAATAAACTATTTATTTGCTCATTAAGGATGACAATGCTTAAGTGACTTATGTCTTAACATGGCTCAGGCTCTTGTAATATATTTAGCCATCCATATCTCCCATTTTAAAAAATATTATGATCTACCTCCTAGACAAAGAATTTGAAGCATAAGGAAATTTTCATGATTCAGTCATGAGATTGAAGATGGTCCTGCTGGATTGATTCTGAACTTGAAGGTCAAAATGATCCCAATTCTACATTTACTAACTTTGTTAAGGCTATTTTATATTAGGTTTCTTTATACACCTAACGGTGTATTATAAGAGACAATCTTAATGATGATCAAAAATAGACTGGTAAGAAAACTAATACTAAGCACCTTTCTTCAATTCATATACTCATGTGTGCATACTGGAATAACCTTCATGAGAATTGAAGCTACTTTTATAAATAAGATTAGGTATTTCCCTATTGAATTGTGTATTGTAAGATGGCCAACATCTTTAGCTTTGATGTTGCTTTTATGATAGTAATGACAAAGGCAAAGGGAGACTGTTCCTTCTTCCTCCTTCCCCTTTCTGATGTCTAGCACAATGCTGTATCTGTGTGCCGAAATGCAAGGAGTGCTGGAAATACTGCTTCCAATGCCACTAGTGCTGGGCAAACGGTTTTGTTCAGTGCTCCTTGGAGCCAAATAGAGCTGTATTAGCATGGATATTGGAGAGTAGAGAGGAAGCTGGAGCTGTGGGGAAAGTAGGCTGATGGGGAAAGGGGAGGGATCTAACGCTGTTTCATTCCAGAACCATAATTTCAAATGACAAAAATGGACCTGTTTACTGAGTTAGAGGAAAATTTTCTGAACCTAGTTTTAAACAAGAACACGGTGGGAATGTCCCATCAAAAGCTATCAATGGCATAGGCAAAAGGGATACATAGTATTTTGGACATGAGCAGAGTTTTCTTGGGGCAGCTGCCTGATCTTAGGCTCAGTGTAATACCATCCCAAGACAAAGTAATGAGTGGCATAATTTTGGCAGGGGTATGTTATTATGTACTATGATATGTATCATATTATGATACATTGGCATAAATGTTAGCTAACATTAAAGTAGCACCTTTTGCATATTCCCGAAGGCTTTCTCATTAAGCACTTTATGTTTTAGCTGTTATTAATTCATTCTTAACATAATAATTATAGGCTGTACAGAAAGCATTACAAATTTCCTTACTTTGCCTGGTTGTTTTTAGTAGGTTACTGTGCCAATTATGTACATGTACATTAATGTGTTAGTGAACCTTTTAGATATTGCAGCACATTGACATTGGTAATGAAGCTCTCGGAGTATTATTATTATCATCATCATCATCATCAGTATCATTATCACCAAATACACACATCAGAAATGTTGCCCTCTTTCCACATGTGCCAGATGATTCAGTCACAGTGCAAAATGATGAATGGAAAGAAACTCTGTTAAGAATGAATACAGGTGTGTGAAGGATTAATACAGTGAAGAATAGAGGCTAACCCCAGTAATCTCAAGTAGGTCAGCAGCACAAAAACTGGCATTGTGTAGTAATACATTATTTTGGACACATACTATGGTCTATATTATGTTATTTTTTTTTCATCGTAGTAGAATGAATTACTTTAGCATGATTCCCTTTTTCGATTTTTATTACTTTCCAGGCTTTGTGTAACTGATAGATACTCAATTATATGTAAAGTGACTATTAAAGCATTAGTACTCATCTAGGGGTCTAGGTCTCCTCTCCTCTTTTCTCTTGAATTTGTGTTAAAGCCATTAGTGTTACAAAGAAATGTGCATTCATCAGGTATAGTGATGGAGGCCAGGGTGCATATTACAGCTTTTACTGCCTATGAGATGTTGCAGCCCTGTTCTTAAGAATTGCCAGGCAGATTGGGAATCACGGTCACGGTTAATAGCAGCGAATTGCCAGCTCTTGATGGGTGGGTAGTCACTCTTCTCAGTGGCTGCCCCCTGGGGGAGAAGGTAGAAAAACAGAGGGAGGGAATTAGAGTGACTTTGCACAGTTGAGCAGGTTCATGCTGCTGGATCAGTGGCAGGCATTGGCAGGGCTCCACTCTGGGGAGGCTCTCAACAACATCACAGTCTCATTTTTACCAATTGGTGTTGCTTTAGCCAGTGGGAGACCAAAGAAAGGAGGGGCAGTGAGATGGGGGCAGAACGGAGGAAATGCGGAAGGCCGGGCTAAAGTAAGCAACAGACAGGTTCTTTAGATCTAAATAGAGTTCAGTATATACTATTATTAAAATGCTTCTAATTGTACAGGTGTGTTGGAATTTAACTTGTGTGATTAAGGAGTTGGCTTGCAAATTCTTTGCACTGCCCAATAGTATAAACATAATGAAAGCAGGAGAAGCAGCTGACTTGGTGCACTCAGGCATGTGGAACCTCCTGCAATTATCCTTGTCCCACACATTCAATAAATATGATTACTAGATCTGGGCTGCAAAAATGCAGAGACCAACAGAGGGCAGCCAGAAGCACAGAAAAGAGGAACAGTGAATTGGGGAGGTGTCTAATACTGTTCTTACATAGTAAGGTGATCTTTGGACACTTAAGTGTAACACATGGACTCCATTTAAAATATTTGTTATTTATTTTATCCCACTCCGATCTAAGATTCCCCAGTTCTGATTTCAAGCTGCAAAACCTAGGAAAAAAGCAGGAATGTTTAATGCTCTTTTTGATGCACAGCCTTTTTTTCTCCTTTTCCCCCCAGCTATTCTACCATTCCTGCCCTGCAATTTCTTATTTTCCTCCCTCATCTGAGAGTCCTCCAAGAGGAGTAGCATCTGTAAACTGACACTTGGAAAATAAAATGATGGAACAAGAATTTTAGGAATGCAAGTGTAACAGTTATGGAACTTGGATTGATGGAGTTGGCAGGGACTTGGCACCCAGGCTCTCCTACTACTAGGGTGGCACCTCAGAAGTTTCCCTTGGGGCCTAGAGAGCTCAGCTTACACCTGTGGCATCACCTTAATTTTTTTTCAAGGTTCTTTGGGTTTAGAATGGCTTATAATAATAATTTTGACTAATACAATTTTGACATGCAACTTTAATGCTTAACCTTAGTACAACTCCAGAGCATTCCATGTGTATTCAGCTGTAAAGAGTGATGATTTAAGAGAATGATATGAAGAAAAAGGTCATTCTAGAATGAACCTTTAACAAATTGCATAAAGAAAATGTATTATTCCATAAGTAGAGGCTACACAGCTTTTCTGATTATTTTTTTTCTGCTTGATTCAGAAAGTTGTTGAGACATGATAAGGAAAAGAAACAAAAGAATTGAACAGAAAATTGCAAGCAGTGAAAATTCTTATGAGGGTTCTGACTGTTACTGCTAAAACATTCTCCAATAACATGGATATTTATCTTCTCTCTTTTTGGGGGTGAAGAATTCGTTCCAATAAGAAAATGCTTTTATTGGTTGGAGGGCTGCCTCCTGGACCTGACCGGCTACCCAGCAATTTGGTTCAGTATTACGATGATGAAAAGAAGACATGGAAAATACTGACAAGTAAGCAGTTTATTTATATTAAGTTACATTGATGAATTTTAAAACATGGCTAATCAAATTAGACACTTTATTGATTTGCTTCCCTAAAGAGATTTGTTTATATAGCAGAGGGGTTTTACAATGGACAAATAAATTGAGGTAGAGGGAGATAATATATTTTCGTGAATAAGCCCAAATTAAAACTGGCTTAAAATCATTTAGTAACTTTTTAGTATAAACTTGTTAAGCTTTCTTACCTTCTCTAAATAAGCATGCATTTTTAATGCTGGGCATGTTGTATGTTATTGCTATTGTCCAGTAAAACTGAATTATAAGAACAGTAGTTTCTGTAGGACAATTGAGCATGTGTTCAAATCATACACACTACAGCTAGTAAAACTTAGGAAGCTTAACCTTGGCTGGATTGTATCTAATTTATATTATATTTTAAAGTTCATGGCACTCTGCATTTACTGTGTATCTTTTTTCTATGGTATGTATTCTGATTACTGTATTATTCTGTGTGTGTGTGTGTGTATATATATAAAATTTTATTGAAAATTTTAAACACAAGAATAAGACTAATACAAACTAAAATAGAGTGAAAAAAGAACTAAAGGTGCAAAAAAGGAGTAGCAAAAAAATAGAAAAGAAAGAAAAAAGATACAAAGAAGTGGCTTCCAATCTTCTTTACAGCAATTATAAGTACACTTATAAATTGACCTCTCTTTCTAAAGTTACATTGTGACTCTTTTCTTTCTATACTCTGTCCTATCTAATCGTCAAAACCATAAATCATAAGTTCATTTTTTTCTTTTTTACGCAAAAAGTCCATAAGGGGTTTCAGTCACCAATAAGCACAGATATTGTCTTCTCTCTAATCAAACAAGTTAATTTGGCCATTTTTGCAAGTTCTGTCATCTTCACCAACCATTCCTCGTAGGTGTTGCCATATCTTTCCATCTTTATGCATACAATAATCTTGCTTGTTATCATATATAAAAACAATGTTCTATGACTTTTTTCCAACTGTTTATCCATCAGTCCCAAGAGGAAAAGTTCTGGTTTCAGTTGAATTTTAATCTATAAAATCCTCTGAATCACTGTATGTATTTGAACCCAAAATTTTCTAGCTTTTTTGCATGTCCACCAAGCATGATAAAATGACCCTTCCTGTTGTTTACATTTCCAACATAAATTTGAAGTATATTTATACATTCTAGATAAGTTTTCTGGTGTCACATACCAATGGTACAACATTTTATAAAAATTCTCTTTAAGATTATAACTTAGTATAAATTTCAGTCTTTTCAACCACATATTTCCCATTGTTCCATCTGTATATTATAATCAAAAATTTTAGCCCACTTTATCATATATTCCTTAACTAGTTTTTCTTCAGTTTCAAATCTCAATAAAAATTTATACATTTTAACAATCACAAGTTTGTCATTTGTACACAGTTCTCTTTCAAAATCAGTCTTGCAGTGTTCAATACCATCAGTTCTTTTATCTATTTAAATCTTATTTATAAATCTTCTTTATAACTGTAAATAGAAAACTGTTGACAATTATGTCCCTCTGCCATCAGTTCTCTTGATTTCATTTTGTATTCCCCTTGACCTAATTCTAGTACAGAGAGTCCCCGGGTTAAGAATGTCCGGTTTAAGGATGACCCATAGTTCAGAACGAAGCCTATTATAGCAAAATTCTAGTTAAATGCAATGATTCAGGTTAAATACACATTGGTTCTAATTAATTACACAATAATACTGTTCTGGTGTACATACAAATTTGACTTAAGGACAGACCTTGAGAAAGGAACTTGTTCTTAAACTGGGGACTACTTACATCTCACAATATGTTAATAATTTATGTTTGCCTATTTTCATCTGTAGGATGCTTCTTGTGCTAAGAGTCACAAAGGTGTTTTCAGGCACAGCCTGAATTTGTACCTATTCCGTATTCTCAGTATGGCACATCTAACATAATGATTTTTGAAATCAACATTTACCTTGACTTTATTGTACCACAAATATCCACACCATCCAAATCTCAGGTCATGTTCTTCCAGCTCTAAAACTCTTCTATTTCTCATCAGCACCCACTGATCCAAATCAAACAACAAGCTGCAATACACAATTTCAAATCAGGTAATCCTGATCCCAATCCTCCTCTTTCCTTTGCATCTTGTAATATCTTATATTTAACTGGTAGCTTTTTCCCTTGCCACAGAAACTTAGATGTATCCTTTTGCCACTGTTTAAATGGTACATCAGTTGCCAAAACAGGTATTGTCTTACAAAAAAAAATCATTCTAGGCAAAACATTCATCTTTATCACAGAAATTCTCCCCAGTGATGACAATTGTAATTTTTCCTATCTTCACATGTCTTTTTAAACTTCATTCCATGTCTTAACATAATTCTTTTGAAATAACATACAATTCAAATTTGTCATAGTGATACTCAAATATTTTACTTTTTTCTCAACCTTACAACCCATTTTCTTCATCAATTCTGTTTGATCCTCTATTTTCAAGTTTTTGTCAACATCTTTGTCTTCTAATTATTAATCTTAAAACCTGCTAGTGTACCAAATTCTTTTAATTTTCCCATTAATGTTTCTATTCTCTTTAGTGAATCCTCCAAAACCAACACCAAATCATCAGCAAATGCCCTTAACTTATAAGTTGCTTTTTCAATCTTTACTCCCACAATTATCTCATCTTGTCTTATATCTCTATTCAGTATTTCAAGAACTAAAATAAACAGGAGAGGAGACAATGGGCATCCCTTTCTTGTCCCTTTTTGTATGTCACAGAATTTTTTAGATCTCCATTGGCAATGAGTCGTACTTTCTGTGAAGTGTAAATCGATCTTACCCATTTAATAAAAATCTCTCCAAAATTCATACCTTCCAAAACTTTAAACAGGAAAGCCCAGTTCAAATTGTCAAAGGCCTTCTCTGCATCCAAGAAAATCAATGTGGCTTGTTTTTCATTATGTTGCGCCAAGTATTCCAAAATGTCCAACGTATTTCCTTTTTTATATAATATTTTTATTAGTTTTACATAATTAAAAGCTAATACATAATTAGAAAAGATATACAAACAAAAAGAAGAGAAAAGAAAGAGAACAAGAAAAAAGAAAAAGACATATTAAAAGTGACTCCCCCGCCTTCAGACAAGTATAAGCAATTACAGTAACTTAAAACCTTCTCTGATATTACAGAAAAAGAAACTTTTCTTCCCATTTCTCATCACTAAACAGTAGCTAAATTATAAAAAAAATAATCAGTCTTACGTAGCAAATGCATTAAGAGTACCAGTAATAATAACCCATATGTTTTAAGCTTAAACAACTAAATCTATTTTACATCTTGACTTATAACTTTCTCTAATAAGTAAAACATAAAAAATTATCCCCATAAGCATAAAGAATATCAATAATAGTAATATATGTATTTTAAACTAGATCCAATAGATCCCTTTTACATACTAACCTCTAACATTCTCTAACAAATAGGAAATAAAAGATTCATCCCTATATAGAAAAATCTTTACATTGTCTTGCGGTCCTGGTCAGAAAAAAGATTCCAATAATAACAACCCAAAATCAAAACTTATCCAATTTAACTCTGGTCAAATAAGCCCACTTTGAACACCTTTTTCTTCTTTTTAAGAGGCTTGAACTTTAGTCACTTCTTCAAATAAAGTCCCACATAGTGATTTCTTATCATTTTCTCCCTGTCTGTTTTCAGAAGCAACTTCAGAGATTTAACACTTCCCCTCTGTGAATCCAAAGTAAAATAACTCCAACTCACTCTTTTGATTTGTAATCTGGATATAATTATTAAAACATCAGCCAGCAAAGTTTGTATAGCCATTACAATTTCTTTCTCTGTGTCATTCTTGTAATCAAACATCTTTAAGTCCATTTTCAGATTCACAACATCTTTTTCCATATCTTCCATATCTCTTTTATAATCTGGCATTTCTTTAAAGTCCATTTTAAACTCCTTATTCAAATCATCCTCAGCTTCTGTTTTATTCAGTAAAATCTTCTATAACCTCTCTTAGATCCAATTTTAAAAATTAGTCCTGAACACATTGTTCCCAAACAGATGTAAATTCTTCTATAGTAAGACAATGTTCCTCCATTATATGGCTCCTTTAATTGCTCTCTGGTTCTCTCTAGTTAACCTTCAAAGCCCAGTCTTGTCTTTTGTTTATTTTCAGAGCCAAAACTTTCCCACAACAGGTTTTCTTACAGTTAAATCCAAAATCATCTGCTGTATTTTTATAAAATGTAAAACAGTCCATGAAAAAAACTGTTCTTTCAAATCCATCTGGCCCCTTAACTGTCCCCAGTCAGCATTCTTAACTCCCTTTCGCTGTTTCCAAAAGTTAAGATTTTTCTTTTTAACTTTCCTAAATCTTCTTTCTTCCAGGATAAAAGGAAATTCTCCTGGTGCACGGCAACTTGCCTTTCAGAAGGTTTTTAATGTCCAAGTAAATCGGTAATAAGTAATTTCCGGTGGTAATTAAAAGAGGAATCAAAAGCAAATCTAATGTCCTTTTGAAGGCTCTGAGCGTGGCTTGGATTTGATGTTTCCCATGACTCCCAGAGCGCTCAACCCATTGGAGATTGCTAAAATGTGATCTCTTCACAGGGAGCCTCTGTAAGGAGTACTTGTGGGAAATCCTGTGATTTCCTTTGTCCAGAGATGGTTCTGAAGAGCCAGACCTTTTGCCAGCAACTCTAAGCTGCCGTGGTCATCGGCTCTGCGAAAACAGAGCCATGCTCAATCCACCATTACTCCTCCGGAAGTCACGTCCATAATATTATCCTTTAAATGTCTTTCAGGTAAAAACCCACATTGATCCTCATGAATAAATTCTTGCAAAATTATTTTCAACTTCTCAGCCAAAATCATTATAAATAACTAATAGTCGTTATTCAGTAATGGTATCGGCCAGTAATTCTTGTTAAAGTCAAATCTTGTCCCTCCTTAGATATTAATGCTGTATTAGCCTCTTTCCAGCTCTCTGGCATCTTTCCCCCCTATACAATAGAATTTATCATCTTTTGTACAGGTTGTAAAAGTTAATCCTCAAAACATTTACACTAAGAAGCTGGTAACCCATCTGATCCAGACATCTTTCCTGTTTTAATCTTTTTTATAGCTTCGCAAACTTCTCTTATTGTTACAGATCTATTTGTAATCTGTTTCTATTTCTCTGTAATGTCCAGTAAATTTTGTTTCTTTAAATATTCATCTATTTTCTCCAAGGAAATTTCTTGTCCTTTATATAAATTAGAGTAATATTGATGAAATACTTTTTGCATAGCCACATTATCTGTTATTACAGTATCTCCCTCTTGTAATTTCAATATCATTTTCTTTTCTTATTCGTTTCGTAATTTGAATGTCAACTACTTCCCCAGTTTATTTGCAAACTCAAAAGTTTTTTTGTTTTGCATAATTCATTTTTATTTCCATTTCTCTTACAATTAACATAGATAATTGTTGCTATAGAAGCTTAATTTGTTGAGAAATACTTATCTTCTCTGGAAAGTTCTTCAATTCTTCTTCTTTTCTTTTTATCTCATCCAAAATAGTTTGCGTTTTCTCTTGCCTCTTTTAGAGTTCACTATTATATTGTATAAAATAATCTCTCATGAAAGCTTTGCTTGCATCCCAAACCATTCTTACAACTATATCTTTATTAAGATTATTTTCAAAAAACTCCTTTAATTTCTTTTTACAGTCCTCCACTGTTGCTTCTTTATGTAACAGCATTTCATTTAACCTCCATCTGAAAGAACTGTTTAAAAACCATTTAAAACCAAGCTCACTGGATTATGAACTGAAAAAGTCTTTGGTAGTATTTCTACTTTAGGAACCTTAGTAGCCAAATTCTTCAACATCCAAATCATATCTATTTTGATGTGTACAGGTAGTCTTTGGTTTACAACCATTCGTTTAGCGACCATTTGAAGTTACAACAGCACTGAAGGAAGTGACTTACAACTGGTCCTTGCACTTACAACTGTCGTAGCATCCCTGTAGTCACGTGATCAGATTTCGGGCACTTGGCAACTGGCATGTATTTACAACAGTTGCAGCATCTTGGGGTCATATGATCGCCATTTATGACCTTCACAGCTGGCTTCCAACAAGCAAAATCAATGGGAAACCGCATGATTCATTTAATGACTGTGTGATTCACTTAACAACCATGTGGTTCACTTAACGACCATGGTGATTTGTTTAACAACGACCGCAAAAATTGTTGTAAAATTGGTTGCGGTTACATGATGCCTCGCTTTACGGCCACACTGCTTAATGATGAATTTTCCGGTCCCTGTTGTGGATGTAAGTCGAAGACTACCTGTAATTTTAATATTTTTCTCAGAAGTTCTGTCTACTTGTGGGGAGATCACTCCATTCCAATCTTCCATTAAACACCAATTTTCATAAGAAAACCCCATTGGTCTATTCATAAGTCCTTTATAGAACATTACTTTATCCTCATTTGGGGCTTAAATTCCCAATATCAGAGTCTTAACCCCATGCAAATTAACTTCCACCCCAACATATCTACAATGCTCATCAGTCAGTATAACTTCTGGTTGTAGTTGTGGGTTTATATACAAAACAACTCCATTTCTTAATTTGTTTTGTTCCTGCTGAAATAAATTCTTCACCCAAATTTTTGTAAGTTAAATATTTTATATCCTTTTTTGTATTATTCTGTTTCTTTTACAGTCTGTCTTGTATCTCTCCCTGATGCAGCCTTGTATCAGTGCAAAGTATTAGTTGCAGTTGCCCAGATTGGTTCATCTCCTTTCTTAAGACGGCTGTATTTTATAGCAAGAATTTTGTCCTGACTTTTAAAACTTATTGTTTTATCAATTACAATTCCCAAACTTACTTGGTCATAGAGTCAAATAATTGTTTTGTGGGGGTTGGTTGGTGTTAGGGTAGCCAGCTGCATTTATATATCAGTTCCTTTGTGGGCAGGCTAGCTGCATTGGTCAATAAAGCTAAATTTTTCATTGTCACAATTGCCTAAAGCTATTCAGATAAAATTATAAATGAGCAGTTTTGATCCATAAATCAGATCCATACTTTAATAGCTAGACTAGTGAAATTTGAGACTTCTAAAAGAAATGTTTTCCTAGCAGTCTGATCCTAAGTGGCCACTTTATCTAAAGTAATGCAGGCAGGAACTTGAAAAAAGTATAGCATTGAAAAATACTATACAGAGGTATGCATCAGTATTTATTAATTGATTGATTAAGTGCCATCAAGTTGGTATTAACTCTTAATGACCACATAGTTAGATCTTCTCCAAGAAGATCTGATCCCAAACTGGCTCTTCAGGTTTTCTAATGGTGCACCCATAGTTGCTGTAATCAAGTCCATCTGCCTTGCTGCTGTCATCTTCTTCTCTTTCTTTCCACATTTCCCAGAATTATAGACTTTTCTAGAGAACTAGATCTTCACATAATGTGTCCAAAATATGATAATTTGAGCCTGGTCATTTGTGAGAACTCTTGATTGATTTGTTTGATGATACATTTGTTTGTTTGTTGTTGGTATTCTCAGGAGTCTTCTTCAACACCAAAGGTCAAAAATGTCAATGCTTTTTCTACCCTGCTTCTTCAAAGTCCAACTTTCCATAGAGTGTCCAGGGAAAACCATTGCCTGCATGATTCTGATTTTTGTAGGTATTAATACATCACAGTAGATGAATAACTTTTCCAGGGCCTTCATGGCTGCTTTACCAAGTATTATAAGATGTATTTTTTTTACTGCTTACTGTTGATGGTTGATCTAAAAGGCGGAAGCTGTCTACCACTTCAGTATCTTTACTATCAGTTCTAAGGCTGTTTGCTGAACTTATTGTCATTAGTTTTGTTTTTATACTTTTACTGTGCTCCTTGATTCTCATTATTAGAGCTTCCAGATCATTTGCATTTCAGCTATTAGAATAGCGATATCAACCCAGCACAGGTTATTGATGTTTCTTCCTTCAATTTTATAACCACATTCATCTTCTTCCAATCCAGTTTACCTCAATATATATTCAGCATATCCCCTTCATGGATCACTGCCTTGTCGTGGCGAAGGGGCTTGCGTAACTCAGTGAAGCCATGAGCTATACCGTGCAGGGCCACCCAAGACGGACAGGTCATGACAGAGAGTTCTGACAAAATGTGGTCCACTGGAGAAGGAAATGGCAACCCACTCCAGTATCCTTGCCAAGAAAACCCCATGGACAATGTTAAAAGGCTAAAAGATATGACGCCGAAAGATGAGCCCCTCAGGTCGGAAGGTGTCCAATATGCTACTGGGGAAGAGCGGAGGGTAATTCCAAGTAGCTCCAGAAAGATTGAAGCGGCTGGGCCAAAGCCAAAAGGACGTTCAGCTGTGGATGTATCTGGAAGTGAAAAGAAGGTCCGATGCTGTAAAGAAAATATTGTATAGGTACCTGGAATGTAAGATCTATGAACCAAGGCAAGCTGGATGTGGTCAAACATGAGATGACAAGATTGAACATCGACATCTTGGGAATCAGCAAACTGAAATGGACGGAAATGGGTGAATTTAATTCGGGTGACCATTATATCTACTACTGTGGGCAAGAAACCCTTAGAAGAAATGGAGTTGCACTCATAGTCAATAAGAGAGTGGGAAAGGCAGTAATGGGGTACAACCTCAAAAACGACAGAATGATCTCAGTGCGTATCCAAGGCAAACCATTCAATATCACAGTCATCCAAGTCTATGCCCCAACCACTGATGCTGAAGAAGCTGAAGTTGACTGCTTCTATGAAGACCTACAACACCTTCTAGAACTAGCACCAAAAAAAGAGGCTTTACAAATAGCTGTGGAAAGAAGGAATGCGAAAAGCAAGGGTGAAAGGGAAAGATATAAGCAACTGAATGCAGATTTCCAGAGAATAGCAAGGAGAGATAAGAAGGCCTTCTTAAATGAACAATGCAAAGAAATTGAGGAAAACAATAGAATGGGGAAGACTAGAGATCTCTACAAGAAAATTGGAGATATGAAAGGAACGTTTAGTGCAAAGATGGGCATGATAAAGGACAAAAAAGGCAGGGACCTAACAGAAGCAGAAGAGATTAAGAAGAGGTGGCAAGAATACACAGAAGAACTATACAAGAAAGATCTTAATGTCCCTGATGTCCACGCTGGTGTGATCACTGACCTTGAGCCAGTCATCCTAGAGAGTGAAGTCAAATGGGCCTTAGGAAGCATTGCTAACAACAAAGCTAGTGGAGATGACAGTATTCCAGCTGAGTTATTTAAAATACTAAAAGACGATGATGTTAAAGTGCTGCACTCAATATGCCAGCAAGTTTGGAAAACGCAACAGTGGCCACGGGATTGGAAAAGGTCAGTTTATGTTCCAATTCCAAAGAAGGGCAATGCCAAAGAATGCTCAAACTATCGCACAATTGCACTCATTTCACATGCTAGCAAGGTTATGCTCAAAATCCTACAAGCTAGGCTTCAGCAATACATGAACCGAGAACTACCGGATGTACAAGCTGGGTTTCGAAGAGGCAGAGGAACTAGAGATCAAATCGCCAACATTCGCTGGATCATGGAGAAAACACGAGAGTTCCAGAAAAATATCTACTTCTGCTTCATTGACTATGCAAAAGCCTTTGATTGTGTGGATCACAACAAACTGTGGCAAATTCTTAAAGAGATGGGAGTAGCAGACCACCTTACCTGTTTCCTGAGAAATCTGTATGTGGGCCAAGAAGCAACAGTTAGAACTGGTCATGGAACAACCGATTGGTTCAAAAGAGGGAAAGGTGTACGACAAGGCTGTATACTGTCACCCTGCTTATTTAACCTATATGCAGAGTACATCATGAGAAATGCCAGGCTGGAAGAATCACAAGCCGGAATTAAGATTGCAGGGAGAATCATCAACAACCTCAGATATGCGGACGATACCACCCTAATGGCAGAAAGTGAAGAAGAACTAAAGAGCCTCTTGATGAGGGTGAAAGAGGAGAGTGCAAAAGCTGGCTTGAAACTCAACATTAAAAAAACTAAGATCATAGAATCTGGACCCATCAGTTCCTGGCAAATAGAAGGGGTAGAAATGGAAGCAGTAACATACTTAATTTATTTGGGCTCCAAGATCACCGCAGACAGAGACTGCAGCCATGAAATTAAAAGACACTTGCTCCTTGGGAGGAAAGCTATGGCAAGCCTAGATAGCATATTAAAAAGCAGAGACATCACCTTGCCGACAAAGATCCGCATAGTCAAAGCTATGGTTTTTCCAGTAGTAATGTATGGCTGTGAGAGCTGGACCATAAAGAAGGCTGAGCGCCAAAGAATTGATGCCTTTGAACTGTGGTGCTGGAGAAGACTCTTGAGAGTCCCCTGGACTGCTAGGAGGTCAAACCAGTCAATCTTAAAGGAAATCAACCCTGATTGCTCATTGGAAGGATCGATAATGAAGCTCAAGCTCAGATACTATGGTCACCTAATGCGAAGAGAGATCTCTTTGGAGAAGACTCTGATGCTGGGAAAGATTGAAGGCAAAAGGAGAAGAGGACGGCAGAGGATGAGATGGTTAGATAGCATCACTGAAGCAATGAGCATAAAACTGAGCAAACTCAGGGAGGCAGTGAAGGACAGGAAGGCCTGGCGCAATATGGTTCATGGGGTCACGAAGAGTCGGACACGACTTAACGACTAAACAACAACAATATTCAGCATATAAGTTGAATTAATATGGAGAGAGTATACAGCCTTGTCTCACTACTTTGCCATGTTCTGTCCAGGCTGTGGCTTCCTGCCCTTTGTATAGGTTTCTCATGAGGACCATCAGATGCTTGAGAGTCCCATTTTCCCAAGGGTATTCCACAGCTTAACATGGTTGACACAATTAAAGGCCTTTCTATAATCAGTGAAGCGCATAGTGACTTCTTTTTGGTATTCTTTGGCTTTTTCAGTTATCCAGCATGCATCAGCAATAATCCAGTATTCCTCAGTCTTTTGTAAAAACAGCTTGAACATCTGGCATCTCCCTTGAGGAACTCAGCAATGCCCAGGGAAGAACCTGATTTTCAGTGTCTTATGAAAGGCCAGAAAGGTCAGGATCATCCAAATCTCAGGGGAAATTGTGTTCCATACAGCCCGAGAAGGTACACTTTTTAGGTCTCATTAGATGGCATTGTTTAATAGAGGGGACTTAGAGCATGTTCATCCTGTCTGACCTTGTGGACATGCAATGATGACTGGAGACAGGCAGTACTGCAAATAACACAATGCTATCCAAAAAGGGATTTATAGATGATAACCAGCATTTACAATTGCACTCAGAAACCTACCAGGATCCAGTGCAGCTCCTGGAGAAATGTGTCATGGAAGTATTGAGGCACCCCCATAACTACCTGCACCACTGCACGCCAGACCCACTGTAGCTTCCAGAGTCACTTTTTCCTGAGATGGGCGATATTTAAATTTGAAAAAGGGAGGGAGGGAGGGAGGGACAGTCCCATGTACAGTATATTGCAGTGACCCAAAGGAGAGGTGACCAAAGCATGTGTGTCAGTGAATAGGGATTTTCAATAGACACAATTGTTGCACAAGATGAATCTGTGCAAAGACCTCCTAGCCACAGCTACCACCTGCTCCTTGAGAAGCAGCTGAGAGTCTAGGAGGACCTCCAGGTTGAGTGTCAGTGCTGTCTAGGGAAATGCTACCCCCAATCAAGGGAAAGTTGGAGACTGGATGAAAGTTGTCCAATAGTGTTGGGTCCAGGGATGGTTTCTTGAGCATCCCCTCAAGATCCCCACCGCCTTGAACACAAGCAGAACCACCCCTCACACAAGGATGAATTCACTACCACTTGGACCCAATTGTATGTTGTCTCCTAGGAGACTTTAACTAATCAGGAGGGATGCGAATCTAAAACAGAGGTGGTTGAACTAAGAGCCCCAAGGATCTTGTCCTCCTGGGATCAGCACAGCCCTAAGGATTCTGTCCACTTGGCTGCTTCCCAGAGTGACTAGGTTTGTGGCAGCCATAGAACTTAGGTTGACCTCTAAGTCCATCATCGGCCCAATTCTGCTCCCATAGTCACTCACTGCCAGTACCTGGGTGCCAGGTCCTCTGGAATACCAAAGACAGGCTTCACTGGATTGCGGTCAGCACCATCACCAAACAGGAGAATGCAGCCACCATAGGAACAATCACAGATGGGTTTGCTGTCTCTGACATATTGGAGATCTCTGCCAGCTGGCCACTGAACTCTACCAGCTGATTGGTAGTGTCTCTGACTTTTTCCAAAGCACCTCCACTGGTGCCAAACAGTGGAGACATTGCTCCTGCTCTACCACAGAATCTTTGCCCAACCTGATTTTTCACCAAACCAGCTCCTGAGTCCTTCTTGGTCACTGATTGATCTGGAGCCATCTTCAGCCTAGGCCACTCTGGAGAACCTAGATGTTGTTTCCAACAGCCACTGCAACCTCTTTCCACACTGGCTAACAATCTGCACACATCAAAGATCCTCTAAAGGGCAACTTGTCATGAAACAAAGTGCAGTAGTTTAACCAAGAGATTAGAAGGGCATGAGTCACTGTCTTCAGTACCTCCTACTCTAGTGAAGGGTGCAATTGGCTGATTCATGAAAGTTGGCCAAAGGCTCTCCTAGCCATGGTTTCCATCTGCTGTTGCAGCAGAAGATGTAAGTCCATGAGAACTCCCAAATTGCATGCCAGCTCCTTCAGGGGAGGTTCAGCCATATCTGGAGCAATAGGTGGACCATCCAGAAAGTTTCTGTATTAGTATTAACTCTGTGTTGCTGGGTTTCAGCTGAAATCAGATTCACCCATTCACCCCCTCATAACTTCAGGAAGTCAAGAGTTGCATTACATCTCCTATTTGGCCTGGGGTAGAGATGTAAAGCTGGGTATTATCGACATATTGATGATACCTAGACATAAATGGATGGATGATCTCTCTCAGTGATTTCATGTAGATGATAAACAGGATGGGGAAGATGACCAAGCCCTGGGGCATCTCACAATGAATGTCCAAGGGGTTGACTTCTCCCATATCAACACCAGTTGAAACTGTCCATTCAGGAAGGAGTGGAACCACATCAAGACAGTCCTTGTAGCTGGCCCAAAAGGATACCATGATTAATAAAACAGAACATGGAGATGCACCCTCCTCTCCCCCAAGTTTCATCACAGTTCATCCACAAGAGCAACCAATAGAGTCTCCATCCCAGGCCTGAAACTCAATGGGAAGGGATCCAGATGATCTACTGATCCAAAGTCCTCTGTAGTTGAAATTAAGTTTTCACTTAACAAGAAACGATAGGTTGGAGACTGACCAATAATTATCTAAGACATTCAGGTCAAGAGATGCCTTTTAGAGGACAAGACACACTACTGCTTCCTTCAAGGCAGGTGGCACCAACCTCTCTGCCACGTACAGCAAAAAAAAAAATCCCAAGTGATGGGGAAATTAAAATTTGTGGCTACATTGGTAAACCATAAGAGCCAGGCTCATGCATTATTTTCTCCCCTTTTCTCTGATATGATTGTAAGGAATACAAAAGTTTTAGTTTCAGTCTTCATTAACTACAATTTGCTAAGTCTGTACCCAATGAACTATCGTTAATCTTAATAATTTTTGAGTAAACCAACATTAAAACTGACATTTCATCAAGCCCTAGTTAAGTTTGAGTGATACACTCATGCAGGATGCAAGAAAAGGCATTTGAAAAATTGGAGGGCATGGTTATCCTTTCTTCATTCATTGTCTGCAAATTTCTCTTCCAAGCTAAGCTTCCCATAGAACTGCTTATTTTTAATCAGGACAAAAGGAGAGCTAAAATGGCCTAAAGAAGCAGTTTCTGAGAAGATTTGGTGAGGGTATTTTATGCTTGTCAACTCTCTCTTTCATTTCGTCTCCTCTGTCCATTGGCATTTGAGGTAACTGTTTCATGGAGATGGCATTTTATTAACTACTTTTGCTGACAAGAACATGGCCACAGAAGAATGTCTCTTCCATTAACATAACATAATGCAACCATTAATTAAAATATGATTTAGCTCCCAATTTCTCATTGGATAAATTTTACCTCTATGTAGTTCTGTGTATTATTCTCTAAATTTAGAAATTGTGCTTTTGCTATCTTTTAAATTTAACTTTGATTAATTTGATTTAATGTTGGTAAGTACTGTATAGTCTTTCTAGACTTAGGAATTCAAGATAGTAAGGTGATTCAAGGAAACATTTTCCCATTTTAATTTAGCAGATCAAAGCTTTTTTTTTATGTGTTGATGTCACAGGTGGACTGTTCTCATTCCACCAATAAACATCAGTAGCAATAATCAATTTGGTGATGAGATTGTTATCTTATGAATAAGTTGCTAACAGAGTTTCTAATTTATCTGTCAAAGTTTTATGGTTAGTTTTCATGCTATCTTAGCAAGTATCTTATCTCACATGCGAATTAATGTGAGCAGAATGGAATACCACTGAACTGCTTTGGAATGCCTTGATGCTTTCAATGGACATGCTTGTTGAAGGTCATCTCTGTCAAAGGTGTCAAGTCCCTGGTTGATCCCTAGCCAAAGATATGATAGATGGACATCATTACACTGCTTTAAATCTGCTCTAGAGAATTGGAGAAGACTCTGGAGCAGATTTAGGATGTGAGGCAGTCTACAGAGGAAGGAGAACAAGGGTAGGTTCCACTGCACATGCAGAAATCCTTTCATGTGATATTTGATGTAACAACTTATCAGTGTAATTGCAACAAGCAATATATGTAAAGTATGACTCAGAATTTATATGCCTGTGAAATTGGACAGGAGTGAGGGAGCATAAACATAAAGGATTAATGATTTACTGTTTTATATAAAGATGGAAAACATGTTGGAACTATGTATGGAGCACATCAGATGGAACCATGATTGGGGGTGGGTGAAGAGGGAAGAATAGTTCCCTCCCATATTTTTTTCACCCCTAAAGGGAAAAGTAGTATTTCACTTGCTTCAGTTGACTTTATTGCATAAAGTGGTAAATATATCACATATTTTGGTTTCCATATAAACTGGCATGCCCAGTATCATGTAGAAAATTGCAAGCTGAGTGTACATATTTAATTTTTGAAAGTTAAAAAAATCCTTTGCTCTATGTAATTCATAAAATCTATGTTGCTTAAGGATTTCACTCTGGTCTCTATATCTATGCCTGTACATAGTCTTTTGGGCAGCTTCCACGGCTGCAGTGACTTTTGGTGAGACTTAATGATCTGAGATTTTCTTCCTGCTTTCTTATCAATTTTCTCTGATCACTACAGGAGAGCCTTTGCATGTTTTCCATGAAGTGTGAAGCTGGGGATTTTTCCTTTATTTAATTATATTTTGTACTTCCTTTGTTTATATTCCTAATCTCTTTCATTATTTTCATTTTCATTTCACTTTGGAGAGATTGAGTGTGAAATGCAGGCTTTTCTGCAATGGGTTTTTTTGCTATTCCCAAGAGCTTATGGCTGTAAGGGCTCTGTTTTGCAAATGCTCAAAAATCAGTTGTAAATTGTTGCCATCTGATGTCCATTTCTTCTGCTTCCTGTGTCTTTGAGAAGGCCAAGTTGTGGAGATGTGTATTCCTTGCCAAAAGTCCATCAGGAAATCAGTGAGGAATTTCTCTGTCCCCCTTTTGAGCATTGCTATGGGAGTGAGTGAGCGTTGCAGGCCAGTGATACTGTGAGTAGTCTTAAAATCATCATCTGTTCCAGGCTGTGATATTCTGTGGAACAGTTAGTTCACTAACAGTAAACGCCATTGCCAGCTTAAATCCAATCCAATGAACTCTGAGCATTCAAAGGAGACCTGGATTGCTCGTTGTCTTTGGGCAAATCAAAGTGGAATAACATGAAAAAAGAAAGAATTCCTTTAATCATCATTTTGATCATATAGAAAACAAGAAGAAGCAGCTGATTGAATCAGCTGTTCAGGTGGTTCTAACTTAGATGTTATGATTCCAAAGTTTTCATTGATTCCAGCAGCGCCTTCTACATTGCCACTTCCATGCATTTACTTCTGCAGTCCTGAGAAGATAGGTACAGCAATCTTCTTTACAATTCTGTATTCCACCAGTATTGAGTACAGGCAGTCCTCGACTTACAACCACAATTGGGACCGGAATTTCCATCACTAAGTGATGCGGTCATAAAGCAAGGTGTCATGTAACCATATTGCTTAGCAATGGCAATCCTGGCATTCCCCACTGCTGTCATTGTGCGAATTCTACCAGTCGTTAGCCAAGGACTTACCCTAATCCTAGCCATTCTGGGCATGGAACCTCCCAGCCTTGAGCCTCAGTAAGGTAAGGGACTACCTCCAACTCTCCCTACCTGCCTATCTCCACCCCCACACCGTGCCCTCCTTTACTCCCTCATACACCCCATGCCCTCCTTCTCTCCGCTCATTCACACACACCAGTGCCCTAGTTCCCCCTTCGCCCACTCGCATGCACCAGCACCCTCCTTCCCTTCTTTGCTCACTCAGGGACTCTCCAGGGGTGCCTCCTGTGCTGAAGGAGCACTCCAGTGGCACTTCTGGGCACTGAAGGACAAACCAGGGGTGCTTCTGGCGTGCACTCTGCAGCTCACGTTGGAAGCTGCTGGCCATTTGTGGTGCTTTCTCCTTCTCCCTGCAAAGCCTTCCTCCTGCAGAGCCCCAGAGCCACAGCGCAAAGGGAGCACGGTGCATACGAACAAGCAGGGAAGGAGGGCGCTGGTGTGTGTGATCAAGTCAAGAGAGGAGGCGCAGTGTGTGCATGCAGATGAGTGAAGGGGGAAGGAAGGTGCTGGTGCATGAAGCGAGGGAAGGAGGCACGGTGTGTGTGTGTGAGGGAGGGAAGGAGAGTGTAATGCATGTGAGTGAGTGAATGAGGGCATGGTCCATATGTGTAAGCAAGGGAAGGAGGGCGCTGTGGATACGTGCGAGCAGGCAAAGGGGGAAGGAGGGTGTGGTGCGTGCCTGCAAGCAAGCAAAGAATTGCTGGGGTGTGTGGGGGAGACTTACCTGAGCACTTGCAGTCTCCCCTGCCGGCTTCCCCATTCACTTTGCTTGTGGGAAGCCAGCAAGGAAGGTTGCAAATGGCAGCCATGTGATTGCAGGGTGCTTGGGAACTGGTCATAAGTGTGAACAGGTTTCCAAGTGCCCAGATCATGATCACGTGACTCTGGGGGCTCTGCAATGGCCATAACTTCGGGGACCAGTCATAAATCCATTCTTTCAGCACCATTGTAACTTCGAATGGTCAGTGAAGAAATGGTCATAACTCAAGGACTACCTGTATTTGCAATACAGTCTCAGCATTCTCAGAATTACTCTCCACAGGAGCACAGGGAAAAGTATAATCACTGGAGTATAGAGCTTCTTCAGGGTCAGTCTGTTTAGTTAACTATGATCAGTACCAAAGGAGGAAAGATGACAGCCTCTTCCATTGTATTTGCTTGGTAGATGTATCTACTGCCTTTTTTCTGGGAGTGCCTGATGGCTTACAGGGGGATCTTCCGTCATTTTATCCTCACAACAACTTTGGCTAAAGTAGACTTCAGCTGAAGGAAAGTGATTTCCCCAAAGTCACATGGTGAGTTTCCACTGTTGAGGATGGATCTGAGCCTGAGTAAATGCATCACATAGAATGCGTTATTTTGAGATGGCAAGGCTCTGGATTAATCATCCAACGTCAGATCTATTAATCATAACAACTTAAATTACTCTAGCAGTTTTAAGTTCTCCTTCCTGGTGCTACAACTGAGCATGAGATAACTGGAAGGAATCTGGAGCTGAATATGAACATCAGCCAGCCTACTTGTTTTTTTATCATGAGGGCAAGGCTAGTTCAACCAATTTCCTTCACTGTTTCTCATCACTGCTGCTTCCATGTTGGAATTGTCCCATAAAACCTAATCTGTATTATCAAACCCTCTAACCTACTTACTGCAGTGAGAAGCAACTGTGTTTTCTAAATATTGTCAGCAGCTCTTATATCTTTGATATTATCAATAATAACTATCAACCTTATCAGACCATAAAATCATTGTGCAGTTGGATACAGGAATAGAGCTTCCATTGATGCAGATGCAGCCTTTGGCATAGGAGACTGCCAACATTGGGCAACCCAAGATCTAATTCTGTCAAATTGGAATTGCTCCTGTCTGACCAGCCATTCTTCTTTCTCTTTTGCTAGATCTGATGTTGGATGATTAATCCAGAGCTTTGCTGTCTCAAAATAACACATTCTGTGTGGTGCATTTATTGCAGGTGGCTAAAGCAGTTGGCATAGACATTTAGCATACTCCACCGAAGTTGAAGACCCAGTATTCCAAATTGTGCATTCAGCTATAATGATCCCAGCGGCTGGAATCAGCCAGCACATTGTTATCAGTTACGTAATTAGGTCTAAAAAAGATCAAGGAAGTAATTGTCAATTCTATGTCAGTATCCTCTAGTAAATCCTTAACAAACTGGATATAATGAGCAGAAATGTATTTCACAGCAACACTTTCATTTAAGATTGGTTACTATCAGACTTCCATAAGATGATCCCAGCATTTCATGCAGAAAAAAGTATCTACATTTGTAAAGAGGACTTTACAAAAATGTTTTTTCTTGGTGATAGATAAACTAACTGTCAGAGCAACAGTTCAGTACAGCTAACCATTGATAATAGCGCTAACACTTTGGGTGGATCATTTGCCCCATGCAACAATTAAACTTTCATATGCATTAGCCAAAAAAAATGCCTGTCAGATATATTTCATCAGGACATCCTGTAGCTGTGTGCCAAAGAGTATTGATTCCAGAAAATCAAAATATTCTCAACCACAGACACTTGCTTCATTTGTGTTTGGCCAGCCACTATGAAGCAAACTTGTCAGTCCCCCATACATGTGATGCACTGAGACCATGACGAAGAAAAACAGGCAGCACATGTGTAACCCACAGTCCATTGAGTGATCATCTGTGCATTTACACAGATCTTCCACCTTCCTCTCTGCAGGTGCCAACTCTGGTAGGTGTGCAGAGTTGCTGTATCAGTCTCTGAGGACTATCAAGGAAGCCAGAAAAAAGCCTCAGAGCATGTGCAGTGGGATGACTTTCCCACCAGAAATCACCTGAACTGTAGAAGATTTCTGGTGAAGTCTCAGTATAAGCACAGAACCCATATGGATGAACACTAGATGACCATTTGGAACAGTTACAAATAAGTAACTTGTTTATATTGCCAATGTTTACATTTATATGCTGGGGAAAAAAATCTGATATTTGTATTAATACAGGTATTTGAATTGATCATAGAGGCATTCAATACTTCAGGTAAAGACCCAAAATAGCATAGCTTACCTGAACCAAAATAAAATACATTTAAAAGGAAAATTTTAAAAGGAACAGATTTTTCAGTGTAATAGTGGTACATGATTGCATTATCCAATAATGCAAGATTATCTGCAAAGAAAGAAAGACTGAAGGGAGAACAAGCTGAACTTTGAATAAATATTTCTGTATCATATTCATACTCAGGTACAAGAAATAGCTTTTAAAAGTCAAGTGAAAATAGTAAATATAAGGGGAAAATGGTGCTTTGCTGACTCATCCACTGTTTCCATGTATAGGAGATGCATTTTAAATAAATTAGTGTTATCTATGGCATAATTGGGTGATTCAGATTAGCAGCACAAAACTTCATTGTTGTTGGCAACTTTTATCAGCATAAATATGTGAGCAAATCCTAGTGAATTCAGTGAGGAATATTTCCAAGGAAACATGCATAGGATTGTGAACCAAATTGAATTTGGTCCTGGCTTAGCACTAGAATTGTTCAAATAAAAATCAGATACCAATGTGTATATTCTTATTTGTATTATGTAAAATTTTCAGCCGTTTGTTCAGTTCTAAAAAATAACTTATTTTAAAATGATCAAGCTAATTACAATTATCAAAGGATTTGTGAGGTATTGCTTTATTTGTTGGAAATGAACTAAAATAATTGTCACCTCCATGAGAGAGAGAAAAAAACCAAAGATTTTTTTTATTCAGAGTTGTACAGTTCTTTAAAAAACCAGCCACTAAGGCAATGATGTATTACTTTTACTTTCATTATATGTTTTTAATCAGAGCGAGACTTCGCTGTAGACAAAGCGATGCTTTCTGCATGGTCTCACTTGTTTTTGCTAAAATCCTTTGACATGATTAATTTTACTTTAATGCCTTTGTCTTGTACTGGTTAAGATGATAAGGATGAACTGGGGCTAAAACACTTGCCATTCTACCCCACTATTAATGAACATTAAAAACAAAAAGGCCAATTAGATGAAAGAGAGAAAAAAAGTGGAATTAAATTTCTTGCTGTCCAAACATCAGGATGCATTCTATTAAGAAGAAGATATGGTTATTTGTTATTAACTTTATTACTGATGTTTCTTTTATAATATCATCTGTCTAATGTTATTACTAGCAACAAGGGAGATTGAGACTAGATCAACTATGTGTACTGAGAAGTAGTTTGCATTGGTGGGAGTGGAATTGCTAAATACCGATCCTTGCACTGGAATAACTTGATGTTTTGAGATTTTTTTTACAATGGGAAATGTTATATAAAATATGTTTTATATATGCAGATAAATAAATATTTTTAGAAATGCTTAAGTCTGTAGTAAGAAAAGAAAGATACATGGGCAGTCTTTGGAGAATTTCCTTGTAACTCTCTGCTCAATTTCCCACCTAAATTCCTACCACCACTGTTAATCCCATGATGATGATGATGATGCATCAAGTGGCTATTTTAGTGGCTGTATTATGTGCAATATTAAAAAAGAGGAGGCCACATAGGCTTATTCTATACATGAATATCATGCTCCCCCCCAACCAACTGGAGGAAGCACTGTTATGGTGCAGATCATTCAGTGTGTAGGAAGGATCATCTTAGATTGTCATTCCTATTAATATCATGCTATGTGAATTTCATGTATTATGGGAATTTTCAAATTATTAAGTTTTCAGGTTATGACATAAATTATAAACAGCTACTCAGAACAGTGGGTAAAATATAGTCCTATATACTAAATAAAACTCTCTGGCTTTCTGTTAAAAATATACATTAAGGAAGTAGGGCGTTTTGAAGGATCGCTTTAATTGAATACAGCTTCAGTCAAAGTATTCTTCTGAAGCAAAGGGCTGAATCGAAGCGGTGCTCCCTTTTGGAATTCTGGGCTAGATCCAAATGCCAAAAAGGGATTCTGGACATACGTGGTGTCCTATGCATTAGATTGAAGTGATCAGCCAAATCTAACTGGCCCTTTTTGAACTTTTGATTTGAGGTGGAACAGCTCAACTTTCTGAGTGAAGGCCCTGTCTATAATAGAATCACTGGTTCATCAAGATTGTGATGCCTCATGGTAGAATGAAGCCACTTGAATGAAACTAGTGCGTAGTGTTTTCTTTTGTCCCTTTCATATTTTTGTAGACCCTTTTGTAGGTTTCCTCAAACACAAGCTGACAGGTTCAGAAAGAAACATTTCTTCAAAATCTTGAGACTTGCCTTGTCCTCCTGAACAAGCAAGGAATTCATTTGTAGCTTCTAAATGAATTCCTACAGCAATAAATAATCCACTGTCCTTTCATTGCATTCTCTGCCCTTTGGGGCCTAATCAAAACAGCATGAGAACCGGAACAGATCTACCAGCCTCTACCAAGTTGAATAAGAGAGGCCACAGCCAAAGAAGGCACTGAATTTTTCTTTCTATCCTTGTGAAAAGGCAGTACCTGAATTTTTCTTTCCATCCTTGTGAAAAGCAGAAGAGGAATATATCCTGCTGTTGCAAAGTACTACTTGTCCTCAGCCTAGGATCTCTAGTGATTTTGCATAAAATATATTTTTAATTCTGGCATAATTTTTAAGAGATCATTTGCAGTATATGAACATCTTAAAACATTGTGAAATAACATTTCATAATCCTGCATATGGATTTTTCCTTTTGGGGGTGGGAGGTGGGAGGAGGGGAATACACGGATTTGGGGAGAGGGAGGATAGGAAAAAAGCATTTTTCCCAACCGTATCCAAGCTTCTATATTAGGTATTGGGATGGATGAAATGCCAAGTATGGTCTGCTGATCTACTCCTTTGTATAATTTTGCCCTGACAGCCCCAGTTACAGCAATGGAATTAAGTTTCTAAAAGTTATGCTTGTTGTTAGAAGAATATTAATACCATTTTCCCCTCCTGGTATTGTTTGTGCAGGGTTTTCCTATTATGGTAAAGTGCCCATCATCACAAAAATCCTATTTATCCTTCTAGTTCTCTTTAGAAGAGGTCAGAATCATGTAGCCCATGAGTTTTAATCTATGTGTTTTCTTTTCCCTGGCTGTGGCTTACTTCTGGGCAGAGAGGAAAAACATGGCAGAAAGGAGCTGCCTAAGATCTTTATTGGCTCTAGTGCATGCTGCCTGATCTACAGATTTAGCAATATATAATCTAAGCAAGAATCTAATCAACTATCAGTTTTCTATTAGGCAGGTTTCTTTCATATTCAAGTCTTCATTTCACAGTTTCATCCTTGCACTGTTAGCACTCCACATGTGTGACAGTATTGTCTGTGTAACTTTTTCTTCAACACCACTGTGTTGTGTTAGGCTAATCCTAACAAGCAAAGTTGATGAAAGTGTAGTCTAATATATCTGGTTGTAAAAGACTCTTAAGTAGCAACTTCTACCTTATACATTTGTTGTATAAATGCCAAGATATCCCCAAAGAGGTTAAAAAAATCCTTTTTCCTGGGTATAAGACTGTGGCAAACTGGAAACTGTTTTCCTAGCAGTAACATAGACCTGTGCTGTGGCTTCTAAACAAGAGGAGAATTCAGATAAAAAATGTTTGGAAGAAGAGACTGGTGAGAGTATGGGAACATCTGAATTAAAGAGTATTCTTCCTCAAATCAATTGAACTATATTTTTGGGTTAGCAGAAAGTAGACAAGAAAAGTATATATAGCGGCTTGGCCTACTCTGTGATGAAACACTGCAAAACTACAGAAGAAAATATTTATGAAACAGATGTAACCATGCCTTTTCCAAGGAGAAGAGTTTGGGGCGGGGGGGATCAGAACAAAGTCCCCAGAACAAAATCAGAGTTAAACCTCAAGTATAAAATTGATTCTGCAATTCCTACTTTCCATTTTGCAAATAAATAAATGAATAAATAAACTATTGATTATGTGCTATCAAGTCATTGTTGACTCTTCTCATTCACATAGATAAATCGTCTGTGGACATCCACTGTTGCTAACATATGTGAAGAGTATTGTTTATTGACAGTATAAATAAAAATGCTATTTATTTGTGTTCAGTAACTATAGTGGATATCAATCTATTGGATCTTACCTCTTTATACCCACCCACAATTTTAATGAAGTCCAGATGTGTTAGCTTTCTGAAGTGGAAGAAATGATAGAATCTAGTTTGAAATAAGTGATATCTCATGAATTTTTTGAATTTTTTGTGTAAATGTTTTATTTATTACAATATGCTTATCCCTTATTTCTGATTCAGAAAGTATGTAGAGTTTCTCACAACATAGTAGCCAAAACCAGAAAGAGTCTGGTAGCACTTTTTAAAACTAACCAATGTTACTGTAAGATATACACTTTAATGAAAGTGTTAGTTTTAAATGGTGTTATCAGACTTTTTCTGATTTTTGGCTACCATAGACTAACATGGCTGTCCTCCTACAATGTTCACAACATAGTACAAATGCTTAGACATACTTAAAATTATCAACACTGTAAGCCATTTGGTATCAGATCAGTTCATTAGCATTTCAGATTAATATTGTTTCTACACTGACTGGCTGTTGCTTTTCCAGATTTCAAATGAGTCTTTTTCAGTCCCATTTGGGAATATTGAGAACGGAACCTTGGGTCTTTGTGCAAATGGACCTTTCTCTGATGTGAAAACAAATGAATAAAAATACATTAAAAGTAGAAGGAAGCATAAAATCTACTTAGCTTCCTTATGATTTAAATTCCTTTTTTCCTAGTCTAAGAACCACAAAAGAAGAAGAAAATGGGAATAGACTTCAAGAAAAAAAATATGAATGTTAAGTAAACCAATTTCCATTTCATGGGAAATGGCAGTGAACAAGAATTGTTCTTGTTGATACATCTATACATACATGGAGTGTGTATGCATTTGATAAAAACAACATTCCTTTCCCCAGCATTCTCCTCATGTATTGGGAATACAGTTCCTGGAATTTCCGTCCTATTTGGCTATCAGCCATGCTATTTGAGAATTCAGGGAATTATAATCCCAACATATCAGAAACATGTCAGGTTAGGGAAAGCTGTGGCAAATCTTAATTATATAAGGTCTTTGCCAAGTTTAATATATAGCTAAATTCCTATTAATGATGCATGGCTGTATATCTGACAATAAGACAGAAAAGTTCTAAGAAGGAATGAAAATCCACCAGATTGTCACAATGTAAGCTGCATTTTTATTGAAATTCTCTGCTTTATCTATTTCAGACATTCTTCTATAATGATATTTCTTGAAATGCATTTTTAGATAATATTATTAGGTAACTGGTTTTATATTGTTAAAGTGGTGAATATGCTTTACTTCTGTTTGAATCTTTCTCTGGTACCTGTTCACTTTAAAAAGATCTTGCACTAGAAAAACATCTTCAAACAACTATATGTACTGTGTTAGTTCGTTGCATCTATTCCAATTCTCTTCTCATTTTTTTCCTAGGATAGGGAGACAAAATGTTGTATCTTTGTTTATAAATTTTGCTCATTATACTGGGGCTGTGCAATGCTTCAGTTTTGATCTCCAAAAAATGCTTCATGGGAGCACAAACCTAACAGTTGTCTGCAGCATTAGTGCTGTGGCACAATTGCAGGAAAAGGTGCGTTTGCTTGCTGCAGACAGCTGCTACATTTGTGTACCTGTCATTCTAAACAGTATTTTAGAGTGAATTTTAAGTACTGCACAGTCCTAGTTTACCCCTACAAAGGGTAGCACCCGTGTGGGAACCTTTTGTAACCTGGTGCCTTCAGATACATTCAATTTCAACTCCCCAGATTCCCAGCCTGCATAACCACTTGCAAGCAAATTGCTGGTGGCACTAGCGAGTGCTGTAATTTGCTGGCAAATTAGAAGCTCTCCCCACTGACTACTACTGAAGCAACTATTGTTGTTGGAGACCATCAGAAAATGATAGCAGGCATTTGGGAGTAGACTGCTGCAGATACACCTTTTCATTAGAGGTCAGGCACAAGGTTAGGAGCATAGTTCATGCTGCTCTCCACAAAGTGGCTGCACATCTTTTAATGCTGACATCAAATTTGGATTCTGTGCTCTTGTTTCATTGTGCTCTCCAGTAAAAACTGTAGCACTGCTTTTTGTAGCAGCACTGTTCACTACTGTATAGACACACAGCTTAACAGTGAACTGCTGCTATTTGTCATGGCATTTTGGCGATAATAAGAAAATAGATCCACTTGTAGATAGGTATTGTAGACTTATAGACTGCAGTAGTTGTTCCCTGTAAATTCTGCTTTAAAGGTGCTGTAATGCTAGCAAATGCACTTTCCAAGTACCCCCATTTTTGGTTTATTCCATTTTTTCCTTGCTAAATATCCAGTTGTGGCATGTGGTGTTGGTATAATCGTATCATACTGAATCTTCTCTCTTCAGTTGTCATTTTAGTTCTGTTTGGTTTTCAGAACTTCTTGCATTCGTTGATGGGAGGACTTGTATGACAGTTTTATAAAAATGGGGGAAAGTGGCACTTTTATAAGACAGAAATTCTAATAATTTCAGATATCCTTCAGCATTGCATTAGTCAAAGAAACCCCATTTCTTTGAGGAAAAGTACTGAGGCTAGGTTTATATCTAATCAATGGGGAGGGAGAGATGTTACAAATGTGGGTGCCATGGAGATGAAGGATCCTATCATAGGATATTATTCAGCAGCTTAGTTTTATTTATTTATTTAATACAATTTAGAGGCTGCCCAACTCCAAACAACTCTGAGCAGCATACACTTAAGAAAAGCAGGAACAATACAAAATGAACAGATCATATGCATCCAGAAGGTAAACTCTCTGTCCTACAGGGACTCAACCACCACCCTGGCCCAAGGCCTGGTAGAACAGCCTAGTTTTCAGTGACTTTCTGAATATCAACAGTATGGGAGCCATATGGATCTCTGAAGGGATATGCTTTTAGAGGGCAGGTGCCATAAAAGAGAAGTCACACTTTCTAGATCCTAAGAGATGACATTGTTTAATTGAAGGGACCTAAAGTGCACCCACTCTGGCTGGTTTCACCAGATGGGCAGAAACAAATGAAGTATGTAATAAGTATCGTGAATGAAACTGGTTCAACATAAACAAATTAGGGTGGTTCCATGCTAAAGAAGACTAAACAAGTGACAGGATTAAAGGAGCAAAGTAGGAATAGCATTTCAACAGCCAACAGTTTGTAGGATTAGAATTACACAAGTATAGAGAATATTCCTATAACTAAAATGTCATTATCTTGGTTTGGGTACCCAGAAATAAATAACAAAGCATTTTTAAAGCACAAGTTTGAATCAGTAAGTATTCTATAAAATTAGCTCATAATGTTTAACACATTAAGAACAAGTCTTAGAATTTGCTTTTAGTACAGCACAGCAAAATTAAGTAATTAATGAATAAATAACAGCCTTGAACTCCAGCTAGGACTCATAAGATTCTGACTTCTGCAATAAAGAACAAAATAATATGACTATGCAGTACTTCAGATTTGATTCAGAAGAGATGCTTCAACATGTGCAGGAGAATGAACTCAGTGCCTATTTGTAATTCATTAAAGCTGCCATATTGCTTTCTATGATCACATGGCTGCTGTGGGGATACTTCTGCGGCTGTGCAGTCCTATAAACAGATATAGCTGTTTTAATAAGTCACAGACAGGTGCTGCATTTACACCTAAGTATTTCAAAGCAGCTCTTCTGAATTAAATCTGAAGCATTGCCTAGTCCTAACAACATCTTAAGTCTTGCTTAGTGTTATTTTTGTAAAAGAAACATTTCTTCCAGTCTCAAGAAAGAGGGTATCCTTTTTTTAGCATTGTGTTTGCCATCTGCAATTTTGCTTTCACATGTTTAGTTAGTGGAATTTTTTTAAAAAATGGTTTAATTTAATTCTCTAACTTTTGCAGACTTACTATTCCAACTATGTACTTATTGCTTGTTTTCAGTCATGAGAAAACAGAAAAAAATATAGCTAACTAATGGGGAAGCTACAGGAACTTATTTGATGTAATCTATGAGACAGCCATAAGGCAATGAACAGAAGCAATTCTTTTTTTAGCACTGAAGTACAGAATGAGAAACCAGATGTGTTTGGACTACCAGAGGAATCACAAACTGATTCACATCCAATTTGGGTTGGGATCTGAGACAAGAAAAGCAGATAATTCAGATTTAGTGCTAAATTTCTTGCAATCAATGGGAGGTGTAGGAGCTCAGTACTTGTCAGGATCACCACCAAATATATATGTTTTCTGTACAGTGAATTTGATTTCTTCAAATTGAACAAGAGGAACAAATAGGAAGCTAACTGCTAGAGAGAAACCAGCTATGTCATTTTTGTTGCATTTCACTTCTTTGTTTTTGGTTGGCTGGAAATTCTGATTAATACAATAACTCAAATCATCTTGAGGTAGGACATAGGCAGGAAGGCAGTTGTGAATCATCTAGTAGCTCATTCTACAATTGCAATAGATTGAGGGAATGGCTAGTTTTCAAACAAAGAACAAGGTAATAAAGATACTGTAGCTATCATGATTAATTTGATAGGCTGATGGTCTCATCCCATATATGGCTACTCAAAAGTAAGCCCTGCTGGATTTGATAAACACTGAATCCAATATGTCCACACAGATACAGGACTGCAGATTCCGTTTTCCTGGAAGTTAGTTCCATTGACTACTGTATGGATTACTTGTGAGTGCACCAGTATAGAATTTCATGGAAGTCATCTGAATCTTCAGTGACTCATGATCTGCAATTTTACAACTAAGTGTAACAACTGACAGTATGAAGTTATTTACAATTTGAAATGCTGTTTTTCAGGCTTTTTGCATAATAGTGCATGCTGCTACTTGGTTGGGAAAATGCTACTTTCCTCATCATACACACTTTATACAATGTCCTATAGAATTGTTTAAATGTTTATTTCTCAACAATAATATTATGCGTTTTAGCAGAACATAGTTTCCAAACAGTGTTAGTGCAAAAATATAGATTTGTTTAAAAAGAATGTATAGTCCTATGGAGGTGAGTTAAGAATTTTATCCCCTTTAGAATTTTCTCAATTTTTCCATATCTTTGCAACTGGATATTATCTGAGTTTCATGTGGATCCTTCTGTTATACTGAGGGAGTCTGAGTGAGCAGATAACACCAAGGTTTAGTGCTTGTTTCATTTGTTTCATACAGTCATCCTACATGTGATATGTGATTGTGAAAAAGTAATTCCCCGCCCCCCCCCCCCCACACACATTCATTGAATTCAATTAAAGGGATAATTCACAGCAGCTGTATCAGCACTTCATTAAACAGTCAACCCTGCCCTATATACATCTCACAAACTTTGGCTCCTTCATCACATGAAGTCCTCACCACTCAGATACATTATGTTCAGCCATTAAAAAGTCATTGATACTTATCAATCTGGAAAAACTACAAAATCATTTTTTAAACTGTGGAGCACCACTAATCCACAGTTAGAGAAACAGTCTTGAAATGGAGAAGTTTTGAGAACATTGAATCTTCCCAAACTGCTGTTATGTTCTTTCAAAATCATTCCAAAAAAGTAGCATAAAATAATCCACAAGCCACAAAGAACTCCAGAACATCCAAGGCCTCTCAGCTTGGCTAAAGTCACTGTTC
Organism: Python bivittatus; assembly: GCF_059951505.1. Lineage (NCBI taxonomy): Eukaryota > Metazoa > Chordata > Lepidosauria > Squamata > Pythonidae > Python > Python bivittatus. Next base: position 40,150,457 of record NW_028277113.1, on the reverse strand, counting down.
ATGATTTTATCATCAGAAAAGTACTGAGTAATGGGAGAGTATCATGGCAGAAGCCATTGGTGCCAGTATGAAGTTTACCAAAAAGGAGAAAAGCAAAAACTACCTGCTAGACTTCCTGGAGGAATGTTATATGGATAGATGAGTCAAAAGTGAAGGCTATGTGGGTGTTCTTATGTCTGCAGGTTTGAAAAGACCGCACCCACAATCAGAACCTGAGCCCAACTGTCAAGCATGGAGATAGTAGTATTATTATTGTTTGAGAATGTTTTGTTGCCTCAGGACCTGGTCAAATTGTCATCATTGAAGAAAGCATGAATTCTGCTTTGTATTAGATGGAATATCAGGCCATTTGTTCATTAGCTGAAATGCAATGGGGTCATGTAGCAAGAATATGATCCGAAACATACAGGCAAGTCAACAAGAGAATAGAATGGCCAAGTCCAAATATAAGCCCCACAGAAGTGTTGTGGGAGGACCTGAAACAAGGATTTCATGCTAGAAAGCCTTCGAATGTTACTGAGCTAAACCGGTTCATTATAAACAAATGGACCAAAGTTCCTACAGAGCAATGTGAGAGAGTGATGCCAGTTAGAGGAGGTGTTTGGTTGCAGCTAAAGACAATGGAACTGATTGCTGAATCTAAGGGGGTGATTACTGTTTCATACTGGCACATTGCATGTAGAATGATATTTTAATGAAATAAATGAAACTTGTAGGATCCTCATGAAATTTCAGTAACATTTGGAAGCAGATATGCAGAAACTCAGAAAGTCCAAAAAGGGGTGAATGGTTTTTTCCCCCACCAAACTCTATAATTTGAATGCGCACACAGCTACCTCACTTGTCCTTTTGTTTGAACTAGGAGAAAAAACCAGATTTTCCATGAAGGGAGATTTCCTGTTTCATTTAAACCAGGATTACTTTACTAAAGTAGATATGGTGACAGTTCATGCTGGTGGAAAAATTGGTAATAACCATTCGAACCAACAGCTGTAACACACTATCTGTAGCCTGAGTACCTGAACAGATAGTCACAGAACTCAGTCCTTCTAAGTAACAGACAACAACAATGGACTCAATTACAGCCCATAAACATCACACAAGCAAAAAAACACATTTCTTTGGCTATTGCTTTGATGCTTTTTCCCAAATGAAATGTACCATGAATATTTTAGCATCTGGGGATCTGCCTGAATGTGAAAGCACAGTATACACAGGGACAATATTAGTTTGACAGCAAAGGAAATCTAACCTCCCCATAGCATGGAATATAAAAACAGAAATAAAGTTACTGGACAGAGACTAGTCTTTTCCTTATCCCTAAAATGGTACTTCTCAATCTCTGGACATGTGCTTAACAGATTTTTTTCTATTTCCTCCTCCTTCTAAAGGTTGAGGAATTTTAAAAAATAAGTCAGTTGTGGGATGTCCAAACACCCAGTGCAGTCGAAACAAGCTGCTTCATTTTGTATTTAGTTTAGGGTAAAATTTCAGAACACAGACTATTTCGTTCCAGACTTGGAATACTTAAAATACCCATTCTGAGCTTGAACTATTTTGAAATATATTTGCACATAACTTGTTCAAGGGGACTTATAGAGTAAAAATAGTAGCAACTGCACAAACATGGACAATGTTACAGTTAGGTTACTCAAATTATTTCATAACATAACCTTCTCATACAATAAGTTGGCAGAGATAGTCAATATTTTAAAATTCATGGTTGATTTTCAGTTTGTTCAGGAACACAAAGATATTCTGCCACTGATCTTCACTTGGTGCTCTCCCATCTGAAGGGACCTCTCCCAACCCAGTAATTTATAAATTTGTGACCAGGCACCAGTTGTGTTTTGCGTACTTAGTAATTCATTCCAAATAATAGTTTGCATTCAAAGTGGATATCTGTCAAACAACTGGTATGAAACTTATTGGCTTTATGAATAGTTACCAAGAACAAATTTGAGGAAGGGGATATAATATTATTTTAAAACAGTAAGAGAGCAGAAGCATGAGGCTATGACAAAAATAAGTCACTGGTGATTTAGCCAGCACAAACATTATTGGCATTAATATTTTTCTTTGGGGACAATGAACATTAGAAGAATGAATGTTGAATACTTGCATTTTTAAACTAAAAAAAAACAACGTTTACTATTTTCTCTGTAATGCTTGAGTCTGTCTTTCCCAAATAAACTTATCAAATGTGATATTTAATTTTATCAAAGTTTTTGATAATTTTTTTTATTAAAATATAATTTATCATAGCTACTCTGATAAATAGTTCTTGACGTTTTCAGTCCAGATAACAACATAACCCAACCTAGGAGCAAATTTAATTTTTTAAACCTTCCTATTTTGCTTCTTGTATTTTCCCCTCTCCTTCTTTCTTGCCTATCTTAGGATATATCTGAATTGCAAACACATTGGTTTTGCACTCAATTTTGCCTACAGAGCCTTGAAATATTGAGATCTGTATTTCTTAAGAGTTTGCCAAACCACCAAGTGCACAGTGACAATTCAAATCTACAGTATAGCAAACTTTTTAACATAAGACATACTTTAATTTTGAGGAAGTTGATAATATCCATCTGCACTCAGCAATCATCTCTCCCCTTTTTGGTGAGTAAACCCAATTTTCTCCTCCTCCTCCTCCCATTTTTAAAAAAATTTCCTCCAGGTAAACAGTGAGATCTTATCCTTACTTAGTGAGGATAAGAAGGAAAAGGACTCTTTGTAGAAGCAGTGCTCTTCCACTGAGTAGAGAATGGCTGTCACTGTAATTGACTTTTGTCTTAGTTTTAGAAGACTTAAAACAATTACTTTTTTCTCCTTATTCGTCTATATATCCAGTTCATATGTCACAATAAGCCGTAATGTTGGAATGGCCAACGAACATTTGTGATATGGTCAAACCTATCATAAGTTATGAACATGGGACTTTACCTTTGTCCATCTGTGAAAAGCCAGAGAACCTAGCCATTAATATACTTTAAAAAAAAATATCAATTTTGGTTTTCAGGGTAGACAAAGGTACAGCTATGGCTTGGAGACAGAGCCAGTGTATACCTATTTTGCCCCTTAAGTACCCACCCCGCATCTTCCAAAAGTAAAGAATGTTAATGTCTTTAGCTTTTCCCACTTTATGTATGTTACATTTTTGGCAAAAATCTCACATGATACTAAAAAAGACTAAACTATTGAGCAACTGTATTTATCCTGATTTTTCCCCAGTTCTTTTGTATATTTAGGATTTAGATCTGTACTTCACATTTCACGTATGACAGAACCTGTGTGATTCAAGCTGCATTGCCTTTTTTATTGGTGAGAATGCACCAACAATGAATATAAGGTGGGAAGCAGCAGTATGTTCAACAAATGTGATGCAGTGTGAAAATAAAGAATTGTGAAGCAGATGGGCATGGAAAGTTAAAGAGCATATTCTACTCCTCAGTAAGGAAATAGGCAAATATTTTCCGTTTTGCTTTTTCCTGAGTTTGGCTGGATATTTTTCCTTACTTGTTCACAATTGGTTAAAGCTGATGGACAGAAACATACTCCTACAGTCCAATCAGTATTCATAGTGGAAGGAATAGAATCTCCTCTCAAACAATTACTGGAAGAAATCAAGTCTGTTTTCACTTAGAAGAAGTTCCTCATCCCACAGATTAAGGAACAAAGATACTTTACAGTATATAATTCTAAACAAGTGGCATGTAGTCCCATACTGCACCTGTATTTTGGAACCTTGGGATTAAAAGACAAAGTCAGTTTTTTTAAAAAAACATGTTTTTCAGATGTCAAAATTTTCCTTTTATTTATTGGTCTTTATTCTTTCACTTCACTTGTTTGTTTAATAAAGCTGAGAGCTCCTTTGCAGAGCTTTATAAACTCATGTTCTTAGATTTTTGAATCACTTTTGAAAGTGGCTCTATCCTACTTCCTTCTAGTAAAGTGACCTTTTTAAATGGAGAGAAGTGGGTTTAGATGACAGTCATGATAAATGCGGTCATGTTCACTCAATAAAATAAGGCCCAGTGCATTTGAGGATAAATCAGTGAAATGTACAGCCCCACCTGTCTGTCTCCATCATTCATTTCCACTGTCACTTTCACAGTGGCTGATGGATCACAGTTGCTGTAAAATTAGACAGCCTTTAATCTCATTTCATCCTGATTAGCTTCTCTTTACCCTTTCCCTCTAACTCACTGACTGACACGCTAAAAACTCACACTGGGCTGTGTTTGAGCATGGCATACAAACTTCTTTTCAAATCCCTTTTTGGAGGGGAAAATAGGTACTCACCTGAGCTGAAATGAAATGCAAAGATGAGTGAGCCTGAGACTCATATTAAAATAAATCAGCAAAGCAGAAGACAGTATACAATTAATGAAAGAGATGGTTTGCATCACTAGATTGCAGACTGGCCTGTACATTGCATTATTTACACCCATGAATTCTTAGTGAATTGTTGTAAGATTACTTGAAAGGTATTGTGGGGCACAAGGAATGTCTCAGCAGTGCAAAAAATCTAAGTTACCTTCTCCAGAATTCAGCCACATGTGTTGCACAGTTCAAATGGCTATTTTAGGCATGCACATAGGCTTATCTACACCTAGTGAACCAGACTTTCAGCCTCTTTTCCATTGTTTTGCTTAAGTATTGCAATTCTATTCAATGTGCCAAGCTGTATTTGAACTGAAAAAGTATAGAGAGTTGTACCCATGATCTCCGTAAATTACATTTTTAAATTTTTTCTTAGTTGACATTTGTGGACTTTTCTGTGCTTATTACTTTGGAATTTTCATTGTATCTATGGAACAAAGTTATGAAATCATATTACTGAGAATCTTGCAGGCTTTTCAGTCTCTGCTCTGATAAGTTGTTTGCCGTATGTTTGCATTTCATTGCATATCAACAAATATGCCCAAGAGCATGAAAATACTTTAACCACTAAAATATAACACAGTGTGAAGTACTTTAAATGGATGCACGTGTAGTTTTTCACCTACCTAAGAACACTGATTTAAGGGTAGTATTAAAATGATTTAAATATGTACAGCTGATTTCATTTACAATTAATTGGCATTATTTGAAATTTAAAGATCACTCATATGGCCAACCATTTCAGATGCATAGTTTTTCAATCTAGCATCACATCATTCTGATAAGGCTCATGGATATGCTGCTGAAGGGCACTGCAGTATAAGAACATCAACCAAAAAAAGGACTGGAGTTCAGTGAGTTTCATCTGAATAAATATTTGAAAAATCAATTCCTATGAAGATACAATTGGCTTGCTATTTGTCACAAATTAAAATAAAATAGTATATTAACAATATCTAGGCATTGTTGCTTGCAAGATCTACCAGTAATATATAATGTTAATTAATGCATTTTCACTAAACTTATCTGCCTAACAATTGCTTTTGCTTAGACAGCTGTATGAGCACAGACTATGAAAATGATATTTGACCTTTACTGCAAACTAAATATGCACCTTGCTTATTCATCATTGCTTTAGCAAAGAAAAAAAAATCAGTAAGAAGCTTAAATGAGACTACTTGATCTTTAAGAAAATGTGTCCTACACAAGGAAGCTGCACATATTTCTTATTGTTATTTGCATATACTATGTGGCTCAAGTGCATTGAGAAAAATAAAAGATAATAAAACAAATGAAATGAGAGATATATCACCCAAAATAATCCAAGTGTGAGATAGGCTGCCTCTCTTTTTGGCACTGGCAAAACAGCACAAAGTAAGAGCTGGCCCTGAGTCATATTGATTTCCCACTGCACTGGTTTCCTAAGTGCTCTGTTGATCCGTGTCAAGCAATAAGTTCCCTGCCTGAACATGCACATCACCTCCCCATTTGTCCTCACCTAGATTTAAGGTGCCCATATGATGAGCAGAACAAGGACATTATTTTTCCTACTGGTGACACCCAGCCAGAACTGCTGCATGTGGTACAATAACTAGAGCTGTGTGAGTATGCATTTCAACATATGATTTTTGATAGCATCGCATACCACAAAGCAATACTGTACATTTTATGGCATTGATGCTGCATTTTTTTCTAATACTGCTGTAACCTTGGGGAAAATATATCCGAAAAACAACCCTCCCATTTTTCTCCCCTCCAAAGAAATAACTTCCCCACAACAATTTTTAAAAGAATTTTGCAACTCTAGAAGAATTTTGCTCTTTCAACAAAGGGATTCTTAATTCGATGGAAAGTGTTTGATTGTGCTGCTAATGACATTGTACAGGAAATTAAGCATATACATTTGGAGAAGGCATTAAATCAGCAGGACCTTAATTTAAAAACTTAAAACTATATGGAAATGCAGTTTGCTCATTGCTGTGTGAGAGAAAGCTACTGAATATTTTGAAGTTTTGTTGTGGAAACGTGGCCTACAGAATGAATCTTGGCTGAGGGGGTTTTTTTTGGTTTGTTTTTTTACGTTCTGTAATTTTACTTAAAAAAAAAAAGAAAAAAGTACTTATGATATGTTTAGAGGGCGTTGTTTGACCATTGCATTTTATGCAATATTTCTATTTGGTAAGGCACAGTTTATATATTCGCTGTAAAATGTTGCTAGCAGGCTAAGCTTCAGCCAAAGTGGGTGCTAAAACTACCTCAGTCCAAAATCTGTATAATAGCTGATGATGCTATTGAGACTGGCTGTAGCATTACAGCCAGCTTCTGCATGCTTTGGGAAGCTACTGTGACAGCTCATTTAGGTCACAGAATGCCAGAAACTGTCACAAACTTCTCTGGGCCCTTTGGTTTTGAGATCTCAATTATGCCTGGAGTTTTCCAAGGCTGTGTCGCAACTGGTACTGCTAAAGAGGTTTCTGTCAGCACAGCCCAGATGCGGAGCAAAATATTGTTCTTATTAAAACAGCAAATGGATATGAGAGTGCAACTGACAACCTAATCCGGTTGTTTTCCATTAAACAGGATATAAGGATTGGTTCACAGCAGGTTTTAGATCACTGAGCACATTTACAGGGACTAAAGCATTAAAGTCCAAATTTGCAACTTCCCTGAAATCCTCAGAGTAACCATGCTATTGAAATGCACCTTAATAAAGGATATCTGCTTTATTCACAGTTATGCCATATAATAGCGCCCATCACTGTGTTGTGGAAGTAGAAAATTTCTTGTTCGTTCTGGGAGGAGAAGACCAGTGGAATCCTAATGGTATGTATGCAATAATTAGTTGAACTGTGAAGAAAAAATACATTAAAAAATTAAAGAACCACCACACGAGTATCTAATGTGTAGGAAATCCATAAACTGCTACTTATACATGAAATAGCAGTATGGCAATTTTCCTTCTTTTTCATAAGTTGATTTCTCCCATCCCACACCCTAATCTCATCAGATCTGATCTCAAGACTGTATTGTTTAATGTTAGCTTGCTTGCTACAAATCAGAAGAAACTGAAGGAAAGATTGGGAATCTACACGCAGCCTTGTAAGGCTGTAGAAGCCTCTTGGGCTTCAGATTATACACCAACGATTTAGGCTGTGATCTGAAATTCATTTATGGCAATAAAGTCTAAACTTTTTTTTGGTTATATTTTGTCCAACATCACACAGTAAGTTTGGTAAAAACAGATCACAGAATTTAGCTAATCTTTTGAGTCCTATTAAAACATTTAAGGTGTATTTTTCAAAATCTATGCATGCATAAAGTGAAGAACCACAACACAAATGTATTTTTATAGATCAAGTTGAAGCTACTAGCAGAAACATATACATTCCGCACACTTAAAACGGATTATATATGCTAATATTAAGCTGAAAAGTGATGCATTAGAAGTAAAATTTCTTAGGACAGCTGTGTAAACCACCTCATACACATATATATCTAACAAAAGAGATTTAAGCAGCAAGCTTCTGGATCTGAAAAACATTACTTTGTAATTCAACTATCACTCCCTCTCTAGCAGAAGAATTCTACATTGTGATGGGAGAATAGAAAGTGGAAACTAATTTCATGAGGGTCCCTCCAGTTATGTTACTGATTTGGGATTTCGGTATTTCTGCTATTCACTCATAATCTCTGAAATGTTTGAATAGTTATTTCTCAATTAAGACATTTGGTGAGAACTGTTTAAAATTGTAACAACCGTTTTGTGTACTTCTATATTTCTTGTGTTTCCAGTATTCACTTTTTTTTCTAGTGCCAATCTAATACCATCCAGGTAAAATGGCTATGTATTCACATTCTCAAAGGTCTTCAGATTTTCCTGGTACTCCTGTATCTCTAGTCTTATCAGTGATTTACATAATGATTGTGGTAAGGGCTGTTTAACGAGATTACTTTATAAATTTTCTGTTGAGAGAAATGAAATCGTTTAACAGACTTCTGAACAAAGCAAAAGAACAATATGCCTTGCAAAATTTAGAATATTGTCAAGACATCATTGAAAAGCTCGCACATGAAGGCAGAGTTGCAGCTGTAGCAGTCTGTGTAACATAGATAATTATGACTTAGAAAGTATAAAACAGCTTGCAGGTACACATTTTTACTTCAAAATGCCAGAAGATCCAGCTGAGATTACATATACTGCATATATTTTATTTGAAAGGCCCATTGCAGCATCTGCGCTAAACCAAACTATATCAAAGCATTACATCTGTTCATTTCTTTAGAAACTAAACTAAGCAATCCTCTCTAATAGCATTCTTTCAATAGAGTCTTAAAAATTATTTATTTAAGTCAGTGTTCTGGAAGAATAACTTTTGCAGCCTATTCCTAAAGAGCTATTCCATAAAAAGGTTACAGATAATTTATTTATAGAGGTATACACTATAGAACTGATCTGAAAGTTGATGTTGCAACCCTCAAGCCTTTTTCAATGCAAATGTAGCTTTGACCAAAAAAGTGGGTAAACCACTCCATTAGGCCAATTGAACGGTAGGTCTCCCCAACCGCTACACTAAATTTAGAAGGATAATTTCTGAGCTATTTCACCCACATTGGAATTGTTGGTTTTGTTTTGGCTAGTTTATTTATTTAATTAATTTATATAGCTGCCCATCTCAAGTGCATGACTCTGGGTGGCTCACAACTTTAAAACCAAAATATATAGCAAATATTAAAATCAAACAAGAAATAAATTACACAACAGTTAAAGAATCATAGAATCATAGCCCAGAAATGAGCTCCATCACACACCTGGGGTCCCAGGCTCAGACACAGAACCAGTTCTTCAAAGCCTTCCAAAAGGCCAGCAGGATGGGGGGCAACCTAATCTCAGAGGGTGGGTGCCACAGCAGAAAAGGCTTTTCTTTGGGGGGGCTCAGCCAACATTCCTTGGCTGACGGAACCTGTAACATGGCTCACCTGCCAGATTGGATAGGATGGGTAGAAATAACCAGGATGAAATGTAAGTTGCCTCGCCCCAAGCCATGTAGGGCTTTAAAGGTAATTACCAGCACCTTGAATTGCACCCAGAAGCAAACTGGTAGCCAGTGCAACTTGCAAAGCAGTGGTGTTACATGCGCCAAATAGCTGGTGTCTGTGCTGCTGCATTTTGCAACAGCTGAAGCTTCCGAATGCTCTTCAAGGGCAGCCCCATGTAGTCCAAATGGGAGATCACAAGGGCCTCCTGGTCTAGGAATGGGCACAACTGATGCACAAGACAAAGCTGTGCATAGGCCCTCTTATCCACGTCTACCACCTGTTTCTTGAGCAGGACCCCAGATTGTGCACTAGTTCTGTCTGAGATAGTGCCACCCCATCCAGAACCAAAGATGGAACGTTCCCAGAACCAGGAGGTCCAAAAACCCAAAGCCACTCAATCTTGCTTGGGTTGAGCTGAAACCTGTTGTGCCCCATCCAGGCCCCCACAGCCTCCAGGCATTAAGATAAGATTTCTATGGCATCACTTAGATGGCCCAGGGTGGAGACAAAAAGCTGGGTATCAGCAGCATATTGATAGTACCTCGCCTCAGACTGTTGAATCACCTCCCCGGTAGCTTCATGTAGATATTAAACAGGAGGGGAGAAAGTACCAAGCCCTGCAGCAACCCATATAGTAGAGTTGCAATAAGGGTGGAGAAATACTAACATTTCACTGCCCTTACCTCCACAAGGTGTCCTAATAGTGGCTCTAGCTCATGTATAATCAGATTCACTCCTTATCATCCGCCAGTGGCACTCTAGACATCTCTTCTCCCGCTTCATCTCCCTTAGCTACTCTGTAAACTAGAAGGAGTTCTGGGATCCTCAGGAGGAGAGAGGCCACTCAGGTGCAATCTGATCCTGAGCCCCAGCCACCCTCTTATTCCAGGCAGCTACAAGGCAGCTTATTCTAAGTGACTATAGAGGATTCGACCAGACCTTCTGGAACAACCCCAAGTTCCCTCTTAAACCCAAATGGGTCCATCAGTTGCCTGGGGCAGACCAATCTAATAGATCCAGCCTCCTTGCGGTGGAATGTGACATCAGAGAACTTCATGGTTACCAGAGAGGGGTCTGACATGGCAGGGGAGAAACCACTAACTCCCCCAAATCCAGACCACCTTGCCACTGCTCTGACAGAAAAACCAGGTCACAGTTATGTGTCAGGTCCTGGATGACTTGTGACAGGCCCATGGCTGTCATGGTGGCCATGGACTCCTGAACTATCTCCAACCCCACACCCAGAGAAGGCAGGTTAAAATCCCATAAGACCATAAGCCTAGGGAACTCCACTGCCAGCCTGACACAGAGTCAAGGAGCTCAGGCAGGGAAGTTGCTATACAGCAGAGGGGCTGGTACAATAGCAACAATCCCAATTGAGCACTAGAACCCAATTTAACAAACAGGATCTCGCAGCCAGTAATCTGTGGGTCAACAGTGATGTAACTATGATGCAATTTTAAGTCACATGCAAGGAACAGGGCCTTTAAAAAAGATTTCTGCATTAAACAGATTGTGTTAAACAGAAATTGCAATGCATTCTCCTTGCTCAAGTCTTTATTTTGATGTTAATTCAAATATAATATGCATTACAATATATGTTAATACCTTGGAGACATACAGTGCCAGTAGTTAGGACTGCACAGGTTTTTTTTTTCTTTTTTCCATGAATGGCATATATAAATCCTTATGAAATACTGTGTGGAGTTCTTGGGGTTCTCTGAGCTTGGTTGTTTTCTTGCAAGTGTTTCATTACCTGGCTAGGTAACATCTTCAGTGCTAGAATGGAAAGGGGTTTGCTCTTTGTTTATATACAGTGGCTTGCCCTGCCCATGCTGGTGGTTTCCCTTTCCCTTTCCCTTTCCCCTTTCCCTTTCCCTTTCCCTTTCCCTTTCCCTTTCCCTTTCCCTTTCCCTTTCCTTTCCTTTCCTTTTTCTGGTAGTTCCTTGATTAGGGTATTGTTTACTGCTTGATTGTATGTCTGGTGATAATCTTGGTGTTAATCTCTGCTTATCTGGGTGATGATGAGGAGATGTTCTGGTCTTTTGTTTTCCTTTTTATTGTCTCTTTTGAATAGTGTGTAGATGTTGTTTATCTCTATGTGCCTGTTGATGGCTGCCTTGTCTGAATACCAAGCTTCCAGGAATTCACTTGCATTTTTGGATGTAGCTTGGTCTAAGATGCTGACAGTTTCCCAGTTGAAACTATGGTTAAGTCTGTCCATGTGTTGTGAGATTAAGGAGTTTTCATCGTGTCTTCTGACTGTCAAAAACAAAAGACCAGAATATCTCCTCACCAGCAATCAACACCCAGATAAGCAGAGATTATCTGATTATATCACCCAGATAATACCACCCAGATTATATCACCCAGATAAGCAGAGATAACACCAAGATTATCACCAGACATACAATCAAGCAGTAAACAATACCCTAATCAAGGAACTACCAGAGGAGGAAAAAATAAAACAAAACAAAAGCCACACCCCCTCCAACACTAGCAGGGCATGCAACTATATAAATGGGGAGCAAACCCCACTCCCTTCCAGCACTCAAGATGTTACCTAGCTGGGTAACGAAACGTTTGCAAGAAAACAACCAAGCTCAGAGAACCCCAAGGACTCCACAGTTCAACCCTGAGCTACATATATTCACTTCTATTGGAAATACAGGGTGAAGCAATAGCTAATACTTCCTCATATTTCACGTTTTTTTCTGGAAAATGCATTGTATTTTCTCTACAAGGAAATCCCAAGAATGTAAAATGAACAAATCTCTGATGTAAGGATGCCTAAGCACTTGATAAAGGTTTCTTCATGTCCCTGTAAGCAACCATCATCAAGCTATTTCAGTATTAATGGAAGAACTCAGATATCCCAATGATTTTCTGAATTACCAGAATGCCATGAGAAGCAACCTCCCTACCTCCTGGACAGTAATTTCCTGGTGTGTTGTTAGAATTTGATTTATCATACTGTTTTAAAATGCTAGTAGATTTTGGTATTAAAAAGAGTCACTAGATATCTGCTATAGGTATCTGTTAAAAGCTGCTGGGAAGTGTGAATTTTTTATCAGTTTAAACTATCCATAATAGTTGTCCAAAAGGAAAAAGACTGATGCTATAAAACTGTGACTTGCAATCATACAGAATCAGCATCCATCCTACTATTAAAACAGGGGGAGGTATTCTCCTTGGATGGCAAATGCTCAGTGGTGTGGAACAGTAATGAAGGATGGGAGTACACAACTATGTCTTGTTTGCCCCTTAAGTTCATCTACTCAGGTGTTATGAAGAATGCTGTTTATTAGCCCTGTGCAACATGTTCCCACACTATCCAAGAATCAAACATGGCTGCTTTAACGAGTTGCATGCATGTGCTCCCACAAATTCTGAAGGACTTTTCCTGGATTAGATTCAAAGCATTGCACAGTCCTACTGCACATTCTAGCAATGAAATGAGATTCCATTGCCAATCCAATCATCTGTATGTCAAAGGGGAAAAGTGTTCCATCTTGGCCTTCAATCAACAAAAGGCTTTGGGCCAGCCCTTCAAAAAGCAAAGAGCTAAATGTGAAATTAATCTCTTTACAGGCAAGCACAGTACAAACTTCGTCAGCCGGTATGATCCTAGGTTTAACAGCTGGATACAACTTCCGCCTATGCAAGAGAGGTAAAACTTAATACATGTTTGGAGAGTGGTGATATCACAATTAATGGTAGTACTTTTCTCTAAGAGAAAGTAGCAAGAGAGAAATTGAATGCTGTGTTTTTTCTTAATAGTAAGAGAAAATAATTGTTTTGAGTTATGGAAAGAGTTGAAACTAATGTTCTGTTTGGAAGCCTTAAAATGTATAGCTTCTTAAGTTTCTATAACTTACATTTGATTGTAGCACTATCATATAAAATCTAACAATGCTGTTTTCGCTCTGGATTGAAAGAAGTTATGACATTCATTCATTCATAGCCTTTTCTTTTCTTAACTTCAGTATGATTGGCAAATTGACTTCCTAGTGCAGTTTAGGAGCTGATAGGTCATATTGACTGACAGTTAAACCACAGCATCTGTAGATACCTACTGTATGGTTGCAGCTTCTGTGTAATCAGGCAGAGAAAGTTGATCGAAGCATGATAGCAATGAAGGGATTCCTTGTTTTGATCTGAACCTTATCAACCCACTGTTTTATTTTTTAAAATTCAGATAGTTATACTACTTCTTGTGTTATGCAAGCCCCACTGCTACCAGATACACTTTGAATCAGTCCTGAGTTATTAAAAATAAACCAAAGTAATGATAATTAAATAATTAATAATAAACTGTTAAAAGGTTAGGGGCCAATAGTTTTAAAAAATGCCTTACATATTTACTAAGGAGAACAAACAAGGCATTGGTACTCAACCACAGAAAGTATAGCGTAAAGCCTTTGAACAAAGCAGTAAAAGCTCCACTTCCAAGCTTACTGTTTATTTGCCCTATGGAGGGAAAGCTAATTAGGGAACCCTTAGATTTAAGGTAGCTGATAACATGGGCAGCTTGTAAATCAAGAGTTGCAATTTTAGGATGCAAGTCATAATCCAGATCTTAAAACACAGATGAACACTATCTGTGAAGCATTTGGGGATACCCTTTAGCTAGGACATCCATAAAAACTGAAGATGTTCAGCTCATTATCCATTTGAATAAATCTACTTCTCACAGCCTCACTGCCTCTAACTTAAAGCAGATTTAATATCTGTACTGAGTATATTACACCTGCAGATATACTGAGAGAGAGAGAGAGCACACACACGCATTCTCGGCATTTTCTTACAAGCCTAACTCATATGTACAATATAAATAAAAGCACCAAGAAATCTAGAATCTATTAAATATTGTGGTTTTTGTTGTTGTTTTGGCTAGGGTTTTACAGTAAGATCATTAACCTTTACAGTAGAGCCTATATAACTTGTAGAATGATCAGTTATTTTAGTGTAGTAAAAGCCACTAAGAATAGATGATTTGCTGAAAACATGATTAAACACTTTAAAAATATGGGAATTGTGTGCTGACTAGTCCCTTGTGACTTTTGTAAAGACTTAACATTTATTAAGTCAAAATGTGTTTCAAGGCAGATTTTAGCATCTAATTTTTTTTTAATAACAAGGTCTTGCAAAAATAACTCCTGCAATTTTTCTAACAATATCTATGGAGCTTAATCAGCCCTGTGACCAAATGTTATTTATATTCTTGTTTACTTATCTTACAGATATCTCTATAATAAATTTCTAAAAACATGTCACATAAGAAATAAAATAATTTTAAAAAAGAAAAGAATATGGAATATAGAATGAAATATGATGATCCCAATTAAGGGATCCCCAGACCAGAAATCATTTCTTGTAGTGTGAGAAATGATTTCTGTTCCCCAGAAAGTGTTTTGCCAACCAGCTGTTAGATACTGTTTAAGTAATACCTCTTCACAGCTCTTTGGTATTAATCTTGATCATAAAGGGCATCTGCAATGAAAACTGTTGAAGAAGTTTCATTTTTTAAAAAGCAAGAATATATTGCTTTTCAAAAAATGAAACATACATACACACACACACACGAAAAATAAAGAGCTTGACCCATTTAATGTCCTAATGATTTTAAAGAAGAACTAAATATTTATTTAAATTTCTTCCACTCAGTTGAATGCAGATTGGTAAATTATGTTAATTAAAAATGTGTAGCACTTTGTACCTTAATTATTCTGGTCTACTCTTTATGTCATTTGTTGCCCTGGGCCCCAAACTCCTACCTGTTGCCTTGAGTGTTTCAGTGCTGATGAAGTAAAAAAAAAAATCTAAGCTTTATATCATGCAATTGTAGCAAGAGGTAGTCCAAGTACAGGCACAATGCATCCTAAAGGTGTTTTGCATTCAGCACAAGCACAGCATATACCATGATCTATATTACACTTGGTCAGTGCACACATAGCCCAGCAGAGGCGATTACCTATATGGGAGATGAAACCAAGCCCCTCCTTCTTCTCAAGGATTACCTTCAAACAAGAGATCAGCATTGCAGTGGACAGACATAAGAATGAGGCTGATAAATTATCACTTGGGTAAGAGCTAGTTTTGAAGAGTTGCAAGCCAACTTCCCCCAAAAGGGTTGTTAGCAAATTCAGCCATATTCCCTCTAAAGAAACAGACCAATACAAGAAATGGGAAAACAAAAATAAGATAAAAAATGAGATGTGAGAAATATCACAATAATCAATCAATAAATAAACAAGTAAATAATAAGTTAGATTTTTGCATTATGAATTTTATGCAGTCCTGAAATGGAAATGTACGAGCATTTGCTTCTATAAAATTCTGGAAGATTTAGTAAAATACTTCCCATTCCACAGAATCTGTTAAGGCAGCTAACAGTATAAAAAGCATGTATAAGAAGCAAGTAAAACGACTTTCAGTTTAGAAACAGTATAATTATAGTATAATTAAGTATAATTATACCTTTAAAACTGCACACAGCATGGAAAATCTTAAATGGTAAAAAGGGAAGTAGAATTATTTAAGCCAATAGTACTAACACCTGGCATAACATCTTTGGGTTTCTTGTGCAGGACTCGGTTTTAAGCAAAAGTGAGGCAGCTGCCTCAGGTGGTAATGCTGGAAGAAGAGCAATAAACATGTTACATAGCCTGTCCTACATCTTTATGTTTCCATTCTCAGGTGCGGTAATGAAAGATACATTCCCTTCAAATACTATTGATTACTTAAAGTATTGAAGAAAGGCGTAGTTAGCACTGGTCAATTTTTATATGGAAATTGAGTTGCCTCTGATAACATATGTTGGATTAGCGCTGTACTTGGGTCAATAACTTCCATAGCCTAAATTCTATATGTCTGTCATCTCTGATCGTTTGTGGGATCATGAAGGGCGCCTTCCTCCAGATTTGAGTAAATGGGTAAAACCATATTGTACAAGACATTACTGCTATGAATCCAAACTATTCAGATCTTTAAAGTGATAATGCAGACTTTGCTGGAAAGCAGAGCAGTCACTGAAGCTGGACCCTTGCAAAAACACATGAACTTTAAAAATCCTAACCATTTTCTACTAAACTCTGGCTGTTGCTCTTTCCACCAGCTAAAGCTTATGAATGTTTTTAAATGAAACATCACATATTGCACAGCAAAAAGAATATTGAACAACAAAAAAAGTATAAACTGAGGCTGGTTCTATTGCAGCTAAGGAAGGCTTGTGGATCACATACATCTATTTTGCTACCTGTGTGGAATAATGGAGTAAGAATAAGAAAGGTCTTGTGAACATACAGGGACCTCCAATCTGTGAGATTTGCCCCGTTCGACAGAGAAACTCTCGTGACACGTGTGGTTCACAAAGAAGGTTTACTCATGCGTAACGTAGTAGTCACAAGCAAAGCCAGGACTGGCTTGGTACAATTGCATCACTTGTTATATTCCCCCCTTCCCGCGCTTTTTCCCGCCTCGTGATCGCGTTGCGGCTGTGGGCTATTAGGCCCCCCAATGTCCCCCCTGATCGTTCATGATGGCAGGGTCGGTCAGAGTCCATTGTCCTTGATTGCCAGTCCCCCTCCGGCTGGGTTGGCCCCTCCCTGCTACGTGCAGACCCGCGGGTTCTGTGCTGCGTTACGATCTTGTTTCGCTGCCCTGCGGCCCCGTTCCCTGCTTGCTCGCGCCGTTATCAGTTCGTAATTAAAAGCTTCCGCTGCGGTTTTCCTGTTTAGCTGGCCGCAGGTGGCTCGTTAATTAGCGGCGCTTTCGGTTCCTCTTTTCCCCGCTAGCTACCGCCGGTGGATTCCGCGTGGTCTGGTTGCGAGCTTCCCTGCAGCCCCGTGCTTCCCTGAAACCTCGTGCTGACCGAACCTGACATGCCGCCCCCCTGACGACAACTCCCCCCCTCGGTCCTATTTCGGCTTCCCGGGGTATTTACTGTAAAAGTCCCGCACTAGGTCCGGCGCCCTTATGTGGGTTTTACTCACCCATTCGCTGTGGGACTTGGGGAAATGTTTCCATTGCACTAGGAGCTGGGTCTGCCCCTTGTGCCTCCGGGCGTCCAGTATCCGGTTGATTTCGAAATGCTGCTCCCCCCCGACCATGATGGGTGGTGGTACTCCCTCCGCCTTGTGCCAGGCGTTCCCCGGCTGGTGCAACTTTAGCAGGCTGCAATGGAACACCGGGTGGATCTTCCCGAGGCTTTTCGGGAGCGTCAGCCTGACGGTCACCGGATTGATGATCTCCGAAATGGGGAACGGCCCCACAAACCTCGGGCTGAGTTTTTTCGATGCCTGGTGCGTCTTTAGGTTTTTGGTTGACAGATACACCTGGTCCCCCACTTTCCACTTTTCCTCGGGGAGCCTCTTGCGGTCCGCGTGCTTCTTGTAGTCGGCTTTGGCTCTTTGCAATGCCGCGTGCGCCGCTCGCCGGGTCTCGTCGATTTGGGCGAACCAGGCGTCCAGGGAGTTGATCTGGGATTCCGGCTGAGGCAGCTCCGGCATGGGGACGAATTCTCTCCCGGTGGCTACTTTGAACGGAGAGAACCCGGTGCTCTTGTGGACGGCGTTGTTGTATGCCACCTCCGCGAATGGTAGTAGCTCCGCCCAATCGTCCTGTTGGTGCCCCACGTAGCAGCGCAGGTACTGTTCGAGCCCCCCGTTCAGGCGTTCCGTGGCTCCGTCCGTCTGCGGGTGCGCCGCGGAGGATAGGGCTTGTTTCGTCCCCACCCGCTTCAGGAACTCCCGCCAGAACCGCGCGATGAAGTTGCCGCCCCGATCGCTGACGATACGTCGAGGTGCGCCGTGGAGTCGGTAGACATGTTGCACGAACAGTTTCGCCAGCCCCTCGGCCGTGGGGACTCGCCGGCACGCTACAAAGTGCGCTTGTTTGGAGAATAAGTCCGTGACCACCCAAATGGCGGTCTTCCCCTTACTCTCCGGGAGCTCCACTATGAAGTCCATGGCGACCTCTTGCCAAGGGCCGTCGGGTTCCGCTACCGGCTGGAGTAGGCCTCTAGGTTTGCCTTTGGCTCCTTTCGCTGTTGCGCACACCGGGCAACCCCCGAGTACGCCTCCACGTCCTTCCGGAGCGTGGGCCACCAAAACTGCCGCCGGATTAAGTGGAGTGTCTTTACGAAGCCGTAATGCCCCGCGCTCCGGCTGTCGTGGGCTCTCTCCATGACCTCCCGTCGGCAACCCTCGGGCACGTACAGCTTTCCTTCGTGCCACCACAACCCCTCTTGGCCGGTTAGCGCCTCTCGGTTCTGCTTGAGCCAACCGTCCCGCTCCGCTGCCTCCGCGAACCTTTGCCTTACTTCAGACGCCGCGTCCCGTCGCTCCCCCTTGGTCTGGCTTCGGGTCACCGCCTTTGCAGCCAGCCTGCTGGCGGGGATGACGGAGTCCACGATCTCCTCCCGTAGGCTGGCGTGTTGGGGCATGCGAGACAGTCCATCCGCTAAGAAGTTGCGCTTCCCGGGGATGTGTTTCAGTGTGAACCTGAACCTCCCGAAGTATTGGGACCACCGTGCCTGTTTGGGGGATAGCTTACGCGGGGTCTTCAGGGCCTCGAGGTTCTTATGGTCCGTCCACACCTCGAACGGTTCAGTTGCCCACTCCAGTAGATGCCTCCACGTGGCCAGCGCCCACTTGACCGCGTACGCCTCTTTCTCCCACACCATCCACCTCCTCTCCGTCTCGGTGAATTTGCGGGAGGCGTAGGCGCACGGGTGGATGGCCCCTCCGGGCTGGGTTGGAGCAGGACTGCTCCCGTTGCCACGTCTGATGCATCCACTTGGATTATAAACCGCCGGTCTGGGTCGGGATGGCGCAGGATCGGCTCCGCGGTGAACCGCTGTTTTAGTTCCTCAAACGCCCCCTGGCATTCTGCAGTCCACGCGAGTGCCATGCTGGGCTTGGGGGTTTCCCAGTGCCCTTGGTTTTTAGCAGGTCGGTTAGGGGAAGGGCGATTTGGGCGAAGTTCGGGATGAACTGACGATAGAAGTTCGCAAACCCTAGGAAGCTTTGGAGTTGCCTCCGGGTTCGCGGCGCTTCCCAGCCCAGGACA
This sequence comes from Python bivittatus, assembly GCF_059951505.1. NCBI lineage: Eukaryota > Metazoa > Chordata > Lepidosauria > Squamata > Pythonidae > Python > Python bivittatus. Next base: position 40,130,966 of record NW_028277113.1, on the reverse strand, counting down.
TCCCTTACTTTCGCCGGGTCCATCTCAATTCCCCGGCTGGATATTCGGTAGCCGAGGTAGTCTAGTTGCTCTCGATGGAACTCGCATTTCGAGAGCTTTGCGTACAGCTGTGCCTTCAGCAGTCTCTGGAGCACCGTGCGCACCAGGCTCACGTGCTCCGCCAGGGTCTCGGTGTAGATGAGGATGTCGTCCAGGTAGACCAGGACGCCCCGGTAGAGTAGGTCGTGCAGCACCTCATTAATTAGCTGCATAAATACCCCGGGGCCCCTTTTAATCCGAACGGCATCACGGAAAACTGGTAGCTTCCGAGCGGGGTGTTGAACGCCGTCTTCCACTCATCTTTTGCGCGGATCCTAACTCTGAAGTAGGCTTCGCGCAAGTCCAGTTTTGTGAACACCCTCCCCTTCGACAGATGCGACATCAAGTCCTTCATCAGGGGGAGGGGGTATTTGTACTCCGTGCTGATTGCGTTCAGCCCCCGGTAGTCTACGCACATACGGAGCGAGCCGTCCTTCTTCTCCCGGAATAACACCGGGGCCGCTAATGGTGACTTCGCGGGTTGGATGAATCCCCGTGCTAGGTTCTTGTCTATGAACTCGCGCAGGGCTCCCATCTCCCTCCTCGACAGGGAGTACATTTTTGGCTTAGGCAGGGTCGCTCCTGGCTCTAGCTCGATGGCGCAATCACTGGGCCGGTGTGGTGGGAGCTGGTCAGACTCCTTCTCCCCGAACGCTGCCGCCAGGTCTCGATACTGCCTCGGGATTCCGCCGCCCGTCGGGGGTTCCCCGGGTCCGGCCCCTCGCTTTGCGGTTGCCTCGCTAGTCGCCGCTGCCTCCCCTCGCCTCGGGATCGTGGCGGTTCTCCGGGGTCCCGGCGCTGCTGCTGCTGCTGTTGCTGTTGCCGCCCGGGTCTCGGGCCCCATCTGCTCTCGCCCCGTCTCCCGGTGTCCCGGACCCTCCGCTTGTCCGCCGGTGGTTGCGGCTGCCTCCGTCTCCACGGCTCGGTCCCCTCTGCTCTCGCCCCTCGCCGGTCTGTCGACCCCGAACCGCACTGCCTCCGCCGTCCAATCGACTCGTGGGTTCCGCCGCCGCAGCCACGCCAAGCCGAGTACCACCGCGTAGTCGGCCACCGGGACCACCACGAACCTCAGTTCTTCCCGGTGACTCCCGATCGTCATCTGGACCGGCTCGGTGTAATACTGAGCTGGCCCCCCCCCTGCCAGCGTGCCATCTAACTGGCTGAATGAAATGGGCTCCCGGAGGCGCCTCAGCTGTAGCCCGAGCCCCGAGACCACCGCTGGGTGCATCAAGCAGTGGGTGCAGCCCGAGTCCAGTAGCGCCCGTAGCTGCGCCTCGCCTCCGGATCTCACCCCCGGACGTGTATCCTCACCCGGAACGGTGGGCAGTCCTCGTCTCCTATTGGGTCCGCGCGCCTCGACTCCCCTGCTCGCACTGGGACGCCGTTCAGTGCGAGCGCGCCTCGTTTCCCGCCGGCCCCGAGTCCTCTCCGGAGGATGCTGTCTCCGGGGTCGACCACCCCCCGCGTCCTTTCTCGGTCACCGCCGCCACTGCCCCCTTCCGCGGTCGGTCACCGGTCCTTTTCCCGTTCGCACGCGGGGTTTTGACTTCGGGCCGTGGTGGGGCGCCTTCCCGCTCCGTCGGGCACTGCGCCGCTCGGTGGCCTCTGCCTCCGCATCGGAAGCACAGATTCGGGGCTCTGGTCGCCTCTCGCCTCCCGGTGGACTGCCGTCGACCGCTCCGTCTCTCCTCGGGGTCCTCTCCCTCGGCCGGTCCCTCGTCTGGTCCCGTCGTCTTGTGCTCTGTTGGATCTGCCGCCACGCCGATTCCGCCGTTCCGGCCAGCCAGATCCAATCCTTCACTGTGGCCGGGTCGTCCCGCCCCAGTGCCCGTTCCAGGATCTCTGGGTTGAGTCCCCTCTTAAAATACTTCACCTTCAGGGACTCCGGCCAGTCCGCGAGCTTCTCGGCCAACCTCCGGAACTCCAGGGCATATTCTGATACCGATTTGCCCCGCTGCCTGAATTGTAGGATGTCGTCCTCCGCCCGCTTGGCGCTCAATGTGTCCTCGAATCTGTCCCGGAGCGCCTGCATGAAGTCCGGGAAACTCCGTAGTTCCGCCGCGTTGGCATCGTACAGCCCGATCACCCAGCTGGCGGCTTGGCCATCTAGCAGCTCGGCCACGTAGGATACCCTGTCCTCGTCTCTGGCGAATAGGTGACCACCCCTCTGCATGAACCCCCTGACGTGCGTCAGAAAGTGCGGCAGCTGTTCGGGGTCCCCTGAGAACTTCCCAGTGATACCTCGAAGTCTCAGGGCGTCTGCCGCCCGTTGGTCCTCCGACCGGGGCGCCGTGGGTGGTGCCGGCGGGGGTGTCGGACCGCCCCACCTGTCGCTCGCCTCCTCGTTCACCGCCGGTGGCCCCACTCTCTGTAGTAGGGTCTGGAGCATCGCCTCCACGGCGTCTAGGCGTCGCTCGACTCTCTCCTCTAGTCGGGCGAATTTCTCGCTCCACTCACGGTTCCGGAACCCCGAACCCCGGGTCATCATAACGCCCGAATCGTCTGGTCCTTGATTCACGCCCATCGACCACCGCTCGGATGGAGTGCGCCCGGCCCTGGCCGCTGCCCCGTCGCTCCCGGGCGGCTCCGACCGCCCTTCCGCGAGCCTGGATCCCTCGCGCTCCAGCTGACCCACGGATTCCTCGTCGCTGGTCATGCCTGTATTGAGAAAGAAAACGCTCCTCGGTGGTACCGGGTAGCGCTGACGGTCAGTCCTGGCTTTATGTGAGATTTGCCCCGTTCGACAGAGAAACTCTCGTGACACGTGTGGTTCACAAAGAAGGTTTACTCATGCGTAACGTAGTAGTCACAAGCAAAGCCAGGACTGGCTTGGTACAATTGCATCACTTGTTATATTCCCCCTTCCCGCGCTTTTTCCCGCCTCGTGATCGCGTTGCGGCTGTGGGCTATTAGGCCCCCCAATGTCCCCCCTGATCGTTCATGATGGCAGGGTCGGTCAGAGTCCATTGTCCTTGATTGCCAGTCCCCCTCCGGCTGGGTTGGCCCCTCCCTGCTACGTGCAGACCCGCGGGTTCTGTGCTGCGTTACGATCTTGTTTCGCTGCCCTGCGGCCCCGTTCCTTGCTTGCTCGCGCCGTTATCAGTTCGTAATTAAAAGCTTCCGCTGCGGTTTTCCTGTTTAGCTGGCCGCAGGTGGCTCGTTAATTAGCGGCGCTTTCGGTTCCTCTTTTCCCCGCTAGCTACCGCCGGTGGATTCCGCGTGGTCTGGTTGCGAGCTTCCCTGCAGCCCCGTGCTTCCCTGAAACCTCGTGCTGACCGAACCTGACACAATCTATGTGAGCCTCATGACTGCTTACTCCAAAATTCTGCTCACAAGGAGGGATGGTGAACTCTCATGCATTATTTCCTGTGCTTGAGATAGAGAACAGACAGGAACAAATAGCCAATTCCACTGGCATTGGCAATAATATGTGAACAGTTTCAAGAAGTGTTTCCTGCATATTGAATTTCTTCTACTAATGTAGGGGATCCTTGTTCTCTGCTTCATCTAGCTTCACAGGAAGAGCTTCCTTTTCCTACATACCTGCTTGGGGGGGAAAAACCTTGCTGTATTAACTAAATGGAGATCTTCCATATGTTTGGCCAATTTGCAGAAACTTTTCCTGCCCCTGCCTTGAATACTATAAAATAATAGGACTTCATGTATGCTGGTATAACTGTACATACAAATCACAGGCAGAACCGAACAATAAATCCAACCAATTCACCCAGTCTCTCTATAGAAGCCAAACAATGAGTAGGTAGGTAGGTGGTTAGGTAGAGAGACAGATATGGCAAAGCTTATGGCCCAATAAATTTTTACAAAATTATCAATGCAGTATTTCCACATCTTAGGTAGGAACCCTCTGTTTAACTGGGTTAACTGCTATCTAGATTTAAAGATCACAAAATAATACATATTATCTAATCTAATAGCAAGGTGGAAAATATGAACAATACAGAGACAACTAGACTATGATGTTCAGAAGATTAAAATAAAAATTAAAAAATGCAATACAAACAGAAAACAAAGGAAAAAGAAATGTAACAGGAACATATAGTAGAAAAAAATGTACATTTAAAAAGGGGGCATAATTTGGAAGACAAGCACTTAAAAAATCTGCCAGTTACTGCAGGTAGAATCAACAACTTAATTCTTAAAACTTAACACAGCCCACAGTCACATTCACTAGGCCCCCCTCCCATGGGACCTGATTTTCACCAGGTTGTGGCATCAGGAAGGACCTCTGGCAGACTTTCTTCTAACCCGGTATGAATGATCCTGATTCAGCTTGAATTGTAGATTCGAAGAGGGAATGATTCAATTCAAATTTGAGATTTGGGGGCAACCCAGTTTGATTCAAGTAACTTTAGGATTTGATTTGAAAAAAAATCTGTAGGTGGGGTTTCAGAATGCTTGAAGCTACTTCATGTTTTGACAAAATGTAAAAATAGCAGCGATTGTAGATTCTTTAGAGGTCATTAACCCTGCCAAGTTAGACTTGCATATAATCAAGGGTTTTACCACAATAATTTTCAAAAATATTTTTGCTGTACCTCTTTTAGCATATTTTTGGCTCAACAAGGTCCCCTGCAACCCTGGTCTATGTAGGCTGGAAAGCACATTGATAAAACTTGGGTTTCTTTCTGGGCAAGATTTGGAAGAATAATCACTGAATTGCCCTTGTGGGGAGGTATAGCTTTGTATGCCTCCAGTCATTGGGATTATGAGGGTGCCAAGAATATTGGCATAGCTAATTAGCAAGCTTGGCTTCTCCTGGAAGGAACATTCTCATTCTTGGCAGGACTTGGTTATATCAGGGTTGTGACGTGCTGGTAATGTGAGCTACAGTGTCACAAAGACAGGCAGACTACAGAGGAAGAGCGGGTACAACTAAAGTGGCATTCGTAGCATTGCCACTCCCACCCTTATTTTAAAGCAGTAAAGGTTTGGCCAGCAAATGAATTCGCCTGGTATCTATTCACTTATTCTCAAGAGACATAAACATGTTGCAGTAATGCAGATTTTAAAAGAGCAGCTTGAATCCATATTCAGAATGCTGAGAGCTAAATTGAATTCCCAGTTACATTGGCAGGACCACCCCAGAAATGTAACATTAATTAGCACAAAATATATTAAAGTTAAGGCTTGTAGTCCAGTTGAAAAATTTAAGAGAAAGTGAATGGAGCCCAAAATAATGTTAACTTCACCACCCCAAAGAAGCTCTGATAGAGAGTTTAGTACAGGATTAAATTGTTTGGCTGATGTCAATGTCAGAGTCTCTGTTATCACCCAACACCCCCTCTCTCCAGCTTTTTCCATACAACCACCAAAGCAATAGAAAAATCATCCAATCTGGGAAGCTTTGGAGGGCTACATTGAGACTGGGAGGTATCTTTTCGAATTTGCAGCTTTGAAGCAAGTCCCTGCTTCATTTCATGGATCTGCTTTGTTACGGTGATTCAGTCAAAGCTTCGTCAAATAAAAATACTTCAGGCTTTACACAGCCCTAATATCTTTATTTGTTGTAGTACTGTTCGCTGAACTTGTAATATAAATTAATAAACAGAGATAATCTTAGGCAAAATCCAGTGTAATTTGAATGAAAATATGCTTTTATTTTTATGAACTTATGTACATATTTATTTACATAGATTTAAAAATACCCAACTCCAAAAGACCCTGGGAATTGCCTACAGTGGGAGTTCCTATTTCTCTCTTCTGTTAAAACTAAATTTCCATTCCAGTCAGCTACCTACTGATAGGTACCACTTATCTGCTGGTCATGTTTGCTTAATATTAATAATCAGCATGATTGTCACAAGGACACACTGCAGTCTTCACGTATTTCCTCAGTTTGATTGCACCTACTCTTCAGCATTTTTTGTTCTTACTTCAAGCTCAACTTTCCAGATAGATACTTGATTGTATTTTGTGACATAACTCTAATATGATTTGCACCACTTCCATCTCCTCAAACCCAAGTTGTCATTATTTCTTCCCTCTGGTTGAAAAGAACCTTGATGACAGTTCTTCTCCAGTCAACAATGATGACTTAGAATTAGATTCATTCAGATGACACTCTTAGTGACTCTCATCTCATATTTCTGTGGAATAAAGGAAGATATTAGGCTTTAACAGAGAGGAGTTAGCTTGCCTAGAGAAAGATTTGTCTTAGAATCCAGTTTGTGGAACAGTGTTAACTATTTGGTTACACTGTTTTTGGAATCTTAAAACCCAGAAGCATTATAAGCTACATTAATTATAAATGCTTCTGTATTGTGATTGCAACCCAGCTAAAGAGTTGCTAGACTTTCCCTGTGTTTCTTCTTTCTTTTAAAAATTGAAGACCTGTATACTTTTACCGGAGATAGCAAGATGGTGAACTGATATATATGAGGAGATTATTCCTTTCTGAAACTCAGTCCACTGAATGTGCAGCACTTTATAGAACTTTTGCTTAACTCCTACACTGTTTTGCAGCTTAAGCTAAGTGGCACTGCCCTATATTCTTACTTTTTAAAAAAAGTTTGGAAAGATCTCATGGGGAATATTCATTCTCAGTTGCCGTTACTGTTGTAAGTGGTGAGCAGTTAGGGCTATGGCTCTGGTAAGAGGTATCTATTCTTCTGGAGAAAAATGCCCCAATAGCCAGTCTCAAGGAATTTGAACAATCTCTCCAAGAATTTCCAGCTTAAAGCTTCCAGATACCCCTTTGATTAGCAGAAAAGCACTGCTCGATAATTCTGAGTCAGTGCAATGGTACTGGAAATGTTAAACTTCTTTGTTACCATCACCAATACAGAAAGGATTCTGGAATGGGTACAGTATGCATCTTGCGCTACCATTATCTCTATAGCTTAATTACCCATTAAGGGCCATTACAAAGCGAGCTTGGTTCTGTTAGTAGGAAAAATGGTGTTTACGTGATAGAATTGGGTCAGCTTCCTGGATCATTTCTCCATTCCAAAGATTAGCCAGTGGTTTGACAGGATTGCCAGTTGGATCCATCATTTTCCTGAGCTTTGTAAGAATGAATTTCATCTATACTTTAAAAAGTGAGAGTGCCACCTTCACTTCTCTTTCAGCCACTGGCCCCAAAATGACAGCCTCATGCAGCCAAGAGAAGCCAAGCAGAACTTACCAAGTCTGGGTGAATTTGTCACAAGGACCTAGGCAGTTTCATGTAAACAAAACTTACCTGTTGAATAAAGTAGTAATTTTTAAAAGCAATTTTCCCTCCTCATAAGAATACCAGTAAGAGCAAACCATTTAGCATACTTATTGATTTAAATGATATGAAAATTGGCCAATCTGGGCTTGTCTTAAGGTATCTGTAATAATGAAAAACAACACAGTGTTTAATCATAATCTCTTCAATGAAAAGGGTCTCTCTAAAAGAACTTGGCATTGATATGATTAGTCATAGTACCAGAATTAGTATAAGACTGATTATCAACCTGCAAGATTCTGGGCAGAAATTCATTGTCTGTGGGATTCAAGAAGGAAGTTCTTACCTTTCCCATCTAACCACAGTGTAAAATTTACCTAAGTTCATTATGGGGACATTTTTCATAAGCCACTGAAGGATTTCTGATTGGACCAACATCCAGATACAGAAGAACAATTTGATGTAATTTCTTTTACCAGAGATAGTAAGATATTTCTGGTGATCTGATATATATGAGGAGATTATTCCTTTCTGAAACTGAATTTTCACTGTAATATTTTAGCATGGAAGATTTTTTATAGCAATTAAATGTTACATTAATTAACTAGAGCTCTGTGGCTCATATGTAATTTATTTAGTGGAAAAAGAAACTTAAAATCTTTACTACTAGGAATTTGCCAATAAAATACATTTTTAAACTTGAAGCACACTGTTATATTTCTGCTCCTAACAGTGACACTATGTGGATGAAGTAAAAAATGCAAACAGGCAATAAATTTGTTACAAAATTTGTTTCTAAATAAGGAACTACTCTTAAAAAGAGAATATTTTAAATTATCTAATACAGGTAATCCCCGGGTTAAGAATGCCTGGTTTACAGACGACCCGTAGTTAAGAACATAGCCTATTGTAGCAAAATTAGAGTTAAATACACAATGATTCGAGTTAAATACACAATGGTTCATGTTAATTACACAATACTACTTATATAGTATTATACAATAATACTGTTCCAGCTTATATACAAATTTGACTTAAGGTCAGACCTTGGGAATGGAACTTGTTCTTTAACTGGGGACTACCTGTTCATTTTTAATTGTTTAAACATGCACTCTGAGTGCATGTCACATACTGCATGTACCTCCTACTTTGCATGAGTACACTTACAGTATAACTGGCAAAAATGTGTCAGAATGTTAGGGAATGTTGCATGTAGTATGGATACAACTAAAGTTGGTAAATCAGTCCACACTTCTATCCTAATAAAAAGCATTATGTGAAACTATCAGTTGGCCAAAGTCATGATGTATGGTGGAGATCTACTGTATATTTATGAATCCATCTGGTGACAACCACAACATATGGAAGACTATGACTTGGACTGTAAGAGCATGAATTAACCAATGAAATTAAAGAAAAAAATAGATGTGTTGTATGTGTGTGAAAATAAGAGAAAGGAGAAGGTGATAATGCTCAAGAAGTATGGTCAGAAAGTATAAAGAAAGGGGAATGGTTGTATGTCAGAAAGTATGAATCTATATCTCTAGGTTATTGTGGATGTGCATAAAAGTTGGAATCCATGTTTTGGTGATAGTAGCCTATTACACTCTGGTAAATATGATAATGAAAGAAACAGTAGTGAGGTTGGGAAAAATTGTGAAACATCTTGTTAAGTGACATGAATGGAGGGATAAAGAGGGAACAAGACAAGAGAGTTCTGAAAAAGTGGGTTATTTCAGAGATCCATGAGTGAATGAAAATGATGACTGGTGAATATTTGCTTAAAAAAGGGTCCCTTTGTTTTAAGTATGTAGTTTAAACATAAGTCTATTCATATTTATATATTTCAAGGAAATGAACATAAATCCATTTTGTTTTGTTACATGGCTAATTTGTGTATTAAGAAAGACTGAGAGAATTAGTGAAAGATACATGGTGTGAACGTGAGGCAGATTATTTTCTTAGTAGTGTCAGGAGTGGATCTTTGGAAAAAAAATGCATATGGAAGAAAAGGAAAAAAGTGAAAGAAACCAGAAAGAAGATTAAAAGGACTGCAAGAAAGGAAGTATGAGCCCAGTATGAAAAAAATAAATAAAAGAATCTCCCAAAAGTGAAAAGAAAAACATTACAGTGAACTGCATAAGCAGGTCAAGTTATTCTTATAGGAAATAGGAAAAAAAAGATGCTTGATGGAATGATGAAGCAGCAGCAGCTGTGGATGAGGAAAGCAGAAAATAAGAGAATTATTTCTGCAAAAAAATGAGAGAAATATATAATATGCACAGAGACAAAGTTGGAAACATGGAGCTAAAGTGAGCAAGAATAGTTAAAATTAAAGGAGGAAAGAAAATGCATAGTGATTTAGATGAAAATAAAGAATTGTTTTGGAAGTGGATGAAGAGAGCTGAAAAAGAAGACTCCAGGAGAGCAAATGGAATTTAAAATGAAAGTGATGAAATAATTTGGAATATGTCACAGGTTATGTCCAAGCTACTGCAGTAATTCTCTCTCTTGGAATTCAAATGCACTCTGGAGCTCTCATGGAAAAATAAAGAACACAGCTGGAGTACATAAGAAGCTTTATTGCAGTTATAAGTAATCGCAGTAGCAACAAAGATCCACTTCTACAGAGTCTTAAGGAATATAATTTAAATCCTTAGCATCTTTTTCCTGCCCTTTCATTGTAAGGGGTTGTTTCCTGTGTTTTTCTCTACACTCTGCTTACATAAAGAACATGTCTGATTCTTGAGTTTCTTGTTTCCCATTTTGGCAGCTCTGACTTTCAGAGGAAGAACCTGAAGTGAGGAAATGCTGGAAGAAGTATTTTAGACGACTTCATGGGAATGATTGTGATATGTAGAAGAGGGGAATTGAAACAAATACTATAAATGTTAGTGTCTGAAAAAGATGAAATGAAGGTATAAGTGTCTAAGAATGTTGAAAAATGGCGAGGCTGCAGGTGTAGATGATGTAACTGGAGAAACATTAAAAGATGCACGTGGTTTGCTTATGGAGTGGCTGTGTGATTTGTCCATCCTGTCAAATACATTCTTTGGGGAGTCCAGTACACCCTTTTTTCTTTTTGATGAATCAATTTTAATCTCAGATCTGTTGATACCAATTTAACATTTTTAAGGACATGAATCCATTGATGGGGCTTTATTGATTTTCCAGTTCTTTAACCCATGTTTGAAATGCTGCAGAAATATCCATGTTAAAAATATTCTTGAACTTTTGATTAGAAATATGTAACAGGTTTTAATTCTGTTATGGATTCCATCAAGTAAGAGAATATTTTTTAAAAAAATTTAAATGTTAAGCTTTGTTTCTTGGCTTATTTATTTGTACACAAAAACAACAGGGGTGCAAGATTACTTTTAATGAATAAGTGAAATGAGTGCTCAAAAAAATAGCTCTTAGAAGAGGCTTTCAGAAGCGCTGAAAATTACTGAAACTCACTATCTGGCAAGAAGTTCTATAGCAATATTGATTCCTTAGTAAAGTTTTATATTTATTTTGACCATGGAAACAAGTAGATAAATAAGATTTTGTTCAGAGTTTGCCAGAAAAATCCTTTTTGGAAAAAACGAATGTAATACAAGGAAAGTTGTTCTGTTTGCAGTAGTGCAGAAAGAAGGGGGAAAAACGATAATTGAAGAAAAAATTTGATGATGTGGTTCTCTTAGTAAATTGAGAACAATGACCCTTGAAGGACCATAAAGAAAGTGAATGTCAAGCTAATTTATTATTGTTACATTATCTGTCCCAACTTTAAACTTGTCTTACTGAGTTGTTACATCCTTGCCTGATACCAGATGCACCAAACATTAATGAGTATCTGTATAAATCCACCACTGTTAACAGTGCATTATTTTTAAGGTAAACTTCTGTCTCACCTATAATGTATGTTAATTGGCAAAAAGAAATTATTTTTCTGAAGGCTCACAGAGTCCAGTCCCAAACATCCAGTTTACTGAACAGTCTAGTGAACAAACTGAGAACTATACACTAAAAAGAATAAAGCAGGCATTTTCTTGAGAGAGTATGCAGGAAAATCTACTCTGTATGGCAGGTTTGAACTCATCAAACAAGTATGCCAAGGAGTTGCTTTGTGATCCAAAAGATGTACTCAGAATCCCTTGAGACTCTACAGTGGGGTTGATTCTCAGATCACACACACTATGAATTACATGTCACAGGATCCCTTGTGATGCTGGATTACAAGAAGCCCATGACACTTTTATAGCAAGTATCCTGAAGATGTACCTTTCATATCATGTGCTAAAGCTGCTTTGATTACAAAAAGAGCTCATTGGCCTGGGTAAGACATAGAACTTGAGGAAGCAGATGGCTGAAAACATCTGATTATTACTGAGAAAAATATCTCCAGACAGCAACAGAAAAGCAAGGTATTTTCTTTGTGTTTCTTCCCCATGCCACCCTTGCTAATATCGGCCTACTTAGAACGTAGCGTCATTTATACAGGACACTGCTTTTCCAGTTTTCCCTTCCTTATAAAAGTCTCTGCCTCCATGCTTTTGAAACAAGTAGGCAAAAGATGTCTCTAGTTCAGCCTTCTGTTAGTCACTATGCTTATGAAAGCTCACAACTAGGTCATAGAAACAGCTGCTCTCTTAGGTTGTTCTGGAGTTCTTTTCTATATCTCTGATCTGCTTAACGATGTATCTCCTATCCTGAAGAGCAGCCATTAATAGCATTGTTTATACTTTATGAACTTGTGTAATCTCTTTTATAGTCATCTGTGTTGTGGGCATCAAATTCCAAAATTTAATGATGTGCTGTGTGAAGAAGTACTTCCTTTTGTTTATTCTGAGCTTTCCAGTTATTCTGAGTATTCTCTTACACTGTAATATTTTGAGAATGGGAAAATCATTTTCTGTGTATGCTGTTTTTCCACACAATGAAACATGCCCCTATAGCCATCTTTTTTAAAACTGAAAAGCTGCAAATCTTTCTTTATAGCATGAGTTTCTAGCCTCCTAATTCTTTTGATTTTTTTCCTGGCATTTTTGCCCCATCTCTGCAATATCCTTCCTTGAGAACTATACCACGTATTCCAAGGGTAGCTGCATTCAAAAATCTTGCAATATTGGCTGTTTTATTTCCTTTTCTTAACAATAGTTAAAAGGCGGGCGGTTGAGTGAAGGGGACAGTGGAAGTTCAACCATTTAAGAAAACCCCTTTTGAATTCTTTGAAATATATTAGTCAATGAATGCTCTTAGAAGAGCAACTTTTGTAAATAAGGACGACAGAATTCATTCTAGTCACTGGAAACTAACTGCCCTATTCATTGTTTTGTCCTCTAGGAGAGCTAGTTTTTATGCATGTCGGCTTGACAAGAACTTGTATGTGATTGGAGGGAGAAATGAAACTGGCTACTTGTCAAGTGTGGAATGCTATAATTTAGAGACCAATGAGTGGCGTTATGTATCTTCTCTACCACAACCTTTGGCAGCACACGCAGGAGCTGTGCATAATGGAAAAATCTATATTTCAGGTAAGCTGTTTTCTAGATTCCCTTTGATCTACTAAAAATAAAATTGGTTGAACCCAATTTTTATTCTAAAAGCTGTAACTAATGAAGGTGTATTTGATTTGCAGGTGGTGTCCATAATGGTGAATATGTCCCCTGGCTGTATTGCTATGACCCTATAATGGATGTCTGGGCTAGAAAACAAGACATGAACACAAAGAGAGCTATTCACACACTGGCCGTAATGAATGATCGACTGTATGCAATTGGAGGAAATCATTTGAAAGGTCATTTTTAATAGCAAAACACTAAAGTTTTCTGTCTTTTGATCAAAAACTATTTTTTCTGTGTTATCATAGTTAAAAACCTGCCACATAATTTAGTATCATGCCTGAGCCAGCATTTAAAAAAAAAAAAGAAAAATTTATAACTCTACATTAAATAAATGAGTAATGAGTACTTTAGATAATAAAAAAGGGAACTTTCATTACTCAGAATCATGGATGATTTGTCACCCCTATGAATTCATTGTAACAAACAGATTATTATTGACCCAAATTGCCTACAATATTTGCCTCTGTAAATTATTTGTCATCATAAGAAGTTATACAAGAGTTCCACAGAGAAACTATTCCTAGATTTCAAGATGAAATTCTTTAAATATTAAGCTGCAATACATTTACCTGGGGATTTCTGAGTTGGCACAAATAGGATTAATCCAAATTTCTTTATTCATGTTAAATGTTAATTCTAAAAGCATGTATTATGTCTTTGTATTCATAGTGCAAAAGATTTTCTGCTATGATAGTGGAGAACTATATGTAAAATAATTCTGTCTGTGGCAATGTGGCCATAGAAAGTAGAATAACTTTCAATCTTTTATCCACCACCCACCTGAAATCTTGCTCATTGAGATTTAGGGAGAGCTCCATTATGGCCCCAGTGATCATTAACTACTGGAATTTTTTATTATTTAAAACAAGACACAATTTGCAACTCCAGAGCTACATATGCCCCCACAAAAAGTCTTGGATATACCCTCTGGAACTGTTCCAGAAGTTGCCAGCGTATTGTCATTTAATGTGACAGAAGACAGAAATTGTTAAATACACAAAGAATAATAATTGCAACAGTAATTAATTAAATTTAAGTTTAAATTAAAGCCAATCGTGTTTGGCTTTTTTGGCCTGGCTTCTCCCAGTGTTAGAATACTATCCCTGCCATATGTAGCTGTTGACAGAAAAAAAACTCTATTACTAAAATATATTTAAATAAAAGGGTCATTGAGTTTAATCTTTGTAAAGTCAATCCAAGTTTTACTGTTTGTTTTTTTTTAAGAATTTCTAATTTTTGGTTTACTTTGGTTTCATTCAGAGCACTCCATTTCATTTAACGCACTACTAAATCTTGTTAAAAGGAATGCTTTTAATATTGTTCATTCATTTAGAAAAATGAAATTGTGTGTGTGTGTGTTTTGGCAACTATCTAAAAGAAGGTATTTCTTGAATCAGTGTGATGGGTTTGCACTGAAGAATTCAGGACTATAGTACATATATGCAATGATTACATATATGTGTGAATCTTTCTGCTAGCACCTTTTCCTCATGGTAGTGTTCTGTACCAATGTTTTTACAGGGATCTTTGTAATTTTACAATTCCTTGGAAGTGACACTACAACATTTTACATTTCTTTATACACATTAGTATTGCTTGTTTGTTTGATTTGTCTAATAACATTTTTATTTTGCCCTATTTTCAAGGCCACAGAAATCAAGAAGATATACATAATTACATATCTCTTACAAAGCAGACTGTAAAGCATCAGAATATTGTCAGAGATAGAATTTACAAGAAGTTCTTCAGTGCAAATACTATGAAATGAAAAAAGAAGCTTTACTATACGTATTCCTAATTCCTTTAAACCAGGAAATCAAAATCTCAGTGAATGTATTATAGGAGTAGAAAAATCTTTCATATCATATGTTGCTAACAGCCCTAGCAACTGTAGCTGTTAAAAGTCAGTATGAGTTTGCTAGTAGGATAATGGCCAATAATTAAGAATTTGTAGTTCAGTATAATAGCCTGTGATGACGCTAGCTGAATTTCAGAAGAAAATCCAAGGAAAATGTTGCAGTGTTTTATTTTAACAGGCGTGTTCCTCTTATTTTTAACCATTTTAAAAGATTGTCTTTTTATGCTATTGATAAAGTACTTTTTAATAGTGACCATAGTCATTACTTTAAAATAAGTGGGTTCAAATTATTTTATGAATGTGTGATACAGGTTTTTCTCACCTTGATGTCATGCTTGTGGAATGTTATGACCCAAAGGGCGACCAGTGGAACATTTTGCAGACTCCTATTTTAGAAGGTCGCAGTGGCCCTGGATGTGCAGTCCTTGATGACAGCATTTACCTTGTTGGAGGCTACAGCTGGAGTATGGTATGTATCAATTAGAATATGATGTTTTCTAAAACTGGGTCATCTGGTTATAATTTGATAGCATGCTATTTATTTATTTAAGCAATTTATATAGCCACCTATCTCATGGCAGTCACTCTGGGAAGTGCACAGAGGATTATAAACAAGACAATACAAAAAAAACACCCCATCCTAAATAATAATAATAAGTGGTAGTAGTAGTAGTACCAGTAACAATAATAATACATAACTTAGCATACATCTGGGTTCAAAACATTCTATTTTCAATCCATACAGACCAAAATAAACTAATTCACCACCAGGCTGGTTCAGCATCCTGGTCCAACTGCCTGGTAAACATCCAGGTCTTCAATGCCTTACCAAAGGGCAGGAGGGTCAGGGCCATCTGATCTCTGAGGGGATGCTGTTCATAGGGCAAGCAGTGCAACACAACTCCCAGGTACCACAAGATGACATTTCCTAATAGAAGGGACCCAGTTCATAGCCACTCTCCGGTTCTGATGGGGCAAGCAGAAATGTCAGGAGACACAGTCCCGCAAGTCACTTGGCTGCATGCCATGTAGGGCTTTATAAGTGTCACCACCTTGAATTGTACCTGGAAGCTCACTGGGAACCAGTGCAGCTCACAGAGAAGAAGTGTCACATTAGCGTATTGTGAAGCACCTAAAACTGCCCACGCTGCTGCATTTGAGAGCCAGTTTGGTGTAGTGGTTAAGGTGCTGGCCTAGAAACCAGGAGACTCTGAGTTCTAGGCCTTCTTTAGGCATGGAAGCTGGCTTAGGTGACTTTGGGCCAGTCACTGTTTCTCAGGCCAACCCACCTCACAAGGTAGTTGTTGTGGGTTAAACAGGAGGTAGAATTTAAGTATGTTTGCCGCCTGGAATTGGCCAAATATTTTTTTTAAAAAAGTGGGATAAAAATATAATAATAATAATTCTGGAGCAGCTGCAGCTTCTGAATGCTCTTCAAAGGCAGCTTCTGAATGCTCTTCAAAGGCAGCTTCATGTAGAGTGTATGACAATGATCCATCTGGGAGGTGACTAAGGCATGACTTACCATGAGGAGGGTCTCTTGATTCATGAACAGGTGCAATTGGCACACAAAATGGATCTGTGTGAAGGTCCTCCTAACCATGGCTGCCACTTGCTCTTCAAGCAGGAACCATGTGTCCAGAAGAACCCCCAAGTTGCATGCCAACTCTGTCTGGGTATTCCATTCAGAAATAACATGGAAGATCACTGGATCTGGGGGGATCCTCAAAACCCACAACCATGCAGTCTTAACAGGGTTGAGCTGAAGCCTGTTCCTCCCCATCCAGACTCGCAGTGTGCAGACACTGGGACAGAGTTTAGACAGCATCACTTGGTCAGCCCAGGGCAGAGGTGTATAATTGGGTATCATCAGCATACCAATGAGACCTTTCCCCATGTCAATGGATGACTCCAGTGGCTTCATATATGTTTTAAAAACAAGTGGGGAAAGAGTGGAGCCCTGAGGAATCCCAAAAAGCAGGGGCCTTGGGCTCAGTCTCTTTCCATTAACAACACCAACTGAAACCAGCCCTGGAGGAAGGAGAAAATGACCATAATACTGTGCCTCCCACCTCCAACCCCTGAGCTGATCCAGAAAGGTACCATGATTGATGGTATCAAAAGCTGCTGCATGGTATTACCCCCATCCTGAACCCACCAGAAGTAATCAGCTAATGTGATCAGTGCTCTCTCAGTGCTGTAACCTGGTCTGAAATGTGACTGAAAAGATTCCAGATAATCTATTTCTTCTAGGGCCTTCTGGAGCTGCAGCCACTTTCTCAACAACCTTCCTAAAAAGGGAAGGTTGGAGACTGGGTGGAAATTGTTCAGGTCCACTGGGTCCAGCAATGGCCTCTTAAGGCGTGGGTAGTTAACTGCCTGTTTCAAAACAGGCGCCACCACCTCTTCCCATAAAGAAGCATTAACAACTGCATGTCACCTTCTGGGAGGCTTTAACCAACCAGGAGGCTCATGAATCTAAAGCATAGGTAGCCAGACCCTCTCCCTGATGACCCTGCCCACTTTATCATGGCTTCCAGATTCAAACTTTTTTTTTTAGATTTTTTATCCCGCTTTTGTTATTTTTTATAAATAACTCAAGGCAGTGAACATACCTAATATTCCTTCCTCCTTCTATTTTCCCCACAACAACAGCCCTGTGAGGTGAGTTGGGCTGAGAGAGGGTGGCTGGCCCAAAGTCACCTAGCCGGCTTTCATGCTTAAGGTGGGATTAGAACTCAGTCTCCTGCTTTCTAGCCTGGTGTCTTAACCACTAGACCAAACTGGCTCTTTTATCTCTTTTCCCAGATAACCAGGCAAGGTCAAAGTTTCGCCACCCTTATCACCATGAGATCATGCCTAAGAAAAGCTCTCACCCATGCTCCAGCTGGTTCACTTTTTGTCTTCCTCCAGTGGCGCCCTACGCATTTCTTACACCGCCTCGTAACCTGGAGTGCCTCTGTAACCCAGAAAGCTCTCCAGGATCACACAGGTGCAAGGCTGCTGTTGCCTGCTCAGTCCATGCAGCAGCCAAGGCCTCAGTCGAACCATGTATTGCTGTGACTATGACTTCTTGCCAGGAATGATAAGCATCTGAATAAGTTGTTCTCACAGTCCTTGTAATATGGCAAATATCTAAGTGAAATGTAATCTGTTTTGGAAAAATCCTATTTTTAAGCTTTTATTACAGTGAGTATGACATTTGGGAGCAAGGGATGTTCTCTAGTCATAAAGCTTTCAGTCATTCCATGTTGCATGTGCAGAATATATAAGCTTATGCTAGAATTACTGTAATTACTGCATTGGTGTATTCATCCTTTGTTCCCAATAAGCATTTTTGCAAGTTTCCTAAATCAAGCAGCAGTATTCTTTTCTCTATAGGAAGTAACGTTACATTCATCATGTTATCAAAAGGACATCTTATTAATTTCAAGGACCATTGTCAGAGCTGGTATTAGGAATAGTTTTTTGGGGGGTATCTGGCAAGGTAGCAATAACCTGTCTGACCCCTGCTGACCTCTGAGGAGGTACAGCATCAGCCAACTGACTCCTGCCATTCCTCATTGGGCTTCCCACAAAAAGAAGGTAGTGATGTTATTCTGATTTTTTTTTCATAAGTGTTCCTCTAATTATTATAACCAGGTTCTCATTACTTCTCACGTTATCCACTCTCAACCCTAAAATTCCACTGCCATTTTTTAAAAATAGGATCTTATGTCTGGAAGCAAATAGGTTGTATGAACATTTGTTCTGAAGAGTAATACATTGCAGGTTCTTGAACAATCAAGAAAGAGCCTATTCTTTTCTAGTTACCATTATCTCAGTTTTGAATTGATATTTATCAGTTAATTAAACAAGCCTATATTGTATTACAGGGAGCCTACAAATCTTCTACTATTTGTTATAGTCCTGAGAAAGGATCGTGGACAGAACTCGAAGGTGATGTAGCTGAGCCACTTGCAGGTCCTGCCTGCTCTACCGTCATACTTCCTGCATGTGTGCCATACAACAAATAAGTTCTGGAAATACAGAAGAGAACATTGATGCATTCAGGAAAGGAAAGATGGGAGGCGTAATTATTTTAAAGAATAGTTCTTTGGACCACAGACCGCAAGATCCTACTCCTACACCTGCATTTATGATTTTTAAAAAGGACTAAGCAAACTCCCATCTCAGATGAATTGGTATCTTGTCAGACAAGTAGGTTAGACGCATGGAACACTGCACATGTTGACAAATGGCCATTTCAGATTGATCTTTTCCCTGCTGCCGACCCATATATTGATACTAAATTTAAAGAAAATGAACAAGAACATTATTGTGCATTCTGTTTTACTGCATGGGATCTGTGTTGAAGTCATGATGATATTCACTTGTAATTCAGAATTGAGGTACTGAAAAGCACTCAGTTGCAGAATGGTCTCCTCCATTTCAGTTGTAATCCATGGCTGCTTTACATACTCTGCAAGCAACAAACATCAGAAAGAAGACTGTCAGAGGTAATGATGTAATGCTTCTGTTGCAAACAAATTGGCTGTCCCATTGTGCACTTTGCCCTAATGTTCCCATAATTAAGAATTGAAAAAAAGTGTGCTTTCAGTTACAGCAGCTTTCAGGATCTGTGCCAATCTTTAATATTATTTGCACTGATATAAATCCAAAATAATTACTCCAAAAGTTCACGGATTCTGGTTTTCTTTCTTTCCATAGCATATAAGCATGTACTGTTCAAAGTGTTTTAAAAAAGAAGTTTTGATTATTGTTCAAAATGTTCTTATAATTATAAATGTTTTAATTATTTTGCCAAAATGGTAAAATGTTCTTCAGTTTTCATTTCCTAGGACAGAATTTAAGTGCAATGCTTTTTTTATAAGATTAGGATTTTGTGATATATAATATTAGCAAAGATTGGCAAATTTCCTAATCTATTAACTTTGAAATAATTATACACTAGCTTTATACTAGGGTAAAAAAAAAAATACAGGCCTAACTCGTGAGAGCTAATATACACATAGCTAGCGTATATTCTCAAATAAATCCAAATACACTTTGCAGCTTCAAGAGCAAAGCAAAACCGAACTGAAAGTAAGGCAGATATTGAGGATAAACATGCAGTTGTAACCTTCCAGAGAGGAAATGCAATGTAGAAATATTTGGGCAGAAAAGTGCAGAAACAACATACCTCCTGAAGTCTTCATGTTCTTTATAATAAATTGTTCTCTTTGGAACCATTCTTTAAAAATTGGCAGTTGATTACATGCCTTTGTTTAATGTCTGTTTAAGCTGTATAATATGCACACACACATACACACACTCTAAACTTTGTGGGCAGTATATGCAGAATTCAAGTCAGCAGAGACTGCAGAATTTTTGCTATACTTCCTTTCAACTATTGTGTGTCAGGTGCCATCCCTGTCATTTTAGATATTTAGATGTGAGTGCAACAAATATTATAATTAAATTTTAACTATAATATTTTAAGCTTGGGGCTGAATGCTTGTAAATCTGCATTTCAGAATGGAAATAGATGTGATATAAAAACGTAGTGGCTCCTCTAAGCTATAAGCAGTGAATCAGATGCTGGGCTTTGGTCTGCCTTTCCCCCATTCTTCAAATGGGTGGTCTGTTCCTTTTTACATTAAAAAGAGTTCATGAAAGTGTACACAAAAGATATCTTTCTAATGATGAAAACAAGCAGAAAGAGAAGTTGGGAAGAACATACAGAAGTTAGAAAGCTGCTTTATATAAAATCAGACCACTGGTCTATTTTGTTCTCTATTATCCATGCTGGTTAACTAACCCTACCAAGAGATGCAAAGGATCTGTATCCAACTTATATCTTCAAACTGTAGTGCTGAGATTGAGCTAAGGCTCAAAGACTCTTGAAGACTCTTGGAAATAAGCAAGAAGCTCACTTATTTCTGACTGTCTTCAGTGTTTAACATACAATAGCTCATGCATGGCAAGGAGGTCAGTTTTCACTGACAAATGTTATCTTTTTTTAAAAAAATTGTTTGGAACATTGGACGGAAGAAGAGTCTCTTCTAGCATTACAGCTTCAGATTCCCTGTCCCCTGTCCCAGCACTCAATGTTTGGACTGAACAATGAGCACTGCCACAAAAAGTTCAATTTTGATCTCTACCTACTTTCAGATTTCCTGCTCCATTTCCCTATTCCAGTGTTTTGATGTCCCATCCCCTAACTAATGCTCAGCATTCTCAGGCCATCGAGCATTCTTGGTCTTTGTTTGGCTTTTTGACAAATTAGGGGTTTCAGTGGCAATCAGATACATTCAGGAAGCTCGCAAAAGAAAGGGGAGACCAGTAGTTTCCTTCTATTGTTACTGCCCAATATTTGAGCTTCAATCTTCTGAGCACTCAACTCAGCAGCTAGATCTACTTTTAGAGGGGAAAATGCAATACGAGCACAGTTCCAAAATGGCTACGTTTGTCCTCGCTACTAGGTTTATATACATATTTTCTTAGAAATAATTAATAGGAATTTAGACTCATTTATATTTTGTTCGGGCTTTAAGCAATGAAATTCCTTTCTCCTATTCTTAAGGGTTGGATTAAAATGCAGCAATGCAAGGAAAATCTTGCACTGCTGGAGTCAAGATATAATCCTATGCCTGGTTGAGGCAACTGGCTTTGCCTTGCTTGCTAAGAATCCCATATCTATGTTAGACTGAAAGACAGGACCATTTCACATCAATGCTGTACAAGAATTTTGGGGATGTGTTGCTTCTATTATTTCTTCCCTCCACTGGAACCAACTGAGGGCCTTTGCACTATGCAGTTATATTGCCTAGGACTCAGGAAGAGTAGAGTAAAATTGGGATTGAGTCATAATATAAATAAATAGATACATCTTGACTTTCTTAGGACGCTATAAATGTGCATCTCATTTCAGCAGCTTATAAACTCAAGCCATAGATTTTACTTCTGAACCACAGTGTTCAATACAAATCCTAAATTCATGTAGATTAGCACCGTTTCTGGGAATTCAGTAAACTCGTGGTATGTCCGTTTCAAGGTCTAGCTTGTAATCTGTATGAATATTGTATATTCAAAAATGCAAGGCAGTACATAAGTTCAAATGGGACACAAAGGTGCAACATAGAAATAGGCAGAATAAAAGAAGTAATTCATAGATAACATTCCATCAGATTTGGACTACTCCAAAAATAATTTTTTAAAAATGCATATTAAATGTCTTCTCATATCACTATGTCATTGTTATTATTACTACAAGAATATACCTGTAGTTGTTTTGCTAATGTCAACTCCACTAATAGTGTATAACTTCACCAAAATTGGTCTTACCAATGTAGCAGATCATTTGTTGAAGGAATGGTATCTAAAGGGAAAAAAGGGAAAACAATAACATTGTTAATAAGTTCCTGAAGATGAAATGTTTATCCTGGAACTTCATTCCATCTTTGTTTATGTTGTGGAATCTCTGATAGGTTGTATTTATTTGTGTTATTCAATTCAAAGAATTCTTTGTAAAATAGTACATTGTGCAATCATCACTTGGGTGAAGGGATGGTATTTAGAAATATATATCTGTATATATAAATATGTGAAAATGAAGCCTGTCACAAACATTACATTAAAGAATATTTTATGGCTTTCAAAAAAGCAGGGTGTCCACCACTGAACATTGTCATGTGCCACTGTTAAAATGCCACTTTAAAGCGGGGGAGGGGGTCTTGTCATTTAAAATTCTTTTTTAAGACAAATATAATTAAAGAATTTATGAGTATTATATGTAAATCTTTTTAACTCTCTGGAAGGCATGACCAAGGACATCATACAAGACACCAACAGTGTAAATTTTGTACAGTATTATGCGTGTGTAAATGAAGCTTGCTTGTAGGGTGAGGGGACTTTAAATAAAATCTTATGTACTAACATGCCTGTCTGACAAATCTCTGCTTAAGAATGTTTAAATTATCCATTATTAATTTTTTCAAAATTGCTTTCATCAGTTAGATACATAAAAATCTGACCATTAACCACAATCATTTTATATTGTCTCTTTGGCCTGAATGCCTATATAGAAATGCCAGATTTTTATTTTTTTTATTTTTTCGAAGTATGTATGATATTTTGAACATCTTGATTTGAAAGGCCAATTCTTTTAAAGATGTTTCTTTGTAAGTGAAAAGCTGGGTTTTTTAAAAAAAAAATAAACAATATAGTTGTATATTTAATCATTATCCTATGCTTATTAAAAACTGTTGGGGTGTGAGAAGAGAAGATGAAAGAAAGGAAAGGAACTTAACTGGGCATTTTGTATTGTGTTTTGTTCCAGGTTTCTAAATTCACGACAGCTAAAGAAATCTTAGTAGTATTAGAGGTCAGAGTAGTTAGTGGGAGGGGAAACTAATGAATTCTAGAGTGCTTGTAATGCCATAAATGATTCTGTTAATCTGCAGCATAGATGTTGATCAGTGGAACTGAATTCAGCTCCCTGAACCTTGTCAGATTTATTCTGTGCATGTCGGTGTTCCACACCAATTACAGATTTTAGAAGAGTCTCTCATGCAAAACTCTGCGCCCTAATATTTAAGCCAACTCAGATGTCATTGAAATTAAAATCTAGCTGTGGAAAATCTCTGTGATCCTGATATATGAAAATCCAAATAAATTATTTGTTCACAGAAATGAAAAATAACTTCAGCAGGAAATTTCAGAAATTACTTATGCAGGATTAATCCAGTTCAATGAATGCATCTTGCATTGATTAATAAGGCATCCATGAATTGCAAAATAAAACTACAGAGGATGTGCTGGGACATTGTCTTTTGTGTCCTTTATTGAAACTAAAATAGAGTGCATATTCTACAAAATACATAATTATTCATGTATTTTAATTCTAAAGGATTGTATGGCTACAGTTGCATTATTACTGCATTGGCATGGTTCTGATCAACTGTATTATTAGATTTAATTGTTTTACTCTTCTGAAAAAACTGAATGAACCTTTGTGCAGACCAATGACTAACCAGGGTACAACTGAGTTCATTTGCTTCCCTTTTGCAGTTTCAAATATGATGGTTTTTTTCTGTTCCCTCCTACTTCCCACTGTTTTGCTTCCTAATTCACTTCATGAATAAACACTATACAGTAATCTTAATTGAATAATAGTTTGAAGTATGACTATTGAGAATGATTATTTGCTACTTTCTATTGAGACAGCTGGGAGATAGACATTTCTTCCTTTCTAAGGGAGAAAGTCTGAGGGATTTGACTGTATCCTAAATCCTGACCATCACTATGCCTTGGAAGGGGTGAAGCTACACCTTATAGGATACAAGGATATCATTGCCTCCCTTCCCCCAATTTTATTTCCTAAAAGTATAGCATTGAATAGAAGCTTCTACTGATTTCATACAGACTGAAATTTAAGGCTTTGCTTTCTAGGCATTACAGCCTTTCTCTCTGAGTAGTAACAGCATGGGAAGTGAAGGATTCTAAGAGTGACTAAATTACTTAGTTGAAGGCACCAGTGCCAAGATTTTGCTCTGAATGCAGTAGTTCAGAAGGACTTCATTGGACTGTGTATTGAGCTCAGCTGAACACAGAGTGAAAGAAGGCAAGCTTTGTGGATAAGTTTTATAGGACTGGATTCATGTTGGCTCATATAGGATTCATGTTGGCTAAATTATGCTCCAGGTCCAATGAAACTACAGGAGGATGGGTTGCTGAATACATCACTTGGCGAAGCTGTGAACCCTGAGTACTGCTTACAGATTTGGATGATAGACTTCTTCCTATATCCATTTTCCTTAGTACAGCCCATAAGGCATCAGGACCAAAGGGCATTTGAGAACAGGACATCTTCCTTGGAATTTACAATTCTTGCCCATATTTTATCACTATTTTGTCTTTTACTAAACACCATCCCTGAAGAAATATCAATTGTAAGTAAGTCACACAAAAAGATTTAGAGGAGCAAATTAGTTATTTAGATTTGTCAGGAAATGAGATGGTCAGTCTTTAGAATGATTTTTACCTTATATTTATTTTAAAAAAAAGATCCGGGGAGGATGACAGAGTAGATTTTAAAATAGATGGAAGCCTTGCAGCTGGGCTTGGGTACAAGATATTGGGACTACTGCAATCAAGAACATTGAACCCAACATCAGACAGTAATAACCTACTAGTCTTGATGCTTGCTTGCTACCTCCATAATCCAGGTGACAGGTTTTGAGTATCACCTGCTAGTGAGCAGCATCAAAGGAGTGATATCACCTTCCTGTCCGTCTTTGTCTAGCTCTGAAACACATGAGTTGGCCACTGTGGGACAGACTGCTGGATGAGCTGAGCTATGGACCTGATAGAGCAAGACTTTTCTTTTGTTCACATACTTTTGCTCTACCAATACTAAGCACATCAGAGGAACAAGAGAAGCCTAGGAATCAGACAGCAATACTGATATATGCAAGCTTGCAGCTGTTGGAAACTGAAGTTTGTTCAGTTGTTACAGCCAACACAGGTAGAGAAGGATCAGAACCTTATGTACCCCTAGGACGAGGCATACACAGTAAGTATGGAAAGAACTTCACCAAAAAAAGCAAACTTTTATGAAATATGCGCATAGATGCTCATAAAATACATTGTAGGAGGAGAGCACTGTTAATCTAGGGTAACCAAAAATCAGGAATCCGGTAAGTATATGCCTTTTAATGAAACTGGTTAGTCTGAAAAGTTATCAGACTCATGCTCATATAACTAACTCAGTTTCTAGGTTTTGTTTTGGTTTTAAACTTTAAATTTCCTCATGGCTTTGCCTAGAGCAATATCTTAAGAGGCCATTTTCTCAATAACCCTGTTTTGATAAAATGTCACTGCATAACTTGTTGAAAAGATACAAGCAGTTGCTGAAAGAATATAGTCTTCCTTGAGTCAATCTCAACTCTGGATAGCACTGTTCTTGGCATCACTACAGAAGTGGGTTCCCTTCAAAATATTTTTCAACTTCCAGTCTAGTCTAAAGTCTTGGGAGTTCCTAGTGGTCTCCCATCCCAGTACAATTAGGTCTGACTCCTAGATCAAACAGATGCTGCCATCTGCTTGATAGTTTCAGAATATTTTCTAGTTCATTCAAGCACTGTACAGTGAAACAGAAGTTCTAGTATTCACCAATAAGCCTCATCCCTATGACCAATTACAAGAGACCAAAACCCAGTAAGTAGTCTATATCTTCTCATGTTCTTTCCTGGCCTGTTGTGACTAACCTCTCTCTTGTCATTAATTTCATTAATGGAACTCTATTAACTGCATCTCTTGATTGCTTTGTAATGTGCTTGTTGAAAAGCAGTTTCTCGGCACATTCCAAAAGGGTTAGTGCATTCTCTCAGTAACTGCACCCTGAAATGTGCTCTCCCCTGAAATTCATGACCCACCTATTAACCTTTTCTAGGCAGTTGCTGAAGCCCTTATTCTTTGTCTAGGCCTTCCCTAGATGAATGGTTGCATGAACAGTTTTGATTTTATTTTTCTTTCCCACCCCACCTGTGAGGGCTGAAGCCAGCAAAGTACAAAGAGTCAGAAATCAGACAAAACCATTATCAAAACACTGTGCAAGTGCTCTTGCTGAGAAACAAGCAATAAAAAGTTCATTACTATGTAAGGCTGGAAGAAAGAGACATAGGGTTTAATCCTGGAGCTGATCTAGAAGCATTCCTAGGTTCTGCAGGATTTCTGATTCTCACGAATATAAAAGCTTGTTTTGCATCTGCAGTAAAAGCAGCTAATCTCTCTGAAACTCATCTGAATCTGCCACTGAGAAGCTCACGAGGGCATCTTTGTGTTTCTAGAGAAATACATTGCCTGCCCAGTGACACTTGGATACTACCTCTTTAAATGAACATGTCACTTTCATGCCCTTTTAAACTTGTTGGGTTTAATTACTCTATTACAAATTGTTCCAAGATTTACAATGGGAAGTAGTATACAAATATATTAAATAAGTAGTAAAATAAATATAAACCAGAGTCAGCTGTTGCTTCTTGCCCTACCCACCCTGGGATGTATTAACACAGTATGAGTTATGTTTTAGAAAGTACATTTTTGAAAGAAATCCTTACAAGGAAGCATTGTGGCAAACAGTAGAACAAACAATACAACATGAGGTTTGGCATTGCACATTTTCATTAAGAGCAATTTGGCAAAACAGAATATAGAGAAAAATGTGTGTGTGTGTGTGTGCGTGTGTTTTAATTTTGTATTAGGACTATTGGATTAAATGAGAATCTACAGGTGATGGAGAAGGATTCATTGTCTTATTCATTAGGTAATGATCACAAATGCTAAACCACTGAATTGTATTGGCAGAAATATCAGTGTGAATTGTAAAGTAGTTGCAGCAGGTATTCCCATTATTTGGAGTGCTACAGCTAGTGCTGCTGAAGGCTCAAAGTAAGAAAAATGAACATAAGTTGTGAAATATATCATGGAATTTGACAACGTTTATTGCTGATAATAATAGCTTGGTTTTTGTATCCTATTGAATTGTGTCATGTGTCAGTGGATGGAAGGGATTTCTAAGCAGCTTCATCAAAAAAACTATATTTCCAAAACAAACTAGACCCAAACTAGGTTCTTTTCATGTGGTCAACCCTGGAATTCTTGGTTTAAAGGGGGAAATGTGGGTGGTGGAATACAAAAATGGAAGCTGAATCGGGGTCTCTTCTGATATATGGAAACGTTTACTTCTTTGTTCTTCCTGGAATTGCTTTTCTCCTTTCATCAATTTGCAGTGCAATTTTTGACACTGACAACCTTTTGTTTGGTAAAGATTTTCTTGTATGAGAAACAGCACCCTCCCAGCAGATTCCTATAAATATGATCACTGGATTGAAGTCACGGAATATCTTCCAATTGAAAACAAGATTCAGTGCCAATATTTAGTGAAAGACTAATCATATATTTATTCTACAACTACAACCACAAACAAAATGAATATTCAAGACTTCCACTAGCATTAGTTCTGTTTAGTAGAATTTACTTTCCTACATACCCAAGTTGTACGAAATATTAAAATTATGGATTATGAAAATGGCTAAGTTCAAATCTTCCAATATTTTTCCAAACTCTACAATAATGTGTAATACTTCTGAACTACTGTGCAATATATACAACACTATTTAGCCTTAGAATTCATACTTTAATATCACTTAATACTAAAATGAAATTATATATTCCATCGGACAGTATGTAAATTGTAATTTATGTAAGGCAGTGTGTAAATTGATTATCTATTAAAATATGTTTATCACATTTTTCTACTTAAAAAGCACTCAGAAAAACTGGATGCTTGTTTTACCTGATTATTTATGTTTGCTTTATAAAGGTACCATTTTTTTGAATATTACATTACTGGAACTTGTATAATATAGTAGGAGAAAAAAGCGTTTTTATAAAACACTTTACAGCTGTTTACATGTTTATATAAGCTATCAATATTTAGATTGATTACATTAAAAATGGATAATACTTCTATACCTGTTGGATGGGCTCCTCCTGTGCTGTTTTTGTTGCAATGCAGGACAAACCTCCCGCTGAATCCCAATTTATAAAGCAGGGATGGGTAATCCTTTTGAACCAATGAGGTTTTTTTTAAATGTTGAGAGCTCAACATTGTTGGGGCTCTCAACAAATTGTTGCCATGTTGAAAGCTGGCTTTTCATAAAAGAGCTATGGTGATAGACACAAGCCACAGAGTTGCCAGAAAGCAAACTGGTGAGGATATTCCCTAATATTCCATGTACCTACCCACCATACCTTCCCTTGGATACTGTCAATCATTCCATCTTAGCTTTGCCTTTTTTTTTTCTGGAAAGCCATGGTGCGGGGGCACGGAGGGGCATTTCCAAAAAAGCACAGTCTGCAACCACCACAAGGCCCAAGAGGGTTCCAGTAGCATTCTTATAGATAAATACGGTAGTTAACGCTAATGCTTTGCTTTGTAGCATGCTGGCTTTCCTTTTTTAAAAAAAGTCAGATGAATAGAGGGCCTGGCAAACCTCAGGAGAAGAACTACAGGCACCATGAAGTCAAAAAGAAAAATAATTGCATAATATCAAAAAAGAAAGAGGTGGTCAGGCATAAATACATAGAAACAGAATGCTTGCCTGACATCTTTACCTTTCCTTATTGACTGAAAAAGATGGCAGTACTGGGGCTATTTATACCATATGGTTGCATTAGTGTAATTCCAGGAAAAGTAGGCTCTACAGAGGAGAGTAATATTTCTCTTAGTTTTAATTTATAGACATAATGTGAGAGCTACCTGAAGTTTTTTCTCACCCAAGAATTCTATACACCATCTCAGACACTGGCAAACTGGAAAGGTAAGAGATAAGGTTAAACAGAACTTAACCATCTCCTTCCTGAAGGTGGTGTCTGGGTTATGTGCAAGGAAGTGAAGAGATTTTGCATGTCCAGCTTCAGAGGGACATCACTTTGGAAGCCCTGGAAAGGTACAGTAACAGGAATGTTTTCCTGGAAAATTCTAACTCAGCCCCAAATCCTTGTATCCCATCAATAACTCTGGCCTGGGGAGAGGGGAGAAGGGAAGAACAAGGGAATTAAAAAACTGTTCTGTGCAGGGAGAGAGTGTTATTTTAGTTGTATTCTCTCCTTTGTCTCTCCTAATATCTATAAAGTTCTCTTTTCCTCACTAAGTTCTCTTTTCTCTTCTGTTGAATATCCTTACGTAGATGAAACATGGAATTATATTGTAACATATTACTTAATAAATCCATCCAATCCTGTTTAGTTTATTGGACAGTGGTTCTCTCATGCCACTTTTGTTCTCCTTACTGATGACTGTCTGAATTGCTTCATCGTTGTTTGATAGAGTCATCCTTACTGCCAAGAAACTTTCTGCCAACATACAAAGCAAACAGGGAAAAATGAGAAAGGAAAGAATGTGAGGACTTCAAGGAGACA
Organism: Python bivittatus; assembly: GCF_059951505.1. Taxonomy (NCBI): domain Eukaryota; kingdom Metazoa; phylum Chordata; class Lepidosauria; order Squamata; family Pythonidae; genus Python; species Python bivittatus. Next base: position 40,101,283 of record NW_028277113.1, on the reverse strand, counting down.
GTGAGTGACTTAGTGCAAAAAGAGTAAATTTTGTCTGCATATTCCAACAGTAAGGGCATTCCACACATCTCCAGAATGCACTAAGTGGTGCAGTAAACCAATAAATTAGAAGAATGTAAATGTTTTGTGGGAATTGCACACAAGGGAAAATGCTTCCTCATCCTCATATTTGTTTTCATACAAATCATTACAGAACTGGTACTACTGGTACAAAGCTGAGTAAGACATCAAAACCAGTTATAGAGATTACCATAAATTGCAAAATTACACTAGTATCCTTCTGCCTATAAAAATAATTCTGATAAAAATGTCAAAATGATAACTTGACAAAACCTAGCCTTAGGTAATTTCTTCTTTCAGTTCTAATACTCTAATTTTTCTAATTTAATATAAATTCAGTCTAATAAGAGTTAAATAAGATGATTTAACTTTTATCAGACTGAATTTATATTAAATGACTAGTAAACTTTGATAATACTTTTTGTAATTCTCACAAACCTTCTGCAGGATAAACATTTGTATTCACTCATTATCTAACAGTATAGTCCTATTCTGCTTCTGTCTGATGGGCAGAACAACTCATGCCTTTATCAATTGAACACAAGTTTTATGCCATGGGGGGGGGGGGGGAAGTAATTAGCCCAGGAGTTGTTTTGTTTTGGGTTTATTCTGGAGTTGTTCATTGCCAGAATGAGCCATCTTTTTGCTCCTGTGTTGTTTTGTCTAACTATAAGGAAGTCTGCTTAGTATCTGACAGTTTGGGGACACACTTTCTGCCTTTGTACAGTTGGTAAACTTTGGACTACTTCATAGTACATCCTGAAGGCCACTATCAAGAGGAAAAGGCCAAATTTATAACCAGCAAGCGGGGGTGAGAGGATTGTTTCTTTCTAGTTCAAAGTGTAATTAAACTACACCCATTGAAGGATGCCATTATTGTCCTAAGTAGGCTGGGCAAATCTATTAATTTTAGAAGACATATTATTTAAGCTGAGGAGTTAATCTACACTGGCTTAGCAAAGCCACTGTCCTGTAATAAATGGGTCTAAGTTAGCAGCTCCATCACATAAGTGGAACAGTGTCAATGTAGGACGAGTGTTTTTAGTATCCTCAGAGGCCACTTGCACCTCCCCTACTACTACAAAGTTATATTTGCAGATGTTTTAATGCGACACAGCCCTCCAGCTACCTTGGCAGATGTGATTCAGACCAACCAAATAGCCAAGCATTAGGCAGCAATAAGAGTATAGACACCAGAGTAGTCACATTTCAGCCCAAACAATGACCCAGTGAAATCAAGATCAATTGAGGATAGAACTGCAGTTCCTTATATTGAATGAATGAATACTATCCTCACATTTAATTAGATGATTCCAACTAATTAAACTCTGAACTGAAAATGGTAGGAAAAAGTACACTTGATTCAAGAGAATAGAGGACCAGTGGAAAAGTAGTGTCATTTGTCCTACAATCCTAGAAAATAACCTTTCCCAACATAAACACTTTCCAGATATGTAGACTTCAGTATTCACAATTCCCAGCCAAAATGGTGATTACTGAGAATTTTAGAAGGTAAGGTATGGCATCCAGATTGGGGAAGGTTATCCTAGGGCTTTTGTGCATTTCCAGAACATATTCCAGAATTTGGCAAACAACTATAATAGGGCAATGGATAAATTTAGATACACCTCAATCAGCTTTCAGTAGAGAGATTTTGTTCATGATTGCTTTGAAATTCACCCAACAACTATACTATTCACTAAACAAAACTATTTCTAGTGTTGCTGTTTTGTTCACATACCTATGATCCCCACTCTTTGTACCCCTAATGAATTATTCTTCATACTGGGAATCAAAACAAGGGCCATGGATTTTTTATTAGAATTTTATAATCACCATTTTGCCATTTCACCTTCCACAAGGACAGTGGAATAAACCCTAATGGCTGAGCCACCTCCCCTATGTCCAGTCATTGAGAGAGTAATAAACCAAGTGATCAAACTGAAGTACAAGGAGTTTTATAGTAGTTTGCTAAGAAAATAACCAGAACAATTGGCAAGCATCCAAATTAGCAATGTAGGAGGCATTGCTGAATGGGATGGGGGAGTTGGAAGAACACTTAGACTAAGGACATTGGCTATGCTAGACACTCTAACTAGCAATCACATCACTTGCACTAGGAATGTAAGGCTTTTATGTGACTACTTCAGTAGTCTTTGGTTAGCATTTGAAGCTCAAACCTCCTGTAGGCTGAGCTTGCACTCTTGCATTCAATTAAGTATTGAGGACAATGTTAACTTGCTTGAAATACTTAGAAAATTTTAATTAAAATGATAAAAAGCAGCTCCAAAAGGACTCCCTTTTATCATAAGTATATATGGCTTGGATCCTTTGATCCAATCGATGAAGCATCGTATGGAATATTATGTACTGAGGTTTTGGAGTGAGGGGATACAATGGCCTCCTTGTAAGCTCTGCTTAGATCTTCTTCAGACATAAGCAATATACATAGTCCTTACACATGAGCAGACAAAACAGGAATGAATAAGCACACTTGTTGTTGTTTAGTCGTTAAGTCGTGTCCGACTCTTCGTGACCCCATGAACCATATTGCGCCAGGCCTTCCTGTCCTTCACTGCCTCCCTGAGTTTGCTCAGTTTCATGCTCATTGCTTCAGTGATGCTATCTAACCATCTCATCCTCTGCCGTCCTCTTCTCCTTTTGCCTTCAATCTTTCCCAGCATCAGGGTCTTCTCCAAAGAGATCTCTCTTCGCATTAGGTGACCAAAATATCTGAGCTTGAGCTTCATTATCGATCCTTCCAATGAGCAATCAGGGTTGATTTCCTTTAAGATTGACTGGTTTGACCTCCTAGCAGTCCAGGGGACTCTCAAGAGTCTTCTCCAGCACCACAGTTCAAAGGCATCAATTCTTCGGCGCTCGGCCTTTTTTATGGTCCAGCTCTCACAGCCATACATTACTACTGGAAAAACCATAGCTTTGACTATGCGGATCTTTGTCGGCAAGGTGACGTCTCTGCTTTTTAATATGCTATCTAGGCTTGCCATAGCTTTCCTCCCAAGGAGCAAGCGTCTTTTAATTTCATGGCTGCAGTCTCCGTCTGCGGTGATCTTGGAGCCCAAATAAATGAAGTCTGTTACTGCTTCCATTTCTACCCCTTCTATTTGCCAGGAATTGATGGGTCCAGATGCCATGATCTTAGTTTTTTTAATGTTGAGTTTCAAGCCAGCTTTTGCACTCTCCTCTTTCACCCTCATCAAGAGGCTCTTTAGTTCTTCTTCACTTTCTGCCATTAGGGTGGTATCGTCCGCATATCTGAGGTTGTTGATGATTCTCCCTGCAATCTTAATTCCGGCTTGTGATTCTTCCAGCCTGGCATTTCTCATGATGTACTCTGCATATAGGTTAAATAAGCAGGGTGACAGTATACAGCCTTGTTGTACACCTTTCCCTATTTTGAACCAATCGGTTGTTCCATGACCGGTTCTAACTGTTGCTTCTTGGCCCGCATACAGATTTCTCAGGAGACAGGTAAGGTGGTCTGGTATTCCCATCTCTTTAAGAATTTGCCACAGTTTGTTGTGATCCACACAATCAAAGGCTTTTGCATAGTCAATGAAGCAGAAGTAGATATTTTTCTGGAACTCTCGTGCTTTCTCCATGATCCAGCGAATGTTGGCGATTTGATCTCTAGTTCCTCTGCCTCTTCGAAACCCAGCTTGTACATCCGGTAGTTCTCGGTTCATGTATTGCTGAAGCCTAGCTTGTAGGATTTTGAGCATAACCTTGCTAGCATGTGAAATGAGTGCAATTGTGCGATAGTTTGAGCATTCTTTGGCGTTGCCCTTCTTTGGAATTGGAACGTAAACTGACCTTTTCCAATCCCGTGGCCACTGTTGCGTTTTCCAAACTTGCTGGCATATTGAGTGCAGCACTTTAACAGCATCATCTTTTAGTATTTTAAATAACTCAGCTGGAATACTGTCATCTCCACTAGCTTTGTTGTTAGCAATGCTTCCTAAGGCCCACTTGACTTCACTCTCTAGGATGTCTGGCTCAAGGTCAGTGATCACACCAGCGTGGACATCAGGGACATTAAGATCTTTCTTGTATAGTTCTTCTGTGTATTCTTGCCACCTCTTCTTAATCTCTTCTGCTTCTGTTAGGTCCCTGCCTTTTTTGTCCTTTATCATGCCCATCTTTGCACTAAAGGTTCCTTTCATATCTCCAATTTTCTTGTAGAGATCTCTAGTCTTCCCCATTCTATTGTTTTCCTCAATTTCTTTGCATTGTTCATTTAAGAAGGCCTTCTTATCTCTCCTGGCTATTCTCTGGAAATCTGCATTCAGTTGCTTATATCTTTCCCTTTCACCCTTGCTTTTCGCATTCCTTCTTTCCACAGCTATTTGTAAAGCCTCATCAGACAGCCATTTTGCTTTCTTGCATTTCTTTTTCTTTGGGATGGTTTTAGTTGCTGCCTCCTGTACAATGTTACGGACCTCCGTCCATAGTTCTTCAGGCACTCTGTCTACCAAATCTAATCCTCTAAATCTATTCATCACCTTCACTGTGTACTCACAAGGAATATGATCTAAGTCATACCTGAGTGGTCTAGTGGTTTTCCCTACATTCTTCAATTTAAGCCTAAATTTTGCAGTAAGAAGCTCATGATCTGAGCCACAGTCAGCTCCTGGTCTTGTTTTTGCTGTCTGTATAGAGCTTCTCCATCTTTGGCTGCAAAGTATATAATCAATCTGGTTTCGGTATTGACCATCTGGTGATGTCCATGTGTAGAGTCGTCTCTTGTGTTGTTGGAAAAGAGTGTTTGCTATGACTAGCTTGTTCTCTTGACAGAACTCTATTAGCCTTTGCCCTGCTTCATTTTGTACTCCAAGGCCAAATTTGCCTGTTATTCCGATTACTCCTTGACTTCCTACTTTAGCATTCCAATCCCCTATGATGAAAAGGACATCTTTTTGGTGCTAGTTCTAGAAGGTGTTGTAGGTCTTCATAGAAGCGGTCAACGTCAGCTTCTTCAGCATCAGTGGTTGGGGCATAGACTTGGATGACTGTGATATTGAATGGTTTGCCTTGGATACGCACTGAGATCATTCTGTCGTTTTTGAGGTTGTACCCCATTACTGCCTTTCCCACTCTCTTATTCACTATGAGTGCAACTCCATTTCTTCTAAGGGTTTCTTGCCCACAGTAGTAGATATAATGGTCACCCAAATTAAATTCACCCATTCCCGTCCATTTCAGTTCGCTGATTCCCAAGATGTCGACGTTCAATCTTGTCATCTCATGTTTGACCACATCCAGCTTGCCTTGGTTCATAGATCTTACATTCCAGGTACCTATACAATATTGTTCTTTACAGCATCGGACCTTCTTTTCGCTTCCAGATACATCCACAGCTGAACGTCCTTTCGGCTTTGGCCCAGCCGCTTCACTCTTTCTGGAGCTACTTGGAAATGCCCTCCGCTCTTCCCCAGTAGCATATTGGACACCTTCCGACCTGAGAGGCTCATCTTCCGGCATCATATCTTTTAGCCTTTTAACATTGTCCATGGGGTTTTCTTGGCAAGGATACTGGAGTGGGTTGCCATTTCCTTCTCCAGTGGACCACATTTTGTCAGAACTCTCTGTCATGACCTGTCCGTCTTGGGTGGCCCTGCACGGTATAGCTCATGGCTTCACTGAGTTACGCAAGCCCCTTCGCCACGACAAGGCAGTGATCCATGAAGGGGATAAGCACACTACCACCACTCCATTGTTTTCATCACCCACAAATGTAGCTGTAGAAAGGACAGAGCCTCCTCTATCTATCAAGGTCCTCCATGAGATTCAGAACCCAGATTTTCTAGAGTTCAGAACTGCATGGAGAGCCTCCACAGATGTTTGTTTGTTTGTTTATTTGAGTTCTGTATGGCTGCTCATCTTAAGAATACAATTCTGAGTGGCTCACAACAGCAATAAAAAACAAACAAGAAACAAAAAACGGGTGCCTTAGTCATCCTCCTTCGATGCATCCAAAAGAACCATCCACAGGCTCCTACCTCACCTTATCACAGCACTTGGGGGAACAGCCAGCTCTTTTCAGCCTTCTGGAAGGCTAAGAAGGAGGAGGTCTGCCAAATCTCAGGGGGAAGGGTGTTCCACAGCATGGGGGCTACTATGGAAAAGGCACACTTCCTAGGTCCCAGTAGATGGCAACATTTAGGAGAAAGGACCTGGAGCATGCCCATTCTATCCAACCTGGTGGGGTGGGCAGGTACCATATAGGCCATGTACCATAGAAGGTCTTAAAGGTCTTAAAGGTGATAATGAGCACTTCGAATCATCACCTGTACAGGAAGTGGTGCTTGTCCTGCACCTCCTTTTCCTATGTAAAGGCTAAACATGTTGCTAAGGCTTAACAAAGGCTCTTCTGGCGGCATTTTCTACTGTGTGATTAAGGTGCTGCCTTCTACAGTGAGAAGCTTCATTCTGAGTTCTGCTGCTTGAGCTATCTTACTGTTTTTCAATGAAAACTATTGTTGTCAGCTTCAAAAAAAAAGGTTTTTTTAAGCCTTGCCCTTTAGGCTTATAACACACAAAATAAAAAGGGGATTGGGAGAAAGGAGGGAAAAAAGCAAACTTGGGCCATAAATTCTTAGTTACAATATATAGGAGGTAGTAATGCTGTACGGTATAGAGCTGTACAATACAGATTGCTGATTTTTCTCTCTCTGGAGGAGTCAAAATGTTGAGTTGGAAAGCAGGAAAGCCTTAGAAGGCAAGTTATCTAAGCATGATTAGTGGGTGTGAGCCTCTTGTGAACTCAGTAATGGCGGATAGTGATTGGAAGGGGATAGGACCCTCCCTTGAAGTTACAATGGACCTGGTAGAGCTAACACCAACATATCTTGTTAAGAGGGGGACTCAAACTTGTATGTTTGGTGTTCAACTACACCTTCCTTTCCAACTGAAGGCATGTTACCAGATATGTTACACTGTTGGTCTTACGAATTTGTTTCCTCTCCTTATTCCTGTCCCATGAAAAACTATTTCAATCAAAGAACAGTCTGTTAGTAGTTTTAGCTGTTTTATTTTTATCACAGATTTTGATACTGTTGTACGGTGGCCACCACTAAACTATGCCCATATAAAAGCTAGGTTGAGCCATTTTAGCTGAACCAAAGAATTTGCACATTCTGAATCCTTATCCTCCTGTCAAGTGATTAACATTAGGAATATCACTCTGTTGTGCTAAGTCGTTACATCCATTTTGATTTGACAGAAATATAACTGTATATCTTTGAATTTTGAACCTTACTCTTATAAAATATGAAAAATGAACCCCTCTCACCCCAAAGAATTAATTTCACTGACTACATTAACAAGCAGGTCTGCACACTTTCTATCTTTCAAGGCTCCTATGCCTGACTGCATTTATGCTCTCATTTAGCATCTCAAAATGGGCACTTTCTTTCAAGAAGGATTACTGCATGAATCACCTGCTTAGTTAATCAGACTTATTAGCATACTGTCACCCATTAACTGCAATATAGGAACTATAGTTTTCACTGTTTCCCTTTGCTGCCATCCAAATAGAGTTCTTCAGGTTAGCAAAAACATTTGTTGCTTTCTATTTTTTGCAAATCACAATATTTATCAGTTCAGCATGATATCTGTGATAGTGTTGATTAGAAAGATTTAATTGTTAATTTGCTACAGTCCATCTTTAGCCCATCATCTTTCATAATAATTTATTAGAAAGCATTGTAAATGAAGTCCTTAACACTGCAAGAAGCCTGTCTGGAATCCAAGCCATTTCTCAGGCATTTCTTCATACTCCAACATAAAGATACGGAGGATGGAAATAATACATTTCCTTTTCTCATGTAAGATAATTCATAACAGGTAGATTGAAGCCAACATCCAAAGTAGGAAAATTAACTATTCAAAATATGACTTTATTGCTCACAAATATTTTAGGTTGATTTTACTATTCACAAGAGCATATGCTTTAGAATCTATTTAAGATGTGTGGGTTCTTGGAAATATGCTTTCATCTGGTAACAATGCATTACAGACTAGGAATATTCTTCTTCACTGAGGGGATTCTGGAAGTGGTGGGTGAATAAAAGATTAAAAGAAAATGATCAAGCCAATTCCTTCAGACTTGACTTAAAGTGATTGTGGAGAATATCAACTTCTCAGATGTTCCCATCTAACTGCATAAAATCAGCAACTAGTATATTGGTTTTAGCTCTTTAGTGAAGTAATCTGATTCTTCTGAGAGTTCAAGAGCCACTTTTAATGCCAGGTCTTGATACTTAGGTTTTTCAAAAGAATGTAGGAAAACCTGCTAGAAAGTAGTGGTTAAAGCAGTGCTGTATAACTATTGCAAAGTCTGATTGTGCACATACCTGAACCATCCTGGAAAACTTTTGACAGAATAAAGAGGGTTTTCTTCCAGGCATTTCCCACTTGATCATGTATAATAAAAAATGTCTAGACTCCTTCTATATCTCCCCTCAAGTAGGTCCAGGTCAATGACTGTATCATGCTCGGCCTGATTATGCAGTGAAGGTAAAGAATAGATTTAATGGATTACATCTGAGGAATTAAAGAATGCTAGACTGAAATTCATGAAATCATTAAAGAAGTAAACATTCTTGACATCATTATAGATATAGCTGAAGTAGTTAGAACGCTAACAAATCCTTTAATAATTCATTAGTTATCCATAGATTATTTAAGAATTATTTTACAATAATTTACAAAATAGATGAAGTGGGTTAGGTTTGATAAAAATATAGCTTGAAGAACTCTGGACTGAAATTCATGATATCTTATTAAAGACAAAGTAAACAAAAAACATCCCAAAGTGTATGCTGAAAAGAGGAAAGGTTTGACTCTACCTGCAAAGGAGGATTGGTTGAGGAAGATGACGGAACTTGCAGAGATGGCTAAATTAACCTCTTTGATCAGAGAAAAAAATACTATCTACATTTATGGTTGACTGGAAACCTCTTACAGACTTTTTGGATGAAACAGGGGGAAAAATCCACTTACGATTTGTGGTTTTGATTATTAGGGAAAAAAAATGGATAATAGAAAAAGTGAGCTTTTTTTGTAATCATAGAGTAAGAGATAATTTTGCAATTGTACTTATATTTGCTGCAAAGGAAATCGGAAGCTTCTTCTTTCAATTTTTTTTTCTTTCTGCACTTTTGCTTTTTTTCTCTCTTCTTTCCTTTCTTCTTTACTGTTTCTACTCTTTATCAGTTTGTGTTAGTTTTTACGTGCTTTGTAAACTTTTAATAAAAAAATATTTTTAAAAAAATCCCAAAGTGTAAAAAGCAAAAGAAGGCCAAGTGGGTGTCTGCTGCTACATTAAAAGTCGACGAAGAAAAGTTGAAAGCAAAAGGAAACAGAGACAGAAGAACATTTCTTGAGCTAGATGCTGAGTTCCAGAGAAGAGCAAAAAGAGGCAAGGAGTTATCTCTAAATAAGAAATTCAAGGAAACTAAGGATAGCAAGCAAATGGGAAGGACAAGAGGTTTATTTAAGAAAATTACTAAAATCAAAGGAATTTTTAATGAAAAGATAGGCACAATAAAAGACAAAGAAGGCAAAGATCAGTTGGAGAAAGAAGATATAGCTATAGCTATAGGAGCTATGTAAGATATCTATATAGAGATATAGATATAGGAGCAATATTATGCCTATATGGAAGAACTGTACAAAAAAGATCCCAAAATCTGTGATACACACCAAGACTTGATCATTGAACTAGAACCAGACTTTCTGGAAAGTGAAGTTAAATGGCCCTAGAAAATATTGCTAACAATAAAGCTGCAGGAGCTGATGAAATACCAGCAGAATGGTTTAAAAACTTAGGCAGTTAGCATGCTAGTTGTCTGGAAGGAAGTAGGGAAAACACAGCAGTGGCCAAGAGACTGGAAATTATTCATTTATATTCCAATACAAAAAAGGGCAGTGCTAAAGGAAGTTCACACTACCAAACAATTGTATTTATCTCACATGTTAGTAAGAAAATGGTCAAGAATGCAAAATGCCAGATGTACAAGCTGGATTCAGAAGAGGCAATTGTGCCCAAAATCACATTTAATGGAGAATGGAATATCTGATGGATAATGGAAAAGGCAACAGAGTTCCAAAAAGATGTGTATTTTTGCTTTTCCACTTATATAAAATCTCTATACAACAGAGGCCACATACGGATTTCTGATTCCAACCTGCAGCAATCAGGATGATCTTTTAGATGGCAGGATCAATAAAAATGTTTTATATGACTACCGCATATTGCAATTTTGTTATATCTTTGTATTTCATTGCCGTATTTCCCACTGTGCAAGGAGTATCGATCTAATGTAGGTCAATAGGTTGATATTCCTGTGGCAAACAATCAAAAAATCAACTTTGAGTGGACAGAATGCTATGAGTGTGTGGCTGGTGAGGTGGGTGAGACTGGAATTTCAGCTGGGAGAAGCCATCAATTGCTGTCCTTACAGTGTTGCACAGTGAAGCTGTATGGACAAAAGAATAGCATGGCCCTATTCCAGATGGATGTTAAGGGCATCCTGCGGAGATAGCACAGTGTATGCCAACATGATTTCCTCCCTGCTGCAGGATGGGAGGAGGGCATGGCAAAATGACTGTGTAGATGAATCCTAATGCTATTGTTGTTCAGTCGTTTCTGATTCTTCATAACCTGCTAGACATCATTTTGTCAGGTTGTCTATTAATACAGTGGTATCTCGGGTTACGAACGCCTCTGTTAACGAACTTTTCAGGTTATGACCAGCTCCGGCCGCAAAATTTACCTCGGTTTGCGAACTCCGCCTCGGGGTACAAACAGGATACGTGGCCATTTTCCCTCCCGTGACACGGTCCGCGGCCATTTTTCCACCCCTGACACGTGGTCCGCAGCCATTTTTCCGCCCCTGACACGTGGTCCGCAGCCATTTTTCCGCCCCTGACACGTGGTCCGCAGCCATTTTCCGCCCCTGACACGTGGTCCGCAGCCATTTTCTGCTCCTGACACATGGTCGTAGGGAGGGGGACTCTCCCTCCAAGCAATAACCGCCTCCCTGTCCTCCACGCCAGAACGGATTAATGGTAATTACATTGAACCTTATGGGGGAATTTCCTTCGGGTTGCGACCAATTCGGGGTGCGACCAGAGTCACGGAACAAATTAAATTCGTAACCCTAGGTTCCACTGTAATTGCTTGAGTTCTTATATGATTATGCTGGAGTGATCAGAAGACTAATTTGAAATACTTTTTAGCTTTATTTTAGTTTACCTGCAGCCCTTTAATCCTGAGCCAGGGAATGGAAATCATGCAATCATTTCTAAAAAGTCTGAATGGTAGGGGTATTAATCTCTCAATCTCCAGGAAAAGATTTATATTCCAATCACAAGTCCAAGGTGCTGCCCTCTCTCTGAGAAATGGCACAGTGAAACTAAACACTTGCACATCATTGGGAAAGAAGGCCACCACGTGACTCTTCCAGAGCCTTTCAAGAAGCAAACACTTTTGGATTCTTCTTACTTGCCAGTGGGAATAATGATCTCCTGGAAGACTCACATTTCATATTCCAGATCAATATTCCCGTGTCCAACACTCAGAAAAGAAGAAATACTATAGATTGCACAAGCAAGTTACTCTGTTTCTCTCACAGCCACAGCCAAAATGGCAATAGAAGGACAATGCTCAATTACTAGATGGGAGGGGATGGTGGTCTAACTGGTACTATGCCGATCACTAACCCTAACTGCACCATTTCAAGCCTCCTCTGCCATGTACCCTGAATTATCTGCTTAGGAACTTTCATGACAGGATAAGAGGGAAAATATCATATTCATACAGGAGCAGTTACAGCCACATTCAGACTATCTCAGAGGTAAGCTAGTGATAAGATAGAGGTGATATCTCAAGGACATGCCTTCTATAAGTTAGTGGGGCATCTCTATGCCATGCCATGCAGGATGTGTGAATGATCCCCAAGTCTCCAAGGTTGCATTTATTTCCAGGTTAAATGTCCAGAGCAGTTAAAGAAGTATAAGTAGCATTATGGGCATAAAAACAGGGCTGCTGTGAGGACTCTTCTAGGCATTGGTCAGATAAAGTCACTGGAATTCAGTTGAAATTAGAATCCAGCTATACAGATTCTATGGAGTTTCCTATTTATCTGGAAAGAGTTTGAACCTGTTGGCCCTGATGGGCAGGTCCTTGGAACTATAAGTTTGGCTCCCTGTGTTTTAGATCCATTACCCTCCTGGTTAAGGCCTTTTGGGAAGTGACATGTGGTTGGGCCCATGCAGTGGTGAATGTTTCTTTGCAGAAGGGGGTGATTCCCCCCCTTCTTGCTTTGATAGAGGCAGCTGTCTGTCCTCTCCTCAAGAAGCCATCACTGGACCCAATGGACCTAGACAATTTTCATTCAGTCCCCAACCTCCCTTTTTTAGGGAAGGCAATTGAGAAGGTGATTGGATTATAGCTCCAGAGGGCGCTATATCATGGCATTGAGATGGCACTGACTGTGCTTGCTGATTACCTTTGATGGGTTCAGGATGGGGGTAGTGCATCCATCCTAATCCTCACTGATTTCTAGAGGCTTCTGATACCGACAATCACGGTACTGATAGGGGGAAGAGATCAAGCCTGAGGCTTTGTGGAAGACCCAGAGCTCTACTCCCTCCCCAATTCTATTTAACATTTACATGAAACCATTGGGGGAGGTCATCCACTGACATAAGGTAAGGTGTCACTGGTATGCTGATGACACCCAGATGTGCATCTCTGCCCTGGGCTGATTAAGTAATGGTGTCAAGATTCTTTCCCGGAGAATCTTCTTTCTGGAGTCTTTGGATGAGAGGGAGAATAGGCTTCAACTCAATCCTGGCAAGACCAAGTGACTGTAGATTTGGACTTTTTCCATCTTTAACTCTGAATGGGGTTACCTCCCCAAGACACAATTGGTGCACAACTTGAGGGTTCTCCTGGGCTCACAACTCCTGCTCAAAGAGCAGGTGGCAATTGTGGCCAGGAGCCTTTTGCAGAGGTTTAGCTTGTGTGCCAATTGTGCCCATTTCTGAATTGGGAGGCCTTATGGTAACTAATGCCTTAGTCACCTCCCATCTGGATTACTGTAATGGGGCTGCCCTTGAAGAGCATCTGAAAACTGCAGCTGGAATGCAGAATGCAGCAGCATGGGAAGTGTCATGGTACACTCCTGTAACACGGCAGTTCTGTGAGCTGCATTGCCTCCAAGGGGGCTTCTGGGTGCAATTCAAATTGCTAATTATTACCTATAAAATCATAAACAGCACAAGGCCAGACTATTTGTGGGATTGCCTATCTCTTGTTTTTGTTCACCCCACCAGAACCAACAGGGTGCGTGTGTTTCCAGTCCGAGCTATCGAGCAACATCATTTTGGCAGATCCAGGAGTCATGCTTTTTGTCACAGTGCCTGCTCCGTGGAACCACATCATCTGGGAGATCCAGATGGCCCCAACCATGTTAGCCTTTTGCAAGGCACTAACGACCTGGCTGGTCCCTCAGGCATTTGGGCCAGGAGGTTAAGTGAGCTCTGCTGGGTGATTGGTTTTATTACTGCTTTTGCTGCTTGTAAATTGGGAAAGATGGTTTTCTCAACTCCATATGTTATGTGGATTGTTGGTTCTTTTAATTCCATTGTTTTTTGTTTTTGTTTTTCTTTATTCTTTGTACGCCACCCAGAATCACTGGTGTGAGATGGGGAGTCATATAAAGTGTTTAAACAAACAAATAAAAAAATAAAATAAAATGGCAATTTCATTAAAGTTAATTAAAGGCCTGGTGAAAGAGATGTATGTTGGCTCCTGTTCTACAGGCAGCTCATTCTATAGCCTTGGAACAAAGCATATGTCCCTTTCCCATGTACTGGGTTAATAAGCCTCTGATAGTGGAGGCATCTTCAGAAGGCTCTTTCTTACAAATCTTAACACTCAGACATGTTTGTGATATATGAGATGGCCCTTCAAACAGCCAGGTCTTAAGACATCTAAGCTTTAAAGATTAACATCAATAACTTAAATTAGGCCTACTAAATAAACTGGCAATTAATGCAGATATTTCAGGAGACATACTATATTATTTCTGTATCTTGAACTGACTAGCACCTTGCTATTGCATTTCATGCTACTTTTAGGTAGCCTTTTTTTATCTATTTGTCTGCATGCTTCTCTTAATATATCTATCATCTATCTGTCTGTCTGTCTGTCTGTCTGTCTGTCAGTACTTTTTCCTAATATGTTGCATTTTTGTATATATTGTCACATATATAAGCACTTCTATGCGTCAATATGTAGATGATTGTAAACACATTTTTATTAGAAACCCTTGTTGCAAATCAGGAGAAATTGCATTTTAATTCAGGTATTGGTCTGAAAGTCTGAAATTTGCTAAGTTCACATTAAAATGTGAGTCAAACTAATGACACCCATGTACTGAATCAGAACTATAGCTATCAGCACAATTAAAAACATTGGACTTAGGAGGAAGGGTATAGAAAGGCTAATAATATTCTGAAATCTTTTGTTTTAATATTTGTTGGAAGAAAAATGGAAAGAGTGTCCTCTTGTGGGTAGGAATATGAATAAAATGAAACAGAAAGGGTAATAATTTTAAGTGAGGGACTATTGTAAACATACATGACAGTTGCATTTCTAAAATTAAGCCAGTTTGCGTCTGACATCTGAATAGATGATATTGCAAACAGAACTCAAAGCTGGAACTGTACAACATTATTATATTAAACGTAGTAGAGAATCCATTTAGTTCCTGCCTAAAATTTGGTTCCTGTTCTCTGCTTCTTTATATGTTTTTCCCATTCTTCGACTACCAATATGCTACCAGAGATATCTCAGCTAGTGGCAATTCACAGAATTTGATGAAAGCCCTGATGAAGTTCCCACTTATTCCCTTCCTGTGTTTCCTGAATAATTTCTTTCCTCTTTTTCTTTACTCCCCTGCCCCCCCCCCAAATAATAGGCACATTTACTGAGGAGGAAAAGAATAGCTGTTGCCATTTGATTGGTTGTACTAGGAATTAATTCCCTGTACACAAACCTAAATTTACTAACTCTGGATCTTATAATTCAAAAGATTCTTTCCGATGGATTCTAACAAGAATTAACATGGAAAAAAAGTGAATATACTTTCAACAACTATTAACTTACTGATAGATTTCTACATCTTAACCAATTCAGTTTAAGTTATAGCTCTCTTCTTAGGGTTGTTTGCCTTGAGAGCCCTTCAGATAGGAGTCTCTCTGCCCAGTGAGATAGCAGCACATAGCTGACCTTGGGTGACCTCAAAAAGCTAAGCAGAATCACACCTAGTTAGTACTTGGGTGGGGGACCAGCAGGAAATAGCAGGGCTGTAGGCTACAGAGGAAAGTCAGAAAAACATCCCAGAAGAAAGCAACCGCAAACCAGTTCTATACTCTTTGCCAAGAAAATGGATGACACGGACATGTTACCAGGAGTCAAACTTGACTCCAAGGACACTCAGACAAACTTCGGTTGCTGAACAGATGATGATAATGGTTATTAATAAGAGGAATAAGAAAGGGCTAAAGCTTGCCCCTTCTCCAGAACTATTTTCCTAATCAGATATGTCTGTATCCCTCAACCTTTGTAATTAACCTTCTAGCAAATTATTTTTGGAAGAATTTGACTTGGGAGTTACCGTGTTCACCACATACAAAATACAGTGGTACCTCTAGTTATGAACTTAATCAGTTCCGCGACTCTGATCGCAAGTCAAGTTGGTCACAAGTCGAGGTAAATTTTCCCATAAGGTTCAGTGTAAATACGGTTAATCCGTTCTGCCCTCCGAATTTGGTCGCACCACGAGGCAAATATCCCCATAAGGTTCAATGTAAATATGGCTAATCCGCCCTCCGAATTTGGTCGCAAGTCGAGGTAAATTTCCCCCATAAGGTTCAATGTAAATACATACGGTTAAACAGTTCTGAAACATGCATTTTATTTTTAAACCACAAAAACATGAAAAAAAGTACAGTACAGCACAGTATGAAGAGGGAGAATGGGGTGGGGAGGCAGTTATTGTTTGGAGGGAGAGTCTCCCTCCAAAAGGACATCGGGGAGATCTCCTTCAGGGGTTTCCTCTCTTCTTTGCCTCTTAGCTGCAGGCTCAGTTCTGGGGAAAAACCTGTCTAAAGTCAGTTGTTTTTTCCTGCGCTGCATAACCCTCTGGAAATGAGAGAACACGTTATCGTTCATAAGATTCAGCACTCTGCTTGTCACAGTTCTGTTGGGGTGGGGCTTCTCAATGAAATCCTGGCACTCATTCCATTTCTCCATGATGGACTTTATCGCATCACAGCTCACCTCCTCCCCCTCCTCCTCTTCCTCAGTGGAATGCTCCTCGCCCAGTGCCTTCTGTTGCTCACTCTGGAGCTCAGCAAGTTCTTCCGTGGTCAGCTCCTCCTTATGGTCCTCAACAAGCTCCTCTATGTCCGCATCATCCACAACCAGACCCATGCTCTTGCCCATGGGCACAATCTCCTCCACTACCTCTGCATCAGACCCTTCAAACTCACATTCAGCGACACATTCTGGCCACAGTTTCCTCCAGGCTGAGTTTAAGGTCCGGCAGGTGACATCTTGCCAGGCTTTGTCAATGAGGCTGATGCAGTGGAGGACATTGAAATGTTTTTTCCAAAACTCTTTGAGAGTCAGGGATGTTTCTTCAGTGACATTGAAACACCTGGTGAAGAGTGCCTTTGTGTACTTCTTAAAGTTGCAGATCACTTGCTGGTCCATGGGCTGCAGAAGAGGTGTCATGTTGGGGGGGAGGAACTTGACCTTTATGAAGTCATACTCGGCGTCCATGTCATCCACCAAGGCTGGAGGGTGTGCCGGGGCATTGTCCATCAGGAGAAGGCACCTTTCAGGCAGCTGGTTGTCAGACAGGTATTTTTTAACGCTGGGTGCGAACACCTCGTGCAGCCATTCCATGAACAACTGCCTTGTGACCCACGCTCTCGCATTGGCCCTCCACATGACAGGCAGTCTGGCCTTGTTCACATTGTGTTCCCTGAATGCACGAGGGGTCTGGGAATGGTACACGAGCAGCGGCTTAATCTTCAGGTCGCCGCTTGCGTTCGCACACAGCAAAAGGGTCAATCTGTTCTTCATGGGCTTGTGCCCTGGCAGTGCCTTTTCCTCCTGCGTGATGTAGGTTCTGTTTGGCATCTTCTTCCAGAAGAGCCCTGTCTCGTCACAGTTGAACACTTGCTGAGCGACGTATCCTTCCGCCTTCATGAAGTCCTCAAAGTCTTTCTGGTAGGCTTCTGCAGCAGCCTTGTCAGAACTGGAAGCCTCACCATGTCTTGCCACACTGTGGATGCCACTTCTCTTTCGGAATTTCTCAAACCAGCCTCTGCTGGCTTTAAATTCCTCACTTGGTGTGCTGGTAGAGGGGTTTTCCCGCAGTAAATCACTTCCTGCAGCTTCCTGGCTTTTTCACAGATGATAGCTTCACTCACGCTATCACCTGCTAGCTGTTTCTCATTCAGCCACACCAACAACAGCTTTTCCACCTCTTCCACCACTTGTGTCCTCTTCCTCATTAAGATCGTTACTCCTTTTGCCACATCAGCTCCTCTGATGGCATCTTTATTCTTCAAAATAGTCGAGATGGTCGACTTCACCATCTTGTACTCCGAGGCCAGATCAGTCACACGAATACCACAATCGCGCTTTTCTATAATGTCCTTCTTCAGTTCGATCGTCACTTTTTTCTTCAAAGCCTTATTGTTGCCAAGCCTGCTTTGCATTTTCTTTGGAGCCATGCTGACAAGCACACCAAACACCTTCCAAAACCTTCCAAAACGCCACAAAACACACCACAAGCCTCACTGAACATCTCCTTGCTACCGCGATCTCACCCACAGGAAGCTGCGACCGTGTGGCAGCAGGGCAAATGGCCACAGATCCGGTTCGTATCTCGAGGCAGAGTTCGCATGTTGAGGTAAATTTTGGGGGCTGGAGCTGGTCGTATCTCAAAAAATTCGTAAGGAGGGGCGTTCGTAACTAGAGGTACCACTGTAATTTTCCCTTTTCAACAGACAAACAAACTACTGCCTGATTTTGTAGCCAAGCCATGATATGTATCCAGGAGGTACATCCCCTATTCTTCCCATGTTTGCACAGACATAAAGAAAAATTCAGCTGTATTGTATAGCTACTTTTTCTTTGAGCAACAGATTGTCATTTCCAGCTGATGACACAACAATAGCTACTAGATTAAATGGAGCTTTCATGCACAGAGGCTGTACTTCTAAAACTCATGTTTAAGTGACAAATGAGGAAGGCCAAGCCTTGATGTCCTGCTTCAGAGCTTCTCCAGGCATATAGCTGGCCTCTTCTCTCCAATTCATTTCTGCCCCTCCAATTCATTTATTCCATATAATTAATTGCCTCCTCTATTTTCCATCCCCCATAATTGTGAGCAGACAATTTCAAGTTTCCCACCAGCAGCTCTACTTCCCTATCTCCCTCAGTCATCTTTTTCAGATTTTTCTCACTTAGTGCAGAGTCAGTTCCTTGGTAGGAAAAAAAAGATTTACACAACTTTAAATTGGCAACTAACCCAGCCATGCCCTTGCATGCCAGTCCCAAGCCTGAGGAAAGTTGAGGAAAGACCTGGCGACCTGCCTTGTAAAAACCTTGCCAATAAAATTTTATGGAAAGGCTTTCAAATGATTCAGATATGGTGCCCAATGGTAGGACCCCCAGGCCAGAAGGTACCCAAGAAGCTACTGGGAAAGACCAAGGACCTGCAGTGAGTAGTCAAGGCATTAATGATGCCAGCAAATCCAGCAGGCATCCCAGCTGCTGCTGCAGCCATCAGTGAAAGCAAGGGTCTGCACTGCATGAAGACACATCAGACAGCGATGTGGAATGTCCAAGGAATGAGCCAGAGTAAATTAGATATAACCAAAGGCGAGATGGCCAGGTTGAAAATTGGCCTCCTTGGTGTCAGTGAGCTACACTGGGTAGACAACAGCTATTTCCGGTCTGAGGAATTCACTATCTATTACTCAGGATGATGGTGGCAACTGCTGATTGATTAGTAGCACCTTTTTCCTGCCCTGCTTGGTCTTGTAGTCCTTCTAGCCGTCCTGTCTCCAGTTCTTCTATCATGGTATATCAGAGGCCCTACACCAGTGTTGTCCAAACTTGGCCACTTTAAGATGAGTGGACTTCAACTCCCAGAATTCCCCAGCCAGCCATGGGGAACACTGCCCTACACAATGTTCAGTGCTAATCAATAGAAGAAATAGGATCTGAACTCTGTAATTTGAATGGGGGAATTTGTCTCACCAATTCCCCCTATTCTGCTCTCAAGCCCACTATCCAGGTGTGTGTCAAGGTTGATTCGCACACACAAGGAGCACATATTTTTTGTTTCACAAGATGTGTGTTCCAAAATTCTTTATTGTAACTGCCTTTTACTACTGGTTCTGGTATGGAATTTTAAATTTTAAAATTGGGCTTGTTCTGTATTTTATTGTGATGGAATGGAATTATGAAGGCCAAGCTCAGGGAGATAAACATTTTCTTAGCTCGCCAGAACCGCGAGGGAGGAACAAGAGGATGAGACTGGCACCTCCCTGAGGAATTCACACTGTTGAGGCTGGAGGACTTTGGGAACTGGGGTTTTAGTCTGGGAAGATTCTTGCTAGAGGTTGTAGCTAATAAACATAGCTGGACTGAATTGGCATTGTCTCTTGGAGTTCCTTGGGCTAGGCCTGACATTTATTAATGTCACAGTTTAAATGTATATTTGTATTAGATTAATTATATTGTGTCAGTCACTCTGTAGTGGTTATTCCTTGGCAAAACACAATATAAATATTTGATTTTTTAAAAAAAGAATCGTGCTGGTTATTCTCATATAAATTCATTTTTAAGAACTTCCCCAACAAGATCGCTATTGGCACATTGAGTAAAAATGAAAAAGGCCTATAGCTTTTTCATACTGTGACAGACAAAGGAAGTGAAAATGATCAGACTCCAGGTCAGATTAATTAAAGGCGATATACCTTAATGTTCATGTTTCACTAACTGTAGAAATATTTCAAGGAACTTAGTAGAGTTTAGTCTCCCAGTCAAGCTAGGAGTGATTGGAGTTGGAGCCCCAGTGCATCTGAGGACAATCAGATTGGGAAAGCCAGCACAGATTTGGTGATGCCGAGCAACCAGTAACAATCAAGAAGGATAATCATGTTCTGCTCCTTTTTCTGGCAGGTGCCATGTGCTTATAGCAAGAGCTCTATAGCAAGCAGCCAGTTCCTGCGGCTTCCCAGTGGAAGGGGTGAAGGAACTTCTCCGGTGGAATAAGCGAGACGCAGCTGCTCTAAGTGTTCTGCTGGGGAAAAACAAGTGACCGCACACCCGTCGCGCAGAAAAGGGAAGGAACTTCGTCAGCTCGCCCTCCCCGCAAATAGAGAAAAAAGGCGCCTCGGGAACCGGAACAGCCCTTAACCCAAACTCTGCGAAGAGAGCGCGAGCACAGCGGCGGAAGAGCAGCAGCAGCAGCAGCTGTCAACTCGGGGTCGACGCTCCGGTCGCCAATCGCACCACCGTCGCGATAGGAAACCCCAACGAGCCAGCTTCGATCCACGCCTACCTATCGCTGGCGGGCCATGGCCGAGGGGACAGGCTGCGAGGCGTCGAAAGCGTGCTTGGCCAAGATAGTGATGGTGGGTGACTCCTTCGTGGGGAAAACCTCTATCCTCGGGCGATACACCGACCTTTGCCCCACCGCCCTGGCGCCGCTGCCTTCCTATATCACCACCGTCGGTGAGTAGCCAACGCGCCTGGACAACGCCCGTTGTCTGTGCCTGGGGCGCCCAGTACGCTCGGCGAAAACGCACTGGGTTCGTGGTGCTGGACCAGCCCAGCCCCTGTATTTCCTTATGCGAACCCAGAAAACTGGGTCAATGTAGCCAACGATAGATGAGAGCGAAGCTGCCCTGTCCCGCCCACTTTCTTGATTTCCTTGTATCATAAACTAAACAGACACACACCCAAAAAAACCCGGTAGTTGCTGAGATTTCATTCAATGCATAACGGTTGCACATCTGCAAAGGTAATAGCTGAAAGCCTGGGGTCAGCTGCATTCTTTGTGTACAATATAACACATGGACCATGTTTTCAGGATATGTGAAGCTATGAATTTCTGTTAACAGGCATACACTACCATATTACCCGTGCACCTAGCTTTTTAAGTGAAGTCTCCAGTTTATCATGTCATCCTTAGTGAAATGGATGTCACCTTCAAGTTCCAAACACAAGACTTTGTACCCAAGGTTTATCCTAGGTTATAATCTCCATTTCAGGTCTGCGGAAAAGTAAGGTGCAAGCCTTAGTTGAAGAGCCACATACAAGTGGGGATAGGTCATATGGGAGTAGAGAGGGCTGAAATGCCTTAGTGGTATGATTTTCCATTAACTGAATTTTACAGCTTAACATTTAATGTGAATAAAGTCATAGTTAGGACTGAAGTAAGTGTAAGACTGTTGTGAAGCACTCACACTTTCTTCCTTCTGTTTCCTATATTGAAATTGAAACTCAACAAGTTTCAAACAAGTTGTTTGGCAGGGTAAGGGTATGATCAGTCTGCTTTCCATGTGTGTTACGTAACCTCTTGCTGATGAGGAGTTATTCTAAACTGGGGAATTACATGATATTTTTAAAGAGTTTCATCTGCAAAAAAACCCCCCATGGTCCTGTCTTCAAAGACCATGCAGTCAACATTTTGATAGTGATAGCTGAAGAAGGGAAGGATAGTGGATAAACACTGGTAAATGCAATTACAGTATACATGCTCACAGCTAGGATTATAATTGACATGGTAAATTTATTGTCTATCTTAATATTACGAGAGTGGTAATTGTATCAATTGACCACAATCCAACCCTGAATTGGATATGCTTGTTAAATTGATTAAGGAAGTCTAATTCTGTGCTTCATTGTGACTATGGTTTTTAAAAATTCTTTATATGTGTTTATGTGTACGTATATGGAATCCTTTTGATTTCTTTAGTGGCATGGACATATAATGTAAATAAAACAATTCCTGGATATTTGGATTAGAATTACACTAAACAATTCACTTGCATACAAATTATGCTATTCTTCTAAGCATTCTTCAGTCTCATTGATTTCCATTTGGTTTGTCAAACTGAATAAAAGCTTCAGAATCTTTATGAGAGGTAGATGAATTAAGGCTAGGTTCTGTCAATCTAATGTAAATATGCTAATGAAGATCTGTTCTTTATAGTCAACCCCATCTGGAAGCTTACTGTTTAAAGCTGCTATCACCAGATCATTGATTCTAGAAAGGAAAGTGTCCTCTCCCTGGGGGGGGGGGGGCAGGGAAGAGGGAATAGACCCACCCTCTGCGAAAAGGCAACAGGACTGGCATTTGTTTTGTGAAAGAGGAGGAGATTTATTGAAAACAAGCCTGTACATTTGTAGAATTATCAGTGTAGTTACCCTGGCAGAAAACAGATTAATTGTGGAAAATAAACTGACTTGGCTTAACTGGCTTCTCAGCTATATATCTTGAACTTCAGAAAATGTATATTATACACCACTAGGTAAAAGATAATACAGGGGGTGGTTAGGCATTGGCCACAGTTTTAGATGCCACTCAACCCACATTGGAAAGTTTGCAGCACAACTGTTATATTAGCAGAAAAGAAACGTTTGGAGTACTCTCCTTTCCCAAATAGCACAATAGAATACTTTAAAAAAACCAATAAGCGTCTAATGTAGAAAATGGATGTACATTCATATTTATTTGTCCCTGTTTTTGAATTTTTCCCCAGCCCAAATTGAATCTCAAGAAAATGTGCCTGTGTGTGTATGTATGTGTTAGACACAAAAACACACACACACAGCAATTTAGCAATTCATATTTTTGAAAATCATTTTATTGGATATTTTTAGGAGACTAACAAATATGTCAATATTGTACTTGGAAGCAAAGAATTTTTTGTATTCTCAGACTGCAAGATTCCTCTGCCACAGGAGAGTGCGGTGTTGATTTTGTTTTCAGACAGAAGACTGTAGTTAGCAGTTAGGTAATGTGCTGGAGCCATGCTCCAAGCCAGGACAAAAAGTCTTTTTAGTTTATTTTAGATGTAATTAAAATAACATTAAATACTGCAAATATGATTACTTTGTAGATAAATAATTTCTCACTTAAAATCTCCTGTACCTATCCTCTACCAAATCAGTGTTGTTATTGTTGCCCAGATACAATCATTTTTCATAAGAGGTGGGGTAAAACACGACATTTTGGGGTCAGAACGTTTTGAATGCAAAATGCTTTGCATGCCTCTGGTTTGAATAAGATAAGGGATGCATCATAATAGGGGGAAACACATCAAAGAGGAAGAAAGCTTTTGTGCACGGATGAAAATTCAACAGAAGATTCACAGTGGAAGAAATGTTCAAGAAAATTTTGCCAAATCAAATTCATTTTTTCTAATTTCCTTTTCCTATGTTATCTAGTCTTCAATTATCAGATCTGAAAGTTCTTCAACCCAATTTTCAATTAGAATTTAGAAATTAATCTTTGGAGTTGTAAGACAAAATTCTCAAAACAAAATAGTACTTTGGATGTCCCAAAATAAAGTTACAAATTGATGTTCTACCTTTAGGGAAAAACTGAACTGTGCCTATGACATCCTTCCAAGAGAACCTGATCATATGACACTTCACAAACATTTGCACTGGCATGATAATTTGCAATCTGTATGCATGATAACATCTTCTAACTATAATACTTCAGCAAGTTCACATTCAGTCTGGGTTGAACAAATTCCTGTGATTAATTAAAAAGCCAGTTTGCTTGATTGCAGAAAAAACTCATGCATAGTATGTAGACTGTAGGGCTGCATATACAGGGCAGGGAAAATCTTTGATGATTACTAGATAGAAATTTTAGGGCTGTGGAATTTAGTAGAGTTAAGGACAGAAACAAAGGGACTGAATTAATATAACAGAATAGGATGTGCTGGAACAATCATGAAGTTGAAACAAAACACTCCTCTCTATTCTTTTTTTAAATAGTAATTTTTGTTGTACTACAATTACAACAATAACAACTAATACAAATTTTTAAAAATACAAAGAAAAAAATAGAAGGTGCAGAAAAGGAAAAAAAAGAGAAAAGAATAGAAAAATAGAAAATAAATAAAAAATAAGAATATTGTAAAGAAAAAGAAAAGAAATATATAAAGAAATGACTTCCCCCTGCATCCCCACAAGTATAAACAATTTTAGTAACTTATCACTTTCTCTTAAAATACAACAAATAATCTCTTCTTCCCACATCCCATCACTTATCTACAAACAAATCCATAAAGCCTCGTTATTTCAGTCCTAATGTCAGCAAAAGTCCATTAAGGGTTACCAGAGATAACAGCATATCTATATTAACCTTGATCAAATAGACCAACTTTATATTCCTCCCTTTTACTTCTAAGAATCTTGATCTTTAATCCCTTCAAATAATGTCCTAGAACTTGACTTCTTTTCATTTTTTTCTTTCTCCCTTCTCACAATTTTTCTTCAAAGCTTTAACAAGACTCTTTTGTAAATCCAATATGGGAAAATTACCAGGTCACTCTCTTGGCTTGCTATTTGTATATCCCTTTTAGTTATTAAGACATCAGCCGGTTTCTTTTGTATGTCCAGTATAACATCTTTTTCCATATCATTCTTGTAACCTGTTCTTTTTAAATCCACTTTCAAATCAGTCTCAATCTTGTTAGGTAAAACTTGTTCCTCTTCCATAACATCTTTTAAATGCAGTCTATCTATAGAGGCAGACACTCCTAAAATTAACTTATGGGTCCATTGTTCAAAAATATCCCTCAGTATGTCCAATGCTGAAATATTTTGCTTCATTCTGTATTTGTAAGTTGAGTTTGAGTGTTCTTCTCCTTTAATTGTAATCTTTAGTTCCTTCTAGTTCCCCCTAGTGTCCAATTTTTAAAGTTTTATTTTATTTTATTTTATTTTATTTTATTTTATTTTATTTTATTTTATTTTATTTTAAAGAATTCAAAACAAAAGCATTTTCCCACAGGAAGGATTCTTTTTAATTAATTCCAAAATCTTATTTCAAACTTATCTGGATCCTTAGTCCATGTGTAACTTTCTGAAATCAAAGTTTTAATCACCTTTTTGCTGTTTATTCAAAAAAATTTTTTTTAAGTCCTTAAATATGTATTTAAAACTTCTTTTGCTAAGGATTGAAGGAAACTCACCCAGTGCTGTAAAACTTGTCAGTCCAAAGGTTTCTAATACAGGTAGTCCTCGCTTAATGATGATTCGCTCAGGGACCATTCGAAATTACAATAGTGCTGAAAAAATGGACTTACGACCCATGCCCAAAGATACAGCGGTTGCATCGCCCCCACTGTCATGTGATCAAAATTTGGGTGCTTGGCAGCCCACCCATACTTATGACTGCAAGGGTGCTGCAACTCCCCCCACTTGCCTTTTCCCCCCCCATCTATGCCCTTTTGGCTGCCCTGCACAGTGGCACTCATTGGCAGCAGGGCTGGGCTGAAGCAGAGGCCTGAGGCCTTCAACAGTCTCAGCCAGCTGCCACCACCCACAGACCTTGACTTCAGCCCCAGTGCCACTGCTGCCACTGAGAAATGCCTACTCAAGCCCCACACTGTTGGCCTTCGCCACCTTGTACTGTTCCCCAAGCTGTGCCTCTTGTTCTGTCCCTAAAGCCAGTGTCCCGTTGTCCCATTCCTTCCCGGAGCTGTGAATCCCATACCTGCTGCAAGCCAGGTCCCATTCCTTCCCCAAGCCGTGCCTCTTGTTCCTCCCCTAAAGCCGTCATCCCATTCCTTCCCAAAGCCATGTGTCCCATACCTGCTGCAAGCCGGTGTCCCATTCTTTTGATCCTTCAGAAACCTCCTGGTCTCCCCCGGGTCTCGTGAGAATGGGACACTGGCTTTAAGGAAGGAACAAGAGACACGGCTTACAGAAGGAATGGGATGCCAGCTTGCAGCAGGTATGGGATGTGTGGCTTCGGGGAGGAATGGGATGATGACTTTGGGGAAGGAACAAGAGGCGTGGCTTGGGGAATGGTGTGAGGTGGCAAAGGCCAGTGGTGTGGGGCTTGAGATGGCATTTCTAGTGGCAGTGGTGGTGCTGGGGCTGAAGTCGAGGCATGGGGGTGGTGGCAGCTGGCTGAGACTACTGAAGGCCTTGGCCCTCTACTTCAAACCCAGCCTCGACACTGCCACCAATGAGTGCCACTGTGCAGGCAGCCAAAAGGCATGAATGGGGGGGAGATAGGTGGGTGAGAGGAGTTGCAGTGTACCTGCTATTGTAAGTGTTGCTGGAGCAGGCTGGGGCAGCTGAGGGTTCCAGGGGTGGCTGTGGCTTTGCACTGCACTGCAGCACTCCCCCCAACTCGTGCGTGGCCTGCACCAGGCCTCCCAGGGCCTCCCCCATCCCCCTGAGGCATCCCCATGCTACTTACCTGGGACTCCATTCACTTAATGACCCTCAATTCTCGCTTAACAACACCAGCTGGGATAATTCGCTTAATGACCGCATTGCTTAGCAACCTAAATTCCGGTTCCAATTATAGCCATTAAGCAAGGACTATCTGGAACTGAAAAGCAGTTAACAAGCAATTTCCAAAAGTGATTAGAAAAGGAAGTATGTGAATCCAGTGTCCTTTCAAAGGCACTGATCATAGTTTGAGCAAAATGGCTATTCCATCATCCCCCAGAGCTCTAAACCTGCCAGAGACTGCTATCTTGTGGTCTCCTTGTGAGGAGTAATTGTCTGGGGCACTTGTGGGCGATCTCAAGTCCTCTCCTTGCCCAGGGGAACAATCAAAGAGGCAGTCTACTCGCTGGCTCTTCATTCTGCCACGGTCATTGGCTCTGCAAAAAATCTGCCATTTCTTCCCCAGAGTCCAACACTCCTCTCTATTCAGTGAGTTAGATCCATGCTTGGAATATTGTACCCAGTTCTTGACACTATAATTTAGGAAAGAAGTTGACAAACTGGAGCATGTCCAGAGGAGATCAACCAAGATTTAAGAGACCTAGAAGAAAAAACGTATGAGGAACAGGCAGCGGGCTTACCAACAGTGGATTTAAATGACAATGAAGTAGATTTTTGTTGGCTGTCCAGAAAAAAATCCTAACGATAAGAGGTTTTCAACAATGGAACAATTTCCTGAGGAAATTGTGAACTCTTCCTCACTGGAAGTTTTTAAGTAGAGGGTGGATGGCCATCTGTCAGGGATGTTATAATCCTTACATTCCATTATTCCATGAAAATACTATAATGCTATAGTAGAATACAGTGGGGCCAAAAAGTATTTAGTCAGCCACCAATTGTGCCAGTTCTCCCACTTAAAAAGATGAGAGAGGCCTGTAATTTTCATCATAGGTATACCTCAACTATGAGAGACAAAATGGGGAAAAAATCCAGAAAATCACATTCTCTGATTTTTAAAGAATTTATTTGCAAATCATGGTGGAAAATAAGTATTTGGTCAGTATCAAAAGTTCATCTCAATACTTTGTTATATATCCTTTGTTGGCAATGACAGAGGTCAAACGTTTCCTGTAAGTCTTCACAAGGTTTTCACACACTCTTGCTGGTATTTTGGCCCATTCCTCCATGCAGATCTCCTCTAGAGCAGTGATGTTTTGGGGCTGTCGCTGGGCAACACGGACTTTCAACTCCCTCCAAAGGTTTTCCATGGGATTGAGATCTGGAGACTGGCTAGGCCACTCCAGGACCTTGAAATGCTTCTTACGAAGCCACTCCTTCATTGCCCGGGTGGTGTGTTTGGGATCATTGTCATGCTGAAAGACCCAGCCACGTTTCATCTTCAATGCCCTTGCTGATGGAAGGAGGTGTTCACTCAAAATCTCACGATACATGGCCCCATTCATTCTTTCCTTTACACGGATCAGTCATCCTGGTCCCTTTGCAGAAAAACAGCCCCAAAGCATGATGTTTCCACCCCCATGCTTCACAGTAGGTGTGGGGTTCTGTGGATGCAACTCAGCATTCTCTCTCCTCCAAACACGACGAGTTGAGTTTAGACCAAAACATTCTACTTTGGTTTCATCTGACCATATGACATTCTCCCAATCCTCTTCTGGATCATCCAAATGCTCTCTAGCAAACTTCAAATGGGGTCAGACATGTACTGGCTTAAGCAGGGGGACACATCTGGCACTGCAGGATTTGAGTCCCTGGCGGCATAGTGTGATACTGATGATAGCCTTTGTTACTTTGGTCCCAGCTCTCTGCACATCATTCACTAGGTCCCCCTGTGTGGTTCTGGGATTTTTGCTCACCGTTCTTGTGATCATTTTGACCCCACGGGGTGAGATCATGGAGCCCCAGATTGAGGGAGCCCCAGATTGAGGGAGATTAGCAGTGGTCTTGTATGTCTTCCATTTTCTAATTATTGCTCCCACAGTTGATTTCTTCACACCAAGCTGCTTGCCTATTGCAGATTCAGTCTTCCCAGCCTGGTGCAGGTCTACAATTTTGTTTCTAGGGTCCTTCAACAGCTCTTTGGTCTTGGCCATAGTGGAGTTTGGAGTGTGACTGTTTGAGGTTGTGGACAGGTGTCTTTTATACTGATAACAAGGTCAAACAGGTGCCATTACTACAGGTAACGAGTGGAGGACAGAGGAGCCTCTTAAAGAAGTAGTTACAGGTCTGTGAGAGCCAGACATCTTGCTTGTTTGTAGGTGACCAAATACTTATTTTCCACCATGATTTGCAAATAAATTCTTTAAAAATCAGACAATGTGATTTTCTGGATTTTTTTTCTCATTTTGTCTCTCATAGTTGAGGTATACCTATGATGAAAATTACAGGCCTCTCTCATCTTTTTAAGTGGGAGAACTTGCACAATTGGTGGCTGACTAAATACTTTTTTGCCCCACTGTATATAAATTACATATGGCTTCCTATATATTTATATAGGCAGTGTACTAAATTAATAGGAATAATATCTGCTACAGCTTCAAGATTTCACAAGGAAAACTTACTGCATCAAAGACTATGGAAGTTTTATTTATTTATTCATACAAATAACCCATGTGAGGAAAAGGTATTAAATAGAAGAATATTAATCCACTCTTCGTTTGCATGCCGTTTTAAGAATAAAAAAGAATGGTTTGTTTTGATTATCTCTAACTGAGGCTCGTAATTCTGAAATATTGCCTTTGGGCTTCTAACAAGCAAAAAGCATTTATTGTGGTTTAAAAATAATTGTGTTATGTTGTCACTAAGGATTCTAACAGTAATGTAGGTTGCTTCCACACAGCCACTGGTGTCACCCCTCTTACTCTCTTCAGTGGTTCTGCACTGCCACATAACTGTCCCTAACACTGGGGAAGATAAGGAAGGAACGTGATGAAAAGGCCACCAAGTAAGATGAAGAAGAAAAAAATTGCTCCAGCCATCACTTGCTCTTCCCCAGCCCTTATTTTTTCTTTGCCTTGTTTCCGTTTGAGGAAAACTTGACCGAGGGTGGGGGCAGAGAAAAATACTGCAGTGCCTTCAAGGCAAGAGTGCCCACCTATATGAAATAGCCCACGTTATATGCAGAAGAAACACAGCCTTTTTGCAGCATCTCCTCTGGAGTAGCAACTGAGCTAAAAGTTAATCAGCTCATCTTCCAAAGATCTCTGGAAGTATCTTAGCATTGTGGAGACATGGGCACTTCATTAATCCCAGATTAGTGCAGGGCATGTGTGGAAGGGAACATAGTTTAATTAGATGTAATGGGCATCATTCTGATGGAAAAGTGAATCAAAGGACCTCAGCAAAATAGGGAAGCAGTGGTGTCCAGACTGAGCATTCTCATAGCACATGAGAATCTGCCTTCAAGTTTTAATTGCCCTTCAGTTGGCATATAGTAGCAGCAGACTGCTCCATGTAAATAGAAGGTCATTACTGCAATTGAAATGGAAAAGACAGCATCAACATCACTTCTTTCCAACCATGTTTTTGCCTTGGGCAAATATCTCTGTCAAAACTAAACTAGTTGAGATCTCTCTGATGGAGTTTGCCAAGGGCAATAAATGAACTCTTGTATTTGATCTGCTATAATGGATGTTGGTCTCTCAGCTCACCTTATGTGTGAAAGAAAACTATTGATCTTTTCAAAATCCAGCCAAGGTATAGAGGATCAATCACTCCTGGGCCATTCTGAATCGAAGAGGACATTCCCTTCTTACAGCACCTGCAGTACTGTTGGATAAACTGGTGTGGGGAGAAGTGGTCCTAGGACAGAGCAAGAAGAGTCTGTGATCTTGAAATGTTGAGTTATTCTGTTGAGCTTGGCCCTGATTCCCCCCCTCCCCAAATCTTGCCTTGACAACCCACTGATTCATCTTATCTGCTTGTCTTCATTGCTCCATTCCTCTTGTTTGCATAGCTTTTTCTAGGTTCTTTTGATGCATGACCAGAAGATTACCTGCAAGATAGATATAGATACATAAAATATAATAAATTGAGTTCCTTTTAGGTTTGAAATGAAAAGGCATAAACAAGCAGCGTTTTCATTTAATATGACTGAAATGTTTATAACTGAGCAATCATTTCAGTGTTAAAATAGATAAAAATCAGAACATTTTATACTATAAATCAATCATGTGGCAATATCATCCAAAGCTAATTCTTGAAGGTTTTAGATACAGCAGCTTTGTGCATGCTTTGGACTGATCTAGGCTTTTCAGCTAGACTTGATGTTTAAAAGGCCTATTATGTGACTAGCTTTAAAATCCTCTTTTACAAATTGTTTTCTAGCTAAGGCATAACTAAAACTGGGTGTGCGTGGGTGAAAATCTGCAGACTGGTTGCTTATATTGGCTACACAGCAATGCACAATCTGCATCACGTACATCTGCTGTATGTCGGCTACAGAGCAATGCACAACCAAGTTGTAGAATGTATTGTACGTAGTGGAACAGTTGCTGGTGTGGTTGCTGTGCTCACATCAGCATGGTGTCAGGATCCATGTCAGAGCTGGATTGTGATTTTAAAAGTATAATTCGCTTTTGTGACTTTCGTCTCATTTCTGTCCTTGGGAAGATGAAAGAATGTACTGAGACCGCTAGCAGCTCAAGCTGTGATTCTTTTCCTGGGAAAGATGGTTTATGCCTGTTATCTCTCCTTCTCTGTTTTATCCTCTTTGCAAAGAATAATATAGGTAATAAGGTATAGTCATACAGTATCTTGCTGTTATGCTCCCTGTCTGAAAAATGGACAGTGGTTGCCAGTCTCAGGACTCTCCTGCACAGCAGCCTTAAGATACTGCCCCCCATGGTGAAGCCGGCTGGAAATGAACCTGGCTTAAAAAATAGTTGCCAAGATTTCAACCCGTTCTTCAGCTTTGACAATGATTTGGACTAGTGGTGGTTACCATATCCACCCACTGGTGTATTTCCCTGCTTCTTTACCCACCTTTCTTTCCTATCCATGCTAGGAAAGCAAGTGCCAGTTTGAAGACATGTGGTTTCTATTGTCAGAACTTTTGTATGAGCCCTCTTCCATTAACTCTCCCTGGTACTTGACACCTTCTGGTTTGGTGCATCCATCAGTGGAACGTCGTTTTACTGTTCTTACTGTGAGTTCAGCTAGAAAGGGAAAGTGGTAAAACTCTTGTCAATTTCTCTTTAATTTCTTTTTAAAAAGGGAGTGAGGGTAGGAAGGCCCTCCATTTCAGTGGCCCACCAGTGAACCTGTTTTTTAGGGGGAAAAAATACTGATCTACCAGTGAACATGTTATTATTATTTTTTTTTAAAGATGTAACATTTCAGTAGTCCATCACTGGGGTAGAGAGCAGGAGGGAGTCCCAAGGGCCAATGGTTCTTTCTGGCCTGCTACTGCTGCCTCCAACTGTTGCAACAGTGGTTGAATGTGTGGTGTTTCAGAACACCACTTATTAGAGGTATAGAAGGAAGCCACATAATGCCCGAGGATGAAGCATAGTGGGGTTCAGG
The DNA here is from genome assembly GCF_059951505.1 of Python bivittatus. Lineage (NCBI taxonomy): Eukaryota > Metazoa > Chordata > Lepidosauria > Squamata > Pythonidae > Python > Python bivittatus. The sequence goes on along the minus strand of NW_028277113.1, from coordinate 40,069,125 downwards.
CTTTAAGTGGGAATGTTCTGTTTCTTAGATGGACATCCTGCAAATGGCTGTTAATGGCAGCAACCACTAACCAGAGAAAAGGGGGCATGCTGGCAGATCCATCCAGTGATCGGTCGGAGCTCAGACATTGCCAAGTCCAAATTAAAGTGCAGCTGGGAGGCTGCAGAAAGAGGTTCAGGCCCGGGCAAGACAGAGGATGTTTGAAGTGGGAAAGCATGATTGCAGGTTGCCTCCACACTGAGGGTGGCATCATCGTTGAAGCTCTCTCAATGTGACTGCTGAAGTATTGCCTGCCCGTGGTCAGTAGATCATGTGGAGGATCTCTTAGGAATGGGAAGGTACTGGCAGTAGGCGGGGCAGCTGTAAAATTGCAATACTTGAACTGGATATTACCCCAGAGGGTGGAGTGCTATTCGGATGCCATCTATCATACACAAACAACTAACTATCCAGTTGTGTAGCTGGGCTGATGCAGAGTTTTTGCTTTTCTATAGATTTGAACTGTTGAAAGATAAAAGGAGTTATTTGTGCCTAGTTAGTGTTCTGTTTTCCCCTGACTAATTACAATTTGAAAATATATTACAGTTGTGCAGTCTTATGAATACCACACAACTTTGTAGCAAGTGCTCAGTGTTGATTTTAAAAAAGTAACCCTATATCTATGAGAAAAGTCACAACAGATCTCAATAGGAGGCATCAATTCTTTTTATTCCAAAGTCCTCTCTCATCTCCCCCTAGAATTTCCTCTCTGAAAGGGAGTCCCCCACACTGCTTAGAGACAAAGGAATACAGAGTGAGTCGGATAATATGATAAAATGTCATTTCTTGGTGCTTAAATGCTTGTTTCTCATAGTTTGGGGCACTTCAGCTCCTGCTCACAATTCCAGAATTATAATTGCATGTTGCTAATTTGCTAGCAATATTGGAGGGTTGCAGCTGTGGATAGTAGCGTTTAGTTGTTCAAGATTTGCTTTCCTTAAAAAAACAAAAAAAGCATTCACAGTAAATTTTCACTGAAAGCACTTTATTCAGCACTTAAACTCTCAGGGATGGTTGCCCTTCTTCCTCTTCAATTATGCAGTTTTTGTGAATTATAAGCAGCTATAGTTTTCTAATTAAACTTATACGGATCATAAGGCAGACTCATCACATTGAGAATAGCAGACTATAAAGAATAACTGTTTTTTGTTTAAACAATGGCACCTCATTGAACACCAGGGAAAAAGTTTATGGGAAGAAAGATTTGCATGTCCAAGTGAACATGGAGCTGCTTCGCCAAATAAATTTTTGAACTATTCTATGACATATTTTCTTGCAATGAATATTGTAATAGCACAATGAGAAGTATATACAAGGAAGTACTAAGTTTTTAGAACTCTTTAGAAGCAAGACTTATCTTCTGCAGAGAAATTACAGGCCAGCAGGATCCTTTCTTTCATCTTTGCTCTCAAAGTAGAAGCAATTTTTTTGCTCATTGATAGAGTCTTTGCTAATATATAAAAAGGCAAGAGTTCCATTCTGCCTTCCTTCCTTCCTTCCACCCCCCATATACATATACACACATATATCACATAGATAGCCTCCCATCTAGATTTGTAAATCATGTATAGTTTGAATGTAGACAATTATAATTTATAAAACCATGACTGTAGTAGAGGTTTCTGCAGTAGGTGAGGTATACATGGAATCAAGATAATCTGCTGGCATTAAGGAAGATAATAATGCACTTCCCTCAATTTTTTGACCTAATTTGCTTTCAACAGTCCATACAGTGAATAATTGTACATGATCTGTTACTAGTTATTTATAGTGAACAATTGCAAAACTGAAAAATGTCCATAAATCTGAGATGAAGGATCTCAAGTCTACTGATCAAATTGTGGTGTATCTGTTTTCTTGGGTCCTTTCACAGGTACTATGTGATACCTCTTGATCTGGCCAGTTCCTGCTTTAAATCCAATTGTGATTTGATAGTATGGAGCAAATACAGACATGTCCTCACAGCTCTGAGAGGATCATATGCTGATAGGCTCCCAAATCAGTAAGATCTGTTGTGAGGATCAGTTTGTGCAATCTGCATAAATACTGTTCTGGATTTGAAAGTGACTAACTCGATGGGTAGCTTTTTGTGACTGTCAAAGTATAAAAGGAGAAGCATCTAGTTAGGTAGTCTCTGTGACTTACAGCATGGCCTTGTTGCCCCTCTTGGTCTGCCTGGAAAAGAACATAGCAAGGGGGAAAAACAATCTCTGCTGTCTTTCAGCATTGTGTGTTGAATATAATTATATTAGATACTGTTGTGCAAGTTCACACATCACCCATTCATTCTCTTCATTCATATATGCAACACTGGTATGCAAGGAAATATAAAATCATTTTGCACACATAGGTATAAGTAAAGAAATCCAGTTTTGTACATACAGTACTGATTTGTATTAGGAATATATTGGTCAGGCACACAATGCTAGAATAAAAAAAGCCTCTGTGAACTCAATTCCTTTCCATTGTTCCATCCTCACTTAGAGTTATCTTATCCCATTCTTAAACCTCGTAAGAGTTGCCTCTTTATTTGCAAATAGCCAAGTGGAGCAGGAAGCAGAAGAACTGATGTTGTCTGAACCTGCAGAAAATATACCCTAGCATAGAGTACAGTAATTTTTTCAGCTGTTATAGCAATGGTACGGTATTTCCTTCTCTCCAGAAGCTGGAACACTTCCACCCAAAAGTTGATAAGCAAGAAAAGGGAGAAGAACAGATAAAAAGACAGGAGGTTAAATATAACTTCTGTTTAACAGCAAACTCAGTGGGTTCAAACAGGATTTGGAGCCAAAGTAGGGCCATGGAGGAATAAGAGATGCATCAATATCCTTGGGAGAACCTGAAGTGTATAGAAAACTGTGTATATTTACCAACATATATAAGAAAATCCCATCTTTTTTTTAAAGGCCTGTTTTAGCATGAAAGTTATCTGTGGAATCTTGACTGACTTAGCTTAAAAAAGACAAGCAAAATATGTGGAGATGGACTGGAATAGCCCTCTTGAATTTTCTGAAGTGAACTTGAAGTTTCATCTCCAGTTTAGTAGCTACTCAGTATTCTGGAAAGGAACATTTTGCTTAGAAGCGGGGATACACTGTGCCAGTTATTTTTCTTTTTAAAGCTCTCAGTCGTACTTGATAATTCATCCAGACTGGAAGGGATAAGATAGTTGACATCTAAGTGTGCCTCTTAGAATTAGATTTGGATCATTGTGTACTGTTTTTATAATAATATTAAGAAGGCAGGATGAAAATTAAGGCAGAGACAGTATGATGAGTTTACCTTTTTTATAGATAAGCCATAGGATTGCTTAATACTATTGGTGGTACAATTGGTGATCTATTTCTTTCTCTCTTCCCCCACATCAACCTTGTCCATTTGTGAAATTTGTTTGAAATTTTATATAAAGCTATGAATAACTCATGCATGCAATGCTTATTGACTTCTATTTTTCACTAACATTCATTGACCTTTTAGGTCAATACATGTAAAGTTGATTTAAGAAGTCAATATGCCTTATTTTAATTTAGATTAAATTTTTGTCTGATTCAGCACTCTTTAGTTGTCTTTTTATAAATAAAAATGCTTCTGTCAATTTATTATTAAAATTTATGTCAAATATAAAATGTTTTCTGTAGGACTGGAAATCCCCCGTTGAGTTATTATTTTTAGGCATTTCCAGCTCAGTGTTTTGAAAGTGACCTTCCTGTTTTCACCACATATTGTGCCCCTTTCAGATGCTGCCTCAGCTATTGCACAGAAAGAATTCAAACATTAAATTGTACAGCTGGCGCCATACAATGAGGGAATACTTTATTCTTATTTTTTTATAGATAATATTGTGCAGAAATATCAATGTATTGGGCTTAAGTAATAATTTTTAGTTTTTTATTTGTCTTTCTGGAACTGAAGTGTTAATAAAATGATCACTTGTTGAACTTAAACTAAACCATACATCTAAATATGCATTAAATGCAAAAAGATCATTTAATTCAGTTATAGTGTGCTGCAGAATGTTTCTGAAGAGATGATTTCTCAATGGGAAAATACAGTTGTGGAGTTTCTGATTATATGAAAATTGTTCTTTTACTGTCTACTCTGCTTGATAAGATTAATTTTTTTCATTCAGCTACTGTCTTTTGATTTGTTTTCTTATTAATAGTTACATTAATAGGTCTGTGTTTTCCTTCTTAGGCATTGATTTCAAAGTGAAAACAATTTCATGTGATAATACAACTATGAAACTTCAAATATGGTAAGTTTTGTAAGGAATGTAGTTAGTATCTGGTTTTAGTCTTCTAAGACTTGATCGTCAATAATCTTTAGTAGAGACAAAAATTAGTGAACATGTTGTTGTTTCCAAATGCATGCTGTCCAATGGATTAATGTTGCTAATGTTATAGTAGGCACCAAATGTTCTTGTGAACACCTCTATTGGTGTCTGCCAGATCCTCCACCACATCTGAATTCCTTAATTTTTAAACATTAAAAAAACAATTTCATGTAGAACTCTGGCATCTCACACACACACACAACCAGTCTCTGGCATCATCTTATATCTAAGAATGTTTGGGGGCTTCACATGGCAGCCACATTCTGTACAGAATATAAAAGATGCCCTTGATGAACAGAGGGAAGATCTACAGATAAATGTGGCTTGAGGCCAGACCAAGAAAGAGGTTTATGGAAACATTTCAGACAGCCCCAACCCCCATTCACATAAACATAAAAGAGGGAGGAGGGGAGCACATTCAGACTTGCAAGATTCTGTTACTATAGCTAGTAACTAGAGTTCTAATAAAAGTAGATTCAGGGCTACATAATGTCTGTTTCTTAGTCTGGTCTACCTTATAGGGCCAACATCTTTTCCTTAACAACCATTTACATTTAAACCATGTCCTCTTTGAATATAGAGATATTCTTGATGTACTGTACTGTATACATCAAGATGTATATATTTACATGCCTAGCAGTATATGCAGATTGATTGATTGATTGTGCCTTTCAGTCAATGTTGACTCCTGGCAACTGCCTAGATAAGTCCCTGCAATTTTCTTGGTAAGATTTTGGGAGTGGTTTGCTATTGCCTCCTTCCTAGGGCTAAGAAAGAGTGACTGGCCCAAGGTTACCCAGCTGGCTTTATGCCTCAGGTGGGACTAGAATTCACTGTCTCCCAGTTTCTAGCCTGGTGCCTTAACCACTACACTAGACTGGCTCTAGAATATGCAAAGTAGGCCATAAACTGGGTGAAGAGAAAAATCTGCCCTGTTCCTTCATAGGGCAAGGCTTCAGATTAAGAGTAAGAATATTATCTATACCCACAGTTTCCGTTTTGCAAAGCATCTGCTCTGGAACAAATCTCTAGTGTAGAAGTGCTGAGATAAATGTCAAAGGAAAAGCAACTGGATCAATTAGAATTTCCACTAGTCAGCAGTGCTTCTACTTTTATGTTCATAGAGAATTACACTGAGTGTGTGGTGGCTCTTTGTCCACAGTTTTGCAGTGAAAAGTAGCACTAAATTATTTATTATAATGCATTTTAGGGACACTGCTGGCCAGGAAAGATTTCATACATTTACTACTGGTTTTTTCCGAGGAGCACATGGATTTGTTCTTGTTTATGATATCACAAATGCAAAAAGCTTTCAAGGAATTGCACACTGGATGAAAGATATATATGAGGTAAGCTTCTGCTCTTCTGGACACAAAATATATTATATAATAATAATCAGTAGATTCAGGGAAGCTAATGAGACCACAAGGTTCCTTTATCTATTACTCAAACAGTTTTGGAGCAGAGCAACACCTCCTTGAAATCATGTTTCTTTTCATAAGCATTTCCATCTGTGCACCAATTTATCTGGCTACTCAGTTATTGAACTCAATTATTTCTTTGTTCTCTCCACTCCCCACCCACCTTGATTAGTGCAGGCAGAGAGGCCACATGTATGCATACATATGCTCCTCACGGAAAATGTTGTGTGGTATCTCCCATAAAATGATATGGGTGCCTGGGTATATAGAGATAATTTCAGTATTCATGAAGTACCTGTATAGCTATATACTAACTTCAGTTCCAAGAGGAGAAAACCATAGACATAGAAATGTGCAAAAATTAATTATAGGAAAATGAAAGTTAAATATGTAAAAGACTGCTGGTATAAACCATGGCAGTTTCTCAGATAGATACTTGTCTAAGGTGTAGATTTATATCTCTTAATTTGTCTCAGAAAAAAATCTCTTCCTTTTTTTTTTGACACTCATTACTTGCTGCTATCATCTATCCTTCTCAGAACTAGACCAAAATCTATCTTTTCTAACCCAAGGTAGCATGTCAATGAACTTAAATGGCACACAGGGAGTATTTCAAAAAGTTTGGGGGGAAATCTTTTTTTGTAACAAAGTACAAATAGAACATCAAATAATTCTTGTTTGCCTTTACAAAGAAATATTTGTGGATTGAAGGAAAAATAAATAATTGCGCTCACTGAAATTATGTTAATTGCAACTTAAAAATTAGGGCAGTTGGGACTTTGAAGTGATAGGAATGAAAGCATGTCAAGCTCAGGGGCCATGAGTAGAGTAGTACAGTTGTTAGAATCTGAGACACTCAGCTGGGAGGATGCGGAAAGGCAGAGTAAGAACAAATGTAATGTGCATTATCCAACTGGAGTGCTCCTTGGCAAAGCATTACGAGCAACAAGCAACACAGATGCCTTAGTCACAAGGGTGGCTATAGGGAAATGGTTGCCATATAGTTACACAAATGTCCAAAATGTCACATATTTAAGGTACATGCCACCTGGCATTGATGTTTCAGCAGTGTAGTGGCACAACAGATTGGGAGTGCTCTTTAAGTCATAAATAGTTGGTCTCCATTTCTGATGAAATAGTGCTATGTTTTTTAATGCCTCTCATGGTTACAGTATTCAGTTTTTATACATTAGTTATATTTTCCTTCTTAGATATTGACCCATGTTACTTACTTCATAGCAGTGGTGATCTTGAAAAATGCTGAGCAATGTTGACCAATGGAAGAATCCCAGGGAATCCCAGGTGTATCGGCTAGCCCAGAATTCATCTTGGAAAAATAATAATGGCAGAACATTTCTGTATTATTGCCAAGAAAACATGAACGTGCCCATGTAGTTATCAGGAGCTGAACTCAACTCAAGAAGTCTTTACCTTTTACCAAGGGTGACAAAACTTCCACTGACCCAGTGGTGCTTTTTTTGCACTAGCACAACATTGAAACAAGCTTCAAAGAAGCAAAAGGAAAAACTCTTAGTTTGGGAGCCTCACTTCTTCCAGATTAAGGTTTAATAAAGGAGCATCACTTCTCTGCCCCTGAAGTCTTTAAGACATGCTATTTAAGGTTTGTGATATGTTATGCAATACTTACTCTGCTAATTCTTGCTCTTATCCCATGATTTACACAGGGTGAGATTTAATACCATGTTAGTTTAGAATAAGGAGATTTATTTTGCTTAAAGTCAATTCAACAAGAAAATCCATTGTTTCCTTCTCTTTCTTTTATATATGTGAAAATGTCAAGGAAGAGGGAGATGATGAACAGAATCTGCTATGTCCATTTTGTCCAGCATCTTGTTGCTAGCGGTGCCCAGCCATGTTTCCTATAGGAAATCTATTACCTAGGAATAAATGCAGCTATGTATTTTCTATATCCCTGCATCTGTAAATGGAGTTTAATATAATTCATGAGTTCTGAAACTTTGTGATACTGTGATGTCCCTTCCCCAAGAATAAACTTAATGATTTCATTGGATTAGCTGTCAGCCCTACTAGGTAGACCAGACCAGGAAATCAATTCCACAGGAAGGCTAAAACTACTTTTATTGAGATTGGTTATAATAACAGAATCTTGCAAGTCTGATTGTGCTGTACCTGCCCCCTCCCCACTTTTACGCCAGTGAATCAGGGCGGATGTGTCTGAGTTGCTTCTGAATGTTTTCTCCTTTCTCTGGGCTTAAAAAATGCTTCAGCCCCTTTTGCCTAAGTAATAGTTCCTGCATATTATCATCAAGATCATCTTCCTTACTCTCTACATAAGCCCAAGGGAAGAAAGGAATATGCAGGTAGTCCTTGCTTACTGACCACTCATTCGTAATTACGACCATTTGTAATTGCAATGGCACTGAACAAGAGATACTTACAACCGGTCCTCGAAATTCCAGCCATCGCAGTGGCCCCACTGTCATGTGATTGCAGTTCGGGCGGTGGGCAACCAATTCGCACATATGACAGTTGCAGCATCCCACAGTCACATGATCACCATTTGCGATCTTCCCTGCCGGCTTCCCACAAGCAAAGTCAATGGGAAAGCCAGCATGGAAGGTCGCAAGTCGCTCTGGTAAGTCCCCCCCTGCCTTCCTATGCACTGCACCACACCCTCCTTCCCTCGGCCTCCTTGCGCTTGCACCTACCTGCGCCCTCCTTCCCTCAGCCTCCCTGCACTTGCACTGACCCACGCCCTTCTTCCCTTGACCTCCCTATGCTCACACTGAACTGCAGCCCCCCTCCCCCAACTTGCATGTGGCCTACGCTGGGCCTCCCAGGGCCTCCCCCACCCCCTGCAGCACCCCCTTGCTCCTTACCTGGGATTCCCACAGCTTCACGCTTAATGATCCCTACGTCTCAAGGTTACAATGGCAACCGGGACTGTCTGGATTGCTGTCACGAAGCAATGCAGTCACGTGACATTGTGCTTTACAACCACATCACTTAGTGATGACAATCCTGGACCCAGTTGCCGTCATCACCTGAGGACTACCTGTACCACTTTTAATAATTAAACCTATCAAATATAACAATGATAGAACAGTACAACTTTATAAAATAAAACCATTTTATAGCTAATAAGCAGTAAAAGAAAATATCAAATCTTTATTTTAATAGGAAGGATGAGCTTGTTTATTTTTGGATAATTCCTGAAATTGGGGTTTCATTCTTATTTACCAGTCACCAAAAAATAAAAAAGTGTGTTTCTTTGCCTTAAATTAGCTTCTCCTAAACTGCTACAGCTTGCAAAATATTGGTAAGTATAAAGTTGTTTTTGACGTTGTGTCCCCCAGCATAGCTCTACCGAAATAACAGTCACTTTGTTCCTTCCCTCTTCCCCTCCTCCGTAATTCACTTTGCAGAGTTAGGTCAGATCAGAGCTATGCATATGCCTTGTGTCCTCTAGGCATGGTTATTCTGTCTTTGAAAGGCAAGCATGTTGGTGGCTTTTTTTAAAAAATGCTCAGTCTTCATACAGAGCTCTGAAATCATCACACTGTTTTGCATTTAGCACACATATTTTGTGTCAAACTGGTAAGACTACTTGGAAAGGAATCTTTCCCCACTCCCTTGCTGTACTGCTGTAGCTAATAGGATGTTTATAATGCAGCACTGTATACATATGTCTAATACTTTTTTAAAAAATGTATCTAAACCAGAAGCCCTATTATTTGCAGCAGTAAATTCCTATGTTAATGAAATACTGTGATGGCTTCTCTTACTCAACTTGAACTAACTTGAAATCATTGTAATCGGCAGATACCAAGTTCTAGATTTATGAGAGAGGAAGCCAAAGTTCATTTATAGTCATTCTATTCCTACATACTCTTCATAAATGCACAAATACTTCTGCTACAACATCTATGCAGTTGCAGGAAAAATACTTTAATTCCCTGATCATTTTGGTTCCACTTCTCTGCATCTTTCTTCCAGTTTGGTTATATCCTTTTTGAATTAGTGTCACTGGGATTATATACAAAAGTAAAATGCAGCTGCATCACAGATGAATTATATAACAACAGATTATTTTTAGTTCTTTTTCTGTTAAATCCAAGTATTGGGTACATCATTCTCAGTCCCACTGCAAACCTTATTAATGTTTCAGTAAGCCGTCTACTTTAACCACCAAGTTCCATTATCTGTAGTCATTGACAATCCAGGTGTCATCAGAGAATGCATGAAGTTATCTATTCTTTTTTAATAATATATTCATTTGCTCTATTATGCATCATTTTAGATCAAGAATAGGCAAGTATTAAGATTGAGAAAGGCTTCACTGAATTCCATGAAGCCCTTGGCCAGCCTCTTAGATGGGTCATGCCTCATGGTGTGCAGTATTTGGGTACAAAACAAAGGTGATTTGGATCTGATGTTGGTACCATCTCTTTACTTGTTGGCTGGTCCTTAAAGAATATGTGTCTTGCCTTCACATCTGTTTTCTCTCATTCACATGCACCTCATTATAGAAAAGATGCAAGGAGAACAAAATTATATGAGGAAGATAAGAAGAGAATGCCTGAGATGAAAGTCATAATTCAAGATTCTGAGAACAGACTAGGTAGTTCATTCGTACTTCAAGTGAACAGGGTAATGCTTAAGATTGCCATGATTAATTGCAACAAAGGGAACTGACACAGTAAAAGTGCAGTTCTGCTTTCACCATCACAACTCATGCAAGCGTTAATCCATTCCTTTGATTTAGAAGATATTATGTAGGTGTCAAGTAGATGTGGTTATAAGAAGATATTGATAACTTTTCAAGAGGCATTTATTTATCAAATGATATTTAGAATGGAAAAGCTTTTATTACAATTTCAGATTACTGTAGTCAGATATTTTAAGGATCTCAATATTCCCTCTCATTTGGTCTGAGAGAATCTTTTATTTCTCCACAAGAAGCAGTGATGAAAAAAAAAGATGTTCCAAGTTCAGAGAGCTATTTGCTAGCTTGCATGACCAATCAGATAAGCTTTAAGACTATTCCTTCTGTAATTTCAAGATCACCAGATACTGCTCAGAAAGCAGTGGAGCTGAGGACTGCCTATCCCTACATGTTAGAAGGAGGGCAGAGCTTTTTGAACTCTTACTAAAGATCTCGCGAACAGAAAGATATATATTTTAAGACTGGAGAAGTTGATTTTTCATATGGCATAAGCTTTCAAAAATGTATTTGTGACATGAATTATAATACCCAACTTTCCCAGAATGAGCCTGGCAGGCAGGCAGGCAGGCAGGCAGGCAGGCAGGCAGGCTGAAAGGAAGAAAGAAAGAAAGAAAGAAAGAAAGAAAGAAAGAAAGAAAGAAAGAAAGAAAGAAAGAAAGAAAGAAAGAAAGAACGAACTTTATTGGCCAAGTATGAGACATACAAGGAATTTGACTTCGGTGCAAAAAAAAAAAACTCTTGGTGTTTGCATAGCATCAGGAAATAAGGAATAATAAAAAGTAATAACATTATATACTAAAACTATGCTTGATGACTATAATTACCAAACAGTAATTATAACTCCTCTAAATTTCATAAGAACTATTTGTTCATCCAAATTTTTGCACCTAGCAGCCAGGCGTAGTAAGCAATGTATACCTCAGTGCTCCAAATCCATTGAGAAGTAACTGTTCTAACTCAAAATGGTGCAGGAATTTTATAGCCTCTTCTGGAGTAAAGTATCCTTCCACACTGCTTATTGACCTTGCAGACCAAGCACATATAAACAATCAACTAAGGAGTTTTGGTGGATTCCCCTAGCAAGCCAAATGAAACAATTGTGAATACTGAGGATTTGGGGGCATAGGAACAAGACCACATGCAAAAAGACAATTAAATAGTTCAAATTAGGAAGGAATCATTATGGAAATGACAGAAATTGCAGCTAAATTAAACTATTCTTGTTTACTCTGTATGTCTGAAATAACCTATCAGAAAATTTCTCAGGATTCATTCATCAACTGAAGGAGACTAGCAAATATAGTAAGCATAATGTCTCAAAGAATTTGATCCCTATGATTTCATCAGTGGTCATTAAAGATACTTATGACCCTGAATAGAACAGTGTCAGCTGGACTCAGAATTAGCTGTTGAATTAACTCTTAATGCTTCCCACCATACATAGGGGAGCTCCCAAAACTTTTCTTAGTAGATAAGACCCTAGATCAGGGAGTATGATTTGTTAGAGGTGAGGAGCTAGGGGCAGTTGCCATAAATCAAACTAAATGATTCTCTTTGAAAACCCAACATAATCTATCCTTCAGGTCCTGGAATATAGCCAGATAAGCATTGGGGTCACAAAAATACAGCATTTCTGAGATAATTGACTAAATATGATGATGATGTTTATTTACAGGAGACTTGGGCTCACAGCAGGTGGAATTGGATGGATACTATTTGCATTTAACTGGGGCCACACCAAGTGATAAAGACGAAGGCTCAAAGGAGGTCTAGAATTACTTATTTCAATGAGGTTGCAGGAGAAAACTTTCATTCTCCCGTACCATGCCAACTTGGTGATAGGTGCTTTACCCAGATTTAGACTGTTTGGTTTCTCTTGATTAATATATACCTGCCACCCCAGAATCTGCGTACCCACACTAAACTTTTGTGGGCAGAATTGGAGAAATACATCAGAGAACTTAATAATAAATCTCCACTCACCCATGTAACTTCTCAGAGATGATCTAAATGCCAGGATGAGCTCAAGTAATGTAAGTCTATATAATTTACATTCCCTAGATATGGAAGGTGTTTCTCTTTCTCCATGAGTACTTAAGGACTCCACCTGTAAGCCAACTGGTTGGAGTTTAGCCCAAGTACCAACTTGATTAGATCTGAAAATACTAAACAGGGCAGTGGTAGATGACTATCCCAGGGCATTTGCTTATTGAGTGGGATTGCAAATATCCACCTGGATTACTTCTTTATCTCTGATACTCTCATGGGTTGAGAAACTAGAGGTGAAACTAGATCTAGATAATGTTCATTTTCTATTAAAGTGAACATTAAATATTAACTCTACTTTTGGTCAGTTATAGATGTGGAAGAGAGGCACACATGTAACAAGTACAATTGGAGATGTCATAAAGCTTTTATGGTTCTGCTAAACACTTCTCAGTTCTGAACCAGTTGTTCTTGCCTAGTGCAACCAGACTTAGGCAAACATACATTAGAGGGCTATAATTCCTTCATTCAAAAAATGCGAACATTTCTAACATCCTTAGTTGCAATCAGTGCCTCTTACCCAGTGATTTAGATCCAAGGACTGGCTTGATCAGGAATGCCAAGAAACATCTTTTAGACTAAAATGGCAATATAAATCCTTGCTAAAATTCAAAAAAGAGGAAAGCATTACAATCAATCTTTAGTCTGTAGAACTACATTAATCATCAACTAATCAGTATGGTTAAAAAAAAGGACTCAGCTAGCTTTTGGTGATCGGTAGCTGACCCCCCAAATTATCTCCCCACCAGGTATTTAGTCATGTTCTGGAGGACACTGGTGAACCTCATTATAGAGTCCTTTACAGTAGCCAGCCAAGTGATAATTAAGTCAGTTTGCTATTCCTTACAGAAGTATTTCCTGATTGGCCACCTGTCACTATCTCTATGACACAAATATTAATTGAACAATTAGAAAAAGTGCCCATAACATCATACCATAGTTAATAATTACAAATGTGTACTGGTAGGCATCAATCTTGGCACCTCTTTTTACATACATCAGCAACAGCACTGTTCCCAAAGAACTGGCCATCATGATTCTTACCTTTAAAATGGAAGTTAGCCATGAGCCTGGTAAGTAGAGACCAATTAACTCATTGAACGTTATAAGTAAACTCTGTGCCAGTCACTTATGTGGAAATTACAAGATTGGACATATCCATCTATCCATTCTAGATTAAAAGAAAAACAAGTAGGGGATACAGCAGACTGCTTTAACCATAATAAATCATATCATTATTTTAATTCAATTTTGGTACAGAGGTGTTAGATAAGGTTGCATTTTGGCACCCTCCTTATTCAATTTTTACATCAATTCTTTAACCAGGACTTTCAATATGCTGCACCATTTTGCTTCTACACTGGCAGAACTAAGAATTCCAAATGTTGTATGCTGATGATGCAGTGCTACTCTCACAAGTCTAGTTGGCCTTAAGAGAGCACTTTGAATTCTTCATTTCAATAACGTAGTGAGGGATATCTTCAAGTTATCTACCAAAAGACCAAATAATGGTCTTTCCTAAAACATCCAAGTGGTACAATTGGATTGAGAGACCAAAGATTATGTGTCATCAAATCAGTGTCAGCTGTTAGTGACCATATAGATAGGTCCAGATTCTCCAGGACAATCTGACCCTTCAGGTCTTCAAAAAGTACACCATTTGCTCCTGTAATCAAGTCCATCCACCTTGCTGTCAGTTATCATCTTCTTCTCTATCCCTCAATCTTTCCCAGCATTACAGACTTCTCAAGAGTGCTTGGTCTTCACCTAATGTGTCCAAAATGACAAAAGATAAAATGGTTAAATGTTTCAAATATCTTGGGTGTTATTTCACTTTTCAGGAAGTGTGAATCCACAAATGGCACATGCAGAATTGGAAATCAAAAGGAGTGCAGCCAGCTATTTTGAAATGTTTCCCTATATGGGGGATGGTGGGGGGATTGGTACCTGCCAGCATTAAATTGTTGCAGACAAAATCAACGTCCCAACTTTTATATGGTGTTCATTTATCTCCTTATTTCAATTATGGAACCCTTGAATCATTACATATCAAATTCCTTAGTGGAATTTTACAACAATCCAGATGTATAATTGGAGGTTGGGATGCAGAGTGTTGAAACCAGAGCTTGGATAGCAATTGTCAATTATTGGCTAAAAATAAAATTCTTCCCAGTTGGCTTGACTGTCTATCTTAACAAATTCCAATCTAGATAGAAACAGTGTATAATTTTAAAACTCTGTTCTCTTGGATCTTGCCCTGAATTTTTACTCTTCCTGGGCTATAAACAAGCAGTAATGGCTCCAAGACAACATATCAAAGATGTAAACCTTCAACAAGAAATTGGATCCCAAACTGGTAGAATCGGAGAGTGGCTCGTCCATCCTGCCAGCTAGCTCTTTTTGCTTACTCCCTAAATATAACAGTGTTTGCTAAAGCAAAATTTCACTTGCTACTTTTGGTAGTTTTATAGGGTAAATTTAGTAACATTCTAGTCAAGGAACATACAATAGCAATAGCAAGTAATGTTTTTCCTGTGGAATATGCTAATTCTTATACAGACAGTGATTTTACTGATATTCCCAGGTATCACAGATTTGTTTTACATTTCCTTACTTTTATCAGTTAAAGGTGAGGGCATTATATACCATGTGACAAAATTATGCGAGACTGGGTTACAGTGTTAGATATCAGTTAACATCTAAACAAAGCACTCTCTTGTGAATAACAGTAAAGAGCAGTTTGATTCTTATCTGGAAAGTACTGATTTGTATGCAGAGAAGCCAGAAACCTATTGTCCTTATATTATCTTTATTTTATTATTTCTAAATGCTTTTTTGTGCTGGCCTTTGACTGTAATAAAGACTTACTTATCTACTGCACAACAACTTGATCATCTTTACTGGTTTGTTAGGCTTGTTTGCAAAAATGTAAGAATTCTATTGGATTAAAGCAAGAGTCATTTAATCCATTGTGTTTCTCATAAGAGTTAATTGGACGTCTCCAAAAAGCCCGCAATTGAGTATGATGGCAATAAACTTCATATGCTGTTGCCCCTTTGCTATTGCATTCAGTGAAACATTCCTTTAACAGTTAAAGTTCTCCTTAGCCATCTTTGCTAATAGGCATGATAGGTTAATTTTCCATGACATTAACTAGTACTTTATAAAGCTACTTAAACCAGCAGTTCATATTTTGTGGTGTTGAAATCCATGAATTAATTATTCATTATGAAACAGAAGCACTTCCTCCAATTTGTTTCAAATTTACAATTTCATTGGGTGCACGTGTATTCTAGATTTTTTAAAAATAAAATATTCTTGCCTTAATATTCTGCTCTAGCAGTTAACCTGAGCTAAATATTAGGCTTCTTATAGGAGTGACTATAACCTGTCTAATTACATGCTAACCTAACTGAAACAAATGATGTATTTACAAAACTGCAATCTACATGTTAGCAACTTATGGCTTACAAAGTACTTTATGCATCCTAGGGAGCCCTCTTAAGGACATTTCAAATGTTACTTTTTAATAGCAAGAATTAGTATCTATTTCAAGCAATTAAATGTATTTTGTTAGTACAAAGCATTTACATGCGTTCCTGTTCTATGCATGAGGCATACAGAATTGCATGGGAATGTGTTATTAGTTTTTGCACGTTCTACATATTTATCCTAAAAGTTGCTGTTGTGTCATTTTCTTGCATTAAGTGTATTGTATCGATGTTTTACTGAGATTTAATTTAAGAGACACATACTTGAACAATTACTTTTACCATGAAGGATATTTGTTGTAGTTATTTACTGGGCAAAATATGTTTTTCCAGTACTCTTTGTTCTTAAGCAAAATTAATTCCTCACTTTCTAATTAAGGGGCTGTGTGTGAACTTTAAACTCTTTAAACAGAAACCTCAGAGTGATTAACAATCAAGGAATAAAACATTTATTTAAAAAATAAGAAGATAAAATAAGGATAAAAAGCAGATAAGCAACTAAAAGCATGGTGCTATTGAAAGAATTTACCATTGGTGATACTAGAGGGATTTTATCTCAGTACAAAAAGAATACCTTCAGAGGAGGGAGTTCCTTCAGGCTCCACTAATAATAATATTTTAAACAGCTGCTAGTTTTTGTGTGAAATCACTTCTCTCTGCATGTTTATTGCAAAGATACATTAAATAGCAGATCTGCTTGGGCTCCAAAATTTTTCAGATAATCAAGGCTTCCCTTGCACTGAGCCTCTATATGTAATCAATTACTTTTGTATACTAATGTTCATGTTGTTGAACTACTCCTCCTAGTGGCTGATAAAAAACATGGTGATACTCATAAGCAACCCAGAATATCAGTTGATTGTTCTTAATTTTTAGAGCTGAAAAATCAGTCTCAATTTTTCCTGTAATGAAGAAACTACCTGCCCTTGGTTTAAGGAATAACTGGAAAAAACCAAATTAAGTAATTTGTCTTAGATTTCTCAAACTAATGTTGATTATCTGAACTGTGCAAATAGCACCACACAATGAAAGAATCTGTTTCAAGATTTTAATTGAAGTAATATGTATTTTTCTGGAAAAAATAATTTTTATGTATTTTCTGATATGAGCACTTTAAAATTTGTAACTGAAGTTAAATAAAGATACACAGATCCAAAAAGTAGGGAGAAATCTTATGTTCAACATTTGATTTTCAAATGTAAAAAAATTTAGCCGAATTTTTTTTAGGAAGCAAATAAAATTGAAATCTCTTTTCTAATTATCACAGATGATTATATGATATACTTATCTATTTACAATGCTGTGTTTTAGGAATGTACTCATATAATTTTATGTAGGGGAGCCATTGAATTTAATGAGTAAAGCTCCAGTGCCTGCTGAAACAACCAACATTTTGGTCTATTAATACAGGTTAGATTGATTCATTATTTTAAGTCTGTACTCTGATAATGAGCTTACTTCATTTTAGAAACTGCATTATCCTGAACATCAGCTGCAGTTATGAAATGAGATTAGTTGAGTAAATTAGAAAAGATGGAATGGCAGACCTTAATAAATCTTGTCTAGGGCTCTGCTGCTAAAACTGAACAATGCAGTTATGAGTAGATATGCAGGCTACTAATAACTGTTGACTGTCATGAATAACAGTGTTGTTCCTTTGCACCTTTTCTGCATGTTGGGACAAACTTTTCTGTTTTAGGCTAAAATATATGAGATTACTGTGCTAATGCAGAGGTACCCGTGTAATTTAAAAGATGCAATACAAGTAGTCATTTTATTTTGTTCTATTTACATTTCCTCCTTTTTGCTAAGAGTTATACATGTTGATGTTAATTATGTCAGCTTTCCCGGTTTTAGGCTTGAGCAAGATCATAATTCCATTTAAAACTTCTAGGCTGAGAGTGTGATTTCTACAGACTTTTTAATCTAGGGGCAATGTGACACTATTTTTTAGGGTCAGTTCAACCTTTGGAATCCTTGGGTGGGAAATGGGAACTATAAAAGTTGAAGAAGGTGGAAAAGCTGCATACTTTGGGCGGGTCATTACAGTACACATAAACTTTCAAATTCCAGATTTTGTTTTTGTAATACACAGTAAATCTTTAACAGACCTTGATTTAACAGATTTCAGATACAAACAGAAAAAAAGGACCTGTACACTGTATGCTCCTGCATATGCATAGCATTGAGTTGGCCATTTTATGCATGGATGAAATATGTAAAATTTGTAGGCATAAAATCCCATTTCCATTTTACATACAGGTAGTCCTCGACTTACAACCACAATGGGGACTGGAAAATTCATCATTAAGCAGTGCAGTCATTAAGGAGGCATCATATGACTGCACCCAATTTTACATTTTTTTGAGGCAGTTGTTAAGCAAATCACCGTGGTCATTAAGTGAATCATACGGTTCCCCATTGATTTTGTTTGTTGGAAGCCAGCTGGGGAGGTCGCAAATGGTGATCACCTCACCCCGGGACGCTGCAACTGTTGTTAATACATGCCAATTGCCAAGCACTCAAATTCCGATCACATGACCGTGGGGATGCTGTGATGGTCGTAAGTGCAAGGACTGGTCATAAGCCACTTTTTTCAGTGCCATGGTAACTTTGAATAGTCGCTAAACAAATGGTCGTAAGTCAAGGACTCCCTTTTTGCATAAAATGCATAAAATAAGCATGTGTGAAATCACATTCCTGTTTTATACATCCAT
The DNA here is from genome assembly GCF_059951505.1 of Python bivittatus. Classification (NCBI taxonomy): domain Eukaryota; kingdom Metazoa; phylum Chordata; class Lepidosauria; order Squamata; family Pythonidae; genus Python; species Python bivittatus. The sequence goes on along the minus strand of NW_028277113.1, from coordinate 40,050,370 downwards.
AATATTCATACAGTACATTTACATTTGTCTTTCTGCTTTGAAGGCTTGTTGTATTTTTTTAAATGTCTGTGAGTGTGTGTGTGTATACTATCAACTTCTTCAAAGGAGAAAGTTTCCATTATATACCCCATTGTATATTAAAGTCCTAGAGAAGCCTCATGCCTTTTTGTTACCTTTACTTCAAAGGATTTCTCAGTTGTCAGGAAGCAACAGGAAGAATGAATCTAACTCAGTCAGTTGAAAGTAAACTCCCACAATAACCTTGTAAAGAAATGATTAGAATTAGGGCAGTTTCCCTTGCTGGAACAATAGATTCCTGTTTCACAAATACTTTTTAAAGCACCTGCTTACTACTTATTTGTCTATATACCTAGAGGGAAGCCCAGCCAGGTTTAATGGGGCTTCATTCCATAATATGTATGTCTGTATTTGTAGGTTGCCTTACTGTGGCTAGAACGATGGATTCTTTCCCATCCCTAGTGAAGTGTTTTGATTAAGACAGTCAGGCTCTGTCATGACATAACTTACAGTTTCAAGGTAAATCTGCTAAGTGAGGAAACTGAAGGCAAAGGCTTTCATAATGGGTTCAGTGGTTTGTGGGTGCTGTAGATTTCCATTATTGCTTTCTGAAGTATTAACCCAACATGTGCAAAATTTCTAGTGTGGGATGGTTAGATATTAGGCAATACAGCACTTTGGATTCAGGCCCCAAAATGTGCTTCAGAGCATGGGGGATTCAAAGCACTGATATATAATACTTTAAAGCAGCTGCACCCTTCCCTTCGATCACATGGCTGAATATAGTTGAGATTTATATTTAACTGTTGGTTGTCTTGATCTAAGAATTAAAAATTAAAGTATTGTAAAGTCACAGGACTGATCATCTTCATTGCCCCATGAAATTGTGTATTGTGAAAAGATACCTGTGGTATTTCTGTTCTTTTTGTTTGCTATAGGTGATGGCTAACTCATCTGGTCAATACTGTATTGAGTAGTAGGTGACTTGTTTTAAAAATATTTCATGCACCATTATTTCTAATTTGTGACTATTTTTTAATAGTTGAGTTTCTGGGTTGGCTTGAGTTTTCCTAAAAATTTGTAGCAATGTTGCAAAGTTCATAATATTAGTGCAGTGCCAGAATGGGTTAAAGACTGGTCATTTCCTTATGATAATTATACTGTAAGCAAAAAAGGAGTGAGGCCATAATATTCCCGAGATTCAACCTTTTGTTCTTTTGATCAGTTGAGGTTTTCCTCAGCTTTACATTTTCTGTATTTATTTGGGTTTCGTAGGATTTTATTTTTCAGATAGAGAAGATCTATATATTATAAGATGATGCAAAAGAATAAAAATAGAATACAGCTATGTGTTATATTTTAATGTCTTGATAATTCATATTCTGTTTATTTATAGAAAGCAGGTGAAAATACGGACATAATACTGCTGGGTAACAAGTGCGATAAGGAAGCAGAACGTGTAATTTCAAAAAACAGAGGCGAAAAGGTGGGTATGTATTAAAAGGGATTGCCATACTTTGGGTTATATTACAAAAATATAAACTGTAATATGATCATAAAGTGCAGTTGTTTACTACTGCAGAATAGCAGTGTGTTTCAATACTGAAGGGGAATATAGTAAAGTATTATTTCAAATATTGCTTCTGTACTTAATAAACTGCAAAAATAAACCAACAACAAAAACGCTTAGGCTTAGATTTAACTGAAACTTTTATTTTTCTTAATTACATCAGATTTTTAAAAATATTATAAAACTCTGCATTTAAAACATTATTCTGGATATAGGTGTAGAGTGGAATTCGAAGTTGTAATAGTGGGCTTCTACTCACATGATTATATTTTTTCTTCTTGTTGCTTCTACCTGTCCCTGATGTGGACTCAAAATTTGTTTCCGGGGTGTCTTCTAATTTTTCAGAGTAGATTTTTCAGGCTGTTCCTACTGACCTATAGCAGAAGCAGTGGGTTGGATTTCATTATAATTTTTAAAAATAATTTTTCTTAAAGAATTTTTAACAAGATAAAAACAATACAAATTTTAGAGAAGTAAGGAAAATAAAGAAAAATAGTGAATAGATAAGAAAGAAAATAAGAAAAAGAAAGAAGAGAAGAGAGAAGAGAAGAGAAGAGAAGAGAAGAGAAGAGAAGAGAAGAGAAGAGAAGAGAAGAGAAGAGAAGTTATAAAAAAGTGGCTTCCGGTCTTTTTAACGGTGATTATAAATGCATTTATATTTTGCCCTCTCTGTCTAAGATTACATTATGATTGGATTTCATCATAAAGTATGAGACAAGTCAATTCATTTAAAATTTGGGGGAGCTTTTGAAAAAAATGTGACTTACCTGCCAAGATTTGTTTTATGTCCCTCAATCTAACAAAGAAAATAGAGAAGGAGAACAGGACAGTGTCAGAAGCTATTTTATTTATGCCTTCTTCCATTCACTCTACATGTTTAACTTTCTTTACAATGTCTATCTTGAAAAATTCCCTTCAGTGCAAAAGGGAACCAACTTTATTTGTGGCTCCTAGAATTCCTTCCATCTCAGCTCTCAAAAATCTGTGTTCCTGCATTTTGTAACCCCTCAAATGAATATAAAAAGTGAAATAAACTGGCCCAAATAATCTTCCACCAGACATACCCAGAGAAAAAATACTTAATGGCTTAGATTGAATTTGGTACCATGACAGGTATTTCAAGTGGCATCTCAGGAAAAGACAGTAGTTCTCTTTTAAGAACTATTCATAACTGCGATACACAAAACAAGTGATTTTGACTAGATATGAAGGAAATATAAATCAATTTATATCCCTATATGGAAGATATAAAACAGGTGTATTTTCTTGAAAAGTAATTTCTGACCACACAACTAAAACTAAAATCATGATAAATAATCACAAGGTGGCAGTGTTGAGATATCTCATTGGCTCACTTTAAATGTTTCAGCTCATTTTCCAATTTTCTGTGACTACTCTGCAATTAAGTTAACTTACTAATGGAACAAAATCCATTGTATCCTTTCCTTGATCTGCCTCCTGCCTTGGTTTTCTTTCTGTTCTGAATTTACATTCCTTTGTCAGAACATGAAAGATTCTGGTTTACTTTATTAATGAAGCTTCCTAGGAAGCACTGGTTAAGATGTTGGACTGGGGGGTCCCAGGTTCAAGTCCACCCTTGGAAACTTACTGGGTGACTTTGGGTCAGTCACATTCTCTCAGCCCAACCTACCTCACAGGGTTGCTATTGCAATAAAATGAAAGGTGGTCCCCATGTTAGCTACCTTAAGACCTTGAAGGAAAAATTGGCTACAAATCTGAATGAATGAATGAATGAATGAATGAATGAATGAATGAATGAATGAATGAATGAATGTTGTATCTTGCAATGCTAATAAACCAATAAAATTGTATTAGTCATATTACATTAGTAAGTGCAGAAAACAGTGACTGAAAGCACTGTATCCTTAGAGGAGTCTGAAGAAAAAAAAACAGGCTTCCAAATAATTTTTGCTTTCTCACTTCACTGTCGTAAACACAGTTCATCGACTCCTTTCTGGACTAAGGTGGCCATTTTAAATCACTGCTGAGATCAGTTTTTAAACAATTAACTCAAACCAAATTTCCAGTACGGAAGTTCATATAAGGAAAAATACTTACCTCCTCCTCCACCACCATATCCAAATCCCTCATCCTTTTTTTTTTTGTCATTCTCCTAGAATTAACGTTCACATCACAATGTGCCTCTGTTGTTCAACTTCAGATTTATAACTTGAACATATAAACATGCAGTTTATTTTTGCAAATTATCATATAAGTACTTTGTTTTGTTTTTAACTATGTGATTGCATGATACATGCAATCATATACATATAGTTTTCGCACTAAACCAAAATTATCTGGATTCACACCATGCACTGAACCATAAACTAACCACATGGACTGGCTTCACATAACATACTAGGTTGAAACCTAGTTGCTAGTGTGCAAACCCCAAATAAGAGTCTTCTGTATTCTTTTAATTAAAAATATAAAATGTGTCAACATACAATGTTAGGTGACTAAAACAGAAGAGGAAGGCACCTTTTTTCCTCATCTGCACAACATTTTCTAAGATTTTTTTTAAATGCAATTATGCTTTCTAATTTTGTATTTGTGTAACAAATGAAATAATAAATTGGTAAACCGTGTTTTAGTTTACATTGTTGGGCAAACTGTGAGGTTTGTTAAGGTTCAATGTGCTGTGCAAATCCTCTCATTTTGCAGAGATTGTGTTCCTTTTTTATAAGGGGGGGAATCGATATGTTTTGCTGTGTAGGTTCCTATCCTCATGCATTGATGAAGAGGGTCAGGGACATTGCAGAATAGCTGTTTTTGAACCGTAACATTACTACAGCTGGTTCTGAAAGTAGGAATGGGTTTATTCTTTTTTTTCCCCCTACCGAGTGGAATGTCGGAAAGAAATGAAGGGGCTGTGGCTGTCAACAACAGATTGTCACAGGAACAAAAAGAAAGACTGAGATTGAAAATGGGTCAGATCCAGCCAGGAACTGTGGAGAAAACAAAAATCCCCTAATGCATTTCTATGGGAGAGGCAGATTGCTCGGGGGGGGGGGGCGCCAGAAAGACAGGGAAGGCAAAATTGTTTTAAAACATTTAAAACTTATGCCCCATGAGGTTGGACCTCACAGTATTGGCTTCCAAGAACTATTGAAACTGGAGTTGTTCCAGAATGCCTATGGCGATGGATGACTGTAGTTAGGATTTCATGATTATATAATTCTTTTTAAAAACTTTACCATGCATGTTTCATTTTTTTCTGTGCTTTTATTGCTGTAAGCTATCAAGTGTCTCACAATTGCAGCAGGTAGAAATGTAATTAATAAATAAATTTCTAGATTGTTCTTGCTTCCTCAGTCTGTCCCACTCCCCAAAAGCCATTTGAAGTTGTACCTACAGTTTCACAGCATGAAAAGGAAGTTCACAAAATGGAAGATACAATCCAGGCTTTCACTTGTGTGGGATTCTAGAAATCTTCTTGTTATCCATTAAAACATTTGCTTCCCTTAGGCTTGCCTTTGTTGGCATGAATGATTCAGTCTTTTTTATTATTATTATTCCAAGCAATCAATTATAAAAACTAGAGGAAGCCAGTAATTACAGGTGCTCAAAATAGCTATAAATTTTCTGCCTTTCCACCCATGTTAACTTGAAAGATCTTTGCCATGGAGCTATACTGAATTCAGGTGACACAATGACATTTGCTACTCAAAAAGGCAGTCAGGTCTTTTCCACCTCAAATTATTTGTCTTTTCTTTCCTATTTTTCCAAAGTCTCTCCTATAGAAGCTGCATGTGAAATGAGGTGGTTCCTGATCTTGGCCTGCAGAATATTAAACATCTGAAATCATGTTATTTAATTACTTCTGCAGACTCACTGAGGGCATCTGATTGGCTGGGGATTTTATGTGCACAGTGGCATCAACTGGGAGTGTGAGAACTATCCATAGGATTACTATAAACTAAAAACACACTTTTAAAGTTTTACATATGTTGTAAGGTAGTAAAATTTATCTTTTAAATATTTATTAAGTCCCTAATACACAGATAATAGATAATAACTAAACATTGGATAATGTTTAATAGATAAAAACATTAGTTTTAGATAAAAACTAAAACTCTTAACCTCAATTATAATTGCTTTGCATTTTTAATCCAAAAAGAGATATGGTATGCTTGGAGGAAGATATTACATTTTCTGAAAGTTATTGTAGATAATTTTAAAACATTTGTATTTTAAAATTGTGAATGATGTTTTAACAGAACTATTTCAGTATGGAATTGAGAATGAATATCAAGCCAAGTACAGTTTTCAATCTTTTTTTGAGGGAAGTGCAGAAGTGTGTCTGAGACTGAGTTCTTGCAAAACTTCCATTCTTTTCAACTGGGTTTGTGCAAAAGAATTTCAGAAAGTGTTCAGCAAAAGTCAGTTAAATGTATGGTTTAATCAAAGTATATTATAATGCCATTAGTAAGGTTGTAAGGGATAGGGTACTCATCGCTCTGGAACAATCATACCCGTTTTATCTTATTATGAGACATAAGGTCAGATTAAAATATTGGACAGGTACTTTTTTAGTTTGAAACTTGTTCAATCAAAGAATTTTTCAAATTGAGAGTACAGGTAGTCCTCGAGTTACGATCATTTGTTCAGCGACTGTTTGACGTTACAGTGGTGCTGAAAAAATGAACTTATGACTGGTCCCCGAAGTTATGGCAGTTGCAGCACCCCCGTAGTCATGTGATTGTGACCTGGGTGTTTGGTAACCCATTCGCACTTACGACCAGTTGCCAAGCATTCTATGATCGCCGTTTGCAAGCTTCCCTGCCGGCTTCCCACAAGCAAAGTCAATGGGGAAGCTGGCAGGGAAGGGTGTAAGTCACTCAGGTGAATCTCCCCCAACCACCCCGGCCTTTCTTCACTCACATGTACTGCACCCTATTTCCCCCCTTCACTTGCATGCACGCACTGGGCCCTCCTTCTCCCTTTGTTTGCTGGCATGCCTCCTTCCCTTGCTTGCATACACCGCGCCCCCTTCACTGCAGCTCTGGGGCTTTGCAGGAGGAAGGAGAAAGTCTCATGAATGGCCAGCAGCTTCCAATGTGAGCTGCAGAGCATGCACCGGAAACACCCCTAGAGAGTCCTTCAGTGCCCAGAAGGGCCCCTGGAGACCTCAAGAGAGGGAATGAGGGTGCAGTGTATGTGTGTGAGAGAGCAAAGGGGGAAGGAGGGTGTTGGTGCATGCGAGCAAGTGAAGGGGGAAGGAGGGTGCTGGTGTGTACGAGCAAGCAAAGGGGGAAGGAGGGCACTTGTCCATGCAAGTGAGTGAAGGAAGAGGGTGCGGTGCGTGTGAGTGAGTGAAGGGGGAAGGAATCCAAGAACCCTAACCCTAACCCAAGAAGCCCCTAAGCCACAGCATGGCAAGCAGCCCCACAAGACAGAGTGCAGGATGGCCAAAAGGGCAGAGATGGGGGAGAGACAAGTGGGTGGGGGGAGTTGGAGGCAGTCCCTTACCTTACAAAAGCTCAAGACTGGGAGGGATCAAGCCCAGAATGGCTAGGATTAGGGTGGGTAACGACTGATAGAATTTGCACAATGATGGCAATGGGGAATGCCAGGATTGCCATCGCTAAGTGATGCGGCCATGTGATGCCTCGCTTTATGACTGCATCACTTAGTGATGGAAATTCTGGTCCGAATTGTGGTTGTAAGACGAGGACTACCTGTATTGGTTTTATCTAATCAATCAATCCATCCATCCATCAATTTTTATTCAGTCATAGACCAGCAAATAAAACAAACAAATCACAATTAATTAGGATAAAAAAGAGAAGCACATAAAATTGGTTTTATCTAATAGAACAGCATCCCCTTCATGGATCACTGCCTTGTCGTGGCGAAGGGGCTTGCGTAACTCAGTGAAGCCATGAGCTATACCGTGCAGGGCCACCCAAGACGGACAGGTCATGACAGAGAGTTCTGACAAAACGTGGTCCACTGGAGAAGGAAATGGCAACCCACTCCAGTATCCTTGCCAAGAAAACCCCATGGACAATGTTAAAAGGCTAAAAGATATGACGCCGGAAGATGAGCCCCTCAGGTCGGAAGGTGTCCAATATGCTACTGGGGAAGAGCGGAGGGCAATTCCAAGTAGCTTCAGAAAGAGTGAAGCGGCTGGGCCAAAGCCGAAAGGACGTTCAGCTGTGGATGTATCTGGAAGCGAAAAGAAGGTCCGATGCTGTAAAGAACAATATTGTATAGGTACCTGGAATGTAAGATCTATGAACCAAGGCAAGCTGGATGTGGTCAAACATGAGATGACAAGACTGAACGTCGACATCTTGGGAATCAGCAAACTGAAATGGACGGGAATGGGTGAATTTAATTCGGGTGACCATTATATCTACTACTGTGGGCAAGAAACCCTTAGAAGAAATGGAGTTGCACTCATAGCCAATAAGAGAGTCAGAAAGGCAGTAATGGGGTACAACCTCAAAAACGACAGAATGATCTCAGTGCGTATCCAAGGCAAACCATTCAATATCACAGTCATCCAAGTCTATGCCCCAACCACTGATGCTGAAGAAGCTGACGTTGACCGCTTCTATGAAGACCTACAACACCTTCTAGAACTAGCACCAAAAAAAGATGTCCTTTTCATCATAGGGGATTGGAATGCTAAAGTAGGAAGTCAAGGAGTAATCGGAATAACAGGCAAATTTGGCCTTGGAGTACAAAATGAAGCAGGGCAAAGGCTAATAGAGTTCTGTCAAGAGAACAAGCTAGTCATAGCAAACACTCTTTTCCAACAACACAAGAGACGACTCTACACATGGACATCACCAGATGGTCAATACCGAAACCAGATTGATTATATACTTTGCAGCCAAAGATGGAGAAGCTCTATACAGACAGCAAAAACAAGACCAGGAGCTGACTGTGGCTCAGATCATGAGCTTCTTACTGCAAAATTTAGGCTTAAATTGAAGAATGTAGGGAAAACCACTAGACCACTCAGGTATGACTTAGATCATATTCCTTGTGAGTACACAGTGAAGGTGATGAATAGATTTAGAGGATTAGATTTGGTAGACAGAGTGCCTGAAGAACTATGGACGGAGGTCCGTAACATTGTACAGGAGGCAGCAACTAAAACCATCCCAAAGAAAAAGAAATGCAAGAAAGCAAAATGGCTGTCTGATGAGGCTTTACAAATAGCTGTGGAAAGAAGGAATGCGAAAAGCAAGGGTGAAAGGGAAAGATATAAGCAACTGAATGCAGATTTCCAGAGAATAGCCAGGAGAGATAAGAAGGCCTTCTTAAATGAACAATGCAAAGAAATTGAGGAAAACAATAGAATGGGGAAGACTAGAGATCTCTACAAGAAAATTGGAGATATGAAAGGAACCTTTAGTGCAAAGATGGGCATGATAAAGGACAAAAAGGCAGGGACCTAACAGAAGCAGAAGAGATTAAGAAGAGGTGGCAAGAATACACAGAAGAACTATACAAGAAAGATCTTAATGTCCCTGATGTCCACGCTGGTGTGATCACTGACCTTGAGCCAGACATCCTAGAGAGTGAAGTCAAGTGGGCCTTAGGAAGCATTGCTAACAACAAAGCTAGTGGAGATGACAGTATTCCAGCTGAGTTATTTAAAATACTAAAAGATGATGCTGTTAAAGTGCTGCACTCAATATGCCAGCAAGTTTGGAAAACGCAACAGTGGCCACGGGATTGGAAAAGGTCAGTTTACGTTCCAATTCCAAAGAAGGGCAACGCCAAAGAATGCTCAAACTATCGCACAATTGCACTCATTTCACATGCTAGCAAGGTTATGCTCAAAATCCTACAAGCTAGGCTTCAGCAATACATGAACCGAGAACTACCGGATGTACAAGCTGGGTTTCGAAGAGGCAGAGGAACTAGAGATCAAATCGCCAACATTCGCTGGATCATGGAGAAAGCACGAGAGTTCCAGAAAAATATCTACTTCTGCTTCATTGACTATGCAAAAGCCTTTGATTGTGTGGATCACAACAAACTGTGGCAAATTCTTAAAGAGATGGGAATACCAGACCACCTTACCTGTCTCCTGAGAAATCTGTATGCGGGCCAAGAAGCAACAGTTAGAACCGGTCATGGAACAACCGATTGGTTCAAAATAGGGAAAGGTGTACGACAAGGCTGTATACTGTCACCCTGCTTATTTAACCTATATGCAGAGTACATCATGAGAAATGCCAGGCTGGAAGAATCACAAGCCGGAATTAAGATTGCAGGGAGAATCATCAACAACCTCAGATATGCGGACGATACCACCCTAATGGCAGAAAGTGAAGAAGAACTAAAGAGCCTCTTGATGAGGGTGAAAGAGGAGAGTGCAAAAGCTGGCTTGAAACTCAACATTAAAAAAACTAAGATCATGGCATCTGGACCCATCAATTCCTGGCAAATAGAAGGGGTAGAAATGGAAGCAGTAACAGACTTCATTTATTTGGGCTCCAAGATCACCGCAGACGGAGACTGCAGCCATGAAATTAAAAGACGCTTGCTCCTTGGGAGGAAAGCTATGGCAAGCCTAGATAGCATTTTAAAAAGCAGAGACGTCACCTTGCCGACAAAGATCCGCATAGTCAAAGCTATGGTTTTTCCAGTAGTAATGTATGGCTGTGAGAGCTGGACCATAAAAAAGGCCGAGCGCCGAAGAATTGATGCCTTTGAACTGTGGTGCTGGAGAAGACTCTTGAGAGTCCCCTGGACTGCTAGGAGGTCAAACCAGTCAATCTTAAAGGAAATCAACCCTGATTGCTCATTGGAAGGATCGATAATGAAGCTCAAGCTCAGATATTTTGGTCACCTAATGCGAAGAGAGATCTCTTTGGAGAAGACCCTGATGCTGGGAAAGATTGAAGGCAAAAGGAGAAGAGGACGGCAGAGGATGAGATGGTTAGATAGCATCACTGAAGCAATGAGCATGAAACTGAGCAAACTCAGGGAGGCAGTGAAGGACAGGAAGGCCTGGCGCAATATGGTTCATGGGGTCACGAAGAGTCGGACACGACTTAATGACTAAACAACAACAACAATAGAACAGCATAGACTGTATGTCTGTCTAGCTCAGTTCAGTGTAATCCGTCTGGCAGATCCTTCACATTATTTACTATCTGATCCTTTTACTCGATATCTTAACAATTAAACAGGATTTTGCTTTCATACAAAACATATGCTCCACCACGGGATTATAGGCCCTCCAAATATATATTTTTGTTTACATCACTTTTAATGCAAAGTATCTGCTTGTTATAACCCATAAATGTACCATCTTTGAGAATATCAACCTTTGGGTAGTATAGATTTGAACCTAGTTAATAAAGGAAGTATCTGATATAGGTTCAAGAAAGCTAGATAAGCTGGAAGTGAAGAAGATCCTTTCAATCCTTACTTAAGTGTCCCATTATAAGTTTTAGTTAAAAGTGATTATTCAATAACTAGAGGAACAACTGTGTGTAGTCAGATTGTCCTTGATTTCACCATGGGAATTAGTTTATAATCACATTATTATTTTTATTATTATTCTTTATTTCTTGATGCTATGCACACACACGAGGGCTCTTTGCACCAAAGTCAAAATCCTTGTATGTCTAATCATACTTGGCCAATAAAGTCTTGTCTTGTCTTGTCTTGTCTTGTCTTGTCTTGTCTTGTCTTGTCTTGTCCTGTCCTCTCCTCTCCTCTCCTCTCCTCTCCTCTCCTCTCCTCTCCTCTCCTCTCCTCTCCTCTCCTCTCCTCTCCTCTTCTTCTCCCTTCCCTTCCCTTCCCTTCCCTTCCCTTCCCTTCCCTTCCCTTCCCTTCCCTTCCCTTCCCTTCCCTTCCCTTCCCTTCAATGCATGAGCCACCTTTTGAATTGATTTTGCTAAGAACTATATTTTAAACAAAAGTATTCCCTTATTTCCTTTTTTGCATTCCAGCTTGCCTGGGAATATGGAATACCTTTCTTTGAGACCAGTGCAAAGGACAATATAAATATTGAAAATGCATTTTCAGTTCTAGCCAAAGAAATATTGAACAAGGTAAGCTAATTGGAAGAAACTATTTTTTTCCTTAAACCAGTTCCTATGAATTAAGAGAGACAATCCAAAGTAAGATATCTGCTTGCTGCCTGTATATATTTCATTCTACATAATAATAACCAAAGAACTGAAGAAAGAGAATATGGACCAAAAAGGCCCTTATTCTCAAAACGTTTATGCTTATTGGCTGTATAACTCCACCCATCTACCAACTTGTAAGCAAAAGTGGGTACAATGCTGACCATGCTACTATCAATTATTATTATACTGAGGTATCTTCCAGTTCAGTAGACTGAACACTCAAGCTGTGAGATGTTAATATTTATCTATTTATTTACCCTATTTATATGTTCCAATCTGAGATTCTGGGTGACTCACAAATAATAAAAAGTTGTATTTCATAATGGCCATAAAAACAGTAATCATTAAAATAATAAACACATTAATTAAAATAGTAAAAAATTCCTATCAATTTCAAATCAAATAAAAATTAGCATTAACCCAATATCTATGTCCTATAAACTCAGGTAAAAGGGATAGTCTTAATCTCTTTCCTGAATTTCAATACAGGTAGTCCTCAGGTTATGACCACTCATTCAGTGACTGTTCAAAGTTATGATAGTACTGAATGAGGTCACATGATCGCGATTTCTGATGATCCCTGCCGGCTTCCCACAAGCTAAGTCAATGGGGAACTGGGCAGGAAGTCTGAAGTTGCTCCCGCTCCCACTCTTTCACCTGCCTATGCTCTGTAGCACCTGCCCAGGCAACCCCACACTCTGTAGTGCCTGCCCAGGCACCCTACCCCCCATAGCACCCCCCCCCCACAGCACCTATGCACTGCCAATGCTCCCTAGCACCTGCCCGCAGAACCCTGTCCCCCTGCAGCACTCACCCATGCTCCCTAGTGCCTGCCTCTGGCATCTTCCCATCCCACCACACATGCACCCACCCATGCTCTAGATTGCCTGCCTGCAACACCCCGCCTGCCCATAGCTCTCACCCTCAGCTCTCACATGCCAGCCTGCTTGCCTGGGACTCCCACCTCTTCCTGCTTAACCACCCATGTGGTCCTGGGGTTACAACTGCAAATGGGACTGCGGGATTATTATCACTAAGCGATGCAGTCATGTGATGTCACTTTACAACTGCATTGCTTAGCGATGGAAATTCTGTTCCCAATTCCCATCGTAACCTAGGTCTACCTGTAGAGAGAGGGCCATTCTAACTCTACAGGCAAGCTATTCCATAGGGGTGGGGCAGCCATTTAAAAGGCTTAATTTTGAATCCTTGACCTTCTCAGAAAGGAGGGAATGTATGGCATACCTTCTTAGAGCCTACCTACAGGACAGATAGACTCTACAAGGAGAGGACAGTCCCACAAATAACAAGGACCATTGAGGGTTTTATAGATGATTATTAGAACTTTGAATTGCTGATTATCAGTGCAGTGGCCACAATGTAGGTGTTACAGTGGTACCTCGGGATACGAACTTAATCCGTTCCGTGACTCTGGTTGCAACTTGAGTTGGTCTCAAGTCGAGGTAAAGTTTCCCATAGGGTTCAATGTAAATCTGGTTAATCCGTTCCGCCCTCCGAATTTGGTCGCAACCCGAGGCGAATTTCCCCATAGGGTTCAATGTAAATCCGGTTAATCCGTTCCACCCTCCGCCCGAATTTGGTCGCAACCCGAGGCAATTTCCTCTTCAGAGCCTGACTCCCGCCAAGCCTGCTCTGCATTTTCTTTGGAGCCATGCTAACACGCACACCAAAAACTTTCACAAAACACCGCAAAACACCACGAGCCTCACCGAACATCTCCTTGCTACCGCGAACTCGCCCACAGGAAGCCGCGACTGCGTGACAGTAGGGAAAATGGCCGCGGATCCGGTTCGTAAGTAGAGGCAAGTTCATAACCCGAGGTAAAATTTTCCTGCCGAAGCTGGTCGTAACCCGAAATGTTCGTTAGTAGAGGCGTTCGTATCCCGAGGTACCACTGTACTCTGCTGAATGATTCTCACCCACCAGCAGACAGATTAATATATTAACATTCTGATCCAGCTGAAATTTCCAATTAGTCTTCAAAGGCAACACCAAATAGACTATGTTACAATTCAAACATGAGGTGTTATGAGCATTAGTAATAATTGCCAGTATATCTTCCTCCCCCGCCAAAAAAGGTTATGACTGCTACACCAGCCAAAGCTGGGCAAAGAATCTCCTGGACATGGCATTTATCTGCTGCTCAAGCAGGAGTATTGAGTCTAGGAGAACTCCTGGATCATGAACCTGTTCCTTCAGGAGGAGTGGATTTCAACCAGAATTATTATATAAGCTAACATGGAGTAACTGTCTTGCTTGAGTCAACTTTGAGCCTGTTTTATCCCATCTAGTCTCTCACAGTCTCCACACACAGGGTAAGGAACTCCGTTGCATTTTTGCCTTGACCGTCAAGGAAATAAGCAGCTGGGTATTGTCTGCATATTGAAGATACTCACATCAAACTGATTTTTCCCAGTAGTTTCATATAGAAGCTAATAGAAGGACAGAAAGTCAGGTCTCCAGGCACACCACAAAGAAGTGGTCAGGCATCTGAACTCTCTTTCCCCATTACTACTGACTGGAACTGCCCACTCAGGAAGAAGCAAAATCACTGTAACACAGTGCCATCCATTCCAATCCTTGCAGCTGGTCTGGAAGGTATCCATGGTTGATGATATCAGACATTGTTGAGAGATTCTGCAGGACCCAGAGAATTCCACTGCTTTGGCCCTTCCACAAGAGGAACTAATGCACTTTTTGTCCTATGTCCAGAATCCTAACTTAAATGAGTCTGGATAATCTGCTTTATCCAGGATTCTGTACAGCTAATATCTTATCACTTTCTCCACAAACAGAAGGTTGGATACCAAGTGAAAGTTGGATCAAGGGTGGTCTCTTGTACTATTGCCTCCTTCAAGGCAGGAAGTACAACCACCTCCCTCAAAGTCCAATATCCTCTCCCTGGCTGTCTAAATGAGCCAAAGATTCAGTCTGCACATGGCTAAATTTATAATGCTGAGACCGCTGTCCACTTCTCTAGAGTCTACAACCTCAAAAGAGTCCCAGATAATTTTGCAAGACATTATCCAGTCATCTCATTGGATTCTGCCCATCTGGTATCTAACTGTGAATCAGTGTGGGCACTTTTGTCAGCTGCTTCACAAATGCATCACAGTAGCCTGATAGAAGACCTTCCCACACATAATTCCACAGCAGAGTGTGGGATACTCTAAACAGCATCACAATTATTGAATCCCTAGTAGAATTATTTATCAAGATTAAGTGACTATCCCTACACTGCTCTTTCTTCAAAATTCACGTGAGTGGCTCTAATGCTAACTCTAGATCTTTTTATTCATTGTCCACTATGATTCCAGGGTCTCTTTGATACTCCATTATTTAGGATATCCATCTGCTTTCTGATATTTGGCCCATCCTGCATGGTTCTTCCCATAGGATCTGTGCAAGATATTAATCCTAGGTAAAACTTACCTTTTTATAGAACTGGATTTTTTTTTTTAGTAGTTGTATCCTTTCTTGGGATGTAGGGGTGTTCATAGAGATTCTAAAGTATCATACTAACTTAACAAAGATCATGGATACTCTGGAGCAAACAGATACACTTACGAACTATTCATCTTAAGTCTGGGCAGGTATCACGAGAATAGCAAGATGCTTTTGAACCATCTTGATTGGATTAAAAGGCCTTTTTCTTTCTTCTTCCTATCCCATGTTGTTTAGCAACTAATGGAAAATGCTCTGCTTTGTTCAAGCATGTTGCTTCTCTTGTGTCATATCTTAATTTTTTCACCTAGCCCTAAATGATAATTCAGTAAATACCCTGTAGTTTTGATTATACTTAGTTATGATTAAATTCTTGTCCTCATAACCTAAGCATGGTGATGAAAACCACACAAAGATCCATATATTACTCTATACAGAAGGCATTTAATGCTACATGTACTACCAGTATGTAGTTACACTTCCTAGACACTACATACCGTATTTTTCCGACAATAAGACGCCCCCATGTACAAGACGACCCCCACTTTTCCAGCCCAAAATTAAAAAATCAATATTTTAAAGATAGTGCAGAACACATTTTTATTTAGTAATTAGTTAACATTTACCTGATACACTTGGTGGGAGGAGGTCCAAACCGCCTCTCTGCAGCTCTATTTCCAGGCTCTTTTGCATAACTGATTACATTCAAGCACGAGTGAAACTGCCCATACTTTGTCTCTGCAAACAGCCTTCCTCTAACTGGTTTGTTCAGCATCAGCTGACGTCAGTTACATCAGGCTCGTGATCGGAGGAAGTCTGTTTGGGAGACAAGCTATTTCACTTGTGATTGGAGGCTAGCAATAGAAGGAAGCCTCTCTGCAGAAACAAAGTATGGGCAGTTTTGCAACCGCGCGATTCTCGGCTGACTTCCTTGAATAAGACGCCCTTCAGTTTTTAGGGTAAGGATTTTAGAAAAAAGTATCGTCTTATAGTCGGAAAAATACGGTAACTGTTGCTTTCAGTGAAAAAGACAGTTTGCTTAAAACAAAGTGAGTTAACTTAATTTGGACTGGAACAGGAATATTAAAGACAGTATTATAAATTGTAATGGAATGCTTCCATGAGTGATACCAACTATATTTGACCATTTATGCCTCAGTTACAACATATCAGTAATCCAGTGTGCTTGCAATTCATGTACCAATTTAGTTTTGGAGGCAATATTAAACTGGTTTTACAGTTAAAATAAAATAAATAGTAATATGTAAGGGTTCAGGTGGGAAACAGTGGTTCTTAGGCCAGAGAGGGTAGTTATATATACATACAATAATTGTTTGGCTTCAGGGCCACCAACCATCACACCAACTATTAATATGTGGGAAAGGCAGGTGGAAGAAACAGTGAATTTAAATGACCAAGGTTATATTGCACATCCTCACTAGCAGTGGGCAATAAACTATTCTGTATACAGTAGTTTAAACACCTTTAACTTCACCCACAAATAGCTTTTATTCTGGAGACAATTATTGTAAGAAACATATAATTACACATATATGGATATGATACATCGAGACTCTAGAAATAGAATAAAGTCACAACAAAAGTTATTTGGTGAAAGCTGAAATTTATCTTGGCTGATGTATTTACAGATTACTGGAAGAATTAAAAAAGAAAGAAGGAAGGTTTTGAAGACAAATTTTGAAACACTTAAACAGAACCAAGACCAACTATTAGGATGTATATATAAACTGCTACTAAAATATAAATTATTTAAAATATAAATATAAAATACATAAATTGTTATTAAAATATGAAAATGGACACAGAAAAGACTATAGAGTACATGCAAAAATTTAAAGAAACAATTACATTACAACAATGGAAGGACTTATGGAAAAATTCAATAAAATTTACTCCAAGCTGTAATTTAAGAGAAAATTGGTACAAAATGTTTTACAGTTGGCATATGACTTCATCCATAATTGTAATATAATAATAAATGTTGGAAATATTATGACACACAAGGAACATTTTGTCATATGTGGTGGTCATGTAAAAAAATTCAGAAGTACTGGAAAGAAATACCCAGCATTATTCAAAAACAAAGCTTGAACTGAAAGCTCAGGTTTTTTTTGTTTTTTTAAACTAGGAATATTTCCAGAACTAATTAAAAAAAATAGCACAATCTATTAAGATATATGCTGAGGCCAAGAGTACAAATTTGGCTCAACATTAGAAAAGAGATACTTTCTGACAGTATCAGATTGGGAAACCCAACTTGGGGAACACACAGCAATGGCAAAATTAACAGTATAAATCCAAAATAGACATGTGACTAAATTTAAGCAAGAATGGCTTCCATGTATATTACATCTCACACAACAAGGCAAACTCAGATATTCAGAGTAAGGTTTTTAAGGGGGCAATATTTGATGTAAAAATAGTAACCAGAAGCAATCTTAAGGTTTATAAATAATTTGACGTAATCACCGATCGGGTATAATGGGAGGTGATTTAGAACTTAATATTGGTTTTTACTGCTTTAGTATTTATTTTCTTTTTTTATAAGATCATGTGCATTTATTTCAGACAATGACAAATAGTGGTGATATCAGTATAAATATTAACATTTAGAGTTATGCAATTGTTTTTCAAGATAATATGAGTTTCGTTTTATATTTTCAATTAATTATTTAATCATTGATATAATGAAAAAATAATTTTAAATGTTATAACAATTGTAAATTGTGCTTATTTACTGATATTTTATTTTCTACTATGTCTTTTCTCATTTGCTTTTACTTTTGTGTAGTCATTTATTTTATTCTTTAAGCGTTTTAAAATAAAATTATTTTTAAAAACCCTATTCTGTATAATTTCATTTCAAGAGCCTTCTGAGGTTATCTGAATATGCCTCTGAGTGCAGAATCCACCAGCACAGGCAATGAAATGAAGCAATAGCTGCTTCCCTGGCAACTCCAGCAAGTGTCCCCTGTGCCTGCACATGCCTCAGAAGGCCCTTCAAGCACATCCTGAGCTTTCAGGAAGACTTGACTGAAAAATAATGCCTTCTTCCATTCCTTTGCATCCCCAAGCTGTTACTACAACGGAATGCTACTAGGAATTTCTTTTCTCCACTAACAATAATTTTATTTTGAACGACTTTATTTCAAGTACTGAACAGAATAGGCAAAGCATTTCTTTATTATTATTGGTTTGTTCACTGTACATAATTCTATGGTTTTCTTCCCCATCAGAATTCCTGTGCACTACTCGACTTAGACGTGGTGGATCTAAATGAAAAACCACGAACAAGATCTTGCTGCAAATTGTGACTGTCACAAGAAAGAGAAAGCTACTAGTATTGGTGACTTGGTATATGCCAAAGCCTTGAATTCCTTAATATATAAATTGTTCAGTTTAAGTACTGATATTAACAAATGAACATGTTCTTTATTCATTGGCCTTTTATTTAATTGCTGTTATAAACCAAACATTAGATTTACATTATAGGTCATGATTGTAAGTTATTCAAAATGGAAGAGTAAAAACAAAAACAATAACAAAAAACCCAAAACAAACTATCTTTGCAAGTTGGCCAACATAGCTTGCGTATACAGTAAACCTAAAAGGTAAACATGACATCTTTCTGAAGATTTGAATTCATACTTACTATTTATGTACAGTTGTTTACAGATTCAAAGTAAGAAATCCATGAATATGACAGGTGCAAAAGCTTGAATATCCTTTCAGTCAGTATTTTGTAGTACACCCTTTGGTAGAAATAGCTTTCAAACATTTCCTGTAGCTGACAAAGAGTTTGGTTTTTTTCTCTACTTTTCCTTGCAGAATTCTTGTAACTTGGAAATACTTAGGTCTGCTTGCACACACTGCACATTTGAGATCTCCCCATAGATTTTCAATAATATTCTAGTCTGGGGAGTCTCAAATCCATTCCAAAACCTTTACCTTTCTTTCTTGTAATACTTTATGGCTGATTTGAAGGTATGTTTTGAATCTGTCTTGCTGAAATATCCAACTTTTTTTCAGCTTCTTCACTAACTATAGGACATTAAAATGTTTGCTAGAACTATCCAAAACTGGTTAGATATGTTGAAAATGTTAGCTAACAATGGAGTAGTTGCCCACAATACAGTAGCAATAAGAATCTATATAAGAAAGTTGCCAGAAGGAATTTTTTTTCTGGTGTCGTCATCTAAAGCTTGCATATGAAAACTTTGATTAAGCCTGACATGTTTTAGAACAAGGTGCTTTGGACTGATGACACAGTAATCAGTCCAAGTCACATTTAGAGAAAATGGGTAAAACTTTGGAAGAAAAGAACACCATGCCAATGTATTATAATTCGTAGACACAGGAGATATTTTTCAGGTAGAAAGAAGAATTAATGCAACTAAATATCAACATATCCTAGAAGTTCGCTTTCTTGGCAACAATATAGAATTGTTTTGCCATTGCTTTTTAAAACAAAAACAAAACAAACCTTCCCAGTCTACCCTACAACTCTGAAATTCCCTGGAAACTTCACATCCAAGTACTAACCAGGGCCATCCCTTCTGCACTTCAAAGTCCAATAAAAGTCAGACACGTGCTATCACCTGGTGAGATAATGGCATTCAATTTTTGGTTTCTTTTGTCATGAGTGATCTGACTATTTAATATATGTGCTCCTTATAATTTAAGTATAGTAATTGCTGGGCAAATGAAAAGCCTACTGTCTTTGATAGATAACATCTCAGAAGCTAAGGTCTAATTTTGGATTTTATTTCATCATATTTCCTTTCTTACAGTTTTCACTCTAGATTCTACCCCTTCCCCTGTTACACAAGTTTTCACTTACAAAGCCCAATAAAGAAAGCCATTCAAAATGTGATTTTGAACATATCTATTCAGAAATAAATGTATTAGGGCTGAACTGAAATTACATGCAGATATGTGTGCCTAGGATTGCACTATATTAGTGCAAGTGATAAATTTAACTTTCATATTAAGTAATCAGTGACATTTATAGAATTAATGTATACATGTAACTCAGACCTGATGTCTAATTGGTGCTACAATTATATACTTTGGAATTTCCATGCATTTGTCATAATTGCTGCTTCATTTGCAGAAACTAGAGTTGAGTGAATCTAGGGTGAAACTATACTGCATCAGACCATAGCATTCTGTACCTAGATATTTTGGAGGACTTATTAACATGCATGAACTGGTCTGTCAGCCCATCAAGATAGGCCAGGTCAAGAAACAAGCACGGCAGGGATTCCAGGAATGCTCTTTATTGTAGAAAGGTGGAGTAACAGAAACTTGACAGTATGTCCTCTCTGCTCCAAGTTCCTCTCTGCTCCATCTTATACTAAACAAAATCAGGGGAGGGTTATTTTGAGTTTCTTTCTTACACTTTCTCAAGACTGTGTACTCTTTTCTGCAAGTCCTCCACTTAATGCCTCGTTCATTCCTTTCCTATGCCCAAGGTCAACTCTACATTCCTCTACATGGCCCAAAGAAAGTACTGTGTTCAAACTTTAATTTTAGCTACATATATAAATCATCTCTCATGTCTTGTGAATTAAATCAGCATGGTTCACCTTAGCAGGAAATGAATATACTTAAGCATGCTATATTGGCAAAATTTAGCAAAAGAAAACTCTATGTATAAATTTAATCTCGCATTGTTAAACAGAATTTGAAGAGGCATGTATTGTTCACCCTTAAATTAAGGTCTTCAAGAATATAGTATTCTATAATCTTATAGTAATATTTCAGATTATAAGTTTATGGTCAAAATAAAGTATGAAATTCTAATTTGGAGGAGTCAAGATGGCAAAGAATGCACACATGTTGCCTAAGTGCTCCTAATTTTTTTTAAAAGATTTATGCTACTTTATCTTGCTTTTATTCTTCTAGTTTCTAATTCCTTTTGATTAAAGACAGTAGGACAGGCTGCACAAGTTGATTTTTAGTAGTGAACACTTTTAAATACTTTAGAAGCGAGTAAGAGAATAGGAAAAGAAAGACACGGCCTAGAATAAACTCTGGAAGGGTGGTCACTTCAAAGCCTCCAAAGCAACCCAAAATCTCAGACTATCTAGCACCCAAGAATGACCTACCAGTAAGTAAATCTAATAATAATAATAAAAGAAATTTGACTTGCATGAGTAAATTGGAATGGGATCTGCAAACAGAGATTGAGCAACAACTGATCTCTCTTCCTCTCTCCAAAAAGATTGGCAAAATGCTTTTGCAACACACTCCTCTCCTGAGGCTGCTACCAGCCCACCAGTACCTCAAGCTTCCATAGGGAGGGACAGGTCAAAAATCTCACAAACGAGAGTGCCTTGGACTTTATATCTAGGCAATGCCTTTTAACAGTGGGGACAGTAATTTCTATTTTTGACTACTTAACAATGAGCAACAACTTGGGTTCTTTAAAAAAGCCTTTTACCCAGAACCAACTAGACAAACTAACTGCACTTATGGAAGCACAAACTAACATTAAGAGAGAGAAGCGTGCACTCAGCAGCAAGAGACATTTAAACTGTAATAGCAGAGGGACTCCCTACTACTGTGTGATGAAAAGAGGAAGAGGGGAATTAAGAATAATAGGATCCTTCAGAATAACCAGGTTGTATATTTATGTATATTTACCTTAACAGGACTTACAAGAGTTGTTGGGACACCAAAAGGGCTATCCTTTTATATTTAAGCAAATTTCTCCAATGTTAACTTCATCTGATAGGCTTTACAAGCAGCCAAATAGCTACCCAGTGAAATAGGATGTAAAAGAGTTTTGTTGCATTCAAATGCCATACAATCCCTGGTATGCTGCTCAAAATGTAACCTTTTCTGGATATGTTTCAAATATTCCAATTACGTCTATTTTGGGATTATAAAACATGCTCACTTTTTCACTCACCTATGCAGGTTGAAAATCTCTCACCAGGCACTAGGGGTAAAAAGGTGTCCACTGCAAATAGCCTTGAGAATTTAGCCTTGAGAAACTCAGATAAGTACCTAGAGACAACTAGTGACAGAAAGATTACAGATGAAGCTCTAGAAGTACAGCTGATTCATTCATTTGGAGCACTGCCAAATAGTGTGCAAGATGAAATATTAAGAAAATTAACAAATTTACAACAAACACTGTTAACATGTCTAGTAGTGGAACTTCTGGTTGACTTAGTGGCAATATCTCCTAAAAGGGGTTGCATCAACAATAACAACCAACAAATGTCTCTGATACATTTTGACCTAACTGCTGATTCTCAGCAGAAAAGTAACCAGAAGGAAGACAGTCTATCAACTTATTAGATAAAGAGGGGTTGAATATAACCACTAATCTGCAGCACCCATTTAGTGACTCCATCTCCCCTGCTGTGGGTTCTGGTCCATGGTGTTCTAATGCCTTGCTACAGTTGGACCAAATGGACTACAGGATATAGGGACCCCACATGAATGAATGAACGAACCAACCACTGGGAACATGTCAGCAACATCTTTGTCTTGGCAAACTCAACCAAATAATGGGGGTGTCTAGATCCCCAGGAACATAGAGTCCAAGATGGATGACCCAAGCATCAGTGCATTGAAATATCAGATGAAGATTCACATGGACACTAGAAAAAATATAACCACAAAAGACTGAGAAAAAGGGCCTTCTCAGTGATGGCTCCCTCCCTATGGATCATCATACCTCTGGAGATAAGACTGGCCCCCATCTTGATACTCTTCCGAAGGGCCCTGAAGACATGGTTTTGCCAGCAGGCCTGGGGATCCCAGGTTGATATGGAGCCCATTGAATGGCTAGTGTAAATGTGTTGTGGTCACTGGGGGGTAGGGGATATAGTGGGTTTTGTATTTGGGGTTTGATTTTTGTTGGCCACCTGAAGTTGGGCAGCTATATAAATTTGTTTAATAAATAAATAAATAAATAAATAAATAAAAATAAACAAAAGACAGTCAACTTGGTGATGAGTCTTATGGTCCTGGCAAGCTGTCTCACCCTGTAGCGACATCAAGAAAAATTCAAACCACTAATCCAGTGTGTATATCTGAATACCTCAGGTTCTGTTAACCTCATATCTGTAGATGAATGACTGAATGGGGTATGTTATAACCCAGCTCTGTGTAGCTTCCCTTCCTGCTCTCCTATAGGTATGATTAACAATACAGCTATTTGTATATGTTAATTTGGAATCTAGCAGGTGGGAAAAATAAAGTATGTGACTTACCTTGACTTCTGTCCAACTTTGGTATGATTGCAGTACAAGAGACCTGGCTAACAGCTGGAGATGAATATATTTGGCTTTAAATCCTGGGCCACCTTGACATGGAAGATAAAAGAGAAAGGCCAGGCAATGGGGGATTGGCCATATTGATCCCGGAAGAGCTAGGCTGAAAGGGCATGGAATTGATCATAGTGTACCTTTTCTCTTAGCTGTTCAACTCCGGTATGAGGCCTCTGTGATTGTGATGCTGAATGTTTATTTGCCCCTGCAAATGTCTACTTATTATTCCTGATATATGGGTGAACGTAAAACAAACTCTGATACAGTTAATTGCAAAGATTCAAACCAATGATAATTGTTTTAGATGATTTCAATGTGAGGCTGGGACCATCTCTACAAGACCATATTGACAATGGCAACATTCCTGAAGAATTCTGCTCTGTATTACCTTCATGGTCCTTTATGGATCAGGAAAGAAATGCTGCTGGTATACACTTGTTAAACCTGGTATGCAAGTGTAACCTGCATATTCTGGAAGATAAGGACCAAAGCTTTGCTTACTCTTTTACTTACCACCAGGAGAAACCAAATAATACCCTAAATATATATGTGTCTCAAATAGTGAAGCCTCCCTTTTCTCAGACATTCAGGTTTATGTAAGAGAGGTGGCAACCACCAACCAGTTGCTGTGAATTTCTATGGGCACTCACACCTTGGGCCCAATACCTCAGATGATCTCACTTCATTTAGAGGTTCATTAGGACAGAAGGATAAAATGGGCCAGACTGGATACTATGGCCCTGACTGAATATATGAATTCTGATCAAGCCCTGACTAGTAGTCACCTCACCTGTCATAGATGTCTCTGTACTTATAGCATATGAAAACCTGGGTGCAGCACTAAGAAAAATTTTAACTGAAAAGGTTGTAGGTAGAGGGGTCCTCATTGATTTACTCAGAATGTCATTTGTTGAGAAACAGATTAAGGCTAGCTATGTGTATGTGCTAGCTATGGTATGTGGGAATGACCTTGAGAAGTAAGGGGAAGAGATGCTGACTAGTGAACAATCAGATAAAAAAGGCAGGAACCTGCAGCTGCATAATGGGGACAGAAAGAAATTTAGAAAGGATCCACCATAACTTATCAGGCTGTAAGAAGAGATAGCGGGAGATTTGTACTTTCAGACTTGCAAGATTCTGTTAATGTAGCCTTACAATAAAGTAGAATTAGCTCATCTTGTTGTGTTTCCTGTCTGGTCTACCTGGGAGGCTGACATTATGTGTCCACCCCATTATGATACAGCTTAGACAAGTACCAGAAAATGATCACAAAAGTCTTGCCATTTGTCTTCTCTTTGATTAGACTTAGAGGTAGCAGCCAAAAAAAAAAAAAAAAAGACTTTTTTGGGCATTCAGTTACAGGAGTCTAAGACCAATGTGGTTGCCTTCAGGAAAAGACAGACTAGATATAACTGGAGCCTAGACAGGGAACATATAGACCAGGTTAAGTCCTATCTATAATTAGTTGTTGTTTTCACAGTAATGGGTTCCTGGCTGCCACATTTCAAGAGGAGTTCAAGTGCCAATGCCATAAGGCAACTCACCAACCATAGCTACCCTGGTTCCATAATTCCAATCATCAAGGTATACAACACCAAAATAGTTCCAATGATTATGTACAGTGCAGAATTATAGGGATACACAAATGCTCTTTTATTAGAACAGATACAATCCACTTTCCTGAAATGTGTCTTCGGGTTGGGCAAATCTATGCCAACACCAGCAGTAAGGGCAGAGCTGGGTATATCTGCTATACAAAGTCACCTAGCAATTAAAGTATTCAGCTATTGGCTAAAGATTGTATTTATTGCTTATTTATAGTTTACCCAAACTGTGTTTCGAAGAGCAGATACTTAATATGTATTTCCACACTTGGGCTGTCCTACTTACAAATACCATCTCATAATATGGTTCTTTGTCTAATTCCCAGTCCAATCAGATCTGAAGGCCAAGAAAAGTTTCAAATAAAGGGTCTTGGACATTGCTGCCCAAGATGATATTGTATTCTTTAAATGTGCTAAGCCCTTAAAGTGTCTGGCTCAACACAAATCAGCCTTCCAGATAGAAAAGTATTTAATACTTTATATGCCCCAACATCTTAGAAGAGCTTTCTCCAGAGCAGGTTTTGAACAACTTAATTCCATGGTAAGATATGAGAGGTTCCATGGAGTTCCATTTGCAGAAAGACTGTGTATATGTGGTACACAGGGTACTGAAGATATCATATATATTTTGTTTGATTGCGAACTATATTCTGCAGAAACAACTGTTTATGTAAACAGCTCCTTGCTTAAAAACCAAGAAACACTGCGACACCCAGGATAAACTGTCATAGTTCTCTCATGGAATGAACTTGTATATTACTAGGAAGATTCCAATCTTCCTATCAAGGACCATTCTGAAGAGGATAACCTAGAACATATTGGGGTTGACTGTGGGGTGATGATTTATTTTGCATATGTCCTATTGTTTTCTCTATATTTTTACTGCTTTTTGATATGGTCAGATGACTAAACAATTTTAAAAATTAATCATATTGTATAGTTATACAATTTTACATAATTATTTACCATTGAAGAAAAAAATCTAGTGATGCTCCTTAAAGTATCTCTCAAAGTTACCAGCCTATCCAGTCTAGTATAAAATACAGCCTTATCTCCAAATCTTCCTTATGTATTCTTTGTCAAAAAGCCTCTGAATATTAACTATTTACCTCCCATTTTGAGAATTAACATCTAGGATAACTTTGATATTCTCACACTTTCCACTTTTTTGGGCTCAAAAATTATTAGATCTTTTTTGAAAACCAAATAAAGCAAGAGAAAAGAATAGATGAAAAGCCATCACCTATTTCTTATCCCATTATCAAGGCAGCAAGAAGCCTCAGGCTCCCACATGAATCATTGTTAAGTTCAAATGCTCAGGTAGCATTTATAACATAAGTCACTTTCAATTCCACTTTGCTCAGGAATAATTATATTACTACCCTGGATGAGGAAGGAGGTTATCATGGCTGGCACAAAAATGCTATTGGGCAGTTAGAAAGGTATATTTATTTCTATGTAAATAATGACATTTGTAAAACTTTTTATACCAGCCACCAAAAACTGAGGTCATTTGAGAGTTTGTGTTGAATGCAGAAACATTGGGAAACAATCCTATCTTGAGATCAGACTAATGTTTAGTAGCAGAAGCCAGTTCCACTGTACCATGCTTTAGAGAAGAGTTAAATACATTAGGCATAATGTTGCAAAAATTCTGATCTTCATGGAAGAAGAATCTCAGAAGGTTGTGCTAGATAATTTCTACTCCACTTCATGACTATCAGCTGAGAAGTGTTACAGAGTTCCATCCTGTGCCCCAAGTTTTAATGCATCTATATGTCCTGAGGTAAGCTTTACCTTTCACTTCTATCTCACAGAGACGGTAGACCTCTTGAAGAAGCATCTGAACGCTCCTTGTCATGGACAACAGTGAACTTAAGGAGGCTTATATCAGGTCTTTGATGGGGTTATACTATTCTGAAGGATTGTATATTTTGAGAAACCTTTGCTATCTGGGGTTCCATGGGCTTCAATGGCCAGTTGAAGGCCACAGTCATTAGTCCTATCCAGGCTAAACTATTAGTATGCATTCTGTACAGAGCTGCCTTTAAAGACTGTCTGAAAACTTTGATTGGTGTAGAATTTGAATACCCAAGAGTTAGTAAGAACAAGGAGTCAGAACACACGATACCTGTATGGCATTAACTATGCATTTCCAAGACTAATAAAAATTGCTAGTATTCTGGGACCAAGCAGGATAGTTTTCACCTATATCAACCTGTCAGCACTTTAAGACAGGAAGGGGAACTCATCACATTTACAAGTTGTTCTCCTGGTTTCCATAAGCCATGGTACCCAAATGGATTGCTGTCTCAGCCAATTCTGACATCTTTTATGAAAGCCCTACAGTCCTATCTGTTCCCTCAACGTTCCCCATGACTGGCTCTCTTCTGAGATTTAGCTATAATACTGTCTGATTTTAATACCCCAGTGCAGTGTTTCTCAACCTCAGCAACTTTAAGATGTGTGGACTTCAACTCCCAGAATTCCCCAGCCAGCATGCTAGCTGGGGTTCTAGAGCTGAAGTCCACACATCTTAAAGTTGCTGAGGTTGAGAAACACTGCTCTAGTGGGATATTGTAACCATTTGTCTTTGTGAGTTTATTATTTTTTTTAGGCTTTTAGCATAGGCAACTGTTAAGTCTTGGAAGGGCTTTTTTGTTCTTAAGGGCCTGAAATTACTTTTGGCAGTACTGATTCATAGTTGTATGATCACAGTTATCAAAAGCCGATTATTTTAAGATCCACCCAATATGCCTGATTTCTTTAGTTCAAAGTCCTATTTCTGCCTTTCCTTTGGGAGACAGCGTCAACAGAGCAGGCTTGAGATGTTTGTCACACTGAACAAGATATATTTTCTGTCAGACATAAGTTACTTTACTGAACAAAACAACATCTGTGACCATTCCCACTGGTAACCAGTCAGTTACTCTAACGCATGAGAGAGCACTAGAAGTGAATATCAGTTTATCCCCATGTCATTTTTCCAAAGCAGCTCATAATATAGAAAGAGAGAAGATATATTTATGGGTTTTTCTGTCTCATATGCCAAAATAACATTATATTTCATATTAATTATTCTATAAGATATATAAATTATGTCATTACAGGGGCTCTTGGCTGTGTATCAAATTGAAACAATACAGGGAACAATGGGTTAAAAAAACAATAAAACCATAAACAAATACCATACAATGATGGCCTACTTCAGTGTTGTCCAAACTTGGCCACTTTAAGATGAGTGGACTTCAACTCCCAGAATTCCCCAGCCAGCATGGGAGTTGAAGTCCACTCATCTTAAAGTGGCCAAGTTTGGACAACACTGGCCTACTTAGTTGTAATCAAAGTTGTAACTATTTTGGAAGACCATGGCGGGGCGGGGCGGGGCGGGGTGGGGCAGGGTGGGGGGGTCGTTTTGCCTCAGGGTAAGAATAAGGAAAGCAGCCACCAACAACACCCCCTCGCATGTCCCCACCAGTCATACCTTTTGATAAGAAGGGCCTTCAGGCAGGGACTCCCTATTTGCCTGGGCCAGTTGGGGAGAATTTACTTAGGACAGCAAGTCTCTAAGAGACCTGGGTCCTGTAGCTATATAGGGCTTATAGACAATAACTAGCACATTGTATTGTACTTGGAAACAGAACAGTAACTAGCACAGTTCCCATTACTGTGATGTTATGTGACCACACCATATTGTACAGTAAGCATACAGGCTGCTGCATTTTGTATTACCTGAAGTTTCTGACTGGTCTTCAAGGGCAGCCCCCCAGAGTAAATTGCAGTAATCCAGGCATGAGATAACAAAGGTATGTGTAACCATCTTCAGAACATCCTGCTCTAGGTAAGGCCACAGCTAAAATACTAGCTGGGCAAAGGGTCTTCTGGGCATGATCTGTATTTGGTCTCTGATTTGGCTAGCTTTTGGGGTATAACACATCTTGATCTAAGTAAGGAACAGCAGTGTTTGCTGTTCTGCCTTGGACTGAATGAAAAAAACAAAGTGCAAAACACCAAACTGTCAAACAAATAAAATAAGTACATCTATTTTAAGGTATGACCATCTGCCACAATGACTACACATGCTAAAATTCTAGGGAACTATATATCTCATTGTTTACATAAACCATTACACACACTCCTCTAAAGCAAAAGTTTTGACCAAGGGTGTCCCTGAGTTATATATATGAATTTTCCCATCTGTAGAGAATTGGTTCCATCTTCAATTAACAAGAAAATATTCTATAATATATCTCTTTAATGGATTATAATATGGATTCCACTTTGTTTTAGAACTGAGAGCAAAAGTACAGAGGCATGAATGTAACACCTGTCTGCAACTTCTGAAAGCAGCTGTGTCTTTTTCTGAGATCACATGGCTGCCCTCCACCACTGCTATGTGATTCTGAGTTAAAAACCTATTTGTTGTTCAGTTGTTAAGTCATGTCCGACTCTTCGTGACCCCATGAACCATATCGCGCCAGGCCTTCCTGTCCTTCACTGCCTCCCTGAGTTTGTTCAGTTTCACGCTCATTGCTTCAATTCTTCGGCACTCAGCCTTCTTTATGGTCCAGCTCTCACAGCCATACATTACTACTGGGAAACCTATAGTGTTCACCTAATTCAAAGATATACTGTTCTAACACAATTGTACCATGTTGAACAGTCTTTCTGTTTTGTTTCATTCCCCTGATAACATTTACTGCCTTTATTTTATCACATTTGCAAAAATGGAATAGTTTTCATTTAAAACATTGGGTTACACAGTATCTAGATGAAAAGTCTAGAAAGCTTCCTTATCTAGCAATACAGGGTTTAACTTGATCCACCTGGCTTAATCATTGATTTCTATATAATTAAGCACTTTCTTTCCTTAGACTTGAAGCACTGTTCTTCAAGAGGTGGCAAATGCTATTTTGGACCACTTTCTCTCAGACCCAATTCATCTTACAGGGTTGTTGCTGTGGGGAAAATAGGAGGAGGAAGGAGTATTAGGTATGTTCACCACCTTGAGTTATTTGTAAAAATAATAAAGGCGGGATAAACTGAAGACCTGGTTTTGTTATCACACATGAGGTAGGGATGGGAATAGTCAGTTTTGGGGTTGGCTGGTTCCCTAGTCTTACCTTTGACCGATATTATCTGGTCACAGGCTGAAATAATATCACCATCTCTTGGATTTTATTGTATTTAATAATTGTATTTTATATTTTTATTTTTTAAGCTTTTACTGATTTTAAATTGTTTTGTTGTGAACCGCCCAGAGTCCCTCCTTGTGAGGGAGTTGACCGGTGATATAAATTTGATATATAAATAAATAAACCAAAAAAAGGGGGGGGCTTGCTGCTGTCATGGCAGTTGAACTTGCAAGTAGACCAGCTCAAATAGTCAAGGACAAGAGAAAGATGGATTTGAAGGAGGAAGTACGCTAGCACACTGCTTCTTAAACTCTGCAAGATTATGGAATACCAAGCACTTTATTTTATGAGGAACACCTAGCACACTCTCTTTTTTAGCTATGTTTTTAACATTCATGTGTAGCTTAGCTCATCTACCCAATTCGCCAGATGAAAGCTACTTTTCTCCCACTTTTTTTGATATACAAAATATGCTTTTATTGGGACTTCCCTCGTGGGAAGGGAGAGTGATTTAATCCTCTCTGCTTATACCAGTGCTGTTCTACATTGTTTCACCTTGTCCCACCACTGATGCAGTATGTCATGCCTGCCCTTCAGAGACTGGAGTGGAGCAGGTATGGATGGTAAGGTTGGGTGGCAGCAGGGCTGGGCTCTGGCTGGAACGCTTGCTGTGAGCTCTGTCTTACTGCCCTCTTCCTTGCTGTTGCCCTAACTCTCTGGCAGAGGACCACAGCCAGTGGGCTGAGCCCAACAACAAAATGTACAGGTATATGTGACTTAATCAAATCTTTATTACGGCCATAGACCAGCAGATGTGACTTATATCCTGTCTTTCCTCCAGCAGCTCAAGGTGATGATGTAGGTGTTCTTGCCTCCAATTTCCCCACCACAGCCTCAGTGATCCTATCACATAGGATGAGCTGAGAATGACTGGTCCAAAGTCACACAGCTAATTTCTATGGCTGAAGGTAGATTTGAACCTGGGTTTCCCTGATGCCGATCCTAACCCCTACACCCTCTCAGCAAGTAGCTAGGCTACATAAGGACTGTATGTCATGTCAGGCTGTATGTGTTTTAGATCAGCTGTGTTCACATCTGCCAGTAGTTCACATAATATTTTTTTAAAAGCACTGTGCCAGCAACTTCCCTAGTTACTGTAATCATGTCCTACTCCACATCTTTACATATTTTTAATTCTTTTGGAAGAATAGCATAGTCAAAGACTGTCCTTATAACAGCAAACTGAGGTCAAAATTACAAGCAGTTTGTGCAGGTACCTGCAAGTACATTTTATGCAACTCAGCCACAGCTGGTTTAGTTTAGTAAACTAAGTTAACCATGGTTTAATGCAGTGTGTGAGCATAGCTTCAAGCAATTCAAAGGGACTTAACTCCCAAATGAGCCTGCAGCATAACAAAAATACAGCAGCCAGAAAAATATTGGTCAGGCTTCCCAGTTATGAACGGCATGAGCCTCCTATTTATTCTGAAGGTAAGTCCCAGTGTTTTTTGCTCCCTTCCTCCAAACAAAAGCCCCGAAGCTTGCAACTGAGCACACTTTTAGGCAAGAGGCATTGTGCAGATTCCAGCCTGAACTCGGGCAGCGGAATTGCATGCCTTTTGAGCGGCCGGGAGAGGGAGCGAGAGGGCTAGAATTGGCGGCGGGCTGTCAATGTGCCACGAGCTCGTCCTCCCCCCCCCCCCCCGGTCGATCAGAGAAGGAGGGAGCGCCGGGGCTCCACTTTCCCTGGGAGTGGAGAAGAGGAGGAGCGCGAACTGCGCAGGCGTCTCTCGCACCTTGTTGATTAGTCAGTCCTCTGTGCTGGGATGGCGTTTACTGGGTCAACTGGAGCTTCCAGCGAAAGAGTCAGCGGGAGCGACAGCAGCCGCCTTTGCAACCCACGCCGCCGCTGGCGGAGCAACAGCGGTCGGAGGCAAGTCACCTTGCCTTTGAGCCCAGCCCAGCATGGCCCGGGGAGGCGGCAGCGGCGACACTAGAGGCTGAGGGAAGCGCGCTCCGTTCGGGAGCCTGCAGCTCTCCGCAGGACTCCGCCGCCGCTCGACTCTTCCGACCGAAAGAAGGGCGGGAAGATGGATGCGGCCCCCTCGCCGGGCTTCAGTCTGAAGGATGTGAAATGGAGCTCCGTGTCCATCCCCTTGGACCTTCTGGTTAGCACTTATCGCTTGCCCCAGGTCGTCAAGCTGGATGGCGGTGAGTAGAACCGCGGGGGCCGGCCGGGGCAGAAGCAGCCTCTGGTGCCGCTGGGCGTGAGCTTTGGCTGCACTTGGCAGGGGCAAGAAGCCGAGCCGTCAGAGGAGCCTCTGCGCGGCGGCGGCAAGGAAAGACCAACTCCTCTTCCCCAGCGAGGCGCCTCCAGCGCTGCCTCCCTGTGCTTGAGCGCTGGCCAAACTCCAGCTCCGAGCCGCTAGTCCTTCTGGGGAGAAGAGCCCATTGGGGAAAGGGGGCACGTGACCAAAATATGAATGGGGTCCTAATGAGGGGGAACGCCAGGGCTTTCAGCCTGTGGAGCGGTGCAGGCTCGCGCGCGGGAGGGGAGGCGGAGGTCAACTGCGTTGCCGAGAGGTTGGTGCCGTCGGCGCGCAGCGCCCGGGAGAAGATCCGCGAGCTGCGCTTGAATGGTCTGTGGGCTCCTTTGGAGTCCAGAACGAGCTACAGTGCTCTGTTGGCAAATGCGGCAGCTTAAACTCCTGATACTTACTAGGAATGATAAAGTCCAACTCAATTTCTGTTAAGTTTTCTTAGCAAGGTAACAGTACGGAAGTGCTTTACCATTACTTTCTTCCTAATCCAGACAAGATCAGCCAGGTGTATGCATATGTACGCCCAATGCGGGGGTGTAAAAAGTTATGACTGAGCTCCCGAGCAATGCAGTTGGAAGTTAAACCCCATAAAGGTCTGCTGGGCTGGGATAGTAGCGCCAGTGGATGGAATCCAACTCAAGAGTTAAGTGTACTGTGCTTAATTCTTTTGAAATAAATGGAAAACTATAGAGACTTTGATTGTAGCCCAGTGCACAGAGTACTGCACTTGAAGGTTGGCTTCACATGTACAAAGCTGTGGTTTGTTGAACTAGCCATAGGCAGGGCTACTAGATTTGAGCTGCAAAAATCCAAATGAAAATAGATACTGTACAGAAAATTCTAACACTTTGCTACCGTTTAGTGGTCACTTGGATTTTTGCAGCCTAGATATTGTAGCTCTCCTCACACTAAGTCTAAACTAAAGCAAGAATTATGATTTACTTCTGCATATGATCCTAGTCCAAGTCTCCTTCTTTGTTTTAATTCATCCCAATTGTGTGTGGAGAGAGTAAAATTAGAAAGAGACCTGAAGTGAAACTCAACATTCACCCATCCATCCTGTGTTTAGAAACTGTGGCCCTGATTTGGGCTAGCAAACTTTTTTTTTTAATGAACAAACTTTGATGCTCTAGCTGGCCCAAGTAGAAGAAACCTTGACTAGTGGTAGTTTGTTTTGTATCTGGTGTGCATTTGCCCATGGTTAATGTTACACTATGTCTCATGCTGTGCCAGAGTGCTTTGTGACTTAGCAAGAGGCATGAATCCAGCTGAAACTTTAATATAACAATCTTAACTCTTAAAGTAATCTACTGAAATGATTCTGTCTCTCAACTTCTCAGAAATATAACTCTATATTTAAAGAGCCATTGATATATCAGCTTATTCTGACAGGTTATATTTAACTTTGAAAGGATGCATTTAGGGAAACTGGTGTTCATGGAATACATTATAGTAATAGTGATAGCTATTGCACACTATAGTCTAGTTTCACTGTGCTTCCAAAGTGAGCCAGAAACACTCAGTTACTGTGGTTTGTGATATACAGTAGGTCTTTTGATTGCTTGTTTTAAGAAAAACTTTCTTATATTGATTCTGTGTGTTACACTTCTGTGCCAAGTGTAAGTAGAATTTCACTCTTTGAAAACATTTATGTTGTGTACTTTTGAGACATGAACACATTTTAAAGTAAAATAGGAAGTGATTAGATTGTTCATCTATTAATTTGAAGAACAACTAAAAACTTTTTATCTACATAGTGCAAAAGACCAAGAACTATAATGCAGTATTTATGCCCTCTTTAAATATTAAATCAAAAATGTTTTCATTCTTACATCACCTGTTCACCCAGATCTGTCAAGGATTTTCTGAACTGATTAAATCAGGTATTCAGTAAATCAAACAGCACTGAGTATTGTGTTCATGAGTATTTTGGTTTAATTTTTCTGTAATATTAATTGTACTTATGAGTAGGTCTAGTATTAGAACTAAAACAAATAACCAAATTATATATATCATGTTTTGCTAGAGGCCGCAAAGGGTGATTGGCATTTGAATTTCCATTACTTGGGAAATATAATATGATGCTTCTTCCTCCACTTTTCATCTTCTCTCACATGCAGCAGTACAAACATAGAGAATGATGTGCGCCTTTCTTTCCTTTTTGAAGAAGATGAATTTCTAAATCTGGACCAGCCTCAGTTGTGATTTATATTTCTGAAGTAGAAGAATTTTTCATTATGCTTAGATTTACATACGTGCTAAGCCTTTATATAGTATATTTATCAAAATTTACAGCTTGACATTAGATGTAAAACCAGTCACTCTGGCTTTTTCAACAAACCATGGTTTAAAAAGACAAAGGCTTAGTGTGATATATGGAGCCAACTACTGTCTTTTTCCTGTGTGTTTTGCTCCCCATAGTTTTTGGCAGTATCTCTTGAAGTCATAATTTTATCTTGGCATTCAACCCATGATCTTATTTACTACCTCCTATTTTATTTATTTCTCCTGCCTATGCTGCAATTCTTTGAAATCATGTGGGCCTCTTACCAAATCTGCTGGCATTCTATCTTTTACAATCATTCAGTTTGCACCTCATAGCACAGTTCTGTGGATATCAATTCAACAATAAGTGCTGTTGAATTCAGTGAGGCTTATTCATAAGGAAGGGAGGGCAGAATTTCAGTTAAGTGCCTAATTGTTTCATTACCCCAAAATGTTTCTCAAAAAAGTTTTCTGTGCCTTAGCGCAGTGGCTACTTGCCCAAATACCCTTATGTAATACGTATTTTGCTTAACATTTTGCTTATCTATTCTGTTTGCATACCGTCAAATCAATAAAGACTCGCAACAGTTTACAGCAGTCCAGAAAAACAGTCAGTTAAAATGTCCACCGTTGACATTATTAAAATCAGTATTGTAAACAATATAATAATAATAGAAAAATAACATAGCCAAAATACAAGATAAAAATTGTGACACTTAACTAGTCACCTGTGGAGAAGTACACAGATGACCTTGGAGAAGAAATTCAGCAACAGTTAGAAAAACACGAATTAAGCCTGGGAAGGGAAAAAGACATTAGAAAGAAACTTAAACTGAACCTGCCTTAACTATCTTTAGTATAAGAGGGAGGGAAGAAAAAATGCTGTCAGAAAGATTGATATCAGTCTTGAGACAGGTCAAGAAATTTACTCCACAAGAAATACTGGAATTCTATTTTACTGAAATAAGCTATAGTTACAGAATCTTGAAAGCCTGACACCATTTTCCCTTCACTCCTTCTTAGTTCATGTTTGCTAACTGCTACCACCTTCCTTCTCCAGGATCACCTCTGTGGTGTACATCACCAAATGCTTTATGGAAGAGTTCCGTCTTAAGTTGCTCCCAGACAGTTAAGAGAATTGGTGCAAGTCTTAATTCCAAGGGGGGCTATTCCATAAAGCTGGAGCAGTGACTGGAAGACAGAGCCTTTTGGCCTCCATTTTCTTTGCCTCATGAAAGGAGTCCCCCCACTACCCCCCTATGACCAGAACCTTCTCCCAGGAAAAACTGGACAGGTCAGTGAAGGTGATCCTGCAGGTATCTGGGCACTGACATAAAAACCTAAAACCAATACTTTGAACTGCATCTGGAAATCTATTGACAACTAATGCAGGGTCTGAAGTACAGGTCTGATGTGCTGGGAGATAATATTTAACCTGAGGTGGGCAACCTGGTGCCCTCCAGATGGTTTGAACTCTCATACTACCATTCCAGGCAGTTCAGACAGTGTGGCTGATGGTATTATAGTGAAAAATATCTGTGTGCCCAAATAAGATTTTTGGAGAATTTGAAGCTTGCTTATTATGTTGTAGCAATTTAGTTGGTCCAGTATTATCAGGTTTCCCCCCTCAAAGCTAATATGGCTAATGTACAGTATTCTTTGCTACTGTATTACTGAGTAAAGTAAGAATATCATTAACAGTAATTCTAATTAGCATTTGAAAGGCTTTTCCTTAGTTCTTAAGGTCATTCACGTGTTATTTCATAAATTAGAAAGTGAACAATAGTCTTGTTCACTATTTAGGGAGGCTTAGGTTTGTGTCATTCGCAGCTTATATTTCATTTTCTTAGCCACTGAACTATGTGCTCTATACTCCCTTAACTGCAAATTTTTGGTTGTATTTGCTACTGATTTTGTGAACTGGTGTACAAATAGTTTAAACTTAGAGCTGTACTATAGATTTTGCTTCCCTTTCAGGTTTCCCCTTTGTAGCTTTGTAAGACAGTTCTGTAAAATCATTAGAAGTCAGTGTTTCCAGTCCCTGAAAAAAAATCTTCGTAATGAAGCTGAAGGATATAGGCTTGTATCAGTATATCTTTCTTTTGTCTGTTGCTATCTATCAGAATACATGCCTGAATGTGAAAATGTCTCTGAATAGATGGGTTTGTTTTTACCCTTCCCAAATTAATGATTAATCTTGATAATTTGTAGAGACAGGGTGGGATGACCATTCTACCTCAATGCATCTGGACTTGGACTGTTAGAAGAAGCCAATCTACAGTATCTAGAACATAAATAGCATTTTGTATTCCTAGAGAAATCTTGTTTTACTTATGCTACTGACTTAACTGCATCTAATCTGCTGATTAATCTGCATCTACTACTGCTGACTGTGATATTTCAAAAAGTACATGATTAAAATTTATGACAAAATTTTAATAACTTTTGAGAGTGATTCCTGACAGGGAATGTGAAAACATAGTTAAAATGAACACTAAACAATTATGGCGAGTTTGCTTGAAAGAGTAGCAAGCTTTAAAAAAGAGGCTCAGGAGAGTGAGAATGGAATGTCTCTGTAGGAATCTCGCACTTCCCTGCAGGAGGATCACAATGAACATACATCAGTTTCAGTGTGTAGGCTTAATAAAAACTCATAAAGCATAAACTGTTAACAGCTGGCCAGTGCATATATGCGCTGCAGAGTAGAAAATGAATAATAGCTGCATCTATCTGTTCCAGTGCAGCTTGCATGCGTTTTCTCCCTCTGTAGAAAGAAAGTTTAGTTATGTTCAGAGAAATGAATTTTGCCTTAATAAACTAGAATGTGCTGTTGTTACTAGGAATGGAATATTTTGGTTCATTATGTTTCTAGCTTTTTAAAGCTAATCTAATTCTTTCTCTTCTCCATTTTGTGGTTTTAAGAAAAGGATTCATGAAAATGCATGTTTCTCTTAATATATGTTTGCATGCTTTGTTCCCCTTCGGAAACAGCATTGTAATATTTGGGGGTGGGGGTGCGGCGGGAGTAAAGGATAATTCTTGTTTGGTCTGTTTATTAGTTTAGGAAATGAAGTTGGGTAAACGTGCCTTTAAAAAAAACAAATTAATTTCTCACTCATCTCCATTTGTCATTTGACTTCAGCTATTTTTGAACATAAGAACTTCTTGTTTGTGTTCTGTGCTCTCAACAGCCAGCAAGAAAGATAAAAAGTTAATTTGGCAGATCATGTGACACATCTTACCAGCTCTTTCTGTGTCATCTTTAAATGCATAATTGAACCCATATTAGCTTTGTGCCTTTGAGTGTGTTGCCGAAAGCTTCTCTATTTTAAACAGTTATTTTGTTGATTAATATAAAATACTGCTAACAACTGTTCTAAGTTCTACAGTTTTGCTACTATTTAGGATAGTTCATATATTTTTAAACTTTGTGTTGTATCTAACCTTAGTATCCTTAGATGTAATAAACATTAGGCAGTCTTGTCTTGATGTCACTGCAATCCCCTTGTAGCTATTGTCCTTAATAGCTACTGGTTCTGCTGCCATGTTTTAAATCTATAGATTTGGGCTATGTTCCATATTGTAGTCCTTTTCAGAACAGAATTAGATACCCATAAATACAAAAAGAACAGTTAGGAGAAGAGAGCTAGTGGCTGAAAAGTTCCAAAGATGTAAAACTTTTTGAGGTCACAAAGATTTGATGGTGAGTGAACTCAGTAACAAGGCTATAAAACTGTCTTCTGCTGATATGGAAGAAGACACACTTTGAAATCTGCAAATGACAGCTTGACTCTAATGCTTTCCACTATCTTATCAACACTGTTAGACTGATGCTGGGATTTTTTTTAATTGAGAGGGACATTACAGATCACCTGTCACTGTCAAGAAGAAAGGATCCAAAGATCCATAACACACACCTGAACATATAGAATATAGAATATTGCCATTGCCCCCGCCCTTTGGAATATTCTCCACCCCAGAGGTGTGGCAGACCCCTACCCTCCCGGCTTTCCAGAAAGGATTAAAGACCTGGCTCTGCCAGCTTGTGTGAGGTGACAAGAATCTTACCCAATTCTGGGAGTTGCTGGCATCTTGATGACACTCCCTGAGTTACTGCCAATTTTAACATCTATCCTTGGATTATATTTATTTTCTATTTATTTAGGATTTTTAAAATTTTTTTATTAAATTTATATGCCACCCATCTCTCCCAGAGGGTGACTGTAATTTATACTTTATACTGTAATTTTAATTGATTTTACTGCTTTGTAAACTGCCCAGAACTGTTTTATATGAGATGGGCTGTGACAAATTTGATAGATAGATAGATAGATAGATAGATAGATAGATAGATAGATAGATAAATGGATAGAACAGAACAGAATAGAATAGAATGTTCAGTGCCTATTATGTTCCCAATCCACTACAAATACTTTATTTTCAATGGGGTGCTCTGAAGTGCAGACTTCAGACAATTTGGAATGCTACTGCCACTTCTTCCCTAGTTTTTCCCTTCTACCGACATATCCAAGTCTATCCATTGTGGCTTTAAATTAAGTCTTCCACCTCTACCTTGGGATGGTTTGCATATCATGCTAAGCCCCAAATCAAAGCACATTATGACTTGATGTTATAAGTGAATCATAAGCCTGGTTCACATATCACACTACTGTAATCTAGAAGTTCTTAATCATAGTTTATTGCATTAATCACAGGCAGGTTTGCAAGTCAAATCCAAACAATACACATGATGGTTTAGTGCAGTTGTATGAGCTAAGCCTTTTTTCTGGAGGAAACATTCATAAAGAAATGGTAGAAAACCATGTTTCTCTAATCAGAAGCTGAATTTTTATCTGACCTCCATCTGTTTCTACATATCCTGCCAGAAAGTAAGTTTAAACCAGTTCTTTTTTTAAAAAAAGGTAAAACTTTTTTTAAAAAAAAAGGTAAAAAAAAAGGTAAAACAAGCTACCCTGGAACAACAAAATACACTAGTAATGTACAGTAAAAAAAAAAACTTACATTATAGTGATTAAAATAAACTAAAGGTAAAATAAGAAAATGTAACTAATAAAAAAAGAGGAAATAAGATACATGTAGCATTAATATTCAGTTAATTAAATCCTTAAATTTATTAAATCTAAGCCATCTGAAACATTGCTTAAATTAGTTATTAACATGTATGGGTAAGGTATTCTGAATGTTCAATTTCAGTGTAATCTATCATCAGTGTCAATAACAACATACTGATTTAATGCAGTTTATTTAGTTTCTTCTGGGTTCCTGAAAAGTTAACTTTCATGGATGAACATAGCAAGGCTCTTTTGGGGAAA
Organism: Python bivittatus; assembly: GCF_059951505.1. NCBI lineage: Eukaryota > Metazoa > Chordata > Lepidosauria > Squamata > Pythonidae > Python > Python bivittatus. Next base: position 40,010,217 of record NW_028277113.1, on the reverse strand, counting down.
GGAAGACAAAGAGAGAATGATGTCTTTAAAAAGTAAAATGTCTATGACAGTCTATGGTCTTATTTCCTCTATCCTTCTTTTCTTGCATTATCACATTGTAAACTTATTGGGAATACTTGTCTTTTTTTTTTTTTTAACAGCAGCTACTTTATTTATAAAATTGATCATAATAAGTATCCTTATTATTATGGCTTGTGGGTCTGCTGCTAACAGTTTGAAGAAATATGATTTATTTATTCATACATAAATGCAGTCATTTGGATGATGAAGTTAAATGGGAAGGGCAGAAACTGCCATTTACCCACTTCCTTGTTCCCTATGGGCATGTTCTGAAGGCTTAGGCTAAGAATGAATCTCATTCTGATGGGTGTTAATAGAGATTATCAGAAATAGGGAGCAAACTTCACAGTTGTTTATTAGATTGTAATTTGTGCTATGTATGAAATGTGTAAAGATTTCAGAAAACTGTAGCTTGAGATGTGGCAGTGTAACACAGCGATTGATCCTGTACAAATATTCTTTACATATTTCAGTAATGCATGGGTTCATGGGAGGCAATGCAGTAGAAGAGCTTGCCTTATGAAGTATGTGGTGATATGGCTGTGAACATGAAGCTCTTCCAAATAAAAGGTTTTCTGTACCAACACATGTTAAGTAGTGTCCAATGGATATTAAACAACTTCCCACTCTGAGCCATTTATACTGGTCTCTGAATCTCTTTATAGTGTAAGAGAATCGGAACTGCATTTGTTTCCTTGCGTTCTACTGATTCTGTCATGTAAACCAAAACAATAACAACGGTTTGACTCTTCTATTAAGAGCCTGGCTTGTACTCCATAAATAACTTGGTGGGAAACTGTTTAATTACTCTAATTACTCTAAACTCATGCTTCTCCATTGTGTTTGGAAATGAGTGTAGTAGACTTGCTACGTTGTTTTGAGAGTTATTGTTTTGGAGTTGGATTCTAAATAATTAAGGAGTAGTTACACTTCAGATTCTGTGTTCATGTTCTGAAGATACATTGTGTTCTGCCTCTCAGTGTAAGGTACAGTTGGATGCTAAGTGTATTTGGGAGGAAATCCCAGTAAACGTAGTGGGTTTTATTTATCACTGACACATTTAGAACAGAACTGTTGCCTTTTTAACTGAGAAAACTTCCTAAGTTCAGAAGTAAACAGGAGAGCTGTGCCCACTTCCACCCTATTTCATTGCCTTTACTTTTTCCAAATCCCATGGTGTGGTTAATATGTGGAAGTAACTTTCAGTGACAGAGCAGAGAGTCTTGTTCCTAAGCACTTCAGTGTTGTCAGAGGAAGCCCAGAATAGTCTTCTTTATACTTCTATTTCTGCTACCAGTTTTCTAAACTCTTTAAAATGAAATTCCTTCATCTAGATTTCATACATAGTGCAGCTGTCTTGGGAAGAGGCTTTTAAAATAATTATAGCCTTCTTTCTTTCTGTTATGGAATTCAGGATTGGGGTACTTGGTATCAGTCTCCCCCCTCCCCCCAGTGCCTGTAACAGGAATTTGATGTTTAGAAATTGGCTGTAAATTTCTATAGCATAATAAAAGTTAGGAGTAGCTACAGTGGCAAGTCAAAGTTAAGACACTCTTGTTCTTTACAATAGTGAATTGTTCCTAAGTTTTGTTAGCATCTAACAAAAGTTCCTAAGTTTTGTTAGCAACTACCTGGTCCTTAGTTGCAGATGTTGCTATTACTTCCATAGCTTCTCTTCCTGCTTTTTTAGGCACTTTTTTTGGTGCCTTTGAGTGGTTGTTGACTCATGGCGATTGCCTGGGCTAGCCCCTGCAGTTTTCTTGGCAAGATTTTGGAAGTGGCTTGTCATTGGCTTCTTCCTAGGGCTGAGAGAGAATGACTGGCCCAAGGCCACCCAGCTGGCTTTGTGCCTAAGGTGAGACTAGAACGCATGGTCTTCCAGTTTCTAGTCTGGTGCCTTAACCACTTACACCAAACTGGCTCTCACTTTTAGGCACTAGGTAGCCAAAATTCTTTTGACATGTGAGCTGACCAGTAGCCTAAAATGTCTTCCAGCATGGAAACTACCCATTGCGTGTGAGCCTAGCCATTCAGGGTTCTATGGAAGAGGACCCCCATACAAACACACATAGGAATTTCTGATTTGAGGCAGAGAAGAATGGAAGGCCTTGCTGTTGTCCTGCCAAAGGGCTCTGGTGTCTTACCCTTAGGCCTCCTGTCTTGTGGCTGGGAATTGCCAGGATGGACCTTGCTGCCTGCTGCTCCCAAATGAAAAGAAAGATGCGGGCTCATTATATGCTCCAGATGGAGTGCTAAAAAGCAGAAGCTTGCATGCATTCAATGCTGCTATGTTGGAATTCTTTATTTTCCAGTATTTTTTTTTCTGATGACTAAAGCAGGCATGTGTAAGGTTTAAGTACATATTTAAATTAAGCCAAATCCCTTTATATCATTTTATGAGTTACTGTATATCCCACCCATTTCTCTGCCACTGCTTGGAATTTCTACAAAAGACCATGTGCTGACATACTACATTCAAATAATGCAATATGTGGTTTTATAACATTAATCCAGTGACCTTGCCCCTTATAGCAGCCTTTCTGTAATATGCCTAGACAACCTGTCAGGTTAAAAACATTCCCTAATGGAAATAATTGTCAGTGAGCTCTAAATATTTCCCAGAATCTGTTCAAGGAAAAACTGCATGAATGAATGAATGAATAAATAAATAAATGATACAGCTGGAGTAGGGAAATGGAAGATCTTTATACAGTAGACACTCATAAAGGTTTAATTAAAACTCCCCAAAGGATACATCAGCAGATGTTGGATTTGCATCTTTCATTATCCCATGAGGAGAGAGGTAGGGGGAAGGATTAATGTTACTTGTGTCTTAGCATTCTGTAAAGATACCTTTACAGCTGCTAGATTTCTCCAACTTTTAACCTTTTTTTTTTTTAAAGAATCATGAGGAAAATATTTAGTTGATATAATTACTGGTTCTGGAATTGTATATACTGGAAACCTAAGCCTGACACAGCACAATGTCTGACATAGTGGTCTTACTTGGTATACTGCAGTAAACATTAATTCTTGCTATCAGAGGAGGAAAAGATTGTTCCTATGTGTACATGAGGATCTATCATGTGCCTTTGCCTGAAAACATTTCATTTATACTACACCACTCCATTCCTTTTGCATGTAAATTTCTACATGTGAGGAGCTCTTCTTGTTATGCTTGTGACTTAAGTGAAGACATAGTTTTCAGGAGCATAGCATGATTGTTTGCAATAGGGAGTCTTTAAGTACGCACACCTCTATCAGGGTTGCCAATCACATAGAAATGATTGCATGCAGAGCAAGGCTCTGTATTGCAGATAATCACACTGTAAGCATGGAGACTTTGCTTGTATCACTGGTGTGACTAGAAGAAGGGGATATTCATGGCTTTTTGTGTGTTGCTTTGCATGTTGGATTGAACACAGAGATAGTCCTGGAATTATCTATCAGTTTTACTTGGGAGTAAATATGGGGAGGGTTAAAAAAAAACTTCCCCCCATGTTTTGGGTTTCTGTCTTTTTTTCTTCTTCCAAATTTTTACATACTTAACCAGAAATTGTTTCTCACCACGTAATTGATCTCTCAGTTCTTCTACACACAACTCTATTATTTTTTCAACAAAGAAAACAGAGTGGGGAGATACAGTGGTACCTCGGTTCACGAACTTAATTCGTTCCGCGTGTGAGATTTGCCCCGTTCAACAGAGAAACTCTCGTGACACGTGTGGTTCACAAAGAAGGTTTACTCATGCGTAACGTAGTAGTCACAAGCAAAGCCAGGACTGGCTTGGTACAATTGCATCACTTGTTATATTCCCCCCTTCCCGCGCTTTTTCCCGCCTCGTGATCGCGTTGCGGCTGTGGGCTTTTAGGCCCCCCCAATAATCCCCCTTGATTGTCCATGATGGCAGGTTCGGTCAGGGTCCATTGTCCTTGATGGGCAGTCCCCCCCGGCTTGGGTTGGTCCCTCCCCGTTACGTGCAAGCCCGCGGGTTCTGTGCTGCGCGCGATCTTGTTTCGCTGCCTGCGGCCCCGTTCATTGTTGGCTCGCGCCGTTATCAGTTTATAGTTAAAAGCTTCCGCTGCGGTTTTCCTGTTTGGCTGGGCGCAGGTGGCCCGTTAATTAGCGGCGCTTTCAGTTCCTCTTTTCCTCGCTAGCTGCCGCCGGTGGAGTTCGCTGGCTACGAGCGTCCCCGAAGCCCCGTGCTGACCGAACCTGACACCGCGACTCTGGTCGCAAACCAAATTGGTCGTGAACCGAATCAAATTTTCCCATAAGGTTCAATGTAAATACGGTTAATCCGTTCTGACCCCTCCGAATTTGGTCGCCAACCGATTTTTGATCGTGTCCCAAATCAAATTTCCCCATAAGATTCAATGTAATTACGGTTAATCCGTTCTGAACCATATGTTTTTTTTTTTAAACTGCAAAAATATGACACAAGGTACAGCACGAAGAGAGAGAACGCTAACCTTGCTCGACACGACTTCTGGCATGGAGGACAGGAAGGCGGGTGGGGAGGCTGGTATTGCTTGGAGGGAGAGTCCCCCTCCCTACAGGAAGCTGCAACCACGTGTCACAGGAGGGAAAATGGCTGCGGATCCTGTTCGTAACCCGATCCAGCATTCGCAAATGGAGGCAAAATTTTGCGAACGGAGCTGTTCGTGAACCAAATTGTTCATGAACAGAAGCGTTCATGAACCGAGGTACCACTGTATTTTTTTTTTTGTTGCTATTGCTGAACAACTGAGAGTGAAAATATCTTACAGATGTACAACATACCATTCAGATATCTACCAGTTCATCTACCCTCTGCATTTATTTCATTAATACTAAAAAAAATCATAATTCTGTCTCAAATCATCACATGTTTAGGGAAGTGATAGCAATTAACATAAAAGTCCTGAGTCTGGGTGATAATGAAGACCAAAACAACATTTTCCCAAATAATGAGATCAAATTATCTCTCATCTACCATAAGTAGGGTAATAGCTTTTTCATATGCTTCATTAAAAATTACTAATCTGTAGAACAGTCTTCCCCAACATGACACCCACCAGTATATGTTGGCATTACAATTCCTGGAATTCCTAACCAGTGTGCCACCAATTAGCTAGGTATTCTTATGCATCTAGAGGGTGACATTTGGGGAAGTGTAGTATAAATATATTGACTTGAATGGTACCTAAAAACTGGCTTTCATTTGTCTTTGAACTTTCTGTGACCTCTTGAAGTCTTTTCACCCTACAGTGCAAAGTAAGAACAAAAAATAATGTTCAGATTCAAGTTCCCTTGTCTCCTTTTTTGTCTTAGCTCTTATCAAATCAAATGACACATTTGTCAGGCTCTCCAAATTAGTTCAACTTAATATATGACAAAAAAAATCTTTCTGTTGCATAATTAATTCTATGTTTTCCAGTTGCTCAGGCAAATTGCAGAGTTTTGTGAAGAAGCATGCGCTCCAATTGAGCAGACTAGCATGTCTCAGTTCAGAGTAATTTTTTTGACTGCTGAATTCCCAATTCCTGTTAGGGATGGCATGAAATCACAGCTGAACCTGTTTATCACATTTTGAGCCCGACACATATTTGCCTCCACATTGGCCCCTTTACTCCTGGCCTTCCGGAGAGATCTGAAGACCTGGCTCTGCCACTTGGCCTGGGGTGGGGAGGGAAGACACCAAGTGTGGGGATGGCTAGCCCCTTAGAGGCCTGTTGTCTGCAGCTCTGGTAACCATCAGCCTCTTGGACTTTTTCTTTTTGGTAATGTTTTGTATAGTTTTTATATTTTATATATTTATTGTTTTAAGGGATCTTGTGAGCTGCCCAGAGTCCCCCATTAGGGGGAGATGGGCAGAGATAAAGCAAATAAATAAATAAATAAATAAATAAAATTATTCTCCGGTATTATTCCATTTATTTTATATAAATATAAGGCAAAAATCATGAATCATGTCTCCAGTTTTCCAGTAACTAGGAAAGCAGGCGAGCAGGCAGGCTTTGAAGTAAGAGATGACTACAGGAAACATTCATCACAGATGAAATAAGATATGGAGGATAGTGTCTGTTTTGGTTGTAAGCTGCGTGAAAATTGATAAATAGTTCTTCAGTAGTGGAATTCTGATACGCTGTTTTCATCTGCATGTGTACTTTAGTTTTTAGCAAAAGATCTCAGCTTGTGTTTGTGTCAGAAGCACAGAAGGTGTAGGAATATAAACTAAAATGGATTAGATTAAAAAGGCTACCCAGTTGAATTGAAATAGTGATGTACTTTCTTTACTGCTGTAATGTAGAAAATACTCCAGTACATTTGTCCCCCATTTTGCAATTTCTACCTATCAGTCTGCTGTTTCGAAAAAACTCAGAGGAAAATAGACTGCCTGGATCATTTTGCCTTTTTCAAGTTGTTAGAGTCCTTTATAATAGATAAAACAGGTTTTGTAAAAATCGTAATAGCTGTAGAATTCAGTTACACTTATCAGTAGCATTTAAATATGGAATAATGCATATGCTGTGGCTGTAAATACCTGTATTGTATTTTTATCAGGCAGATAATTTCATTTACTGGAAGTACAAATATTTATAAAGTGCTGGCATTATTACTATTATTACTATTATTTCTATATTTTTTAAAAAGACTTCAATAATCTTTGTCAAGGGAATTTGACAGGTCATGTTAGCCAGTGTGGGGAAATTGCACCATCTGAGAAAGCACAGCTGAAAAATGGCTGAAAGTAGTGTGCCTGCAGCCACTTCATTATAGGGTATCCAGCCATTTTGCTGTACTTCTGTCAATTTCTTCCCTCCAAGTAGCCACAGCATGTGATTACTGATTGAATGGATGCTGCCAAGTTGCCTCAGTGCAGATTTGCACAGCTCTGTTGTGCAGCATCATAGCTCCATCAGTTTGAGCAGCAAACATGGACAGGCAGAGACCACCAAAGGATGCCAACTGAGCCAGCATTCTCAGTACATGCAGTCAATTACAAGTAGGTGGGTCATAGCCAGCACCCCCGTTTGCTGCATAAAGCTTCCTGGTACACAGTGCAGTTACTAGGTGCACCCATCCCAAGTTTACAGCCCAAAGTAGCATCTATCAGCCTGGCACTTAGCTATCTTTGTGAAGTCCCCACATCCCCTGAACCAGCCATGCCACTGGGCAGAACTAGACCCAACACTTACACCCAAGGCACTGCACTTTGGACAGCATTCTACCTTGGCTGGCTTCTCAGAGAAGACCCACCAGTGCTGATCTGCTGGCCACTACTGCCACTGGCATTTCCTTCTGCTAGTGGCTGCAAGAAGAGATAAATTGATGGCAAGACGCCAGGGCCATCAGTTGTCCATGCCACACTTGCCTGTGCCTCATGTCCATTGCACATCAGGCTACTTTGCTGATTGGAAAAAGTTGATGTGCAAGAAAAGGAATATATTGTAGCCAGGATTGGCCCTCTAAGCAAGCTGGTTTTACCAACTCAGTTTTGGCAGTTTAGCAACTCAGTTTTGGCACTCATGCTGACTATCCTGTAATAAATGGACAATTCAAACAATCTGCCTAATTAAGGGCTGGTCTGACAATACAAACCCATAAGAAAGTCATTTGAGCCAACATACGTTCAAGTGAGCAAGACCGAGAGGCAGTTGTAAGATGCCTGGTATTTGGTGCTGCTGATATGGATATAACATGAAGTTGACTTCAGTAAAAATCAATTACAGCATAAAGAAACTAATCATCCTAAAAAAACATAGCAATAAAAAATAGCACATGGAAATTAGTAATCAGAAAAGCCATGTAAAACCAAGCACATCCTCAAAGCAGAAAATCTCAAAAAGTCATGGTAAAATATGTTTTCATTAGATGGGGTTGGCTTCAGAAATTGTGCTAAGTAACTATGGTGTGTTAAATAAGATATAAAGGCTGCATTCACACTTACTGATAAGTTAAACCAACTATATTATAGTTTAAAACAATGTATGATTCCAGCTGGGAAGGCTTAAAATCTTATCCAGGGAGCAGGCTTGAGATTTATGAACATACTGCCATATTTTCTAATATCATAATTCTAATTTCTATAGCATGAATGAGCATATTTCCAAAAATGTTAGTAATGGCTTCAGTAATGTGATGAATCTTTTTAATTTTCTTGAAAAACTAATCAAAAGCCAATATGATTTCTACCAATATGAGTGAACCATACTTTTACACTGCAAAAAATATATTGCATAAATAAAATAATATGCATCAATTACTATGGCTAGTTCCATGGGATGCTTTAAAACTCTTATAAATCTATATTGCAAACTGCAGCCTATTTTTCTGAATGGGTGAATTATATCTATGACTTTGTAATTCTGCTTTACATTATTTTTCCCAGAATTTAATGCCACTCTGCATTTTGTATATTTATAAATTAAAATAAAATTCTGCCCAACTAAGAGTTGTCAGAAAAGAATTTTAAGTGATACACGTCCGTCCAATGATATGGCTCTTCCCAATAGCAATTCTTATGGGGAATGTCAGAGGCTATACTGGAAATTCCTTCCAGATTTTGGGAGTGGCTGGTCGGGTGGGCTGTCTTTAGAAATACAGTACAGCTCTGTGGGGAAAACATGCTACGTTGCTCTATAAGTATGCATCATACATTGTGTTTACCCAACCTGGTGACAAACCTAATAGTAATAGGGATTCAAGATGATGTCTTTTTTTTTTTTTAGTACAGATGAGGTCCAGTGTAAAATATAGCATACAGAACAAAAATTGTGGTGTGCTTTCACAAAACAAGGCTTCTTCCTCAGTGTGATCCAGATACAATTTTGATCAATTCCTCCTTTACTATTCCATGTACAACATAGCAGCCTAAGTGTAGAGTGCAGTTTTATCCTTAATCAGTCAGAAGAATGGATTCAATTCTTGCCTATAATATTGAAATCATATGTTGGATTCTTCAGACTTATAATATACAACATTCCCTGTTCCAAAAGGAGAAATAAGAAGTTCCAATATTATAACTTTATTTAGAAAAACAAAAACTTTACATGTAATGTTTCATATGCATGTGTGCCTGTGGTTGGGTTTATATATTGTTTTAAACCACATTTTAACCTGTTTTGTTTAATACACTATAATTGGCTGTGGTCACACATTGTATTAAGCTATAAAGCATGGTATACAAATAGCAGTGGCTGGAGTCGCATAAGCAATAAATAACATTATGATATGTGAACCCAGCCAGTATATGAATGAGAAGTAAGAGTTAGTAAAAATGCCATTCATGGAATGATATCTGAACCTTTAAAACATATAAATAACCCAGTGTTTAACTCTTTCAAAAGGGAGCTGTGATTTTGCTAGTGGTTTTTAATAATTTATCTCATGTGCTAGTAAGATAATGCTCAAGATTTTGCAATCTAGACTTCAACAATAGATGAAACAAGTGCCAAATGTACAGGCTACATTCAGAAAAGTCAGGGGCATCTAAAACCACTTTGCTAAAATCTAGTGATGATGGAAAAAGCAAACGAGTTCTATAAACATATATTTTTGCTTTGTTGACTGTGGATAGCCCTTAAAACCGTGCACGTACTAAACTGTCACATTTGATATTGAAGAATTTCTGTGATGACCACCATGTAACCATTACAACAGAATATGGAAGAACTAAATGGTTCACAACTGGGAAAGGTGAACTGCCACCTTCTTTATTGTACTTTAATGCAAAATATATAATGAGAAATGCTGGACTAAAAAAAAAAAAATAGAAATTAGAATTAAAATTAAAATTAAAATTACTGGGAGAAACATCAATAACCTCCTATAGGCTGATGACATCGCTTTAGTGGGTGGAAGCAAGGCAGATTTAAGGAACTTAAATATAAATTGGATAAATAAACATAAATCATATAAATTTGATAAATAAATAAATAACTTTTTGTTGGAGAGAAGAGTGCAAGAGACTGGTCTGTTGCTCAATATTTTTTAAAATATTTTAAAAAAATATTGTGTCAGCAGGCAATGCCAACTAATGCAAATAGAGAAGAAGCTGAATTTGTGACAGAGTTGATCTTTTTACACTCAAACATTCACAGAAATGGTGACTGTAGCCATGAATTAGACACCTTTTATAAAGCTTACTGTAGATAGATCTACAGTTTTGTTGGAAAACAGACTTGGAACTTTTTGGGAAGTGCCTTAGACACAAGAAATTTGGTCAGATCAGGCAAACTGCAATGTTTCAGCTTTGTGTTCTATATAGTGTTTTATGGTCTCATGATTTAAAAGAATATATGGAGGTTCTTACACAGTCTCAAGCACGTGAGGTTCACTGTACTGCGTCTGGTAAAACAAGGGTTCATTGTATCTATATGATGGTATAGACTCTACAGTTTGTTCACTTTTGCATTAAATATGGAATGTTTCCATGATGCCAGACAAGACCTGTTCATTTTCTTTTTACCATAATAAAAATATTCTTAGTCCTTAAGTCCTTAAGACTAGCATGTTTGTGGCTATCTAGGTTATGATTCTTGTTTTGTTTTTTTTAAAATTAAACACCTGTCTCAACTACTTCCACTAATTTTTCAATTTGAGTTTGAAGATAAATGGTATGGAATATTGTAAATGATGTGAGCATATATGCATACACACATAAATCTAATTAATCTAAAGCTGCTTCCTCTGAGCAAGCAGATTGCTTTTTTGCTTCCTCTAACTTGTCTGAAAGATCACATGCTAAATACTTTGGGCGTACAATGAAATGAGTGAGAGTGGGCTGATTTATTTCATATCTGCTCATTTTTCTCCCACGTAGGCACAGAAAATGTCATCTCAATGAATGGGGAAATGGGTTTCTTATCATTTGCTCCTATACTAGGGCAAAGAGGCAGTGGCCTTGTACTCTGTTTACAGAGCTGTAAAAGCAGTATCTTTCCCCTGCCATTTGTTGGACTGGGAATGATGATAATGACATCTCCAGCCAATTGATTTTTAAAAAAAAATTCCCTGTGTCCTCTCTCTAATGAGTGTTAAAGGCAGAGTTGGCATTTTAATCCCTTCCCCCATGTTCTTGCATCTTCTCACCGCTAATATACATAATTTGTGAAGTTATACTTCCACTCAGACCCTGCCTCCCTGAGATGCTTTTTACCATTTCAGCTTACCTTCGCCTTTCTCTGGGTTAAAGCCAACCACTCTTTTTATTTTCTAAGACTGCATCTCATTAAGTCTTAGAAAATAAAGAAAATAAATGAGACACGGAAGCATTCTTGGAAGTAAATGTGGTGCTTAGGGCTGGTACAACATGCTAGCTTCCTATAGTGTTTGTTTGTTTGTTTGGAATACATATTCGTTCCAGATAGAATCGGACAGAGCCTGGTGGATACTAAGGCAAGTAGGCGCATCTACTGCAGGAATAGGCAATTTTTCAAACCTGTGTCTACATTCGTTCCTAGGCAGCATAGTGAACTGCTTGTGCAATCAAACCTCTATGGTGCCAGCCACACAGAAAGCTTCTCTAGCATGATAGCACACTTCCTAGCAGTGGGCCATGCAGATGAATGGGGAGCATCAGTACTCACACAGCCAACCCATACCTGCTCCGTAATACAATACAATGCCAAGTTACTCTCCCTAAATAAATACAGTGTGCATTTTGTAAGTAGAGAAGCTGGAATGGCATCCGAATATATGAATTTCTGTTTTGTGTTCCTAACATTAATCTATCAGAAACCCCTCTAACTCTTGTCCTCTTTTCATTATATATAGCAATCCAGCTCTAATATATTAGTAAACAGAAATTACTGGGAATATTTTTCAGAACTTAAAAAGTGTGAGGTCTCTGTTTTTTAAATATGTGAACTGCTTTGGGGCTGAATTATGTTTAATTTTTAAAAAGTAGTGAACTTGTAGGAGAGCGCAAGCAAATATCAACATTTTTTTAATCCTTACATTTCAGGGATAGCAAAATGCTAGCTGAAAACTTAAGCTGAAGTATAGATCAGAAGCTACTTCTTATTGACTATAAAATTGTTATTGATCTACATGGGCCGCATGTTTGAAGGAAAAAAATTAATTAAATATATTATTGTATGTCTTTGTATAAAATATTGAGGTTGTCTGATGTACTGGAGAGCAGTAAATGGCTGAACTTACAGACAGGAATTGAAATTTTCCTTTTGAAAAAGATTGTTCCTTTATATGTAGCTGCTCATCAGACAGCTATGTGTGCTTTGATTAATATACTGAAATTCAAATACAGTTTATTAAAGGCTTTTAATAAACTTTAATTTTAATTAAGTTAAAGGGCTTTAATAAAGTGTATGTTCATTCAATATTACTGGTTCAAAACAGAAATGGTAGCATTGTTTACTCACACACACATATGTAAAAACAAGCATCTCCTGAGTTGTAGGACATAAGCAATATAACAGTTGGCTTGTTACAGTCTAACTTACTTCTGTTTTAGCTTCTAAAGCAGGTGACAGCACCTAGCCAACTTTGTCTAGGTTTAAAAATTAATTAGGGTTGGGCATAATTACTACTTGCTTGGGAGACCACCAGGGAATGGAGTTGGGCTAGACTAGGAAGTTGAAAAACAACTTGGAAATGGCTGTGGTGAACCACTTCCATACTGTTGCCAAGAAAACCACAAGGTTATATTCATGTGGTCACCAGGTCCACATGACTTGGAAGCATCTTTACCTTTCTGTATAGCAGTAGCAACACCAGAATTAAAAGCATGATTGACAATTTGCAGAATTGACAAATTAAGTGACATTTTTGCCAGTTTAAATTACTCTGTTTAACTAGTTATTTGGGTATATGATCTGTCTGTATGTTTTTGAAATTTGCAGCTGAAAATGCATCAGTCCTAACTTCATGCCTCTCATACATTTGAGGTTAGCTATTACTATTGTTTCTAGTATTAACTGTTGACTAGAAATTTTGCCTAAATGACAAATTGCCCTTAAGACTCTACTAGGAATTATTTATTAAACTGATATTTTTGTATGTCACTCTTCCTCATGGACCTCAGACTTGCACATATGGGTTTTGCTTCATATCCAAAAGTGTTTTAGCTTTATATAATAATATATGGAACATATTCAGTTCTATGGATTGATGTTGAATTTTGGAAATAAAAACAATACATCAAGGTAGTGCCTGGCCTAGAACATGGCTTGACAATCTGTGGCCTTCTGCTTGTTTTCTCTACTCAGCAGTTGACCAATGAAAAACAAATTGCTGACTCTTCACTGCAGTGGCTTGATCTGCAGATTACTGGTTTCCATTTTGTGAAAGCACTATCTCATACAGATGCATGGGTATAATTTAATGAGTCCTTTTGAGTGACTAGAGTAGCTGTACTCCTGTAATTCTGTCTGTAGATACCTTCCTCAGCCAAAGTTTGGTTGAGCTGAAAGACCAATACATACTGGCTGTGAAGTCTTAACTTTAAATTTGTGATTGGCTAACACAGCCATTTTAGCTTATATACAAATACAAATACAATACAAAATACTTCAATGACCAAGTATAAAATATATACAAGGAATTTGTCTTCGGTGACGAACAGCAAGATCAACAGTGTGTTTGGATAGCAACAGAAAAATAATAAACAATAACATTACACAGTAAAATAACTTTTTCAAAGGGAGAAGCCACTGTCCAGCACATATCGAGTCATGTAGTGTTTAACAGAGCAGTGGCACAAGGGAAAAAACTATTCCAATATCTAGATGTTTTAACATATGGTGCTCTGTAGCGCCATATTTATATAACATATAAAGTACATTTTCTAATTTCCTGCTTTTTAAAATCTTAGTGGAAATTGGAAAGAATTGATTCTCTCATCTTAAACTGAAGGACCTCCTGCAAATTAGAGACCCTGTTAAACTTTTACCTGTCTGCTGTAGAGTTGCCTAAAGTATAATGAAGTATTGTCAGATAAATGCTACAAGAATTGCAGGTTACACTGCTCCTATGATTCTCACAACCAACATGTTTTGAACCCAGCTCATTTCAGATATGTGGAAGTACAACTCATATTGTTCCTAATCTGCTATGGCCAAAAGTGGAGACTTCTACATATATAGGAATACAACTCCCATCAACTTCCCTATCATGTTTTAAAGCAATCTGGGAGGGATGATGATACTTGTAGTCCAACATGTCTGGAGGGTGATTGGTTGGAGCACTATTGTAATAGAAGGCTTATCATCCCCTCCCAAATATTGTGCTGTGATAGCTGGCTATGTGATCATGGCAGTTGTAATCCTATAAAACTGATAAGTAGTAAGTCAGATATGGCTTTTCTAAGCCATTGCATTTAAAACAGGGAATCCTGGGATCAGTCTGACTTGCTTCAGAACTGAAGTACTACTGAATTACAGGTAGTCCTTGGTTAACAACAGTAATTAGGACCAGAATTTCTGTCACTTAGCGATGCGGTCATAAAGTGTGATGTCACATGATTGCATCACTTAGCAACAGCATTCCCCATTGTCATTAAGTGTGGATCATGGGTCATTAAGCAGGTCTCAAGCAGCTCACAAGCTGGCAGGTAAGGCACAGTGCAAGCATGGAAGGGCCGGGGGCAGCTGCTGCTGGGCGGGAGAGGGTGTGCAGGTGGCCTGCAAGGCATGGCAGGGCTGGGGAGTATGTGTCGGAGGCCCGTGAGGTGTGGCTTGAGCATGGTGGGGCCAGGGGTGGCTGTTGCCAGGTGGGGGAGGGACTTACCAGAGTGAGTGACTTACCAGAGCGACTCTGCTGGCTTCCGCATTGACTTTGCTTGTGGGTAGCCAGCAGGGAAGGTTGCAAATGGCAGTCATGTGACCCCAGGATTCTGTAACCTTTGTAACTGTGAGCCGGTTGCCAAGCACCCAGATCTTGATCACGTGACTGTGGGGTTGCTGGGATTGCCGGAACTTCGAGGACTCGTAAGTATCACTCGTTCACCATCATAACTTTGAACGGTCACTGAATGAGTGGTCATTAAACGAGGACTATCTGTACACACCATAAATGTGGAACTTATCACTATAGAACTATGGATTTATCACCCTTAGATAGTAGCAAAGAAGAACACTGGTAGAATGATAGAGTTATCCCAGATCTACAATGCTTGACAATAGATTTATGTTCACTTTCCATTTATGAGTTGCTGTTCATTGACATACAATTATTTTGTGTAGTTGAGATTTAATGACTTGTTTAAAAATTAATTTGGGATAATCTCCATGATTTCTGTCAGAAAATAAGTGCTGTAGAAGTTGGTGCTGGCTGTGGAACAACAAGCAGAGAATCAGGCAAGGGAGAATATGTGGAGAGAGGAATCTGAAGAAATGCTGACAGAAAAATTATGCTGTAAGGATGAATAAATCAAGTAGGAGTATTTGCTTTGTGTTTCACTAGGAGAGGTGTGGGAAGGAAGAAGGAAAGAAGATTTGGCTGCATTTTTTTTGGCATTTGTGAGTGCTGTAAGAACTGTAAGTCAGTTCTCTTCCTCTCACCAAGTCCTCTTCAAACTCCTCCTAAGAAATGCAACAGATGTCTTCTTAATCAATGAAGCGCAATTAGAGAAATTAACTGTTGCCATTTCTTGGTAGAGAAAGTTATGATGCAACAGGCAACCACCAGCATTTTTTAAAATTCTGTTAAAGGTAGTAGCTTTCTCTTACAAATTTGTACTCTGTCAAGCATACATGAAAAGTCAAATCTTTTCCAAACCTGTCATTGTATAAAATGCCATACAGGCCCTCAAATAGCACTTTCATTCTGTGCAAGATATTTTTAGTTTTATTTTTAAGAGCGTAATTGAGCTTACTCTTGAAATTTTACATAAATAACCCAAAGAACAACATTTGCCTTTCATTGTCTGTCTGTCTGTCTGTCTGTCTCATCACCTACCAATAAAAAATAGGATATTTTCAAACTGCTGTATTTTGGCCAAATCAATCTTCACCAAATTTCAAATGCTTGTAGACATATTTTCTTACCACTGCTAAGTATGTGCCAGCTTTTATAAAACTTGGATTAAGGTTTTATAATTCACAAAATATTGAGAAAAACAATAAAACCTTCACAATGCTCCCTCAACTTGCTAATTCTGAAAAGTCATTATGTTGAATTGGTGGCATGGGAAACTGCAGGTGATAGGAGATCAGCTATACAGTGGGGCAAAAAAGTATTTAGTCAGCCACCAATTGTGCAAGTTCTCCCACTTAAAAAGATGAGAGAGGCCTGTAATTTTCATCATAGGTATACCTCAACTATGAGAGACAAAATGAGAAAAAAAATCCAGAAAATCACATTCTCTGATTTTTAAAGAATTTATTTGCAAATCATGGTGGAAAATAAGTATTTGGTCACCTACAAACAAGCAAGATGTCTGGCTCTCACAGACCTGTAACTACTTCTTTAAGAGGCTCCTCTGTCCTCCACTCATTACCTGTAGTAATGGCACCTGTTTGACCTTGTTATCAGTATAAAAGACACCTGTCCACAACCTCAAACAGTCATACTCCAAACTCCACTATGGCCAAGACCAAAGAGCTGTCAAAGGACACCAGAAACAAAATTGTAGACCTGCACCAGGCTGGGAAGACTGAATCTGCAATAGGCAAGCAGCTTGGTGTGAAGAAATCAACTGTGGGAGCAATAATTAGAAAATGGAAGACATACAAGACCACTGATAATCTCCCTCGATCTGGGGCTCCACGCAAGATCTCACTCCGTGGGGTCAAAATGATCACAAGAACGGTGAGCAAAAATCCCAGAATCACACAGGGGGGACCTAGTGAATGACCTGCAGAGAGCTGGGACCAAAGTAACAAAGGCTACCATCAGTAACACACTATGCCGCCAGGGACTCAAATCCTGCAGTGCCAGATGTGTCCCCCTGCTTAAGCCAGTACATGTCTGGGCCTGTCTGAAGTTTGCTAGAGAGCATTTGGATGATCCAGAAGAGGATTGGGAGAATGTCATATGGTCAGATGAAACCAAAGTAGAATGTTTTGGTCTAAACTCAACTCGTGTTTGGAGGAGAGAGAATGCTGAGTTCCATCCAAAGAACACCATACCTACTGTGAAGCATGGGGGTGGAAACATCATGCTTTGGGGCTGTTTTTCTGCAAAGGGACCAGGACGACTGATCCATGTAAAGGAAAGAATGAATGGGGCCATGTATCGTGAGATTTTGAGTGAACACCTCCTTCCATCAGCAAGGGCATTGAAGATGAAACGTGGCTGGGTCTTTCAGCATGACAATGATCCCAAACACACTGCCCGGGCAACGAAGGAGTGGCTTCGTAAGAAGCATTTCAAGGTCCTGGAGTGGCCTAGCCAGTCTCCAGATCTCAACCCCATGGAAAACCTTTGGAGGGAGTTGAAAGTCCATGTTGCCCAGCGACAGCCCCAAAACATCACTGCTCTAGAGGAGATCTCCATGGAGGAATGGGCCAAAATACCAGCAACAGTGTGTGAAAACCTTGTGAAGACTTACAGAAAACGTTTGACCTCTGTCATTGCCAACAAAGGATATATAACAAAGTATTGAGATGAACTTTTGATATTGACCAAATACTTATTTTCCACCATGATTTGCAAATAAATTCTTTAAAAATCAGACAATGTGATTTTCTGGATTTTTTTCCCCATTTTGTCTCTCATAGTTGAGGTATACCTATGATGAAAATTACAGGCCTCTCTCATCTTTTTAAGTGGGAGAACTTGCACAATTGGTGGCTGACTAAATACTTTTTTGCCCCACTGTACATGTGAATCCTAATTGGGAACACGCAGAATATTGCTGCAGCCACAAAACTGGATGCTTTGTTTGCAATTTGTGGGTGAATCATAATGAAGAGGTCCCTCCCTTCCCAACACAGGAACTGTTCTGTTTGTTTGTCTGACAGTCAAATCCAGCCTGTTTGGAGGGCTCTGGAACAAACTCTTCAGCAAAGACCTAGATTCTTCAGGGAAGTTGAGATCAAGATTTTTCGTGATATAAGCATGGTCAAAACATCAAGGTTATGAGAGTAAAAGATGAAGATTAATTAGTTTCGGGTATTATTTTAGCAGCCTGCAAACCTGATCTGAAGAGTTTTATAGCCTGATCTCTTACAGTCCCAGCAAGGTTCATCTGAATAGATGCATTCCAACCAATGACAGAGGAAGTCAGCTCTTTCTTTCAAGAAGACTTCTGCTTCTGACTTCTAAATGGGTACCCTGCAGAATTGGCTGCCTAATTTTCACCCTCTGATGCCAATGCTCCTTAGTAGTGGGGTGACTCAGATCCTCCCTCTGCATCAAATAGAATTCTCTTTATCTCAAGAGAGATCTTCTGGTTGGGTAGAAACTCCTGGATCAAATATCCACTTGTATCTTGTGGTTCAGAGTGTTGTGATTCTTCTTTCAAAAATGAATTGGCCAATGAGAGAATGACGGAATTATTGTGTAACGAAGTATGGACTTACATTAATTCCCTGAAGTTCTCATTACCAGGAGGAGTGAAAATATTATAAGTAGGCAGGTAATCACTTGAAACCGCACATTACAAATTTGCCACACAACAAGAGCAAATAGGAAGGAGGTATAATAAATCAAATAGGTTTGCCATGAGCATAGTGTTCAGTGACCTGATTCCCACACCAGAGGGATTACAAAACATATAGGCAAGCAACTGAATTATGAGTACAGCAATAATACTATGGTTGTAGGTGTTGCATAACCAGAAAATATCTGCTTGAATCACAAACAGGAATTTGTGATGGATAATTATTAGGTTGGGAAAGGATAGGAAAGTATAATTTTCTCTTAATTGTAAAAAATTACATTTCATTGAAACCATGCTAGTTTTGAAGAATCCTTAAGAAAGTTAGAATAGCAAAAATTTTCATGAATGAAGATGGAAAATGTTAGTATATTTCTATTCTGTCTAAATTAGATGTGTATGTTTGGGAGGTTGGGCATTGTGACAGGTATGGTTGCTTCTGGTGATATGGGGATGACTCCATACTATTAGTTGCATAAGCCCAACTGATGCCAGTAAAATGTAACTTAAGTTATATTAAATTACCTGATTGGCTTGTATAGGACGAAGTTGGATAAAAAGTAATGCTATTTTCCAAATGAAACTGAGGTTCTGCTTAGCAGCATCAAAATTTATCTTAAAGCCTCTATTTTGTATATTTATAATATTGAGCTTTAACATTTGCATTTTAATATTTCTGAAAAACATGACCTAAGAATTAAGGGTTTCACTAAACTGCAGTACTTTAAAGGAGAATCCTTGCATAGTTCTTGTAAATTAGTTTCTTGAGTTTGTGAAACACACTGTATTTTTCACACAGAAATGGGTGGAATATTTCTGGGGAAAAAACCCTCTCCTTTGTTTAAAAAATGTACTGTCACAATCACCACTTGCATAAAAATAGTTGCATAGTACAACATACTACAGTGACACATACAAGGATTGTTAGAATTTTCCTTGATTCTGCATCCTTTCCTTGCCGCTATTTTGCATCCTTTGCTTTGTGGGGGGGTGGGGGGAATAGGAAAAAGTTGAGGGAATTCAGTGGAAACTGAATATGTACTATATATAGCATGCTAAGTTAGCTGCCATTATTACATTAATATCCCATCATTCTTTTGGAAGCTCAGTGTGGGTTTCTCCTAATTTTATTTTCAAAACAACAATTGAATAGTGAGGTGGTTGGACTGATCTGAGAGATACTAATCCATCCAAAGTCATACAGGGATAACATCTTTTTGTGGTCTCGGAGCAAACTTAATATTTTTGGAGAGAGAAGAGGGGCGTGGACTGTTGTTGCTTTTGTTGTTCATTTCCCTCCCTAGCTTTGGGGGAATTTGGGGATTTGCTTTGTTTTTGTTTTTTAATCAATTTTAAGCCTATTTTAGAGATTCTGTTACATTTGTACAGTCTCAGCAGGAAGGAAATCATGTTGCTGATTTTCAGCAACTGTGGTTGAAGAGAGCCTTGAGAGTTGCAAAAGACAAAAGGGAAGGCGTCTCAAAGGCCCCAATATTGTATGTTCGTGGTCTCAGAAGAACTTGAACTTAGGTCTTCCCAGTCCAACAGCTTAGCCACTATGCCAAGGGTTTGAAGTGACTTTAAGAGGCAAAATGGCTGTGGCAACTAAGCGTCTCTTAAAAAGACCCAAATTGGACAGTATTTCCCATTTTGGGACAGTTTAAGCAGCAAAAGTTTCAAGTTCACTCCTTAACCCCCCCCCATGTCTAAATGGGAAACAGTTCTGCAATGTTGACCATGCCACTTGGGTGATGCACATAATCCTTTGGCCTTAAAGCCATCCCCAAATGAAAAAGTACTGTCTACCTTCTAAGTGATACATGAACCAGATAATTGAAATGATGATGAGACATATCTGACTTGCAAAGTAGCAACATAGTTGTAATAATGCATAGCAATGAATTTCTATACAAAGCATTTCCTGTAAATTCAGTCATCCTTGTAACAGCTCTAAGGAGTATTCAACTTTGCCTAATGTTCTGGATTGCAGGGCAGAGTTGACAGGAAATGGCCTTGTAATAAACCTATTGCAGAGATTAGATTAGGTTTAAACTGTGGGCTCAAATTTTAGCTTCCACAGTGTACTACCTAAAGGATTACAGTTGAATATTAACTTACTTTAATTATTAATTGATCATGAATTAAATTTTAATCTCTTTTTGTAGGAGAACCTATAGAAGGTCTTCGAGAGAGTGATTACCTTTTGATTCATTCATGCCGACAGTGGACAACTATTACAGCTCATAGTCTAGAGGAGGGCCATTACGTCATAGGGCCGAAGATAGAAATTCCTGTGCATTATGCCGGTAAGTGTAGCTTCAACTTTAGAAAACGGTGAATAAACAGCTTTACAATTTATCAGCTACAAAAATACTACCCCCTGAAAGATACTGTGACAATAATTTTAGCAAAATAAGGTCCATAGAAATATTGTAGTTTACCCTTACAGCAGAAATACTTGATATGCTTCGGTTAAATGGTGTGATTTATCTAATAAAGCTCCCTTGACTGCTGAAGGAAAATGGTACGTGTCTCATGCAAAGCTATTATCAGAAGTCATTGTAAAAAATGGTCAAGTGCCAGCTATAATGTGTTTAAAATGTTTATCTAAGGATATGACACCCTTCTTGTGTTAGTTCTACATGTGAACTGTGGACAAGGTGTCAGCTGAGGACATTTTTATTGATTGGTTCTGTTGTAAACAAGTATTGCATAGCCTCTTCCAGTGCACTTTCACTGCACTTAATCTTTTGGGGGTGATGGTGCAAATTGGGTCGAGGCAGTCTGTAAGATTTGATTGGCTTTAAGGGGTGAGCTTGGGTTTTGTTTTGTTTTTTTAAAACTAAGCCTCTTTTAGGATTTATATTACAGTTTTAAGTTTTTCTCATTTCAAAGTTATTCCATTTCAAAATGGAAGGATATTTTGTTATAATTTTCAGCAATTGCAGAAAAACATGTATCTGGGGATTGCAAAAAATTGTTCAGTGATTGTAGATTGCCTGCCACTGTGTACTTATTACATTACTTAACGTTCATCCTGATCTTTTCTTTCTAGCAAATTGTAGGAATTCAGTGCTCAACAGGCTCCTTTTCAAGGTAGACTTATTGCACTGCCAGCCCACAAATTTAATTTTCTTTAATTTCTGCTATGGTACCTTTTGTTTGTTTAGTTTAATTTCTTTTTATTGGCACAATCAAAATGTATTTACTAATATAAACTTTGTCAGGTAGGTAGGTACACACACACACACACACGTGCATTCAGTCTTAAAGACAGACACAATCAAACGGCAAAACCAATTTTTTTTAAACTATCTTTCACTAAAATATTACAAGTTTTCCCACTAGTTAATTAAGGATAAAAGTATCAGTAGCTCCAAGAAAGATAATGTCTTAGAATTTCTGAGCACAGCATAGCACAGACAGTAATAAAAATTATTGCTGTGCTATAGCAGTAAAATCAATTACAGCTTGATTTAACATGGGATAGCCCAGAAACCAGTTTCCCAGTGTTTATGTTCAGTATTTGTACAGTTCAATAGGCAAGGTTTTTTTCCTCTGTCTCCCTGGAGATTGTTGTGAGAGAGTGGATGATGTCAGATTACAGGTGGAGAAATTGTGCAGGAAGGAAGATGGTGGATAAGATTTATAGCAGAAGGAAGTGACTAGAGGAAGAGAAAGAAAAAGACAATGGGTTGGATTTACCATCAGGTGACATATCAGCATATCAGGGGATATCAGACATATCAGCATATCAGCTGACACATCAACTTATCAGGTGACAATGAGAAGTGGTATTAGAAGGCAAAATTTGAAGACTGGCTGGTACAGCAGCAAGCTAGAGTCCTGGGACAGAGGCTGGTGAAACGGGGATAGACCTCTCACCCCACCCCACGGTGATGGCTCTGGAGAAGGATGTCCTCAAAGGGGTTGCATAAAAGCACATACAGCACGTGGTAGAAAAGGCGAAACCACCAAGACTGGACTACCAGCAGATGATGAGGGTCTGCCACAGCTCCTGCCTCAAACTTGAACAGCTGGATGCGGCTTATGCCATAGGTTAACATTAAGTACCCTGGATAAGATGTGCCTGAATGGGGCCACTTCAGGACTTGTTAGCCTGGGTGAGAGGCAAGGAATGACTGAGAGAACCCTTTCTAGAGTGAGAGATCAAGGAAGCTGACCCTTGACTGAGGTCTTTGTGATAGCAGGGCCCTATGTGAGAGGGTCATCATAGAATTGTTGGAAAGATTAAGGATTTAATTAATATTTCATGGAATATAAGGTTGGGGTGAGCGGAGATAGGAATTGGTGGGCTAATTGGAGTGGCTTTGCTTGATTTCCACCCCATCTGTGGAGTAATTGAGAAAGTGTGGGTGGTTGAAAAGAAGGAGGCAGAAGCTTCTGCGATGGGACCTGTCGCCACAGACTGGATGTTGGGGAGGATGTTTGGAGGGGTTGGGGAAGGAGAGTTGGAGGGTGGGTGAATTCAGGTAGTGGTAGGTCAGGGAAGTTATGGTGCAAAGCAATGGGCTGGCTGGTCCAAGTAAAAAGGGGCTGGAAATTTGGTGTTGGTTTCCTCTTCCACTCAACTGTCTCAGTCCTGAGTCTGGGTGTCCAGATTACTGGAAGCTGTGAATCTTGGGCTGTTGCTGGTAAATGATGTAATTTACAATTGCATCCACAGTTAAACTGCCCTCATTCATGCCTTGGTCATAGATGGCACCTGGCATTATTACTGAAATCTGTTGGATGGATGTGGCCTATCAGAAATGTGCTCTCCCAGGTTTTGGATCCTAAAGCAACAGCGATCCCAAGGTAGGAGAAGTGAGATGGCAATGAACCACAAGTTACCTTATGGTGACCAGCGGCCCTTCTCTAGAGGAGATGGGCTATGAATGCCTGTATATGAAGTTGGGTTGTAAGGCAGAATGCCAACCTGAGTTCTTAGACCTCAGTGCAGGGGTGGTTTTGGAGTATTGCTGTCTATTGATAATGGAGGATTTAGAGTCCATTATTGTGTCAGTAGAATGATTTCCTGTGGTCCTGTTTAAGAAACCCCACTCTCTTTTTGGGAGTGAGGTGCAAGGAAGTCTTCCCATTGGCTGCTCTGAGATGTGTATGCAATACTTTACCAATAAAAGTGCTAAAGTCTGTTCAGGTCTGGACTCCATGAGAAGTGTCAGAGGATGTCAGTGATCTAATGATTACATAAACAATATAACCTGGGACTCATTCTGACTTGTCAGTTCTGAAGACATGGATAGTGTGCATAGCCATATGATCTCCATTAATTGTGGCATAGAATCCTGTCCCTTCATAACTTGTGAGGACATAAATAAATAGCTGGATCCAGGAGGTTAGTGCCTCTCCAAGGAAGGGAGCGTTGCTGACCTTCTTCAAAGACAAAGTAGTACAGCATCTCTGAATCTGGCCATTTTAATTGGTCATGCCCTCTAAAGAACTTCCTCAGCTTCAGGGTTCTCCTAGACTCATAGCTGCTCACAGTAGAGACCATTGCTATGAAGTCTTTGCCCAGCTTTGGCTGATATACCTGCAGCTGCCCTTCCTGGATCTGGAGGTCCTGGTGACAGTACCTCATACCCTTATCACTTGTAGGACTGACTACTGCAATTCACTCTACTATGGGCTGCTTTTGAAGACTACCTGTAAGATACAATTGATGTAAAATGCAGCACCTTCCTATTGCTGTCACAATATCGTATTAGTTCTGCGTGTGCTGCGTTGGCTTCCAGTAAGTTTATGACCAGAATTTGAAATGCTGCTTTTAACCTATACAACCCTTCATGGCTTGACACCTAGGTATCTTCAGGACTACCTCCTTTAGATAGAACCAGCTTACCTGGTTCACTCATCTTGAATCAGGCTGTTGAGGATACCTCAGCATATGGGATTGCAGAGATGGCCAGGAAACAGTCTTTGCTTTATCCCTCTGCCATAACCTCCATCTGGAAAATCAAATGGCACCTAAAAACTAAAGGGTCATCTAGTGCAGTTCAGCATAATTAAAATATTTGATGTTATTTGTTCCCTTAAGATAATAGATAAACTAATTAAATCTGTGTAGTAATTAGATCCATAGCAGGCAAAGGTGTTTCAGGTCTGGTATGGGCACCCTCACTGTACCTGTTGGCAGTTCCTTAAAGGAGCCACACATTTTCCAGGGTTTGCACTGTAGTCACGTGGCTTAGAAAAATATTTTGAGTTCAGGAGATGTTATGGATGTATTGACAGGATGCAGTCAAATATTGCTATCTGTTGCCATCTCTTTAACTTTCTGTAACTCAAACATGTATTTTCCTGAGCCCATGCAGCTGCTGTCTAATCCCAGAAAAGGATGAGGTTCCTTTAAGGAGCTGCCAACAAGTACAAGGGTGCCCACAGTGGATCCAGAGCATCTTTTACCACTCCCACACCTCTAATAAGAATCACACTTTAAAATTAAATCTAAAATATTGTGTATGAGGTCTCATTTGTTTTTTGTATTATATGCAAAACTATAAACTATAAATACTATAAAAGTTTTTGTTTAGCAGTATATGATGTATTTTCCCGAAGTAAATAATGTCAAGTCCACATTTGTCAAGGAGTGAAATTCTGTGTTGGGAATTTCTTTGCTGTGAAATAATTCAGGGGATGCTTACCGTCAATATGCTTTCTGAACAAACTGCTGTTTATCTCCGTAATGTTCGAGGGCAGACTTGAGTGGGGGTGACTGATTTTGTCAGACTTCAGGCCAGGCACTGCTGTAAATCTCTATTCCTCAGAAACTGAGCCCAACATTCAGGAGCAGATAATAAGAGAAATTTCAATATATCTAGAAAATTTGCTTTATTAGAGACAAAATATGTGCCAAAAATCTGCCTACTGCAGAATACAGTAATCAAGCCCTATATGTGGGGTGTGCATGCACTGTAGGAGGAGAGCTGTGTGAGTTTATGGTGGCAAAAAATCAGGAAGAGTCTGGCAGCATCTTTTCCGACTAACCCCTTTTATTAAAAGGCATAAGCTTTTGCAAGCTGTAGCTCACTTGTCAGATGCATAGTCTGATGTGGGATTTGAACTGGGGTGAAGGGTTTAATTCTTAAATATTTTTCTTCTGCCCTTTTGAATCAATGGACTTTGACCCTTTCTTTCCCAATCTTGAGATTGTAATGCATATTTTCCATTCTCTGTGGTTCTATCTGGCCTGAGCAACACTGGTTCTCACCACACCAGCTTCAGCTCTTACAGATGACAGCAGGAACAAACCAGCTTTAAGATATTTTCATTAAATTGTCTGTTCATGTTGGGAATTTAAAAATCTCTCTGGATTGCACCTACATCCATGTGTGAGTGTGCGCGCGCACACGCATGCTCACAAGTGACTACTGCCTTTTTAAATCTAGATGAATTGTCATCCTGGTTAGGACTATTTACACATTCCAATGTTTAATGCACTTTCCTCCTGGAACTTTATGTCTGGAAAACCTTAGAATTTAAAAGAAATGGTGGCTGGAATTAGGGCAGCTTTCTTCTTAAGGCCAACAAAGGAGAAGTGTACATGTTGTTTATAGAATCTTCTTCCAATGTTGACTCTGATTCTTTGTTATGAAATTTCTAAATTACAGATGTATATGCAGTATGTTTCTAAAGCAGCTGTAGTCAGATTTTGCGTTAGATTCTAGGCACACAAAAACTGAAGCTACCTCACAGCATCTGGGCTTTCTGCCAGATGAGAGTAAGCTCTGTCACAAGGCATCTCTCTTTATTTCTTATTTATTTGTTTGTTTGCAATAAATAATGTCACCGTTATATAATCACAAGATGAGAAGTTCTGTGAGAAATATCCTCCCTACATTTCAGGGTGCTAACCTTTCATTGAAATTCAGAATGGATAGTGTTGTGATTGTACCAACAGCCTCAGCTGCAGCTTTTATAAAATCTTCCTTATTTCTTTCAGTTTCTGAAGTGAATGGTGGAAAAAGACTGTCCATGAGTGTCGTGTCCGTTCTTCTAGGGCAGAAGTTCCCAAACTTCCTCAGTTCACGGCACCCTTGGTGTCCCAGGAATTTTTTCATGGCATCCCTAGGTGAAAAGAAATACCGAACAGTTGTGTTTATTAAATAGTTGGGTCCAAACAACTTAATAAGTATTTATGTCCTAACAAAGAAGCCATTTGAAAAAATAATTCAGATAAATTAAAAGAAAAAATAATATTTTTATTTTATTCTTAAATAACCACAATTTCTTACTAATGGGATGAGTATGCTTGTTGGTCATTGCACAACTCCTCAAATCTGGGAATAAGATTGGACATTGCCACCTTCATTTCCTGTTCTACATTGATTTCACATAGTACTTGCTGTTTATCACAGCAATCACCGAAAACCTGGCTTTGCAAAGATGTACGTCAGAAATGGATGTTGCAAAACCCAGCTTTGCAAATGGATGTTGCAAAAATTTTAAATATCCCACAGTGCTGCTGTGAGTTCACCGTGGCGCCCTGAAGTGCCATGGCACACAGTTTGGGAACCATGGTTCTATAAAGAATATATCTTGTTTGCTTTGTTGCATGGTAATATATAGTGGTGTTGAAAGCATAATGCCTTGGGGTATATTGGAAGTACATAATCAGTGCATGTCCTAGCATGTTATTTATCTGAATATTTCTAAATTTTTCCTTTTGCAACTTCTAATTTGCTAGCTAAACTTGAAGTATGACAGGCACAGGTTTAAAGAATGAATCTGCTGAGATGATGTGACTTATAGAATACTTTTTGTTTGTTGGGTAACTGATACATAGCACTACAGTTGATGAAGTGTTTGTTTTAGCTTGACTTGTTTCAAAAACATTTTCTGATAGGATTGTGACACTTGCTTAGCCATACTGGGTTACCCTGTGGCTTATTAGAAGAGGTATTCATAAATTAAGTGATGATAGAGGCTTTTTCTTGATCATAGGAAGTTTCTCTTCAGGATCAGTTAAGAATCTGGCCGACCAGCCACTTCATTGAACTGTCATATGGCTAGAGGCAAGCTGAGTCCAAGTAGGTTTGTCAGTTCCCATTCCCTGAGCAGACTATGGAGATATCCACAGAACCCACTCAGAAATTAAATAATTGTAAGGCTCAAGAGTGGCATGTAATTCATATGATTTGAAAACTGAGGTCACATGGACACAGTTTTTGAATTTTATAGCCACTCCTTTGAACATTACCTCTTCAACACTGGGTATTCATGTACCTTATTTAAGGATGCCCCCTGAATTCTCCAAGTGTGATAATTTTATAGAACATTTTCATTTTATCTGAGGTTATAGCAGAGTTGTAGCCTGAGCTCTCAAGCACCAAATCATTATTTCTGATTTCAGGCAAGTTGCTGTCAGTAGAATACATTTTATTGGCCAATCAATTAATGCCCCATCTAGATAATTCTGAAATATGTTTTCAGTAAGGTCCAAAAGGCACAGGTATTCTGCAAAAAACCATCACTGTATATACAAGAAAGCCTTATCATCCACATATAATAATGGTAGCAACAATATTGAAATTGTGTTTGATAAACTGAGGCACTGATCCACCTAGCTTGGTACTGCTTGTGCTGACTGGATATGAATCAACTAGTTTTCAGGCAGGAGACCTTTGGAATCCAATTTCTGGTGATGGGGATTGAGCCTGTGCCCTTCTGCATATGAAGAATGCAAGTCTGCCCCATCCTATTCCAACTCATAAATAATTAACTTTTCCCTCTAATGAAAAAGAAACCCTCACTCAAATTTGTAACAATGTCCTATATAGAACAGTCAGATAAGAACAAAATGAGAACAGTTACTAGGGCAATATTTAGAATGCTTGAAGCAGAAGTACATATCAAATCAAAGTTTTGCTGTTATTGTTATTAACAACAAGTAACAATACCATTAAGATTTGTTCCAGAGTTACAGGTAGACATTGCTTACTGACTGCCTCATTCAGTGACTGTTTGAAGTTACGACAATGCTGAAAAATAACTTTAGGACCAGTGCCTGAATTTACGATGTTCACAGCGTCCCTCAGTCACGATTGCCATTACAGTCAGCACGTGTTGTCCTGTGCCTGACCTGTGTTCCCCCCACCATGCAGAACAGAGAAATTGGAGGGGAAGGGATTACAAGAGAGTAAGCAGGCACACAATGGGGAATATGCCAGGCTGTCTGTGTAGCGCGCTCAGGGCTGCTGGCTCCACTGCATTCCTTTTGATATGTGTTCCCCATTACGTGCCTGCTTACTCTCTTATAATCCCTTCCTCTCCAATGAATGTAAATACAAACATTAATTCCCTTCTTGCTAATTATTCCAGCAGCAGGTTGAGCATTCCAAAGGGTGAGGGAGTAGGAAAAAGGAAAGCACAGTTGCGGTCATGTGATTTCCCACTTAGTGACTGTTTCACTTAGTGACAGAGCCAATCCCAATTGTGGTTGCTAAATGAGGACTACCTGTACTGATGCCATGGCAGATTTTAAATCAACAAACCTGGTAAACAAGGAACATTTCCATATAAAAATGTATACAGAATGATTACTTGTGATGGCCTACACTGTTTCTTCTGTTGTGTTCCAGTGCAAAGAGGCTACACTTCATTTCTTGAGCATAAATGGTAAGTATTTCTGGCCACCATGTCTATAAATCTAACCAAAATGATCTTAAGCTAGATCTCCCTTTATAAATGGATGCTGTGAGACTTGAGTTTCATCCAGTTGAAAGGGCACCAGTTAAAATTTAAGTGAAGGAGTTCAATAATGATTGGTAAAACTCATTCTGAAAAACATTTTTTAGTCTCATGGATGCTTGACATTGCTACGTGGCAAGCTAATGATGACTTCTGTGACAAAACAACTTGTTCTTGATTAAACAATGGATTGTAAGGATAAATAGTACAGGTCCCCAATCAATTCCACTTCTTTAATTGTGAAACACCAATTTTGTACTCAAAGGACAGCCCTTTTTATATTTTTCCAATCAGTGCAGCCCCATCTTCCCTTCCAAGTGTATCTGTACATGTGAAAGATAGTTTCTGTAATTACTAGCCACATATCAGTGGCTCAGGAGCTAACTTGTAACAATTTTATATATTGCATCTGGTGCACCACTTTAAGTATTTTATATATCGTACATGTTTTAATGATATATGGTATGAGATTTTTGTTTGTTTTTTGTTTGTTTTCATTGCTGTATGCCACCCAGAGTCACATTGAGTTGGGCAGCCTTATCTAATAAATCTAATAAATAAATAAAATACAGATCAGGATTTTGTGTATGTATGAATATATGCTGTATGCATATATGCATCTATATATTAGGTAAATATTTGATTGAACTGTGCATATATTCAATTTTTAGGATGATGTTTTTCTTTTAGCAAAAACATGGAAGTTCTTTGACTCCTTGATCCACAGGACTAAGCCAGCAATACCACTGAAAGTATATACTTTTGTATATACATTATACATTAAAAGTGCACTTCTGAGATAGTAGCCAGGTTTACATTTTCTTCTAAGCCATAAAGGAGTGTATGTGTGTGTGTGTGCGTGTGTGTCAGAAGAACATAAACAGTACTCTGCTGGATTGGACCTCTGGCTCACCTAGTCCAGCAGTCTGTTCTCATAGTGGTCAGCCAACTGCATAAAAAAGTCTTCCAGCAGATGCTTTCAGAGGCAGTCACGCTGCCATCAAGGCTAATAGCCATTGATTCCCATGACTTCCATGAACTGATTCAACCCTTTTATGAAGCCAGATGAGCTGGTAGACAGCACCACATCTTGTATGGTGTAGTATATCATGTGAAGTGATCCATTGTGATTTATAAACAATGGTTTGTGGAAGGAGTGGTCATCTTGTGGGCATATGCAAGCAACTAACAACCCAAATTCCATCTCTGAAATTTCACATACTCACTACCAATCACTTAAAAAAACCCAAGTCTCTGCTCCATTCATTGGGGTCTCTTGCAGCTGGTTGGGGGAGTGAGTTATGGCTCCCAGGCTCACCCCTGGTTTATGGTTTCATCTTAATTGTAAATCCAGCTATTATGCCTCATTCAGCAAGCCACAGCTAACAGAATATACTGTGTATGAACTCTGACAATATTTGTTACTTTTAGTTAGGTTAGACTTTCCTTCCCTAACTTGATGTCCCCCACCGCATCCCAGATACAACTCTGAGAATTCCCAGTCAGCAGGAACGGTAGATCTAACACATCTGGACAGCAGGTTGGGGAAGGCTGGAGCAGATCATTGCAGCTTCTTAGAAATATAACCAAGTGGAATGTTATAGGGATCAAATTTCCACTGAAACAAATGGCTGGCTATTGAGACAGAAGTTTGGGGCTTTTTTCCCCCAACATCATTGGACTTTCATATATGAATTATGTTCCAGGGCAAATCCATATGCAAGCATCTTACTGCTGCTCCACTGCTTCCAAGTGAGGAGAGAAGGATAATTTCTGTGTCAAATAAATAATATTTGGGTCAGGGCAAAAACTTGGCAAGGAATTGAGTGTGTGAACCAAAGTCATCTCCTGCAAGGATCACTTTAACAGCCAAGCTTTGGGGGAAAAAAGGGGGTGGGGGAAAATCTGTGCATGAGTGGGAGGGAGAGTGAGGAAGAGTGAGACTCCACAGCTGTGCTCCAGCTGGCTAGGATTGCCATGGCCCTTGGATGTGGGAGAAATCAGTTAATCTTACTTCTGCATGTTTTGTTTCCTCTGCCATCTTGTTTCAGAGCCTTTAACACAGCTACTAAAAGTAGCCCTCTATTATTTCATACGTAGATCAGGTCATCCTTGTCATTACATCTTCCTCATTGTCATTCACATCCATAGATACAAAATTATAGAACTAAAATATATTCACACTCCTTCTTCCCGCATTCCATCTCACTTGTTCTTTTCAAAGAACTGTTCAGGAGGTTATCAGCCTGCACTAACCTGGTATTTTCTGGAAATAATTGGAGTTCTCATCCAATACAACTTGAAAGCCCCCAGTTGGGGAAGTTTAACATTTTCTGTGATTGGTCTTTGAGAAGAAGAGGAATGGATACAGTTCCTTGGTACAGGAGATGAACAAAGATGGCACCCTGGATCCCATTTCTCCGTGTCTCAAGGGCCTGGTGCATTCAGACTGTTAACTGGAAATAATCTGTAGCCAAATTGCTCTGCTCCAGACAGTGCCCCAGTTATATCTCTTTGCTAATATACCTTGTCAGTTTCCTTTCTTCGTTGTATCACTACCCTTGCTGCTCTTTCTATTTCTCTGTCTCATTCTACTTTGTCTCTAAGCACTCTTTTAATTCACTTGCTCTGCTTCTCCTTTATTTTTGTTTTCATAGTAGGCACTCATTTGCTACTTAACATTTTGGGTTGTGTGTGTGTGTGTGTGTGTGAGAGAGAGAGAGAGAGAGAGAGAATATATGAGAGTGGAGATTGAGCCTATTCCATATCCCAAGTAGATTAATTTAAAAACAACATTTTATCCACATCTAATTTCAACAGTGATGAACCCAAGTCACTGCCCTTTATCATGCTTTTCCCTTTTTCTCTTGGATGTAGGTTTTCTTTGGGGTGCCTTCTGAGTCTGGAAATTGTAGCAACCCAGATCTCCATCAATAGGCACTCCAAAATAATTTTGATAGGGAAAAGTATATGCAGTCTTTGGTTGCCAAATATATTCATTTGGTTAGGAAGGAATTGGTTTTTTTAATGACTATTAAATATGTACTATATTTGAGGCTCTTGATGCTTTAAGAGGAAGGTGCTGAAAAACATATCTACAGTGTTGGATTAAGTTGTCCTATTTAACGTTTGCTCAGATGTTCAGAAGTATGTTTGGCTAGATTTAGAAAATGCTGGTAAGTGTGGTTGGAATACCTCAGTCAGCATCCTCCCTATGGAAACCAAAAGCACTTCATGTCTGGAAACCAATGCCAGTCACGTCAGCCTTACTTATTAAAGCAACTGACATCATAGATTTCTCAGACTGTGACTGAATTGTGGTACCAGGCAATGACTGTTGCTGAACTGAAGCTTGCTGCTCGAGCAATTTGTGAACAAATGCTTATTGTGTACATTATACATAATATACAGTCACAGAAAACTAATTGGTATATGTGTGTGCAGGAGTACCATTTCATTGTGAAAAGCAAGTAATAAATTATTCTGAAAAAAGATATTCACATAAGTGCTGGGTGCTCTTAGTTAACCTGAATTAATTTAAGGTGTATGTCTAAACAAAGCTTATCTTCTTGCCACTATAATAGAAATTACATTATACTCTGCAGAGCGGAAGAGCCTGGGGAAAAACTATGATCTTATGTGACTAACAGATGAAATATTGAAGAAATCATGAATGTTTTGGTCTTTGTAAATTAGAATTTAAAGTTCTACCAAAGTCTTCTTGTACTGAGCTGGTGACCTGTTGGCCATAAAATGTACCTTGCAACTGTTGTCATAACTGGTTTCCTGCATTAAAATCTTTTTAAAAAGTCACCATGTTGATACTGAAGTCAAATTTTTTAATTTTTCAAAAAACTTTTCCAGCTTTACTGAACTTCTAATATAAAAGAACAAACTAGCATTACTTTGCCAGTTGGATGAGAAAAACATATGGCACTGGAGTATGTAATAAGATTCCCACTCAGTAGTGGGCTGCTCATTCAGTTGTATGATAAAAAGCCAGACGCATTATTTTTCCATTCTGATTTTAAAGGGGAAAAATAATGTTATCATCAGAGAGCTAGGAACACAGACTGTAGTACATTTACAGAAAAATATAATGAGTGTCTACTTGAAAGCAAGCCTCATTGAGATCATTGGATCATACTTCTATGTTTTCAGCTTAAATTTCAATAGATAAGGCCATTTGAGCTGCAAGCACATTGAAAATAATGGGGTAATCACCAGGATTCAGTATGGATTTGTTCAGACCAGTTTGCCACATGAACATTAGTTTTTGTTTTGAGCAGGTAATGGCACATGAATGAACTAGATACATAACTGAAAATCCTAAAGTATGATAATCTGTTGTTTCTATTAAGTGAAGAATTAAGAGATGCCACAAGGTTCACACTACCATAATTTTGCTGCACACACACACACACACACACACACAAAATTTTTGCCTGAATCAGCAGCTGAATAATTTTCAAATAATGGGAAGAAATTATTCCATTTTATTGGTCAGACCCCCACCTGAAATATTGAGTCACCTCACTCTAAGGAGGATTCAGTAAAACTGATTGGGGACTAGAAACTAAGTCCTATGAAAAGAGTGTAAGGAGTTGGACACATTTAACTTTGAGATTAAATGAATCTGTGGGTGGACATTGATATATCTCATCAAATACCTAAAAACGTGTGCCACTTACAAGAAATAGATTTCCCACTGGAAGTTAGAAAAAAGAATATTGTAAGAGCAATTTGCCAATGCAGTTAGTTACTTAAGAGAGGAGATGGTTTTTTTCCTTCACTGGATGTTTTGAACCAGAGACTACATAGCCATTGATTAGGAATGCTTTAATATAGATTCCTGCACTAAGGAGGAGTTGAACTTTATGACCTAAATGCCCTTTCCAATTATGTAATCTACTCCTTTTTTCAGAGCTATCTAAGGGATGAGTTTGAACCAATGCTTATCATGAATCTTGGGAGTAGGTGTGGATTGTTGATCAATAGTAGCAACTGAGTGTGCAAAATGCATTTCCTTTGCTCCCATAATATACAACGTGGCATTATATCTCTGGGGTTAGAAGGCAAGGTTCAGAGGAAATGGCTTCCTTGATTCTACCACCCATTCCTACTTCTTCTACAAGGTTGATTCCTACTTCTGTTATTGGCTTCCTGCCATTCTTCATTGTTTTTTATATTTGAGGTATCTGAGTCCATTTTTTCTTAGCAGTCTTGGTCAGTTTAATTCTTGAACTAATTCAATCTTATCTTGTTTTTTTTTAACTTCTTACATTTTACATTCATAGAGGCTTTTTTCCCTACCATATATTCTTATTTTGTTAACTCCTTTCATGAAGTAAATTTAAATCCAAAGTGACACACTAAAAAATTATTTGCAGAAATGGATACAGTCTACCCCTTTCAAGAAAATAGCATCTATTTACTTCATTCTTTTCTTACTTCTTTTCTCTTTTACTTTTTTTACTTCTGTTTCTTTTTTCCCCTTCTAAACTGTTCAGGTTTATAGTGTTTGGAAAGTACTACAGTGGTACCTCGGTTCACGAACTTAATTTGTTCC
The DNA here is from genome assembly GCF_059951505.1 of Python bivittatus. Lineage (NCBI taxonomy): Eukaryota > Metazoa > Chordata > Lepidosauria > Squamata > Pythonidae > Python > Python bivittatus. The sequence goes on along the minus strand of NW_028277113.1, from coordinate 39,975,331 downwards.
GCAACTCTGGTCGCGACTCGAATTGGTCGCGACCCGAATCAAATTTTCCCATAAGGTTCAATGTAAATACGGTTAATCCGTTCTGACCCCTCCAAATTTGGTCGTGACCCGATTTTGGTCACGTCCCGAATCAAATTTTCCCATAAGGTTCAATGTAATTACGGTTAATCCGTTCTGAACCATATGTATTTTTTTTTTTAAACCACAAAAAATATGAAACAAAATACCGTACGAAGAGAGAGAACGCTAACCTTGCTCGACGCAACTTCTGGCGTGGAGGACAGGAAGGCGGGTGGGGAGGCGGTTATTGCTTGGAGGGAGAGTCCCCCTCCCTACAGGAAGCCACGACCACGTGTCATGGGAGGGAAAATGGCTGCGGATCCTGTTCATCACCTGATCCGGCCTTCGCAAATGGAAGCAAAATTTTGCGAACAGAGCTGTTCATGACCCGAATTGGTCATGAACAGAAGCGTTCGTGACCCGAGGTACCACTGTACTTTTTTTTTTTTAATGACATTGTCATCTATGTTGTGCTAAGTGGTGATTGCTATGATGTTAAAAAAAAACCTTGAGGAACTGAGGGGGGATTATTTATTTGTTTATCTCTGTGATTTTTATTTCATTATATGATATTCTGACCTCCAATATCGAAGAAAGAACAACAGTATTCATGGGGTGAATCAGTGTTTTGCTTGCTTCCTCAGGGCTGTTCTCTAAGCTAGAGGAGGGATCCAGTGGTCCTCCAGGTAGCTGATGAACTACCTTCCCAGGATCTCTCACAGTCACCATCACTCATGTTGGCTTTAGTTGCTAGGAGTTACAATTCAGCAATCCCAACAGAAGATAAAATCCCACCCGACCCCCACCCCATGCAGAAGTCTGTTCAGAATACTCCCACTGGCAGAAAGCCAGAAGATACTTTTTGCCAAATTTCCTATTATCTGCACACATCACACACACCTTCAGTTCTGGCAGATCCTGAGCAGATTTTCTGGACATAAAGGGGACTAGGTGGGGAAAATGAAGAAAACACATTTTCCCAGTGGGATCTCTTCGCTGGATTAACAGGCTTTTTTCCCTAGTACATTTTTTTAAAGATACCAGTACTGGGTTATAAAACAAGAAGCAAACTTTACTGTGTTTTGAACTGGGTCAGTCTCTACTTCTGTAATGAATTTGCTTATTAGAAGGAGTCAGCGGCCTGCAATTCAGCTGAGTTTTTTGTGTCATTTTTTAATGTTTTTATTAAATTCTTCCATTTTAGGCTGCATTTTCATAGTTTGATTTAGTTCCAGCACATGTTGCTGTTATCCCTAGATGTAGTAATATGTTTCTCCCTTTCCATCACACCTTTGTTTAAGGAGTAACTACTTACTTCTGTTCTGCTGTGACCCTAATGAAATACTTTGTGCCTGTCATGGGGAGTTTCATACAAAGCTGGCATTTTAGAATGAAGAACACTTCTGAGAATTTATAAGGACAGTAGGGAATACTTTGTTATGCTTTAATCACATTTCCAATGCTTTTATCTTTATCAAGTCTTATTTGAGTACCAGTAAATCCTTACTGCAGACTTCTTCAGTCTGACAGATGTGGTGGACATGAACTTTGACTATTAGCCATATCATTTAAGGATTACAAAAAATGTAGTTCAGCCAGCAGCTTGAGAAAGGTTACTTTAATGGAAAATATAAGTAGATGTTTAATGTCAAGAAGTTACTGTCCTAATTTTTAAGAAGAGAAACTTAAAGTAACATTGAAGAATTCTTCATATAATATATAAATCTATTCAACTGATTTTTTAAAAACTTTCCTTTTCCTTCAAGGCAAATCTTGAATTAATTCTTCATTCTACAAGAAACGGATACTTCAGTTTATCATGGCAATTTACATAAAGTTAAAATTTAGCAATGGTACTATTGTTAATTTTATTCATTTTAATGTGTGTTAAACAAAACATTCCTATTTTCTTCTTTGCTCCCATTAAATTTCATGGAGTGATTGGTAAATGAAGAAAATTCAGAAACCTGTTAGTGTATTTTGTTTTTATTGGAACAATAAAAGTTTAGATGGTGCTTAATCATGATTTCTCCTAATTGGCTCTTCACTGTTTTCTCAGACACTGATTCTGTAAGGTAAATACATTTGTTCTTTAAAGGATTACAAAAAATCAGTGCATTTAATGACTTATTCTAATTTATGGTTCCATTCAAATATTTTAAAAAGAGATTGCATTTACTAAAAATGCCTATTTGGAGAAAATTACACTGTAAATTTGATTTTTAACATATTGCTTAAACCAGAAATGGTCATATTAGCTACCTTCTGAGATCAGGGTACAAAATGAAGTGAGAAGGTGGTAACTTAAAGCAAATGTAAAGCAAATGTGAAGAGGAAAGATATGAATCACATACACTGTAGTGTGTTTTTAGAATAAAATGGGAGACTTGAAGCTTTTTTAATTTCAGTGCAAACAATGTGCTTATATATAATGTAAGTGTGTATATGAGTGTGTTAGCCATTTGTGGCCACTCAACAATTGATTGACAGCCAGTGAGGCATAGTGATTATGGTGTTGGGCTAGGGATGGAGAGAGCTAAATTCTAGTTCACTCTCAGCCACAGAAGCTCACAAAGTGACATTATGCCAGCCTACCTCACAGTGTTTGTTGTGGAGAAAAATAGGAGAAGGAAACAGTGTGAATGCTGCCTTAAGCTTCTAAATAAAAGGCAGGATAAACCTCTAAAAGACAGATAAATAAATTTAAAAAACCTAATTTAAAATATTATATTAAGTAGTGAAATGCTCAAAATTATCCAGTTATTTTTTTTAAAATATTGCAATTTTTAAAAGAGAAATACAGAAAAAAAATACAAAAACAAATTAAAAGAAAAACAATAATATCCAACAAATTAGTTATGAAATTGTAATACCAAAACAATCAAAAAGACAAACAGAAAAAACCCCTAAAATACTAGATTAAGCTAAATGACCTAAATATATAACATGTATAATTTAATCACAATTTATCAAATTGTGCATAAAATTTGTTCTTGTAAAATATTATGAAATCTATGCCAAAGGGAAAAGTATTGTGTCATTTTTTTTGCTTAGTAGAAAAAAATTACCTTTTCAAAAATGGATAAATTGCACATTTTTTGAATCCAGTCTTTCATATCTGGGGTAATAGTACTTTTCTAATCTCTCAATATAATTATCTTGGCTGTTCCCCACACCATGTATTACCAATACACCTCAAAAACAATCAGATTCTACAATTCTGAGATATAATTCAAAATAACATTGACATCTTTAACATGAAAACATTTACCCAAGCATCTGTTTATATATGTTAACAGTATTCTTCCAGAATGAAACCAAACTACACATGGCCAAATCATATGAGTTAATATACCCTCAAATTTCTTACGTTACCAACTATAGTCCATTCTTTCTGGTACAGTCTTTGAGGAATCCATTGGACTTAGAATAAAATATTTTGATTGATTAATTTCAGATTCAAGTCCAAGGAAGCAGACTTAATATTTTTAAAAACTTGGATCCATTAATGTTCCAGCTCTTTATTCTCTAAGTCATAAATACCAATAATTTCAACTTCAAGGATATTTTTCAATTTCTGACATAATTTTGTAGTTGGTTTAATTTCAGAATCAGTCTCAATAAAAAATGGTAGTATCTTAGCTGCTTCAGTGAGGCAGCTAAGGAGTCTGGTCTGTATCATTTTATAACAATTAATATAAAATATGTGTAATTCGGTATACTTCATTTACTGCCCAGTGCTACCCATTTTATCTTTGAAATTTATGTTGTTGCATGCAATAAGACTTACCACCAAGTATCTGGACACATGACTGCATCCTTAATATCATAGCTTACAGATCAGTATTTTGGTTGCTGTTTGGATCGTGATTTTTGTGTTTTCTCTAGTATTTATTAGTGGTGTTTATGACTTTAATTACATATTATATTTGTATTGAAACCCATATATGTTTCCTTGAAACTGTTCGTGGGTCATCTTGAAATGTTATCTTTCATTATGTAAATATGTACAGTGGGGCAAAAAAGTATTTAGTCAGCCACCAATTGTGCAAGTTCTCCCACTTAAAAAGATGAGAGAGGCCTGTAATTTTCATCATAGGTATACCTCAACTATGAGAGACAAAATGGGGGAAAAAAATCCAGAAAATCACATTGTCTGATTTTTAAAGAATTTATTTGCAAATCATGGTGGAAAATAAGTATTTGGTCAATATCAAAAGTTCATCTCAATACTTTGTTATATATCCTTTGTTGGCAATGACAGAGGTCAAACATTTTCTGTAAGTCTTCACAAAGTTTTCACACACTGTTGCTGGTATTTTGGCCCATTCCTCCATGGAGATCTCCTCTAGAGCAGTGATGTTTTGGGGCTGTCGCTGGGCAACATGGACTTTCAACTCCCTCCAAAGGTTTTCCATGGGGTTGAGATCTGGAGACTGGCTAGGCCACTCCAGGACCTTGAAATGCTTCTTACGAAGCCACTCCTTCGTTGCCCAGGTGGTGTGTTTGGGATCATTGTCATGCTGAAAAACCCAGCTACATTTCATCTTCAATGCTATACCTACAGTATGATGAAAATTACATCATTTTTTCTCTCTCATCTTTTTAAGTGGGAGAACTTGCACAATTGGTGGCTGACTAAATACTTTTTTGCCGCACTGTATCATGATGTAAACCATTTCGGTCATGGTTTATTATTGAAAATAGAATAAAAATATGTAGAGATAGAGATAGTAAAAATTAGGCTTTACTGATTTAGAAAAGAGGTAAATTATCAAACTTCGGAGTCAGCTGTCAGCTTTTTTCATGGTCTGTTAAATTTATAAGAAAACTGGATAGTAACATTTTAACAAAATGTTTCTTTATGTGAGAGGAAAGCTATTTTTAAGAAAATGTATGCTATGATGCATGGCTACAATCTAGAAACAAACATGATAACTTTTGTTTTTGAAGTATTGTTTTTACTAATATGCATATGAAATATGATCAGTTAAGTAAGCTTTCTTTAACCAGGTGACAGGCTTCTTTAAAACAATTTCTGTAGATGGCAATCACTGCAAAATATTAGAATTTGGATAGCGCAAACCATGAATCAAGGTCCTTGCTTGAGTATTCAAGGCCTTTAAATCAAGACAGTTTTTACAAAAGTTTTTAAAAGCTAACAGGGCAATCCCTAAGACTGATCAAGCAGAAACCAGGAGAACATTCTAGAAGATGACTTTGGTGGGAGTGGGGGTGACAAAGTAAATTTAATCTTACCCTCAGACACTGAATTTTAAGCAGTGCTGGCTTTTTCTGCCTACAAACCCCTGCCAATTGTTTGGCTACAGTATTCTGACCCAGGTGAAGCTTCTGCAGAATTCCTAAGAGGAGGAATTGATTTCTGTGGAACTTTAAACATATCTCCTAGAGGCAAAGCAAACTTAACAGCTTTCTGGAATTGCTGAAAAAATGAGGTGCAAAACTGATGTCATTCCAACCACTACATCCCAGATAATCCATAAGATGTCATATTTCACAGTATCAAATGCAACAAACAAGACAAAAACCATTGGTAAAATATTGCCGCTACCTTTCTGCTGTTGAGAATGACTGTCTAGAATAGTCACAGAAGGCAAACTGAAAAGAATCAGGCCAGGAGAATAGTGGGGAATTCTGTCATCATAACTTCTAGCTGGATTATTTTGGGAAACCAAAAATTTCCCTGGCAGAGGTGTAAAAATGGCTTCTTATAAGGAAGTGAGCAGTTTTATATTTTAAAAATTAACTACTGCTGATATGGACTAGGAGATAGCAAATCTCGATCCAACATATAGAAACTGTGGAAAAGGCAGACTTTATGTTGGGAAAGTACAATAACATTTCAAATATCCTAATGCTTTACAAATGATTGAAGTAACCACACAACCATACCTTGTACGTTTCTTACCACCACACTTTAAAATGGAAAAAGTGAAAAAAAGAATGAAGTCGCTAAAATATTGGAGATTCTGCTTCATGGGGAATTTTTACAATAGTTGGAACTTATTGTGTGTGTGTGCGTGCCTTTGAGTTAGTGTTGACTTCTGGTGACTGCCTGGACAAGTCCCTGCAGGTTTTTTGGCAAGATTTCAGAAGTGGTTTGCCATTGCCTGCTTCTTAGGGCTGAGAGAGAGTGAGTGGCCCAAGATCATCCAGCTGGCTTTGTACCTAAAGTGGGACTAGAACTCCTGATTTCTAGCCTAGTACCTTAACCACTACACCAAAGTGGCTCTCTGGAACTTTTCAGGTTGGGAAAAGAAGGGGAAAGTACAACATGACATAAATATATACAATTGCATCTAATGTGGAAGAAAATGGAAGGGAAACCTTTTTTATCTAGCTCTTGTAATACTAGAACCTGGAGTAATTCAGTGAAACTAAATGTTGGTGGCTCAGGATACAAAACAGAAGTACTTCTTTAGACTGCGGAATCTATTTCCACCAGATGCAGTGAAGCCTACCAATTTAGATTATTTAAGAAAAAACTATATGAAAAATTTTGGTAGATAAAAGATGTAATACTAGGAACTTACAGTTCCTAGTATTAATTGCTCACCACTATTAGCCTCATATCTTGCTTGTGAGCTTTTTATGGCCACTGTGTAAAAAGAATGCCAGACTAGATAGACCTTTGATTTGATTAATCAGGGCAGTTCTTAACTTCTAATTCAATAAATCTGATGTGCTGGGATCTTAAATATCACTGGGGCCTTCAACAAATCACCTGCCAATTTGTAAAAATCTTTTTAGTTAATTATTTATTTAAATGCAACAAGTAAGCATTTTGGCTACTGCAGGGTTTATTGGCTCTGAGCTATGTCCAAATTGAAGTGAATCTGAATTTATTTATTTTTTTATTTACCAGCATATTTATCAATTTTCTTGCCATAGAGCTGGAACTATGCTAGTAGTATTGGATGAGATTCAATATAAATAGTAACAGTGCCAAAGAAAACTGATTAGGGTAAAAACCATCCAGTCTTGGGCTTCCATGGAGCTCTCCTTCATCTCATGGTCTCTTGGGTTTTTGATTATTTTCCATTCAAGCTCTAGATGTTTCTGTTCTCAGTCTGTATTATACACTATGCCAAGTGCTACTATGGAAAAAAGGGCCTCCAGATCTTGATTAGAGCTGTGTACCAATGGTCAAAACCTCCCATAATTAGTATTAAACAAGAGGGAAGAGGATCACAGTCTTGCTCCCCTTTGTGAATTTAAACATGAAGATCTATAGAAAAAAGGCAGGGTAAGATAATAAAGCCCATGCTGTACCTTCATGAGAATCTTGCTATACTGCTATGAGAGTTGTACAAGACTTGGCTGAGTAGGGGTTAAAATCATACTGGGTGCCTACATATGTATAATAAACCCCTACTACAGCTGTTTTCCTCCACTGGGTAATGATCAACAAGGATTTATTATTTTATGTATTAAGTTCTCCAAGCAGCTAACAAAATTAAAACAAAAACAGAATATGAAAACTTTAAATATAAATTAACACTAAAACGTAATACTATTATCTATTTTAATAGATAACATGTCAAAGGCTGGTCTTTTTGATACACCTTCTCCATTGCTCCAAGGCTATGAAAATACACCAGACTGAGATATGTATTTGGCCCTGGGGTCATCTCCCAGTGGAGTGTATTTCATAGTCTTGCCTTTTAGACTAGTGGCAGATTTAGAAGAAAACTTAATATTGCTAAGCAATCTATATACTATTTTTACGTTCTGCTGCATGGGTTAAATATTTTATTTTAGTTTGTAACCTCCCAGGTCCCAACATTGCTCATGTTCAGTTTGCCTTGATATATTCCTAGTTTACTTCCTAAGATGCATTAGAGAGACAAGAGTTTGGAGTTCAGTGATGGTAAACCATATGAGGAAAAAGACACAGTTCATTAGGAAGGAGGGAATCAAATGCATATGCTGTTTCAGCTTGGTGGCTTTGTAATGGTAGGGGGGAGAAAATGAGAAAGGGAACATATGGAGCTTGAGCTAGAGTGTGCTTTCCTAGGATGAAAGCAGAGAGTATTATTCAAGGGGTAATAACATTTAATTTAGAACATCTGAAGACATGGACCCTGGCATAACTGCTGCTGCTTCTTTTTTTTTTTTTTGGTCTTATGTAGCCTGCATATTCATAATGCCTGGCTTTTTTCTCCATTGCTCCATTCCCATATACCTCTCCAGCTGCTGTTGCCAAGTCTTTCAATCAAGGGGCAGCTTGGTGAAAAGTGGGTTTAGAATGATTACCTCCTAAACCATAATCTTCTCTTCTCAAATCTGAAATTAAAGATCTGGATAGCCACTGTCATAAACAGTGTAGTCTACCTTGACCTTTAATCCAGCTGCCTAATAGCTGGATTAAATTGCAGCTATTTAATCCAGCTATTTAATGGGGTAAAGGGAAGGGGCTCAAGAAAGGTTCACAGAGTCACTGATTGATTATGTGCCATCAAGTCAGTGTTGACTCTTAGTGATCACATAGATTTTCTCCATGAGAATCTGTTCCTAACCTGGCCCTTTAGGTCTTAGAATAGCGTAGTCCATCCACCTTGATGTTGGTCATTCTCTTTTCTTTCCTTCTACCTTTCCCAGCATTATAGTGTTCTTCAGAGTGCTAAATCTTAGCATAATGTGTCTGAAATAGGATAATTTGAGCCTGGTCATTGGTGTCTCAAGTGAGAACTCTGGGTTGATTTGTTTGATGATCCATTTGTTTGTCTTCTTGGCTGTCCATAGTATTCTCAGGAGTTTTTTCCAACACCAGATTTCAAAAGTATCAAGACTCTTTCTATCCTGCTTCTCCAAAGTCCAACTTTTGCTTCCATAGAATGTCACAGGAAATACCATTACTGTACTATTCTGATCTTTGTAGGTATAGATCATCATGGCATCTGAATATCTTTTCCAGGACCTTCCTCACTAGTCTATCAAATGCTAGTCTGTAGTATATTTCTTGACTGCTTATTTGTTTACTGTTGATGGTTGATCCTAAAAGGCAGAAGCTATCCACCACTTCAATATCTTCACTGTCGATTCTAAGGCTGGTTGAGGTACCTGTTGTCATTAGTTTGGTCTTTATATTTAATTTTAGTCCCATTTTTTCACTGTGCCCATTGACTTTTATTACTAGAGCTTGCAGATCCTTTGCATTTTCAGCTATCAAAGTACATGCAGTCATAATCACACTATTTTTAACCAAGTTAAAATAGGCTGGGAAGGTCACTGAACAAACTCTGTGCTATTTGTACAGACAAGAGCACAGAAGGAAATTAAATAGAGGTGGGTATCAGTCTCAGATTGGTAAACAAACAGGGGACAACCATTTAGTTTTCCTGAAGTAAGTAGAATGTATCATTTGCTTTACATTTTGCTGGGGAAAGGAAGCACAGAACATCACTTTTGTGCTTTTTCCAGTTACCTGCCATCTTCTGACAAAAGACAGGTTGTAGGTGTAATCCAGCTATTATACATATAAAAAAAGGGTTTGATCACAGTTGTGACTAGCATCTTGAGTTTTTTGACACCTACCACCCTATATGTGTTCTTGTTTGTATGTAAAGACACCAGTGGGAAGTGAGGGAACGGTTAGGGTGATCTGCATCTGCAACAGTTATGTCTGCTTATTACAGAGAGCAAAATGAAAAAGTAAAGTTAGGATGGATTAAATAATAACGAGCTGTCAGTCCTTCAAGGTAGACAAGACTGGAAAACTAATGCCATGTAGGTCAGTACTACTTTTATTATAAAGCTATAATAACATTATCTTGCAAGTCTGACAGTTGCCTTGGTAATGGCTCTTCCTCCTCTCCTTCAAGGCCATTCCCTCTTCCCTCTACAGCAGTAGACCCCTGCACTGATAATAGAAATAAGGCCTTTTCAGTTTCTCTTTTTATCCCTATAGAGGATTTCCTGTGGAGGGAGGGAGGGAGGGAGAGAGAGGGAGGGAGGGAGGGATACTTTTTGAGCTTGTTGCTCATAGACTTTTTAAAAACAGAAGAATTGGGTTAATATTTCTTAATGGAATGCTGCTGATGCATCTTTCCTGTAAAAACCATGTGAGATGGCTAAAGCAGCAAGCCTAAGAAAAGCTAAAGATCAGCTGAATCATGCAGTTTATTTCTGAGTAAACATGTTTAGGACTGAATTCCAGCTGTAATACTGTGTTCCCTATGTATATCGTTGTCTGGAAATCATTCTGAAAATATTTTCTGTGAAGTTAGATATCATGGGAGTTATTGTATAGCTTGGCCTAGTGTATTTCAGAACTCTTTTGCTCTGTTAGATATTGTGAACGTCTTTAACATGTTTTTCCTTCCAATTTTATTGTTTTTTATAGCAATTTTTTTAAAAAAAGAGTACAAAGATACAAAAAATAAACAGTGAAGGAAACAACAAAATACTAAAAACAATTAGGAAATGACAACAAAAAAACTAAACAGAACCAAGAAATAGACAAGAAAGAACCTTTCCCCAATTAAAAAAAAAAATTGTAGACTTCTTGCCCCAGAATATTAAATCTCTCTCATATACACACAAAACTGTCCTAGAATTACCAATAGAAGAGAATATCTGTAGCTCACGGTTGAACTATGGAGTCCTTGATGTTCTATGAGCTTGGTTGTTTTCTTGCAAACGTTTCATTATCCGACTAGGTAACATCTTCAGTGCTAGAAGGGAGTGGGATTTGCTCTCTGTTTATATACAGTAGCGGCAAGAAAACAACCAAGCTCACAGAACACCAAGGACTCCACACCTAGAATTTCTTGTTGAAGTATTATCAAACATAATTGAAAAAAAAAACTGTTGGAATATAATCTCTGCAGACAGTCAGCTTAGTCGAAGTTCATAACACAGTCTTGCTTAACTGTGTGTGTTCAAGAAGGAACACCTCAGGAATTGGGAGTGTACACCGGCATGTTAAAAACCTGAAGCTTAAAGCATACAGGTGACAAATCTCTTAGAAACGAAATTCTGCTTCTCTTGATAACTTCACAGCACATGATTTCTATCATGCATGAACAGTTCTTGATTAGGCCATAGCTGCTTTGTGGCCCACCTGAATACAGTATGTCACTCTAAACCTTCTGTCAAGTAATTTCTATTAAATCTGGCAGTAGCTGAACAAATATGCCATCATCATTCTATTTCATTTGAAATGTGTATATAATCTACTTTCTGCCTTACTTTGCATAAAGGAAGTGAAAGAGTTGGTATATTAAGGAGCAAGTCCAGATAAAACAGAGTACTTCTAAGGACTGCAGCTATGTTTATTTAGAACCAGCAGGGCTTCCTGTTATTTATTGATGGTAAAATTAGGCTGGTGTTTATAACTTGAAAGCTTCCTAATTTGTTAGCAGTTCTTATCTGCATAATTTTGATTTTTTTTAAAAAAAGTTGAATTTTTGTTCTGTAGATACTTACATGATCAGTAAAACTCTTTGATGCTTAATACCTTTTGAGCAGAAAGTAAACTCTTATCCCCAAGGCTATTATAGTATTTCATGAAGACTGCTATTAAGTTTTGTAGGAGACAATAAAAAGGCATGAAAGTAGCATGCATAGAAAGTAGACCTAAGGACTCAACTTGAGAAAATAATGTGGTTTTCATTCTGGGGGAGGAAAGGCTTGTTTTCTTTATTAGCAAAAAATCAAGAAACTCACTTTAAAGTGCTCCAGAGAAGATTCCTCTATTCTACTTTCTCATATAAAGAAAAAGGCACATTTAACAAATAAATTTTACAGGAACTCTTACATATATTTAACATAGAGAATAAAAATTTAAGAAATCAAACAGTAATTTTTTTCATATTTACACTGGCAAGGCAGGTTACAGTTCAACATTGGAAATTATGAAAGGAATTTTATTGAAGCTTTGGTATGAACGTTTGAACTTTGGCCTTTATGGAAAAGATAATTTATAAATTAAAATGATTAAAGAAACAGAAGGGAAAGGATTTATTTTCTGTACTTCATCTACTTCTTGAAAAAATCAAATATAAGATACATACACTCAAACAATTTCAGAGACTTTGAAAAAAAAAGAAAAATGAAATGTATTAGGAAAAATTGTATACTTTCTGAAGTTATTATATAAGAAAAAATATTTTTATATAAGTGGGACTGAAAAATAAAAATAATTAGATCAGTTTGCCTTTATTAATTGTATTTTTTTAATTTTTTTTAATTAAAGCACCTAAAAAGCCAAGATGCTCTAGAGAAATATTGAAAAAAACAGTACCCCTTTTAATTACAGATCCTGCTCACTCATTGATAATGGATTAAAAATATAAGAATAAAAACATATTGAGGAAGGGAAAATAAAAGGGAAGGTGTCTTTTTTTTTTTTTTTTTTGACTCTTGGAAAGACTTAAGGCTTCCTATAATTCCAAAAAGAAACAAACAATGTCTAGCCATACCACTCAGATGAACTTACATCACCAATCTCACATTTTGAGGCAGATCACAAAGCACATCCTCCACACTGAAACAAGTCACCTGCTTTTTTCTAGGTATAGAATAAGTTTTATTAATCTTCCTTCATTGATGAATGAAGCTCATAGGATTGTTCATTACTCATCCCTTTTCTGGATTTCATAACTGTCAGCCCTGGTTTCCATAAAGGGCCTTGGAATCAAACCTTTTAGTTGAGTGAAAACCCACTTCCGTTGTAATGTTGCTGAGATAATATGAGATTCTGCAATGAAAGCTGAAGCAATAGCCTTCCATTTCTGAAGCAAGGGTAATGAACTCAGAATACGGAGGATATCCTGTACAGTGGAATTTACTAGAAAAAATCTGTATAATCAGAATCTCAGTGAGTATCAGGGCATTGGATAAACTGAAGTTTTGTCTGCTATATAGATTTGTGGATACTAATTTTATGTATAGCTAGAAGCCAAAAGCAATGAATCAAGTGAAGTAATCCTTGCTATTTTAAGCATTAATGGATTTTCACTTCATTAAATACAGAGAGAGAAAATATGGCTGTAAAGTTGAAAACAAGTGCGTTTGGTACTGACTGCCATTAAGGAGAGAAAAGATATTTGAACCAGCCTTCTCCCAAAAGGTGTCTTTCAGATTTATTGGATGACATCTTCTACCACTCCAGCTGGTATAACCATACTTGCTGGGCAAATTGAGAGTTGTAGCCTAACAAATTTGGAATTTGAGGTTGGAACTTTAACATTTTTGTCCTCCTTGAGGGAAGGAATTATTTCCACAAAGGAACCATTGACTATAATATAATAGGTTCCAAAAGATTATTTGGAAGCTGCGGTGCATTAAATAAATACATACGTTGGCTTTGGTCTAGCGCACTAGATGGCTTCCTTAAAGAGCTGGTTAGCATATACAGTAAGTATCTATTGTAAGCTGCTAACTTCAGGCACAGGTGTGAACACCATAAAAAGAGTTGTGGTAAGAAATTACTAGACACTGATTATTGTATTATGTAGAATAATAGCTTATGTTTCCTGGGTTAACAACATGTAAGATCATTCCTGGCCTTGCCGCTCCTACCATCAAGTCAATATTTTAAACTCTCTTCATGGATTGTTTATTTATTGGCTGAGATATTGTTTAAGGCAAATAATTAAATGGTGACTTGATTAAATTATGGAGCAGATCTGAGTGGACATTGCCAAATTAATTAGGAGTGATCCTACTTCATTTAAGGGTTATTTTTTATTTAGTACTTTGTCAAACTTTCAAAATTTCATTTTGGTGAAAATATGTTTTTTTAAAATATGTAAAAGAAAACACTTGTAAAAGAAAATTCTTTTCTTGTGCTCTTTATCCTGTTCACAACCAGTGCAAGCTAATTCTAGCTGTGGATAACAGTTGCCTTCATACCCTCTCCCTGAATGATCCCAAACTCACAAAATGGCAGTGTTCTTGCCCAAAATGGCAGTGATTTTGCATAAAAATGCTGAAATTTCTTCTTAAATCTCCCATAATTTAAAGTAAAGATGTCAAAGCATTGTGTGATTGGGCAACTATGCAAGATTTGGACCACTTTATTTCTTTCTTCAATGTTGGAATCCACAAAAGCCATCTGGGGTCCCATGGGTGTCTTGAGATCTACAAGTGCTATCTTGCTTAACTACTAATTGAGGATGAGGTGGAATTCATTTTTTAAAAAATTGGTTAAATTTAGATGAGAAATTAATTAGCTAAAGGTTGCCATCTGTGAATGTTAAAAAAGTGTAATATATCAAGTATTATACAGATTTATTTGGTATGTGCCAATATCCTTGGCTGTTAAGTCTCTTACGGCATTTAATTGGGCTGTTGGGAAAGAAAAATTCATGTGATATTCACTAAGGAGCATTTTAGTCAGGTATCACTGGGCATATATTTTAAAACTGAACTGAAACTCTTTTGAAGGGAAAACTCTTATGTCACCTAATTTCTTGCTTCATGATTTTGAAACTATTTCAGTAAAATATCCAGGCTTGTTTTCTATGAGGATAAAACAATTTTATTTTTAATAAATGAGTAATTTTTTTTTTAAGTCTGATGTTTGTATATGCTGGAATTCTGAAATCCTATGTACACATATTTGGGAGTAAATCCCAGGAAATACAATGTAACTTTCTTTTAAATAATGCACAGGATTTGACCATAAATGAATTTAAAAAGTAGGAACATCTTTGTGGAAGAACAAATAGTAGAGGTTTGATTATTTATCACTATATACTTAAAAGTGAACTAAAATAACCTAAAACATTAGCTATAGAAGAAAGTATAATAGCAGGGAAATAGAATATCATTAGATAGTTTTTAAATTATTTTTCCTTTCTAATTCCCATGAGAATTTACCACTGCTTTATGTCTAATATAGCATTTGGATATATTTTATGGGAAATCTTAACTATTTCTGCAGACAGGCAATATGTAGTGTGAGCAGAATTTACGAAGGCAGCCCCTACCTCATGAGAGATGCAGATGACATGTTCTGATTTATAGCAGATGAAGCAAAAGAGCCGTCACTCCTAGAGTAGCTTGATGCACAGATTTTAGCTCCACATTTTTTGAGCAAATTTTTTGGTCACGACATACAGCATGTCTTTGTAAGAGTCAGCATTTCAAGACAGAGCATGAGGGGTTGCCTAAGGGTTGTTTTGCCTATTAATTAGAATGTAAGGATTTTGTTCTTCCTTCAGATTGTTGAAACAGCCACAGGAGAGTTCCAGCAGCAGCAAAAAAGTATACCTTTGGTCTAAACGACACAAACAGAATATACTGATAATTTCACAACGTTATTCTTTACAGATCCTCTTTGTCTTTTTCTTCCGATTCCATTTGCTAGGAATAAAAATAAAAGGTGCTAAAATTAATTCTAACATACTTATTTGCATTGTCTTACAAATCTTAATAGCCATTGCATTTTTTTTTTTTTTTACTGAAAGCATGTAGGTGCCTAATATAAAAGGAAATGGCACCAGTTTATGTATAGTGTAAAATTTCTGATTCGACCCCATCCCTGAAATAATATACTTACATCAGATTAGGATCCTTCTAAAGAAAGTTGTTGTTGAGCAATCCTTTTGCCTTCCACTTGCAACATTGGCTTCCACTTGCAACTTCTCATGCTTTCCCACATAACAGGAAATCTTCATTAAGTGGAGGTAAACAGAACAGCTTCACAATGCATTTCAGCTGATAATACTAGTTATTGTCTCTCTCAAAATATTCATAACCAATTCCAGTTGTAGGTTTCATAAGTGAGTCCTTGAAGAATACTGGTATTACTTGGAGATTAGATTAAGTACGCTATGAAATGCTTGATCATGTCTGCATATCTTTAATGGCTGGGTTCACTTGACACTGTGAACCACACCACTAATTTAGCTTAGAATGTTGTTCAGTGTATGGGTCAGTGTATTACATAAATCCTGAAGATTGGATTAATGCAAGAAACTATGGTTACATTTGCGTGGGTATGCATATCATGCAGAGAAAGACATTGTTACTGTTGGTTGCATAGTCAGCCAGTTGTTTAGATTGGATCTGGCATTTTTATCTACCTACTGAGTCCTTTCCAAGGACCTGGGATAGGCAGATGTTGTTTGATGGTGTTAAAGGTATTGTCACAGGATGTAAGCTGTTCCAAGTAAGGCTGCCTTTTGCAATTGACTGATGGTGATTTCGTGAGTGCCAATGGTCTTCAAGTGGTCCTCCAGATGTTTTGGGATCGCACCTAAGGTGCCTATAACTTGGTACTATCTTTGCTTTCTTTTGCCATGGTCTTTATATTTTGTGATCTTCTCCAATTCCTTCTCTTCTATTCTGTTGTCTCCAGGTATTGCAATGTCCACTATCCAATTTTTTTTTGTCTGTCTTATCAATAATTGTTAAGTCTGGGGTGTTGTATGGCAGGTGTTTGTCTGTTTGAATTCTAAAGTACCAGAGCACTTTTGCTTCTTCATTTTCTATTACTTTGTCTGTTTTGTGATCCTAGCAGTTCTTGCTTGCAGGCAAATGGTATTTCTTGCAAATTTTCCAGTGTACTATTGTTGCTACTTTGTCATGCCATTGTTTGTAGTCAGTCTGTGCGATCTTTTTGCAGCAGCTAACTAGGTGGTCCACTGTTTCTTCAGCTTCTTTGTAGAGGCGTCATTTGCTGTCTGTTGCTGTCTTCTCAATTCTGGCTTTGTATGCATTTGTTCTTAAGGCTTGGCCTACTACAGCCAGAATTAGCCCCTCTGTCTTTTTTCTTCAACTTTCCTATTCTGAGCCATTGTCAGGTATTGTTGTTATCTGCTTTGCCCACTAGTTTTTTTGTGTACTGACCATGTAATACTTTGCCTTGCTATGTCTCTTTTCTATTCTTCATTTGGTCTTTCTTATAGGCCAGTTTGGTTTATTTGGTATTCAGTAAGCCTTCATGGTATATTAGCTTCAGTGTATGTTCTTCACTGTCCTTCAGATATTCTTCCAATGCCCTTTTTTCTTCTTCAACTGTCTGGTGTACTTGCAACATTCCACACCCACCTATGCTCCTTGGTAAGTAGTCTGTCAATGTCTCTGCATGGATGGTTTTATTATTTTTTATTTTTATTGTTGTTGTTATTATTGACAAAAATCCTCCCTAAATTATTTGTCCTAGGCTTTTTCTAGAACAAGTAAGAATTTTCATGAACAAATTTTGTAGAAAAAAATAGTATGGATTAATTTTTTAAAAAATACAGATTGCATCCTATGACACATGTAATTATTTTAAACAAAATTTAATGACATTCAAATGTATACATTACGATATGTCTGCATCTTTAAGTAGCTCTGTGCTCTGTATGCACCCAGTGTGATCTGAAAACAGGCTGATAAATTTCATCATATATGAAAACTTTCTGTTAGAATTGCCTAATGTGACCTTCAAATACTATGTGAAGGTGGTTTGCTAAAGTCAGGAAAGTTTGAAATTGATATATTTTTCCATAATGATTTTTACAAATATCTACTGATCTGCAGAAGATCTGTGTCTTATAGCCCAAAAAGCCCAGGAAAATGCAGAACCAGAGCTTGCTCTAATGTCCCCAAATAATGGATAATTGGGAATTATGGATATAATTTTCCATAATGACTTTTACAAACATCTACTGATCTGCAGAAGATCTGTGTCTTATAGCCCAAAAAGCCCAGGAAAATGCAGAACCAGAGCTTGCTCTAATGGCCCCAAATAATGGATTATTTGGAATTATGGATATAATTTTCCATAATGACTTTTACAAACATCTACTGATCTGCAGAAGATCTGTGTCTTATAGCCCAAAAAGCCCAGGAAAATGCAGAACCAGAGCTTGCTCTAATGGCCCCAAATAATGGATTATTTGGAATTATGGATATAATTTTCCATAATGACTTTTACAAACATCTACTGATCTGCAGAAGATCTGTGTCTTATAGCCCAAAAAGCCCAGGAAAATGCAGAACCAGAGCGAGCTTCTAATGTCCCCAAATTCCACTGTGCCAGACTGTTTTCAACACCTGTTGTATGGCTTTGTAACAAGTTTAAATTCAAATGCAGACACACATACTTTGGTACTGAAATAATGTTTAAATTCATATTGGACAGGTTACCTAGCATGTTTTTTTAGAATGATTGCTCAGATGTTCAGAGTACTGAACAAAATATTGATATCATGTCAATCTATTTCTGACTGTTTTCTTTTGGTTGTATGAAAAATTACAACAGGCCTTCTAACACAGCACTTAGAAAAAAGCATTGATATGCAGAAAAGGAACTATCCTGATTTCTAAATCTCTTATGTTGAATCAAGACTAAGCTAATTGCATTTGATATGCATTGACAATGCATTGACAGTGGAATGGGAATCTCGATGCAATCCATATGTTATTTTGAAACTCGGCTTCTTTTATATGAAATGCCCATAAATATTAGATGGCTTCAGGGATACTGCAAACTAATAATTTATCTCTGAAAATCCTATTAGGTCAAGTAACCACCCTACAGCCTATAGGCAGAGATGATTCTTCCTTTGTTCAGTCTTGGAGTTATTTCTAATGCAAGTGAAACTTTACACATAGTCCTTTGCTATTGATATAACAATTAACAACTAAGACTTTCTGGTTCAGGTCATTTATCAAACTTTCCTTGTTCTGGTGCCCTTCAGATATATTGGACAGGAATTCCTATGCTGGCTAGGAATTCTGAGAATTGTAAACTAATATATTTAGAGTACTAGGTTTAAAAAGCTGCATTTATCTAATTAAGAGTAACTCTAGTGATAAATCCTGCCATGCTATGAATTCTTCCCAACCCCAACCACCTTTGAGACAATGACTGGGCAAAAATGTTGAAAATTGTTTAAACAAAGTTGTTCATATTTCAATCTACTCTTGATACCAAAATCTTTAGTTTAATAACATAACCAAAGTGTCCAGCAAGTTCTCTGTTATTGGAAGATGACGCTTTATAAAGCAGTAACTATAAACTCTGATCTTCAAACTAAGGTAGTTTTTCCAAATTTTAGCTATTTTGGACAATCTAAAATTAGATTTCTTTTTCATATAGAAACAATGGATTTAAAGTGATGATATCTGCATATCCATTTGTGATAATGGGAATAGCAGAAAATGCCTAATCAAAGAGACTGAAAGGAGGCAGGGGAAAACCAAAACTTTTCTCTGATCCTTAATTTTTAAAACCTGACAACAGTACAGCTGTATTTCTCTGAATTTTCTTCTTCCAAGATGTGTTTTAGCCAGCATCTGGGATGAGGTCTGCTGATGTCAGACTTGCCAGATGTTGGTAAATCTCAGATATTTGGCAGGAAGCTTCAGCCTGTTTCCCTCCATTCAAGTGTAGTCATATGTAGCCTGTCCTTGGTAAGCATTCTGAAATGTATTATCAGGGGCCAGTTTTCTAGATGGTGGGCTCACAATCTGATATCATCCTTAACTCTCTGAATTGAGAGTTCCTTCAGTATTATTACTTTATCCTCTTCCCTGAGTCTAAGCTCAAAAGGGTTGTTTGGAGGATCACACATGACATGGTCATGATTAAAGTGAGGTCAAATAGTGTGATATTCAATTTATTGTGAATTATAAATTGATACCAGGTCACGGTTAATGTGAGCCAAAATTGAGTGAGTGAGTGAGTGAGTGAGTGAGTGAGTGAGTTTGTTTGTTTGTTTGTTTGTTTGTTTATTTATTTATTTATTTATTTATTTATTTATCATATTTATATAGCCACCCATCTCATACAAAGTGACTCTGGGCGGCATACAACAATTAAAAAGAAGAAATACATAAAAACAATTACAAATAAAAAATTATAAAAGCACACAAAACAGGAGGGGATAAAATTAATAAGGGAGCCATCGCAAAATCTCCCTGGTCCCCTGGGAGCCCCAGGCCTGATCATATCATATTTATTTAACATATTTATATAGATATAGAGAGAGTTAATGCAAGGCTAGCGCACACATAGTTGAGGCTAGTTCATGCACAGTTGCTACTGGGGTTTTGGATGCTAATTGTCATGTGTGCAAAACTGAGAAAGGGAAGATTTCATTTAAAGAAAGAAAAAAAAAAAACCAGAGGCTTATTTTGAAGAACTACAGGAGATAGCAAGGTACGCTTTGGATATGGGTTTATCTTCCAGCTTGTCCTTTGTTCACTTGATTTATTTACTTTAAATATTTATGAAATCTATCTAGACGATCTCATGGCAGGTTATAATCCATTAGAAAGCAATAAAAAACACTAAAACCATATAAAAAATAACTGAAGGGTGGTCTAAGTAACAATCTTGCTATCACTTCCTGCATTACATGACAAAGATGTTTTTGTCAGTGTAAGCTTACCTTTAGAAATGATATTTAGATTTTTTTTGTTTTTATTTTGCTTTCTAGAACTACTCTGACTTTGTTAAAAATAAATGTAAGTTGTATACTATTTTATTTTTTTACTCTTATATTTAATTAATAAACATACAAAAATTTATGTTTAAAAATTTTCGTTGCCTATTTCCATCGAACTGGAACCAATTACCCTATTTTCCATAGAAATATCACTTCGAATAGTGCACATTTGGATAATGGGTCCATTTTGTGGGATTTATTATCAGCACTAATAGAGATTACCTATAGTATCTTTCAATATTAAGTGCCCCTGGGCTATTATGTCCCCCATCCCCACCAGTAGATCCCTGTCCTTTATAGGCTACGCTGAATTTATCAGGGGATGCTGAACAAAACAGCTTCTTGTATAGTTGAGCCCTTCCTAGAATTTGGAGTTCCTAATGAGGAAGGCCCAAATGAAGGAGAGAAAGAATCTTCCCAAGAAGTATTATACTTCAGAATTCTATGCCAAATTCTTGCTATTCTTGCTCACACTTTTTCTCCTTTTCTTTCAACAGTTAGAGTGAAAATTAAGTAACTATCTATCAAATCAAATCAAATACTTTATTACGGTCAGTGATCAGATGTAGTCTGCCTCTCAGGACTATTTGGCGAGTAGGCTGCTACTAAAATCCATTGTACATCATGCACTCATATAGACACTGTTCTGTCAGCTTGAACCCAAAAAAGGTGGGGATGCTAGATGTTCTGAGGACAGATTAGAAACTACAATCAGTTCCTTAATGCACTGGCTAAATTACTAGATGGGAGTGGTGTCATGACCTTATTATGTTGCTGCTGTGCCAGTTAAACCAGTTCCTAATCTGTTCAGAGTTCTCGTCTGGGCTTGTAGAAGTCTTTCATAGCTTAGGACCAAGTGATTTAATCAAGTACTTGTTTCCAATTTCTTGTTTCCAATTCCTGAATAAATTCAGTAGAGGGCCTTCTGTAAGAAAGAGGCCATGTAATGCTAACTGGTTATGCCACCATTTTTTATTTTCTCAGCTCTTTTAGATATAATAATTTTGCTATTTATTTTTGTCTAATTTTGATTTCTGTTCCTTTTCGTTCTTATTTTCTAATTGTTTAGATCTTCCTACTTTATATGTATGAACGGATTGTATGTATGTGTGATTTCATATGTGTGTGTGTTCGTTCTTATGGAATCCACCCCCACCCCAGACTGTCACCCTACCCTAGCCAGGAACTTTGAATGAAGGAAGATATGATTAAGGCTACCTATAATTTTCCTAATTTCATAATTTTTAATGTTGAAAAAGTAGAATGGAAATCTTAAATATAAATGTGTAATCATCACTGAAACAGTTGATCATGGTATTTATCAACAAGTGTAGGTATACACTGAATAGCATTCAGTTTAAGAAGAAAATAAAGCTAACAGAAAAAATAGTGTGCGCTCTCTCTCTCTCTCTCTCTCTCTCTCTCAGTCAGGATGCCACTTTGTAAATTTCACTCTCAGGAGTTTATAATGTATCATATTATAAAAAGTTAATTCTCATCTCCCCTTCTCAGTCAGCTTGCAATCATGCCAAACCTGTCCTTCAAGAAAATATAACTTTATGTCTAACATTCTCCACTCCTTTTAGAGGAAGACTAATGCCAGCAGCTAAAAAGAACTGGTTGGATTGCTCAGATGTGTAGTGAAATACTAGACAACCTGTGACCTGCTGGTTCATCGTTTCAGAGATCTTTCCTTACCTAAACAGAGAAACAGAATGACCGAGGGCAAAAAAGCAGTGGCAGTGTGAGCGACTTTTGACTTGCTGCTGGTTTCCCCATTGACTTTGTTTGTGGGAAGCTGGTAGGGAACATCAGAAATCTTCCTTCCTTCCTCCCTTTTCACATATAATATAGGCTTGTGCCATTTGCCCTCCCCTCTCCTCAGGAGGGCCCTGGTGAAGCCTCTTCCTCCTTCTTGGTTGACCATGGAACTGCCTGCCACTTTGCTGGGCAGAGGTGGAACAAAGGGAGCCATGGACCATGAGGAAAACTGCACCCCTGCACCTCATTCTGGCATGTCCCCAAGGGCCCCATCCCTTGAAGGAGGAAGAGGGCTCACCCGTTGACCACCAGCGCCCCCCAGCCAGCCCTACTTCGTTAGCAGTCATCAAGTCACTCCCCTCATCCTTCCCTCAATGCCCACTGCCATTAAAAGATTTAAAATTTTGGCCTCGGTTCCAAAACAGCCAATCACTGCTTGCCTGTCAGACCTTGCCACCAGCTGATTGGGTGCAAGGGCAGAGGAAGGTATGAAAGAGGTTGGGGATTCCTTCCTTCCTTCCTTCCTTCCTTCCTTCCTTCCTTCCTTCCTTCCTTCCTTCCTTCCTTCCATCCATCCATCCATCCATCCATCCATCCCACATATAATACAGGCTTGTGCCATTTGCCCTCCCCTCACAACCCTCAGGAGGGCCCTGGTGAAGCCTTTTCCTCCTCCTTCTCAGCTGACCTGAGGAACTGCCTGCCACTTTGCTGGAGGGAGGTGGAACAAAGGGAGCCCCAAACTGCAAGGAAAACTGGACTCCTTTTCCCTATTTTGGCATGTCCCCAAGCAACCCCTCCCTTGAGGGAGGAAGAGGGCTCACCCATCAACTGTCAGAGCCCCCCAACCAGCTCTAACTCACCAGCAGTCATCCAAGTCACTCCCTCATCCTTCCCTCAATGCCCACCACCATTAAGAGATTTCAAATTTTGGTCTTGTTTCCAAAGCAGCCAATTGCTGCTCGCTCGTGGAGTCTTGCTGCTAGCTGATTGGGTGCAGGGTACAGAGGGAGGCAGTAAAGAGGTAAGAGATGTGCCCATGAAGATCATGTGACCTAGGCTGACCATGGTGCCTCAGCAGCATAGCAGTGCCGAAGCAGGTACAAATTTCCCAAATTTCAATCCCATGGGAGTCATGGGTCCCAGATTTTGGATGCATTCTGTAAGTTAGCCCATTTGAGGTACCTTGGTTCAAAAATTGTTGCTCTATGACACACCATTTCACCCAGTTGAAGGTTACAGACACAAGAGTTTTAGTAGTATATAGATTGCTTGGCTCTCCTTTTTTGAAGTGTTTCTGTACCTTAGGGCTTCCTACCAGTAGCATCCTTCTATTCTTGAATCTCTTCCTGGCCTTGGCCTCCCTCTCATTACAATAGTGAGGTGAACTGTTTTCTCATTCTTCAGCAGTGTTAGACTGCTTTTGAATCTTTATTCCTTCAGTAGCTAGAATGTTAATGAATGTTCTGTGACATACCACTCAGCAGGAATGGAAGTTGGCAATCCTATATGATCAGTAAACAAACTTCCATTTATATTGTTTCAGTCATAATAATCCTCTTCAGATAACGTGAAGAACAGCAATATATTAGAATTCTCATTACAGTACCCAAAATTCTGAAGGATTCTGTGACCAATTGGTAGTACCCTAATGGTATTGTTGTGAAACAGAAAGGATGATCTGGACGTATCAGAGAATTCTGTTTCTGCCACATTAAATGCACATCTACACTTTCATTTAATCCTGGATTAGCAGTACAGTTCAAGATTCTGCATTAAATTTGAATTATTTAGTCTTGACCGATGGTTTCCAATCTCTGATCCATGACAGTTGTGCAAGTTGTTCACCAGCACTGTACGTATTGAACAGAATCATAATTCTGTACTCTGGGATGATAAAATTTTTACCTTCTGCTGTATAACATCCTTTCATGTATTTGAAGAGTACTATCACATCTTCCCTCAATCTTCCTTTCTCAAATCTAAATTTTCCCTGATTCTTCAATCTCCTTTCATAGGGCTAATTTTCTAGTCTTCTATCATCCTAGTCATCATTCTATGTATTTATTCCAGTTTGTCTGTATTAATAATGTGATGCCTAAGGTTGGACACATTATTTGAGCTGGGGTCTGACCAAAACAGAATTACATTGAACTATTATTCTGTTGATACAACCTAACCTTATATTTGCCTTTTTTGCATCCACATCACTCTAATTCATATTCAATTTGTAAACAAATACAGTATCAGAATCTTTCACAAGTACTATTGCCTATCCAAGTATCACCTATCTTATGCCCGTAATTTGATTTTTGATTCCCAAGTGAAAAAAGTATTAAAGTTTGTGCTGTTACTTTCAACCCATTCCCTCAATTGCCAAGATAATTTTGTATTAATTTTTGTCATCTGGATGTTACCTATCTTAATAAAAATGTTGAAGAGTACAGCATAGTAGAATCCCATGATCAAATATTGATATATCTCCCATAAAATCACATGTGATCATCACATTCATAATATTTTGGCATTATTCTTTGAACGTTTATGAGATCATGAAGTGCTTGCCCAAAATCTTGCAATCTTCCAGACAAGAGCATCAAATTCCAGATTTAGTGATCTCACAAGATTTTGGCCATTAAAAAATAATTCAGTTTTGGGATGTTGCAAAAAAATTGCTTGTTTGTCATGATGTCCAAAGGTGCTGGGTTGTCTATGTAAGCCAATGAAAATCATCAGTAAAGATAGCAACATTGTAGTATTGCATGCTGCCCAGACTTTTACTATTTCTAAGATGTGATAATTAAGGTCTACTAAAGAACCTTTAAATATTTCAGTCAAAAATTGATAAAAAGAAGCTAAAAGCTTAGGGAAATTATGAAAATTGGATTGCTGTTATCTATACATTAACTACTATGTTTTCTAGTAACATTGTTAGTACTAGTATTTTAATAACTTTTTAAAATAATCTTTTTATAAACTCAAGGATTATGAATGTGCTGATTTTATATGATTGGCTTTAGTATAGTCCTGTTGAATAATTTAATATACTTAAACTATTTTTTGTAAACTGTTTTTGACACAATTTATGGGTGACTCAAAATAATTCTCAACCAAATGATTTCAGAAGTATTGACAATTGAATTCATATTGACAATTTTGGTTTTATTTTTATGTTGTTATGTTATAGTTTTATTATTTAGTAATAAAACATTTAATAAAACACTTGCAATTACAGTCCCAATAATCATAAAGTGTTTTACATACAATTTTTTTTAATTAATTGTTGTATGCTGCCCAGAGTCACTTTGTGTAAGATGGATGGCTACATAAATCTGATAAATCAATAAATCAATAAATTTAGACATAGATTATAAATATATATTTTAATGTATGGGTAGGTATAATTAAAAAATGTAGTATACAGAGATGTAGTATACAAAGATGAGTTCCATGCTTTGTTAACAAGGCATTAAAGAATGTTGTTACTTGCAACATTATTCTTGATTTAGGAGTAACATGCAGTAGACATCTCTTTCTAATGGGCAGATGAGTCAAAATTCTTTGTAGTATGAAACTTGTACAAATACAAGTGACATGTATGCTACAGACTATATAAACCATACATTGAAGAACACTATTGTTTTCAAAAATCCAAAGGAAAGCTTTTTCATCTTCAAAAGTCTGTGTAGTGTTTGTAGGTCACATCTACTGACTTTTGACTTTTGAAATGCTAGACTCTGGGTAAACTAGAGTATTAGCCCACATTGTAATGTGGGATGAATATATATTGCCAAAGTCTATATAATCTCTTTCTTGGCTTTAAACTTCTCCCTTTCAGTAAACTTAAAAGCGTCCTGCCCATGAAACAAGAGTAGTCTTTTACATGGAATTGATCTATGTACGTGTTCAAAAACATTGCTTTCTAAAAGCAGTGTTTCTTTCAAGGCTTGTTTGTTCTGTCCAAAGTTCCAAGCAGAAGCAGAAATGTTTACATAATTGTCCTGTCAGATGGAATTTTTTACTATGCACCATCCTACACTTCCACCACAGTCTGTTTAACATGGACCAGAATCAAAACTGGAGAGACAAGGAATAATGCTCAATAAGCAGCTTTATGGTGAATGAAACAAGTCATTCGATTAAAGAAGGAGACCCTGAAGTAGGAGTAGCCCCTCAGCAAGCCTTTTCAACCAAAGAATAAAAAACACCAAGAGTGGGAGTATTCTGCCAATTCCCCTCTGATATCATATTTCTATAGCTTGATATTAGTATACAGAACAGTTGTAATTATTTCCAGCCTCTTTCAAATATTATGCTCTTAAGAAAGGATGAACACAACTGATTATTTAATCTCTGTTTTTGAATGCCAAATGTAACCATTCTGCCATGAGCCAAAGATTTTCAGGCCTCCATAATTCAGAAAAGCAGGATGCAGCTGCAAACTGAGATGCTAAACTCTGTATAGCTACCATAATGATGCAGAGCCACCAGAGCAGTAAGCACATGATAAATGTGTAGCCTGTTACAACCCAAGGTTAAATAGGACAATTCATGACTGTTGTTTTCCATAAGGTTTCCCAAAATATTAATAGCACTGTTTTTCAATTACTTCTCATTCACTCTAGAAAATTTGAACTGTAGTGGTCATATACCCCAACTAGCATGGCCAAAGAACAGGAATTATAAAGTTGTGGTTCAAAACATATGAAAGGCACTAGATGGCTTATCTGTGATCTGTAATCTAGAGATACTGAAAAGTGTTGAATATGGATTGTACACTTATTTAAAGGTGTTCATTCTTCCACTTTTCTCATTATATAACTATAATTGACCAAATAGCAAGTAAGAAGAACATGGTATGGAAACTCTACTTAGCACCAAATGAAATAAGAGCCTCCAGTATATTTGGAAGCCTATGAAAATAGTGTGTATTGGCTTCTGTCCCTCTTCAGAAAGTAGCATCAAACATACTTGTGTAAATCTATATACTACTAAACCTCTCGTGTCTGTAACCGTCAACTGGGTGAAAAGGTGCGTCATAGGTTCAATTTTTTGAACGAAGGTACCTAAAATGGGCTAACTTACAAAATGCATCCAAAATCTGGGACCCATTACTCCCGTGGGATTGAAATTTGGAAAAGATAGGGCTGGCTGGGGGGCACTGGTGGTCATCGGGTGAGTCCTCTTCCTTCCTCGTGGGAGGGGGCCCTTTGTTCTAATTCCTCCCAGCAGAGTGGCAGGCAGGAGGAGGAGGAGGAGGTGGCGGCAGTGGCTTCACTGGGGCTCTCCTGAGGGAGGGGGGAGGGAGGGAAGGAAGGAAGGAAGGTTTCTGACGCTCCCTGCCAGCTTCCCACAAGCAAAGTCAATGGAGAAGCCAGCAGCAAGTTGTAAGTCACTCACGCTCCCACTACTTTTTTGCCCTTGATCATTCTCTTTCTCTGTTTTGGTAAGGAAGTATCTCTGAAACGATGACCCAGCAGGTCACGGGTTGTCTAGTATGAAATTAAATGTGTAAATTAAGTTTAACAGATTCAACAGTTTTTAGTGCCTTAAAGCTTTAAAATACAAATTTGGTTATCTCTTTTTAAGTGAAATTCAAGTTGTATAAACATAACATACAAGAATGATTGTGTGGTATAGAAGAATGGGATTGAAACAGATGCTGTTAACGTATAAGAAAAAAAACTGATGAAAAAATTGTAATTGCTATGAGAATATTGAAAATTGGTAGGACTGCAGGTGTAGAGGATATAACTAGGAAAATGTCAAAATATGTATGGGCTTGCTTATGGAGTACCTGTACAACCCACTTAATGTGTTTGCATGTGTGAACACTGCATCTTTATGATCAGAAGAATGTTTTTATTTCCCTGGAAAAAGGGAAAGACAGCAAGAGTGAATGCAAACATACTGTAGCAGTGGGACTAGTTAAAAATGCCTGGGAAAGTGATTGTCTGAATTTTTATGAAAAGAGTAAGGAAGCAGTGAGCAACATTTGAGCTGTGCATTGCAATGTAGTTTTATGCTGGGAACAGGAACAGAATTTTGCTCTTCAGCTGGTCAATGAGCAACGTATAAATATGAGAAAGGGAGCTTATTGTATGGTTGTTGATTTGGAGATAGTGAATAGGCTTGAATACAGAATATTTTGCAGGAGTATAGGATTGAAGTTTGGTTGCTTAATATGATAAGAGCAGTATACAGGGGTAGTCTTGAGTTAACAACCACTCATTCAGCAATCGTTTGAAGTTATAACGGCGCTGAACAAGCGGTACTTAAAACCGGTCCTCGAAGTTCCGGAGGTCCCAGCACTCTGCAGCAGCCACTCCAAGCCCCGTCACACTTGCGCTGTGCCTTGCCGGCCCCTCCCACATCCTCCCTCACCCTGCAGCAGCCACCCCTGAGGACTACCTGTATGATGCAAATAAAGCATCTGTGGGAATATAAATTAATGGTTAAAGGTTCAACATTGAGCAGGAAGAAAGAGAAGGTTCTGTGATGTCCCTTTGGTTGTATGGTGTATTTCTGGGCAGATGTATAAGGAATGTTTGCGGTGACATTAGAAGTATGTTTGTTCAGCACATGAATGTACATATAATTTTGTATGCATGGGAAAAAGCCAGAGCAATAAGATTAATCTGTGTATCTTTACTCATCTTTAGTAAAGAGTGGAGAAATTTTAAGATGTGTTGGTAGAAAGGATGTGGATAGTATGTGATCTGTTGCAAGAAATGAATGTTTGATAAAAGAAGTGAAAATGACTATATAAGAGCATGATACTGTCTACTTTGTTATATGGAACTGCTTCTGTCAAGCTTAAGAAGAATGGTTGGTTGGGAGGGAGGGTCAAGAATATACTGGTACTTATGACCACTCACACAGACTGAGTGACCAAAATGAAAGAAGTGTATCAGGGTAGTTTATTCACATAGAGAGAATGAATGAGGATCTAAATTGTTATGAAAGAAGAATGAATGGGGAAGACTCAGAATGTTGTGGTTGGATGGAGTTGGTGATATCCTGAAAAAAAGAGAGGTGAGAAGCTTAAAGAACAAAAGGCCGTGCATGGTGTGGAATATGGATATGGTGGAAGCAAGTATGGTTGCAAACACAGAAAGGTCTGGAGAGAGATAATGAATGATCTTGCTGAAAGCTAGTTTTAGGTAAGTTTCCTTTTCTTATCTCATTCTTTTAATTATTTTGGCTTACTATTTCATACTCCTTTTCTGTGCCCTTACACTGTTGCTTATCTCAAAATGGAATAGCATGTTATGTGTATGGATATACATATATATATGTAACATTTTAAATAATATGCATTTCAGACAAGTTGCCTTTAAGAAATACTATTACACTAACTGAATAAGCACATTTAAGCTTTTCTTCTGGTGTGATGAGACCTTTGCCCAAATGAAGCTAATAACTGTGAAAGATTAGCACATGGAAATAAGTTTTAAATAACTAATAGATACAGAATTCAGTGCATTCCACTGAAATAATTACATATAATAAATAAATCCTTATCTATCAGTTATTTATCCTTATCCAATAAATGTTTACTTTCCCTAAAAATCATGTTACTAAGATTCTTAGACATGCCACACATATCAGTTTCCAAGGGAAGGTAGACAAGATTTGCCACTGAATCTATTTTGTGAGCTTTCTATTAAAATTGGAATCTTTTTTCAATGTAGAATTGTAAGGGTGTTTTTTTTCTATTTGTGGAACATTCCTGTTTTCTTCTGGAATGTTCCTTTCTCTGGTCAAGCCTGAATCAACATAAGGAATTCCACCAGAAGAGAAAAATATGGGAACTTTTGTTTATGACTCTAAAAGGATTCTTGGAAACTTGCTTTATTAACTGGTCAACAGATGCTGTTTAGTTATTAAACATCTATAATTGCCCTCCTCTTTTTTTTTAAGTGAAACTTTTTCTATAAACTGAGTTCCTGTTTTTAAATTTGAAGTATACTACTACTATGATGAAAAACTTTAAGCATACAGAAGCTTGTGTGTAGTTCCATCCTGAGAATGTATTAGTACTTTCAGTTGACTTCCAGAAAGTCTGCCTGTAAATCCTATTAAATCTCACATCAGCCCCCACACATTCTTCTAATTCCGGTTTAGCCAAGCTTGGTAGCTCTTTCCTTTTCAGGTTTGTAAAAATGTGTGCAATCTTTTCTTCCACTGCCTAACTGTTAATAATTGGAGAAAACTGACCAACTTAAATAGAGTAGGGAGTGTGTTAGCACTTGGCACAGAAACTGCAATCCAATATAAATATCTTACTGCTCTTCTATTTATCATCTGTTTTCAGGGCAGTTTAAGCTGCTGGAACAAGACCGTGATATTAAGGAGCCAGTGCAGTATTTTAACAGTGTGGAGGAGGTGGCTAAAGCATTTCCTGAACGAGTTTACGTCATGGAGGAAATAACATTCAACGTTAAGGTAGCCCCTAAACAAATGTTTATCTCTAATTGAATGGTTTACGGTTAAGCCATTTTTTTAAACATTGCAATTGAGCAATTCTATATTGTGGAAAAAGTAATTTGGGATTGTTGTCCTGTCTTAATCTGTTCACTTTTGACAGCAATTTAGTTGTGTACATTTTGCTTAGCCTGGAGTTAAGGGTTATTAATCTTGCAAGATATGAAGGCCTTTTCAAGGAGGGAATCACCTCCAGTCAGCAGTATTCTTTTCCAGTATTCAACTGGAATACTGCCTCCAAATTTTAGACAGAGATTCTTTTGTTGTGCACCCCCTCCCTCACCTCTGACCCCTTAGATTTTATTTGGTAAAGGAGCAGCTGTTTCATTCACTCTCTTTGATATGTCTTAGGCCACATAAAGACAATATAAACTGTAATGGTGTTACTAATATCTACTTTTCAACTCAGATGGCTGAGAATAATCAACATTTCTAGAAAAGTAAAATACTAGTAATGCTTTGATTTTAAATCTATATGGAATCAAAGAAAAATAAAATGTGTATGGAAACAAAAACAGCTCTTGTAGGTTTAAGTGCAAAAAGCAAGCAGTATGAAACAGGGAAACGACTCACAGATTCATGGGTACAGTCTGCAGAATGTGCCCTTTTCTGCTACCAGTCTTGTAGGATGGAATGATCTTGATACATTTAACAAACTTCAGTAATTTCCATGGAGAGAGAGAGAGAGAAGTCTAATTCCAACTTCAGTGGAAGTTTTAGAGACATAAAACATTATTTTATTCATTTATTTTAACAATTTATATAACTGCCCATCTCACAAAAGACTTAGCAGCTTTCTTGTGCTACAAAAGTTGTATGTTGATGTATTCAATGTGCCACTGAAGCCGGGCTTCAAAAGTAACAGATTCTAAATTTTAAAAAATCGAATAATGTATAGAATTGGATTAATCCGTGTTCTTTAGAGATTCAGTTCTTCAGTTTTCTACACATGGTTTTGAGTACAAAATAAGAAAGTTCAGCTTTCATATCTTGCTTCAGTTATCTGTTTTTTCTGAATTGTATCAGCTAAGAGTCGTTACATCTCCTGTTAGCACTTGATGTAATCCAAGGTCCCTTTGGATTATGTCTGTACTAACACAAATTAATGTATTTTAATTCTACACCTGATGCAAAACATTGTAGTCTATAGTTTATGAAGTTATAATTGCTTGTGAAATTTCTGCCTTGTTGCTCACATGTCAGGAGATGGTTAGTACTGCAGAGGTGTGATCCTCTGACACATTAATCTCTGATTCTAAGAAATATAGTATCTATTTTTGCCCTCCATTTTCTATATCAGAAGCTCCTAGAAATGGAAATACTACCATAAAGTCATATGTATATTTATTTAAGCTTTATTGTGGCTCTCCTACTCTTGTTGGATTTCAGCTCACATTATTTGTGACCACTATAGAGATTACAATCCAGGAACATCTGATAATCTTTAGGTTTACTACCTGAATAAGTATACCATATCTCAGCAATAAAATTCCAGGCAATCAATAGATTGCAGCAAAGAGATGCAAAAAGAGATGCAAAAAGAGATAAAGGTGGTTCTTGTTCAGCAACCACTCGTTCAGCAACTGTTTGAAGTTGTGATGGTGTTGAATGAGGGGCCTTACTACTGTTCCTCAGAGTTGTGGCCATCGCAGCATCCCCATGATCACATGATCTCAATTCAGGCATTTGGCAACCGACTCAAAAATTACAATGGTCACAGTGTCCCATGGTCATGTGATCACCATTTGCAACCTTCACTGCTGGCTTCCGACAAGCAAAGTCAGTGGAGAAGCTGGCTGGGGCAGGATTTGTCTAACAATGGCAACTGGAACTGCTGCAGCTGCAATCATAAGTTGACACAATCATGTGATGTCACTTTTTATGACCTCGTCGCTCAGCGACAGAATTGCCGGTCCCAGTTACCAAAGTTAAGTGAGGACTATCTGTACTTTGCTTCCATCTAGTAGTGGTCATTGGGATTGTTACAGCCCAGAAATGGTATGCCTATTTTGGAATTAAATATGAACCATGGATATCCAGGTCCAGATTCTGACCAGTCAAAACACTCACTAAATAATATCCTGAAAATAAACAAGGATTATCTTGCTGGAACAGATCATGATCCATCTGGTTGGATAGTCTAATTTTAACAAGGGCCAGCAAAATATTCCAGATATTGTATTTATTGAAGCATCATCATCATCATCATCATCATTGACCAACAAAATTTACATTCAATACTAAAAGCCATCCCATTGTGCTGATACTGTAGTCTAATCTGCATACCATAAGAATAACTAAAATTTAAAATACTAGCACAAGTGTAAAAACATAATACCAATACCATTTAAGATTATAAATATAATTAGAATTACAAAATCAACTATGAATGCAATGCCACATAGATCTATGTAATTAGTATACTGTTATACAATATAAAAACTATATATAATTTTATTTATTTATTTATTTATATTTCAAATTTAGATAATGCTAAAAATGACTAACCAGTCATAAGTATGGATGGCTATAACAGGATATAAGATCAGTAAATCACTAAACTCTACAGGTATTTCCAAACTGAATATTAATAGTATAACAATAATGGTGCAAAAATTTAGGTAGAACATAGAAAGAGATGGCAGGGAATCCAGAGACTAAAACCTAAAATAACCAGAAAAAAAGCCCTCAAACAAATTTATGGGTGTTGCCTTAATTGTTCTAATGATTCCAATGTCTAAGAGTGTGACTTATGGCAAATAGGTGTAACAGACTGTATAAAATAAAATAAAATTAGCATCTAACTACATGGCTAGCAAAGTGTTTCTTGGAAATCACAAGATCTTTTTGTTTCACACCAATATTTTGCTACTTGGAGAAATTTTGCCTCTAAATTCAAAGATCTGCTTAACTGTCATAATTTATAGTTCTTGAAAGGCAGATTCTCCAGGAATTAGCTCAAACTATTTCTAAAGCAGTTTTTTTAAAAAACAGGGAGTAATAAACTGGCTTATTACTTATTAAATCAGCTGACCACTGATTTCTAGGGCACTATTATGTTTTAGTAAAACGGATTTATATTACTGTATCAATAGTTGGATCCAATGGAGAATTTTGAGCCTGTTGATTTGAAGATACTTAAAAAGTCTTGATCGAGATCAGAGAGCAAAACATAAGACATTAGCGTTTATGTTGATCAGAAATCATTGTGTTAAAAATGAATAAGTGCTAAACTAAATTAAGTAGATCTTACTATACTGAACTTGGTAAGCAATGATTATGGGTTTTGCATCTCATCCTGATTTTTTAGCCAAAGTGGTTTACAATACTACAGTGACAATAAAAAACCAGTTAAACCCCAATTAAAACACCTTAAGTTAGTATGAGATAAAAGTTTTGCATGAAAAATTACTTCTTGTTGATCTTTTCATCTATTATTAGTTGATTTCACTGAATTATCCTGAACTGCAGAACTGCATGAAATATTTCTCTATTCTTTCTCCAATATTTGACCCTGACAAGTAAGCTTCATATCAATATAGTCATATGCTTTCCTGCCTTCCTTGATTTTAGTCTCCTGTGAATTGCAGAAAACCTGTCTCAGTTCAATGGATGAAGATAGCAAATGTACACATGCAATGCTAAACGAAGCCTCCATGCTTTCCAACTCCTTCAATAAAAGAGGGCTTTGTTTGAAAGCTCCAGTTCAGCTTCCACTGCCTAAAAACAATAGAGTTTCTAATTAAGGGATAATGGGTTTTTTATATCTGGACAGGCTTTCCAGGAAGTTATGTAGACCAGGATGGGTATATTTCTGCAGTAGTAGGATGACTTCAAGCTTGTGAGATCTATTTATCTCCTTACTAGATTCTCAAGTTCCACCAGCTAGGATCAGTATAAGAATTACACTTAGAATGAAAGACCTATGAGCCTAACAATTTGTTTTGAATACTCCATTGAATGGAGCTCATTATTCATGCATATAAAAATCCATTCCTGGTTCCCCAGGCTTCCTTTTGTTCAGCTGCATAATTTGAGATGGCAAGGGAGCTATTTTATCATTTCTATTATTATGCAGTTGGGAGTCTGAAATCCTTCACCGTTGTACTAAAAATAACCTGATGTTCTCACACTAGATCCCAATCTACTTTCTGTGTACTTTCTGGAACACTAGCATATCTCCTAACACTAATATTTAATCATTTATCCCAAAATTATTTAAGAATCTTTACAAAATAGATTAAATAGATTCATTTGATAATAGGATGCCTGAAGATCTGTGGCCTGAAATTCATGATATCATTAAAGCAAACAAAAATATCCCAAAAAGCAAAAGAAGAAATGGCTGTCTTCTGATTCACTGAAAATAGCTGAAGAAAGACAAATAGCAAAATACAACACCAAAAGAGTTTGCTCAACTAAATGCTGAGTTCCTGAGAAAAACAAGAAGAAACAAGAAGCTGTATCTAAATAAGCAATATGAAGAAACTAAGGATAAGCAAATTGGAAGGAAAAGGTATTTATTTTTTAAAAAATAGAGAAATCAAGGGAAATTTTTATACAAAGGTTGGCATGATAAAAGACAAAGATCTACTTGCAGAAGGAAGATATAAAGGCAAGATAGTGCAAATATATAGATGAACTGTACAAAAAGGATCACAAATACATGATACATAAAAGTGTTGAAGTAGAGCTAGACAATATGGGAAGTAATGTGACCCTAGAAATTATTCCTACAAACAAAGCTGCAGGATTTGATGTAGTATCAGAACTGTTTACAACCTTGCAAAATGATGCAGTTAAAGTGCTGCTTGTGATCTGAAAGCAAGTGTTGGAAAATGCCATGGTGGCCAAATCAATTTATATTCCAGTACCAAAAAACA
The DNA here is from genome assembly GCF_059951505.1 of Python bivittatus. Lineage (NCBI taxonomy): Eukaryota > Metazoa > Chordata > Lepidosauria > Squamata > Pythonidae > Python > Python bivittatus. The sequence continues at coordinate 39,939,723 of NW_028277113.1, read as the reverse complement.
AAAATAAAACAACCAAGCAGTTGCCCCTATCTCTCATGCTATTAAGATCTTGCTCAAGATTTTGTTATCCTGATTTTCACAATACATAGAATGAGAAATGTCAGATGAAAAAGATAGATTCTGAAAATGTAGAGCCATCTAAAATCACATCCCTAACATCTGATGAATAGCATAAAGTAAGTAGTGAAGTAATGGCACCTTTTCTTTTTTATTGTATTAAGGCTTTTGACTATCTATATCACACCAAATTGTGAATAGCTCTTAAAACCATGGGTGTATCAGACCACCTCACCTACTAATTAAATAATTTATGTAATGGCCAGGAAGCAGCAGAACAGAAAACAGAGCAACTATAAATGGTTTAGAATAGGGAAAGGAATATGATACAGTTCCATACTGTCACCTTATTTAATTTATTTCCAGAATATATCATGAAAAACCCTAGAACAAATTTAAATTGCTGGCAGGAAGATTAGTAAACTCAGATATGCTGATGATACCACTTTGATGACTGGAACAGAGGAAAATGTAAAGAAACCCTTGTTGAAAGTGAAAGAGTACAAGAGCTGTATGTTGCTGAAGATGATGATGATGATGATGATGATGATGATGATGATGATGATGATGATGATATCATCGTCAGTGTACATGCCAACTTGGTGTAAATAGGCAGACAAAGGTGACATAGTAACATATTTATCTTCCTATGATCAAAAATGTAGAGGTAGTGACTGTAGCCAGGAAATAAAGGAGTATCTGCTACTAGGGAGAAAGACTATGATAAATGTAGACAAAATATTAAAGGCTAGATGTTGTATTCATATTGTAATTTGGAAAATAAGGCCCCAAAATATGTACATCATCTCCATGATTACTAACAATAGTTTGACCCTGGTTGTTTCTAGTGATTACTCCTTTCAACATGACAATTGCTTAATATTGCAGATCTCCTCTTGAGAAAAGGTTAATACCTGGACCAGTGCTGAACCATTTCCTTTTTTGGACACAGAATCTCATGAATTTGAGCAAGCAGTTATGATCAATTGCAATAATAACTTTAGGCCTTTTGCTTCTTTATTTTTCTCAGTGTGTATATACAGTCCATTTCTCAAGGCTACAGTATTACATAAAGTAGGACAATGCCTATAAAATACTTGTCACACTAAATCTTCCTGAGAATCGCTGATTGTGGATAATCGGGAGCTACAGAAACAGAGAGTGAACTTTCCTTATTTAACACATTACTCCATCTTGAACAAATGCAGTGATTCTAAGAATGCTTGCTTAGATATTATTGACCAGGAATCAAAAGAGCAAAGGATGTAAATGAAAGTAATATTAGATCTGGCAAGATAGCAAGCCCTTTGCAGGAGAATGTTATTTAGAATTACCTATAAAGAATGTCAGGAGATCAGCTACATGTAAAGAAGCCAAATGGTGAGTGAATTAAGGATTTTCTTCAAGTGTCACAAACTTCATGGATGACTCTTGGATGCCATATAGAAGCATACTGAGATCTTTCTTACCTGGTGGGAAGTTGGGGGCATTTCAAAAAGATAAAGAAGCAGATGAAGCAGTATCAGTGAAAAATATTACTCATAGAAATAGGATAGCACATCTGAAGCAGTGAATTAATTAGTGAATTATTCTAAGTGGCAGAAGTTGGGGATAAGATTAAAACTAGTGATTAGCTGTTAAAAGGAAAAGGTGCTTGGGCTCAAACCTATCTATATTTTGATCTGCAAGTCTTGCTCCATAAGCTGGATGTGTGAGATCTTGTAAAAGAAACTCATTGTAGTCATCCTAAGAATATGGTCAGAAATCATGTTTTGCCTCCCTTGGCACTTCTGGAATTACAATATTACCATACATGGGAGAGGTCTTTCCACAAAGAATTTGGCACTGCTTTAAGTATAGATATTGAAAGAGATCTCAAAATTACTTTGTACATTTCAAAAAGAAAGTACAATTTCCCCATTTCTCTGCACAGTATTTGTTTCCTTGAAAGGAAAGATTAATGTTAGTTTGAATTCATGTATGGCTCATATTTACCCTGTCATGGATTCTTCCTGGAGTTAACTCAAATCTACTCACAGACAAATTATTTTATGTTCCTAGGTGTAGTCCAGCAATGCCTGGAGAGTCACAGTCTTTTCATACTTGCTCTAGTATAAGTGTCCAAATCCAAAGCTAGACAGTAGGAATTATGGACTTGATAAGTCCATGATACAGTATCATTTGAGTTAATGAGAAAATCCATTACGCTTCCTTTTACTAAAAAGATAACATATGGATTACAAGTTATACAATGGCACTTTTTGTCCACAAGGGCCTAAGAAGATGGCTCCAATTTTCTAATTCAGAAGTTAATTCTTCAACAAGTTTCTCCTATAAATAAAAACAAAGTTGCAGTTTAACTAAATACAAGCTCATATAGTGCTTAACGTAAACTTTCAAGTCCCTAAAGGCAAATACCTTCAATTAACCAAACCATTATTTTATTGCCACAAACTTCCAAAACAGCAAGGGGCCCCAATCTTAGTTCATCATTAAGTTCTTTTACTAAACATTTTAGAAAACAAGAGACTAGAAGCTGTCCAATATGGCAACAAAAGGATTATTTTTTTGGCTAAGACTTTTGTGTGGATCCAAATTCATACATGAGAATTGCTATTTCTCATGTTTGCTTTTGGTTATTAAGGTGATTTGCCTCTGTTTCAGGAAAGTGCTTATTATCTCCATTAAAATTAAAACTAGATAATTTCACTGACTTTTTAAAATACAGTATAGTTTTTTTGTAGTGAAGCAGTATACAAAAATGTGTTTTGTAAAATAAAATACATGTACTTGTTCTTTCATAGCTATGTGAACATACATAGGTTGCCCCATACGATATGCAGATTGTCCTTGGAGAAGAAACATCACAGAGTAGAGATCTCCTGTGTGAAGCTGCTTTCAGAGCTTTGATGGGAGCAGGAGAAATATAGAGCAGAGGATTCAGATCTTCATTGATAAGAAATCTGATGTCTATTAATATTAATGATGCATTATAATCATGCCATTTGGTCTGAATTTTGAATAACCATCATGTACCATTAGATTTTGATAGTTTCCTGGATTAGCTGTATTGAGATAACGCACTATTTGAATAACTTCCTCTCAGGAAATTCTGCAACTGAGGTATTAGCTTGATAAGCTGTGCATAACAAAGTGTTTAGCTTGAAACACAGATATTATTTCCTTTCCAATGCTCAAGTTACAATGGATCCTTTGCCAAACACATTAACTATTTTTTATGTTTGTATATTTTTATACAAAAAAAGTAAATTAAGGCGGCAATGCTAAACCATTTAGTTGAGGCAAAATCCCAATGGGTCTTCCTTCTGACTAAGCTTATGCATAGGATTCCACTACATGTTTGCTTCTTTTGTGTATTGAGTCATTTTTTAGAACAGTGAATATTAAGATCCAGAAATTATTTTTCAAGGGATGAGGGATATAAGATGCTGCCTTCTGTGTCCTAAAATCATAATCAGAAGGCTGTAGACTTTCCTAGATTCGTTGCATGGAATTACCATTATTATATGGAATTATGTGGATATTGAGGATGCCCAGGCATACCTGTTAGGTTTGTTCCACTTTTGCATTCCCTTTGTGCAATTTCCAGTATGACTGGAAGGGGTGGTTCTTTCTCAGGCTAATCCTTAGATTGGAACCTTAGGTTATACATAACTCAGCCACAGAAATATGTATGTGGTAAAAGATCTGTCTGTTTTAAAAAGCTGATACATTTTTGTGCAGAAATATGGCATCTCCTTACTTAGCAGATTCATTATGTTTTAGCAATTGCTAACTCTGGTCTACTTTTTTTTTTTTAATAACACTGCAGATCAGAAATAAAAATACCAACTTTTATTTCAAGTTGCAAATATGAACTATGGAGGTACAGGTTAGGCAATCTAATCTGAGTACTAGGCATAATTCACTTTTGATCATATAAGACTCATGCTTCAATCACAGAGTTTGCCAGCTGGCTGTTTTCATGGAATAAGAAGTGATTATCTCTGGGTGATCAGCCACATAGCAAGCTGTTTGGCCAACCTTTTTATCAGTATAGTTGTGCCCTGTTTTCTAGGCTGGGAAACAAAAGTAGTTCCTGAACTTCATAGTGTCTTCGTCGATGGGACTTCTATAATCTATTAGTATTTAATTTCGTTGGTCAAAGGAAAAAAAGAAAGAAATAGTCTTTGGTCATTGTACTGCTGGACTATATTTCCTGAAGCAGGAATCTACCAGGGAACGTTATTGGTTCTATATTTTTGTATGCCAGGATTTAGAAATCTGTTGTTCTCCAAATGTTGTAGTCCACAACTTCTACAGTCTAAATCCATTAACCTTGCTGGCTGGGGCTTTGAGGAGCTGAAAGTTAAAATTTCTGGATATCCACATTCATGCTCTTTCTTTTATTGTTAAATACAGAAGAGAGAGCGAAAGGGGGGAAAACCAGGAATAACTACACTGCAAATATTACAGTTAGTCAAATATAGCATTGAACTATAGTAGAATAGCAAAGTATCTCCTAATCATACCTCAGTGCTCGTGAGCAAGCCTAGTTGTATAAGGTTGTAGGTTCCTACATGATTCAGACATTTGCTGTTCTTAGGCTGTATAGCCTAGAGAGATTATTGATTTTTGTCTGACAAGTTCTCAATATTTTGTTACTCTTAATATACAGTTTCACAAAAGAAGGTAAGGTGGTTGTAGAATGGTAATCAGTCATGTGGACATTCTAGAGCAATCTTTCTCACTTTGGTACTATTCATGGGCTGGATGGGAGTTGTAGTCTAACATATATGAAGAATACCAGGTTGAAGAAGTTATACAAATTCTACTGTTCAGAGTTGTTGGGTTTATCCCCTCAGTTCAGAATTTGATATGCTATTTTAATTTTGAATGCTATGTTTTCTAGGTGGCTTCAGGAGAATGCAATGAAGACACAGAGGTTTATAATATTACGCTTTGCACAGGAGATGAGCTCACATTAATGGGGCAAGCGGAAATCCTATATGCAAAATCTTCAAAGGAAAAGTCACGGCTCAATACCATCTTCAAGAAAATTGGAAAACTCAATTCCATTAGCAAATTTGGCAAAGGCAAAATGCCTTGCCTGATATGTATGAATCATAGGACCAATGAGAGCATTAGCCTGCCTTTCCAGTGTAAAGGGAGATTCAGCACACGTAGTCCCTTAGAGCTGCAAATGCAAGAAGGTGAGCATACCATCCGTAACATTGTTGAGAAGACACGGCTCCCAGTGAATGTGAATGTGCCAAGCCCTCCCCCACGGAATCCTTATGACTTGCATTTTGTCCGTGAAGGGCACCGTTACAAATTTGTTAATATTCAAACCAAGACAGTTGTGGTTTGCTGCGCACTACATAGTAATAAAATTATTCCAATGCACTTTCCTTTGCATTTGGCTCTTCCAAAGTTTACTCTTCCAGAAAGTCTTGTGAAAGGAGAGGCATGGCATGAAGCCTTTGTGAAGCACTGGTTCGGCCTCTGTCAAGAGCAGTTTGATATTGATGAATATTCTCGTGCTGTGAGAGATGTAAAAGCTGACTGGAATGAAGACTGCAAAAGCCCACAAAAAAATCGACCCACCAGCCACAATCATGTGCCAAACTCTCTCAGTTATGCTCGGGACGAGTTGACCCAGTCTTTCCACCGTCTCTCAGTGTGTGTTTATGGAAACAACCTCCATGGAAATAGTGAGGTGAACCTTCATGATTGCAGGGACTTGTGTAATGAGTGGGCTTTATCCTCTCATGATGCTTTGCAAGATTCTGGTGATGGAAGCAGTAACTACCTTTTCCCTGAAATTAGTGAAGAAACACTCTGTTTACCTCCTAAACTGGAACTTCCATATGAAGAACTATGGTTGGACAAAGGGGGTGGGAAAGTGAATGATCAGCCTCTTACTCGCTCACAGAGTGAAAAGAACAAATGTGACAACTACAGGAGTTCTTTCCGGTCCAAGGGTGGTACATCTTCTCTGCCAGCACCTGGACCTATAATTACAACAGCAAAATCCTCAGAAGTTTCCCTACCTCCACCACCTGTGCCTCCTAAATCGGAAGCGGTAAGTTCCTGGCACTTTGCTTTATTCCCAAGGTGGGTGGAGAAGTTCCTGCTATATATGTGGAACACTTATTTTTCATAAGGGGGGGGGATTAATTTGTGTTACACAATGGCAAGTTGTAGTAATATAATTGAGTTTTAAACTGAGAGGTATTGCAAATAGTTTAGAGTTTTTTTCCCTTTGTCTTTGAGAAATAATGATTAAGCACTTCTTTGAATTCTTAGTGCTTCATAAAAATTTATACTTGTCTAAATTGTTCTGGAGGTCAGGGATTTATTCTAAAGAGTAGGAGTATTTTTTTTCCTCCTGTGGAGCATTTTGTCCATTTATGTGAAACCTCACACTATAAAATGCTATAAAAATGGAAAAGCATTTATGGAAAAATGTGCTCTTCTTGTCCGTACAGAGTTATTTTTGTCATCTTTGTAAAACAAGAATGTTAAATGAAGATGGTCTTCCAAGAATAAAAGGCTACCAGCTTAGAAGCATTCTAATGCTCCTGAGGCAGGACTAGGATAAAGTAGGAGAACTTAAGTGATGGCAAGTTACCTTGGCAGATGGATCAGATGGGGGGGGGGAGGTTAATTTTTTTTTTTAAAGGCTGCAAACTTCAAATATTTAGAATAATACTTTGTTTCAAGGACCGGTATGATTAGAATTGCATCTGAGGAGGCTTTGTATGTAATTTTTGTGGGGGGGGGGGAGAAGGGGGAGTTAAAAAAGCAGAAGTGTTAATTATTCAAGTAGTAGAATTAAACTGAACGTAGGATGAAAATAGTAATGTGAGAGTTTAAAGTATTTAAGAGATAGCACCTGTTTTTCAGTGAGTGACAATAATTAAGCAGATTTTTTTTTATTGATTACTAACTCTTACAGATTCTGAAAGCATAATTTGGAGGGAGAATTCCAGTCAATGCCTTTAATTACTTCAGGACATTTCTTATAGACACAGCTTCTTTTTCATCATCCTATAAATTGTGACAGATAATAAATAACTTTTATTATTCACTTATTTGCAACATTTATATGCTGTCTCGGTACAAAACTTCCACAGGCCATTTACACTATAAAACAGTTTACGTAATTTTAAAAAATGGAACATAACATCATAATATCAAAGGCAATGTAAAATCTACTAGGGAGTAGATAATACATCAGATTTTCAAACGCCCTGCCAACATATGTTTAGAAATCATGGGTGAATAGAAAATATTTTCATCTAATGCCAAAAAAGCTGTACAAAGATGACTGTTCCATAATAGGTTTCCACTATCCAAAAGGCTCTTTCTGCGGAAGGTATACTTTTTACTCCTTTTAGCAGGGCTGCTCAGAATATGATTTCTGAAAAAGAATATAAGTTTTGGGGAGATCCACAAGGGAGAAGGCATTTTTAAATTACCAGGTTTTAGTATATTTAGGACTTAAACATTAAAACTGGGATTTTAAATTGGCTCCTAGAAAGAGGATTGGAGGCAATGCAGCTGACAAAACCTCAGTGTAATATGGTCAAACTGCCCTGTTTTAATTACTAATCTAACAATTATTCTGTGGGTCAATTACAGCTTCTGAACTGTTTTTAAAGACAGCCCTACATACAGCACGTAGCAGTTGTCTAAACTGGATTTCATCTGAGCAAGAATATTTCATCATCCAGGAAGTTTCTGTTCTAGAGTCAGGCCTGAAACCAAACTGAAATGTATCTAGATATTGCTTTTTCCATTTGACGGACCTACATCAGTTACTGTATGCTTTTAAATGCTTTGTGAATGATTTCCTGTTCTTCTGAGAGAAAACCTTGAAATGTCTTTGGAGATAAAATTTCACAATTTATTTTAAAGTGGGGAGAGCAGGTTGTCTTTTGTTGAAATCTCCCCCTCAAGAGTTGTAAATAGCCCATTCATTTGAGCAGCTTGCTGGTGGTAATAGCATCTGTACTAGCTTTTTTAGCCGGTCATCCTTCAGCAGCTACCATCTGCCCTCTGCTGGTGATACATAAGTAACATATAAAATCCTTGTTTTTAAAAAAACAAATGTGGATCTACTTAAAAAAAAGAATGGAAGGACAGAACCTTACATTGTCAGTGCAAAGATCATCTCTTAGGTAACATGAATTTGTCAAAGATGCAAATTACAGTCCATCCAAATCTGGGAGGACAATTAATTTGTTAACATGTGGCATCCTAACTTCAAAGAGTGTGCTAGTTAAAGGAGTGCAGGACAGGAACACTCAATTGTGTTCTCCAAAAGAAGAAATGGCCTGTGATGGTCAGGAAGAACAACTGAAGGCTACTGCTGATACTGTCACTTCCTGTCTGCCTGATGGGAAGGTTGGCCTTGAAGGGCTTCTGTTTTTTGTTTTTTGTTTTTGGTCCCTTAACCTGGGATTCAGATCAGTCGCCTCTAACTGTAGCAGTAATATTCACCTGGTTTCTCAGATTATTTCTTCAAAGGTTACAGATCTGTTATGATGTGATATCTAAGAATATGAGCTGCAAGTTCTCATATTCCACTTCTGTTTTAGAAACTCTTTCCCTGACGGGCCTTAGATAAATCATTCTTTTTTTACCCTTGTTTCACTCCTATTAATAATATTGATTATTAGCTTTCAGGATAGTTAATTACCTGCATGAGATGCTACATCACAATTATGCTTGATTTCCATCTAGGTCAGAGAAGAATGTAGACTCCTGAATGCTCCTCCTGTCCCACCGCGCAATTCAAAGCCAACATCCACCAGCCCTTCTATTCCTCCGCGGATGAGCAAACCGGTGCGGCAGCAAACTCGTTCTCCTAGTCCAACTCTTTCGTACTATTCATCAGGATTGCACAATGTGTAAGTATTGAGTGCTTCCTTTTCAAAGTCAGCCTTATTTTATGCTAATGATGTACAGTTCAAGTGCTGGACTGGGAAAGCACAAGTGCAGATCCCACTTGATTGTGGAGTTCATTATCTCTCAGCCTAGGCTAGTTCACAGGATTGTTGCTGTGAGGAGAAGTAAACAGAGATCTCCCCCTCCGCATGGACAACTAGCAGAAAATTGGAGTAATAAATAATGAATTAATAGAGAATGGATGGTTGCAATAACCGAACAATACAGAATCAGCGAGTTGGAAGGGGCCATTTAGACCACTGAATCCAGCTTTCTGTTCAAATCCTCCCAAACTTATTCATGTAAACAGATCCATGCAAAATTTATATGTGTCAAGTATAGATAAAACAATTGTAGTAATTATGTATTCTGGCATCTTATATTATCAATAGACTGTATTTTTCATTTTATCCTAAAGATAAAAATAATGATGGGCTACTATGATCAGTGTTTACTTGTAGTAGCCAATAGATTGGAATCTATTTGTAGATCTTTGGATGATTTGTAGTAAGCCAGCAACAGCAACAACAACCAAAAGACTGTCCCACACCAGAGATCATTTTTTTGTAATGATGAAACCTGAGCAGTGAGGAACCAGAAGTCAATGTTTGTGTAACCGAATAAAGCAGATTTCTAGGCTGAAGTCTGTTCAACTTTGTTTTGATTCATTAGGGAAGATCTCATGAAACTACAAATTTGGGATTTGTACTGTGCTATGAAAATTAGTTCACACAGTGGGTATGTTTTGGTTGTAACTCTAAGAAAAATGCAAGACCATACTGTTGGAAAACATATATTTTGTCAACTCCATTCTTGGCACTGACACTGATAAGGATCATAGGCAGCAGGATTGAGAAAAGACTTCTAAGACCTTGGAGAGCTTCCAGCCACTCAGAACAAACAAGACTGAGTTGCATAGCTTGACAATGTAAGCCAAAATCCTTATATCCTCCATTGCTATGTAGTACATAAGATGCACACTTACATATGGCAAAAACATCTGAGTAAATTTGAGAACAACACCTACCCTCATCAGTCATCACCAAACTGGACCCTTCCAGAAGTGTTGGACTACAAGTCATATACAGGTAGTGCTTCGTTAGCAATGGTAGTTGGAACCAGGAACTCTGTCACTAAGTGACACAGTTTTAAGCACATCATCATGTGACTGTGCTTACTTACGATGGCAGTTCCAGTTGCAGTCATTAAGTGAATCCCACAGGTCATTAACTGTAATGTCACATGATTGTCATTTGTAACCTCTTGCTGGCGTCCTTGTTGATTTTGCATTTTGGAAGCCAGCAGTGAGGGTTGCAAATGGCGATCATGTGACTGTGGGACGCTACAACTGTCATAATTGCAAACTGGATGCCAAGTGCCCAAATCATGATCACATGACTGCAGGGACACTGCGACGGCCACAACTTCGAGGACCGGTCGTAAGTCTCCTTCCTCAGCACTGTCATAACTTTGAATGGTCACTGAACAAATGGTTGTTAATCAAGGACTACCTGTATTGTTTAGCCTATATTGCCTTTGTAGATGCTGACTGAGAATGAAGGGGGATGTAGGCTAGCACATCTGTGATTGGCAAAGGCTGATTTAGATTAACATCTACTATGTTAAAGTTTGGGGGATTTGAAATCTATTTCTTATGAAATAATCAGATACTGGTTTTCAATCCTGAAGTTCAAAATATATAGTTGATTGCCCTGACATATTTTCCCCTGGAAAGAGAGACTAATATGTAATGCCATGGACCTGAATAGCTTTATTGGCATGCAGAAAGTCTATTAGAGTATAGACTTTTGCTTATGCAGAAATAGATGTCATTCCAACCTCAGAAGGCAGAGTAACTAGATTGCAGAAAATGATGCAATCTAGTAGGCTTGAGTATGGATGAGGGTTACATTTTCTATAAGATGAATTGCATATTTGACATATATATTTACCCATCATATACAACCTAATACAAATAAGAGGAAAATAATTGCCAAGAAAGTTGACTACTTCACTAGGAAAAGTTGTTTAATTCCTTTACTTAAATTTGTCCTGTCTGAAAAAAGTCTATATAATGGGAGTATAGATATTGCTTTTCAATAGTCAGGTACTGTATAAAACAACAGAATTCTAAAATGACTACTAACTACGAAACCTGTATACTAATTCTCTCTCTCTCCTCTTTTTTAATAATCTCAAAGCAGTGCTACAGAAGGAGACGCTGAAAACTCTTCCGAAATTATTCCTGTTGCTTGCTATCCATGTGGCATGGTGAAAACTGACCTGCAAGAGCTTGGCAACAAATTGCCTTTGGGAAGCCCTTCTGCTGATGCTTTGTCCTCTAGACTATCATGGCCAAATCATTTTTCTGGAGCTGCTGAAGGCCTTAAGAGGAGTGAGTTTCTGTTAGATCCGAGCAGAAGTTATAGCTATCCAAGGCAGAAGGCTCCCAGTACACCAAAGAGAAGCTGCCCAGCACCTTTTACATTTGATTTGGACAGGAGTGAAGTCTCTGCAGGGGATGTACTGCCAGCTACAACTGAGCTAGGATGCACAGTGCCCAGTTGCCCAAAGTCAGCAAGTTACTCTCTTGAGTATACTGATGAAAAAAGTTTGGCAGTAAGTGGCACATTGCAGTCACTTTCATGCCCTGCCTTACCCCCTCGTGCACCAAAGATGGTGGAGGAGAAGCCAGGCCTTGACTTGTGTCCTGTGTCTCTCAGAATAGATGGTGCCGAGGAAGATCCTCATAGGAGCTCTCCAGATCTTTCTGAAGACCAGTATCTGGGTAAAAAAAGCATGCAAGACATTTTCTCAGTTTCTTACCCTTTCTCATCACCCCTTCATCTTCAGCTAGCACCAAGATCTTGTGGTGATGGTTCACCTTGGCAGCCACCTGTAGATCTGTCTGGGCTTTCCATTGAGGAAGTATCGAAATCTCTGCGATTTATAGGCTTATCCGAGGATGTCATAACATTTTTTGTTACTGAAAAAATTGATGGCAGCTTGCTTGTCCAGCTCAATGAAGAGATCCTTTCTGAGGACTTCAAACTCAGCAAACTACAAGTTAAAAAAATACTGCAATTTATTAACGGTTGGAGACCTAAAATGTAGTGCTGACTGGTTCAACAAAATGTAGAAGTATGCTAGAAGCCTGAAACTAACTCACAATCCACCATTTTTAATTTTTTATTGCACTAAGTCCTTCCTTCCTTCCTTCCTTCCTTCCTTCCTTCCTTCCTTCCTTCCTTCCTTCCTTCCTTCCTTCCTTCCTTCCTTCCTTCCTTCCTTCCTTCCTTCCTTCCTTCCTTCCTTCCTTCCTTCCTTCCTTCCTTCCTTCTGTAAATAGTAGGAGAAAAACAGTTATTACTATGCAGATAATTTTGGGTGTTGAGCAGACCCTTTTGTACATAATGGAAGGATAAAGGTGTGCCTTTTGCATCCCTGAACATTCAACAGCTGCTAAATAGTGGACATTAAAGGGAATTAATTTGTTCTCATGTAGTCTAGTGAGACATATTTATTACTATGGGTTAGCAAAACTGGTGCACAAATCAGTTTATTATTATTATAATTATAATTATTATTTTGCATTTCCCTGTAATCTTTTTTTTTTCCTCTTGGGTTTTTATTTTTATTCTAATAGTTAGACACTTTGCCTTCTGTTTTCATTTGTGTAATGGAAAGTGTCAAATACTTCACCTTTGCACATTGCTCTGGCTATAGATTCATTTTATAAGATTCCTGGGTTGTAATGAATAATGGATCCATATTCCAATGCAAAAAAATCAAGAACTGCCACAGTCTTAGGCAGATAGATTCTTGCACCCAGCAGTTTTTTTACGTATTAATAAAAAGAAAGAAAGAGATAAAGATTCTTGATGTTTAGTAGGGGCATGAGATTAAATATATGCTATTTTTAATAATTTGAAAGGAAACAACTCAGTGTAAACAGAGAACAGCAAATAATTGCACTTAAAAGTTTTTGCAACTACTTTGCAAACTATCAAAATGCTTACATGTATTCTGAGCAAATGTTGATGCCCTGTTTTAATTTGGAATAATTGGTAAAGATCAATACCTCCATTTCTTATGTGTAAAGTGCATCCAAATAAGAGTGATCTGCCTTCAGTTGTAACTTTAAACAGATGAGAAACTGATACAGCGATTCAGTGATTTCTTCCTGAAGATTCACATGCTTCGTATTTCCTTAATGTCCTTAAAAATGCATGCAGTTAAGGAAGAAGAAAACCTGACCTATTAATCTAAATTAAAAGAATCCACATTCCAAAAACTAAACCTGTCTAATCAAAACGAAACTGAATAAATAATTTGCTTAAAGCAACATTTTTCGTTTAGAAGGGGAATAATAAACTTCTTATTAAATGATATATGTATATTATAAATTTCTCATGTATCTGACACATTTGATTATTGAAGTGGGAGTGGGGTGTTAATGTGTTTACCCCTTAGCCTGTTTTGACTGTAACAGACTTAAGAATGGGCAAACTTCAGGCTTATGGAATTTATTTTAGAGAAATCCTGAGATACTCCTTAGTAGGCTTATACTAAATATATCGTAATATTGTGCTTCTGAGCACATGTTTAGCCCCTATGTTTTTTTCCTCTCCAAGTATTCTTTCTCAGGAACCAATTATGGTAGAGGGCAGAAGACATTATTAAGCAGTTGGAAACCAGAAACCCTTACCAGTGCATGGCAACTTAACCAAAGATCTGCCAGTCCATCTCAATCTACTTTCTGTTCACACATACAGTGTTCGGCAAAAACACTAATACCTCTACAAAAGAAAATGTGTCTAATGTACCACTACTCATTCCTTTGCATATTCACAAATGGATTAAACAGCTAGAATAATGGATTTTATGTATGTGCTTTAAGCAAAAGGAACTTTGCCCCCTCCCATTTCTTAATGGCCTTGTTGCAATATTCCTGAATGTGATATTTGCATTTGTTTTTCATCTGTTACCCATGTATCTAGAGAATATAAGGCTTGTTTAGAAAGCTGATGGAAGACTACACGCCATATCTGAGGAGAAAAAGCTAAGTTCTGGCTATTAGAGGAAGATTGTAACTTTTATAATCTGAGATAAACACACACGGACACATACACATACATATATACACGCACGCGCGCACACACACACCCTAAACTTGGCAAACTCGGACAGTCCTAATTCAACAACTATGTGAAGAAAGTGACTTGGAAGTTAACTTCTTTAAAACTAATGGAAGTTGAAGCCCATTTGCACAGAACTTTCTCATATGAGCAGTCTAGCACTGCCATTTGATAGATTTTCAGAAATGTGTGAGTAATTTGACTATAGGCAGACAATCCTAGAAACTTCTGTGATACAATGTCTATCGGAAGTTGCGCTTTAGCCCAAAAAGTGCTATTTATGTGCAAGAAGGGAATGGTTTGAAGCCATTGTCTTATGGATTGTGTTACGTAATAGGATTATGCTGAGACAAGAGCTTCTAGGACAGGTGGTGGGAGATGACTAACTGCAGGGTCTTAACCACTAGCCCCATAAGCTCAAATTTAGCTCTGGCGCTAGTATGGAGCCAGTGTAAGGCCCTGTGATGGGAAGAAACATGGGGAAAATGAAGGAAATCCAAAATAATGAGTACTGCAGAGTTCTGGATCAAGGTTAGAGGGGGGAGAAAGGAAGACCCATAGACTGTTGCAGTAGTTCACATGAGAGATCACCAGTGGCTAAATTAATAACTCTGCAATATCCAGGGACAGGAACTGCTGAATGTGATGGGTGTTCAATAAGTGAAGATGACATGCTCTCACAGTTGCTGCTATAAATGGCTGAAGAGAAAGCATATCATCTAGCATAATCCGGAGGATCCTGGCCACCAACACTGGAATTAGCTCACAGCCCTGAATGAGGAAAGGAGGAAAACTTTAAGGGAGATAAGGGATAACCCAGTTTGAAATACAAGTATCTTGGTTTTATCCATTCCTACGCTGGAATATTGATCTTCCTTGCTCCATTATCTTCCTGTCCACATGCTGAATTTGAGGTTTTAGCTGTTCTGTCCACTGCCCCAATATATTTAATAATACTGGTCAATTGGAAGATTAATTGTGGTATTCATATGCATGGAGACTCCATGCAAGGAATGGTGCTATTTCTTGAAACCCTGTCCATTTATACAAAGACTTTAGTAACTTATAACTGGATAGTATGTCCAGAAATTTGATGTTACGAACAATACGAGACCATGCACTTGCATAGATTACCATAACTTTCTTGTGATGCTATGCAAATACTTTGGAGAAGGAAAAATATTCTAGTTGATTTCCTCATAGAGTTTAATGGTGCATCCTTCTGGACATATTTAGATGCCATCTAAAATCTGCTTTCCTGCACATGTTGGAAAAATAAATGTGATGAAAGTGATAGCTGAAAGCACAATGTGAAGAGTTTGCTTTAGGCAGAGCTATGAATGCGTGTCTTGCTGTTGAATCCTACTGTATTCAGCAGAGTGAATACTTTATATAGAATAGTCCCTTAGAACTGGGTATGCACTGTTATACAACAGGATTTCAAGTGGATTTCCTTGGAGGAGACTGGAACTAGGGGAACTAATGCCATCTATATGTCTGCATCATTACTGATAATCAAATGCCTGTACTACAATGCATTGTGTTGAGTTTCTTTAACAAAATCCCTCGGGATAGTATCCAGTGTTGTCCATCCAGCAGTGGCCCACTAATGAAAAGAATTCCCTTTCTACCTTCAATCTATTCTAGAAATGCATCCAATCTTCCAGAACAGATTTTGAGGATACATCAAAGAGAAAAGGAAGATGTAGATCTCAGGAATCTGCATGACCACTATATGACAGCAAAGAGATTCAGAAATCTCTAACATGTTGCTGTTGTCTTTTGAGGGGTGGGGTTTTGAGTCACTATTGACTGCTGGCAACTGCCTGAACAACTCCCTGCAGCTTTCTTGGCAAGATTTTCAGAAATGGTTTGCCACTGCCTTCTTTCTAGGGCTGGGAGAGAGTGACTGGCCCAAAGTCACCTGACTAGAATTCATGGTTTCCCATAGCCTGGTGCCTTAACCTCTACCCCAAACTGGCTCTCCTACTGCCATTTAGTGGTTATCTAAATTTTTGCAGCCCAGATAACAAGTTCAGCCCCTAAGAATGATAAATTTGTTGCATGAGTTGAAGTCTGTCTTGTGCAAAGCTGGATGTACAATCCTAATAATGTTTTCTAGGAAATAAACTTCACTGAGTTAAAAAGAATATTATGGACGCTGACTTAGGAGGAAATAACTACAGTGAACCCAGGGGGCTATTCTTCTGAGTAAGTATGCATATAATACAGAGACAGTGTCAGACTGCTAGTGATAAAAAGAAAGAAACCCCCAATCTAATAGCCTTCTCCAACCTAAAGAATGTATCATTAGGTGTCTTCCATATGTTTTGAGATTAGGACTTCATAATTTCCTGTGAAATTTCCATCACCCGCATTGGCTAGAAATTTTGAAATTTGAGGCTCTGTAATATCTGGAGGACACCAAGTGAAGAAGAATGCCTTAGAGAATGCCTGTTTTATAATATACTCTTACATATTTCATAATGCAAGAGATTCACTAGAGTTAGAAAGGGTGAATCAATTCAACGGCTAATCTTATCCTAAAATAAAGTAACAATGTATGATCCTATCAATCCCTTTGTAGCAGGTCTCACTCCCAAAAATTGCAGTATCACAAAAACCTCACTGTCACTTTCTCCCCGCTCCTCCATATCATATTTCAAAAAAGTTGTTTTAGGCACAGTAGAGAATAGAGATGTATTGAGTCATTCCTCAAGGGGCATGAAATCCTCTCATGTGATGCAGGCTATTAGTATGAAGACTGAATAGGTCTTTGATCAGTTTGACTAAAAATATAGCTTAGCGTTATCCATTCCAGGCCATAAAATCTTGTGCCTTACCTGAATCATCCCAAAAAGTTTGTCAGAAGTTGGAAATGAGCAAATTCGTAATTCTACAGTTGCTCCATTAAGTCTGCAGCCTCTGGAAATTTAGAGGAGGAGATATAAAAATGAGGAACAAACTGCACCTAAAGTAAAAGAAGGAACCCAACTCCACACTGGAACAAAGCACTGGCAACAGCATTCAGAAATTGTGTGACTGCATTGTAGTTACTTTTTAAAATATGCATGAATGAATGGGGCGTAGGATGCCTCATGCATATATTCCTACTACTAGTAATGTTACATTTGGAGCAGTTGCAATTTGAACATTAATTTCCAAAGCTTATTATTTTTGAAACAGAAATTTAGAAATCAGTAGTATAGATTGTAATTTACCTTTCAGTAGAAAGATGACATTGGACCACAAGCAACGGTGGCATCTCTCTTTATATAATGAAGCTGAAAACTAAGTGGGATATAAAAGCCTTGCTAATATCTAGGATAGAAGTTTTTTGTTTTAATAATGGGATTAATTTGTGCATAGAGAAATTTGTTAGGCTGGGTATAAAATGATTTCAGTTTATTTGCACTGTATCAAATAAAAGAGCTTCTAGATTCCATGTTACTGTTCAGTTTCATGCTTGTAAAAAAATGTTTCAGAACAAAATCCAAAATATTGGCTCAGTAAGAATATTCATTGTTACATTTGTGAAGTTTGTGCTGGTCTGGATATCTCCATTAAAATGTTAGGGTGAGAAACATTTATTTAAACCAGGAGCAAAGAATTAATGCTATAATGTATACAAAGAAATGTCAGTGTTGTATTGTAAGTATATTTGTATATTAAAGATACTATTTTCATGATATTTGTGTAGAGTTTATTCATCTGATAATGAGAGTAATAAATTAGAATATACAATATTGGTAAGTCAAGACCCTGATTCTTGGGCTGAAACAGTCGTAGTGAGCGACTGGTTTAATTTCATCATCAAGGTGAGTACTGTCATTATGCAATTACTCAGTTTGCAGTGTCCCAAAAGACACTTCTACTGGTTGGAGCTGCTGATATATTTAACAACATGTGTGAAGTTGCAGGTTCCCCACCCTGCTTTGACTTTTTTTCCTTATGATCTGCTAGTTTTATGATATACCAGTGGTACCTCGGTTCACGAACTTAATTCGTTCCACGATTCTGGTCGCGAACCAAAATGGTCACAAACCGAATCAAATTTCCCCATAAGGTTCAATGTAAATAAGGTTAATCCGTTCTGACCCCTACGAATGTGGTCGCCAACTGAATTGGTCGCTAACCGAATCAAATTTTCCCATAAGGTTCAATGTAAATAAGGTTACAGTAATCCGTTCTGAACCATATGTATTTTTTTTTAACCACAAAAATATGAAACAAAGTACAGTACAGTACAGTATGAAGAGAGAGAACACTAACCTTGCTTGAGGCAACACCAAAAAGCTTCACAGCAAGTGTCTGTCTGCGACCGCAATCTCACCTAGAGGAAGCCACGATGTGTCAGAGCAGGGAAGATGGCTGTTGGTCGTGTTTGTTACCCGATGCGAGTTCGCGAACAGAAGCAAAATTTTGTGAATGCTGCTGTCCACAAACCGAATTGTTTGTGAACAGACGTGTTCGTGAACCAAGGTATTACTGTATCTGCTCCTTGAAATACTTTTCAAATATGGAGATAGTACCTTTGTTGCATCTTTATCTTACTACCTCTAGAAATGTATACAGAGCCTTTATAGGTGGGGACAGGGCAGGCTACTCTCAGGGAAGATGACCCTGGTATTTAGTACCAGTGCCATGTTCCAGCCCCTTATGTTCAACCCCAAAAACTGATCATTGGAGCCTCGGTGGCCTGGCTTTCATTGCTTCTACTGAATGCCAAGTTGGCCTGACATGAGGTCTCACTCCATGATGAATGAGAGGGCCAACTTGGCATGGATCACTGAGACCTGGTTGTGGGAGGGACTTTCCCTCTTGGAAATGTGCCCAACTAGGGTTTTGGGTGTGGCATTAGCCAAGGCTCTGAGACAAGGGTGGTAGGTATAGCTATTGTCATCCAAGAGGGCCTGATGACTTCCAGGGGCATTATGTGAGACCCTATCTGTGAAGTTGGACCATAGAGATCAGATGGGACTGTTGTTTGTGTACCAGTCTCACTGCTATGTAGCCATTTCCCTACCTGAGCTGCTCAGTGCTATGGCCAAGTTGGTAATGAAGGTCCCCAGGCTTAAAGTTCTGGGGGATTTCAATTACCTTCATTTGGCCCAGAATTGGAGGTATCTTGAAAGCCACACCTTAGAGCTTTTTTTTCAATCTCATAACAGTGGCAACATGATCTGGAGCTGGGGAATGTTGTCATCAGTCCCATTATGAATAGATCGCTCCCTGTTAGCCTTGGAGTTTTCTGTGGCTGTCCCATGCTGCAGGCAGGAGAGAACAATTTGGTTGGTCTGTCCCAGGTCCTTGATGGACCTGGTGGGTTTCCAGAGGGAACTTGGGGCAGTCCCTGAAACTCTGGTGCATGGTTTGACCCCGGCCTTAGTTGCTGCTTGGAATAAGCAAGGAATGGTAGCCTTGGGCTGGATTGTGCCTGTGTGGACTCTGTGGCACATGGATCCTGGAGAACCCCCTGATTTTTGGAGGACCTGTGGGAGATTAAGCAGTGTAAGAGATGCCTAGAGCTTTGCTGAAGGAAGATGAGGTGCACGTTCAACCAAACACAGATTAAGAGCCTTTATTAAGGATTACCTTGCAGCGATAAGGATGGCAAAATGTACTTATTTCTCAGCCCTTACTGCCTTTGCACATAGTCACTTGGCAATCCTGCTACTCAGTCCTTCCTGGGTAAGCAAAGGGTCAGGAGAACATTTACAGGACTGTCTAAGCCTCTTTTGGATAAAGTTGCTCTTATTTGCTTGGAGCTGGATTCTGCCTAAGCTGGTCCTATGGAAGTGACTGAGGTTCAGTCTTGTCTGTTTATCTGGAATGAGTTTAAACCTTTAGTCCTGAGGAAGTGGACAGAGTCCTTAGGGCATTAAGTTCTACCACCTGTGTTTTAGATCCATGTCCTTCCTGGTTCGTCAAGGCCTCCCATGAGGTAATACGTAGCTGGGTCCAAGCAGTGGTAAATGCTTATTTGCAGGAGGGGATGGTCGTATCTGTTTTAAAGGAGGCAGTGGTCCATCCTTTCCTCAAGAAGTCATCACTAGACCCCTCAGTACCGAATAGTTTTCTTTTGTCTCCAACCATTTAAGGCTTCAGATAACATAATTAAAGATTTTCTGAGCAATAGTTTTTGGAAGATTTCCTGCATCCAAGAAACTATTAACAGTCTGGGCAGTTGACAACTATTGTTTTCTCTCTCCTGGAGCCAAATCAGCCTTGGTTTCCTAGGAAGCTGAGAGTAATGAAGAGAATGGGACATCAGCTGGAGTGCAAGTGGAAGAACTCTTGGGATGCATGATGGTGTACAAAGTAAAGTCCACCTGAAAGCCTATTTGAACTCTTTCTTCAAAGCAGTAAAGACAGCCCAGAGGATTGACTTCTCTGCCTCTTTTATTTGCATTGAACAAGTTCCTCTTCCATTCTGTGCTTTATATTTTGCCAAGGTGTGGAAAGAGAAAGACAAAATAGTGGGTGGAACACTGTGAACAATTTGCATTGTTCTCTGTGGGCAAAGTTGAATTGGATCCCAGAGTCAGGTCAGGTCATACTGTTACTTTGGATTCTTTCTGCTTATACTGAGGATCTGGACAGGCTGCGTAGAGAGATGGGGACCACAATCTGCTAATTCAATCCTTGCCCATTTGATTAAATTGATCAAGATTTAAGCGTAGTTAAGGAAGGTAATTCCTCCTTGTAGGAGGGATATGTCCTTCTCTGTCTAAGGGAGGAACAAATAGAACCCTTGTTGAAGAAACTCTCCTTTAACCCAGGGAACCTGTACAATTACACACCAGTTTCATATTTCTATTTCTGGGAAAAGAGATCAAGGTGGTAGCTTTACAGTTCTAGCTGTGTGTGAATTACAGTGATTGTTCTGGGTCTATTTCAGTAATGTTTCCACTAAGCATACAGTTTCAAAACTGCTTTTGTTACCTTGGTGAACAACCTATGCCAGGTACTGGATGGGGAGAATATGGACTTGTTAGCTGTTCCACACTTCCTAGCAACTTTCCAACCATTGACTGTGGTATCTTTCTGGATCACCAGTTTTATGTGATTTCAGTCTTTCCTATTATGGCATGTGTAGAAGATAGTGCTGGAGGACCAATGTGAATCTATGATCTATGTTGTTGAATAGTGGTCCTCCAGAATTCCATCTTGTCCCTCATGCTGTTCAATATGTACATGAAACCACTGGGGAATGTCATTTGGAGTTTTATGGTGCAATGTCATCAATATGTTGGTGATCTTCAGCTCTGCTGTTTATCATGCAGCCTGGAACCACTGCATTTCAGTCTGTATCTAAAGCAGCCTTGTTTAGGTCCATCAAAACATGCATTTCAGTTTGGACATGGATCACCCTAACTCATCTGTTCTTTGCATGGAATGATCTGCGCATGTTTTGCACATTCTTACCTACAATACATAACCAGTAGCACATCCTTGCCAGTGAAGACTGTGTTGGGTACAATAGCTTATAGTCTCCAATTTAGAGTGCATCACTCTCATGGCATCTCTTGTAAAGCAATAACAGCCTTTCTACATTTGTCTCCATGTATCACCCAGAATGCATAATGCCAAATCTCTATGTAACTGTGGAAGATTGTGTGCCAGGAAAAACAGCTGTTTTGAACCATGAGGCAAAGTTTTGCCCAAACGGCTGATTAGCCTTTTCAAAATGTTTCAAAAGGGTTGTACTGAATTTTTCTGTTGCATGTTTTCTCATCATCCTTATTCAGTTGGGGGAAAACTAAATTGCTTTTTATTTTCCCCCCCAAAGGAATAAGAAACGTTCAGTGAAATTCTTATGGATGGGTTATGGGTGATTTATTTTTTATTAATTACAGGATCATGGAAGGATACATGAGAAGGACTGTCCTGTCTTTTGTCTTTTGACTTTTTGTAATTTGCAGGCTGCAGTCTTTCTGGCTTCTCACCTTCCCTTAAATGTCAAAGGAAGGTAACTCCTTCATGGGGAAGAAGGAGGATTTTTCCAAATTTAGATGGGTAGGCAGGAAAGATATGTAATGTAATGAAATAAAAACATCCACAGCTTTTTCCACCAAAAGAAATTTGAAAGCACTCTATGAATGTGGCAAAAGCCTGTTATACAAGGAAGAAAGGTTCTGGGCATTTGGAAGACAGATTTTTAGCACAGTATTATTGGAAAATATGCTTCTTGCAATGGAAGGAAGATTGATGACATTCCTCTATAATGAGTACATTGTGTTTGACAAAGTTTGGAAGGGGATCAATTGCTTTCAGATTTACTTTAAACATGCTGAAAGCTCACTCTACTTGCAGTGCAGATGTTCAGTAAAAGAGAGATTAATGTCCTTTTAAAACAAAACCAAACAATTGACACAGAGCTGCAGGACATTTCAAGTATATCCTTATATGAAATTATTCACGTTGTAGCTACAGCAGTTGTTCGTCCTAAGTATCTGAATTAATAATAAATTAAATTTTGGGATCCAAGAGAAGCACAGCCTTCAGGTGGTTCTGTGGCACACATTACTGATACCTGACTTGTTCACAAAGGTTTTTGATGACTGTGTAGTGGTTTGCATAAAAGGAGAGAATGAAAACTTTAGCTACTTCCCTAGAAAGGACATTAATAATTATCTTATACCTCTAGAGCTGACAAAACATCTGAGCAGCTAATGAGCTTTTCAACAGGCAATGGCGCCAGCAAACATCAACCTTCCAACTCACCTTATTTCCTCTGAAAAGCTTTTAAATCAAATTGGTACACTTTTCTGAGTTCAAAAAACGTTTTAACCCTCTGAGGAGACTGGAGAGAGTTCTTAAAAAATCAACCCTGGATAACTTAGGAAGTATGCTCACACATGTTTGGATAAGTATCTTGGCAACTTGGAGATGTGTGGACTTCACCTCCCAGCACATAGCCCAGCAATATCTCTGGCATTACCAGTTTTTTGTTCTCAAACTTTCAGAGGCTTCAAAAAGGTGTTTCTTATCAAATGAAAAAGGCAACTTATAAACCCCACCACCCATATACAAGTTTAAGATATTAAATTACTGTTCCAACTGATCATATAACACAGGTAAGTGGAACACATAGCATGAATACAAGCTGGATAACAGCTCATTTAAATTACATTTGCAGAAACCCATGCAATTCAGAATCTCATCATAAGGACAAACTCATGTTTTGCAGAGCATTTAGTCTTGTTTTTATTATTGGCAGTATTTCCCAAACGTTTAACTTTTAGAAGAGAAATGGAGGGTTAGGACTTCTGTGCAAAATGCAGTGTTTCAGGAAAATACTAGATCTCCTTTCAGTTTTCAAGGTGAGCATAATTATGTTTCAAGACAAACCTAAGCAATGGGAGAGAAAGAATGTAAAAGCACCCTTTTACTATGTCCTACTGGACCCATGTCAGCTGGCTATTTTCAGCTAGTGTTTCAGAAACTTAAAATACTGTCTTGGACAGAAACAAAACCCTGGGGAAATGGGAGGGCATTGGCTAAAGCAGATCTCACAGCCTTTCTTGACAAGCCTTCTGTTTGCCCTTATCCATAGAAGGAGCATTAGCTGTAGAAAGTTCTGCACACCTGCAGAGAAGCTTACAAAGTTAGATTTTCTACCTACAAAGAGTGACTACTGAGACCCAAGAACTGCGTCTTGCAATTGCTTATACAGGTATGGGATTTCTTTAAACAGCCTCTGTTATGTTTCTGTAGGAAAATATGTCTTCTAATTTTGTTTGAGAGGAGTTGTGAGTCCCACTCCTAGAAAATGAGAGATACAGAGATGATACTTTTCATTAGGCTACTATGAATGTGGAAAAAACCCGTTTCCATATTTTAAAAAAATCCAGTGAGTAGAGCCAGTTTTTCATCTTTTGATATCTAAATATTCTCTTAGAAAACTACATATGTAAAAAAGATATACAGACAACAGCTGAGGATCTGATATTTGCAACTAAAGATTAATAAGTAATGACCCCAAATAAATGCCATGTGTGGGTCAATGTGGAGAATCTGGAGGCAACTTTCAAGATGAGAGAATTTTCCTGCATGAATTCTTTACAACAGCACTCTCTAATCCAGTATTTCTTAACCTTGGCAACTTGGAGATGTGTGGACTTTAACTCCCAGAATTCCCCAGCCAGCCATGCTGGCTGGGGAATTCTGGGAGTTGAAGTCCACACATCTCCAAGTTGTCAGGGTTGAGAAACACTGCTCTAATCTATGCCTTGCAGATATATTGGACTCCAGAAGATGGGGAAAGTTCTGCCATTGGTGCTTCTTTAATAGAAAGTGCATAATCATCAGCTAGCATGGCCAGTTACAGTATAAATACGTACATCTGGAAGAAGTTGTCCTTCAAGCTTGGGGGCAGGCTGCTGGTGGAAAATATGGAAGATGGGTTCATCCTACAACCACATTTGGCAAAGATGAGACTGCTACTTCAAAACTTTTGGAAGCTTTATTTTTTTTCAGAAGCAAAATGCTTACCTTATTTAATTCTGATGTATATTAGCTTGTAGCTGTTTACAATATTTCTTCCTAATACAACTGCTAGTTATAATGGTGATGATCAACATGATGACAAATACAGAAAGATATTGAATAATTGCTCTAGCAACAAGGTCCTGAGTAGATCCTTTCTTTTCACATTTTTCACCCATGTACCACCAATCTGCAAAGCATAGCAGCAATTTAAGCAAACTAATTTGAACTGAAGGCAACTTTATTTTTTAACTTTGTTTTATATTCTACCCCAGCCTTTTTCTCTACTGCAATTTGGCCTGGAAGCACATAAAAATTTGAAAGAGCTACCTTTAAGAATGCAGTGACTGTGTTTGCAGATTGCATTGATCCATAATGCAGTCTGGTTCATTTTGCTTAGCATGATAAATTACACCCTCACTGTATGTTGGTTAGATTTATTAGACTTATAACCTACCTTTCCACCATGAGTTCAAGGAGATATATGTAACATTTCCTCTCCCCAATAGTTTCTCCAACAAAAATTCTGTGAAGTATGTTGGGGTGAGAATTAGTGACTTGCCACAAAACTATAAACCATTGCTTATGGTCTAGTTTAGTACATGCGTGAATCCAGCCATTGTTACTTGTTCAACATCTTATGGTTTATACTAACTATAGGTTAGCATATGTATGAACCCAGCTACTGTCTTGCAAGCATTTAGTGCAGCTTTTCCAATCTGTACCCTTCCTGATCGGGAATTCCAGAAGTTGTCTGTGACATGGAAGTGCCTGGCTGGGGAGGCTACTCTAAACCCAAGTCCATCTCTCCAACCTGAAGCAGCAAATCCCATAAAATAAAGACACATCAGGGAGATTAGACAAAGAAGTTTCCCCAATAGGCATCCCTTTGTGTATGTTCCCATTACATACACAAGTGCAATATAGAATCAGATTACCTATGTTGAGTCATGGACAACAGCATAAAGTAATGGCACATTAACATGATTAAATGACCTTTAGAACTTCTCCCAGTTATGTAGGATTTGCTTATCTATAACTGCCTGCAAATAAACAAATCCTGAATGGCTGGAAAAATATCCTGCACACCTATTTCCCCTTATTATTGCATATCACTTGCCAATTTAAGCAATTGATTGCTTTTCCAATATAACAACTTCAGTAGCAAATCATGAACTGATGACTAATGCAGGTTAGATGATAGGCAGGTTCATATGAACAAGTCTTCAAGTTAATATCACTGAGCCCAGACGTTGTGCGGTTTACATCGTTTGTATCACCTTTGCTCTAAGGAAAACGTTGAGGACAAATCGAAAAGCAATATTTTATAGTTTTTTTCTGTCTAAAGTAGCTCCATTAGATTCAACCAAATAGTTAAAAAGAAACTGCAGTTCTTTGATCTTGACTAACAAAAATATTTGCACAATTGGGTATGCAAAGAGTTAGGCAATGTTTAATAAAAAAAAAAAAAGACATTCTGCTTGATGGTGGGAGGTTGGATTGCTTTATTTGTAGTTAATAGCTTACCATTATATATGAATCCAGCCTGTTTTTTTTTTTTTTTTTCAAATGATACCGAAAACAGAAAGGAAAACTGATAAGGAAGTATTAGCACTTGGGTTTAGGGTGTGTCCACTTAAGCAAATTTTACATGTGTAATATTTGAATAGAAAGAACTATGTGTGGTCAAAAAAAAAAATGAAGGGAATATAGCAGTTTATTAGTGACAATATAGAATAGTGTGCTACAGAACTAACACTTGACATAGTTGATGGCAATTTTAAATTATCATTGCAGGAGAGAATGTAAGACCAAGACCACAAGTCTTTTTTTTTTTCCTTTCATCATTGGTTAAAACAGTTTTACAAAATGTCAGAAAACACATTGTCCTAGAATTAATTCTAAAATAATTTAACTTGAAAAACTGCATAAATCACAGTTACCTGCAAACTGACTTATCATTAATCACAATGCATTTTCTTTTATTTCCACAGTCATAATTTGTACACAGAGCAGCTACTGTTGTGGTCAGTTTTTTTAACTGAAGCATTATGGGTGGTTGTAATTTTTGACTTAGTTGATATGAAATGTGATATATCTAAGATGAATAAATGAGGGGTAAATATAAATGCTTGAATTATTACATTATTATATATGCTTTGGACTTGAACACTCAGGATATAATCCTTTAGATCCTGGGTAACAGGATTGGTTATATTTCCCCCTGCTAAATATCAAGCTTGGGTAGTAGAAATTTAACATCAAAGACCCTGCCCCCAATTTCCTCCTCCTCCTCCTCCCCCAAATCTTTCTACTTCAGGGATATCACAGAGATTACTCAGCCAACTAATCAAAATCAATACCCTCCCATTAATCACAATGGGAGAGAAGCAGTTTTGTAATAATAGCCCAGAAAGAGTTTGAAAGATTGTGAAATCATAGCCTTGGAAGGCAATGAAGAGACAGGGGAAATCACAAAAAGTCAAAAGAACCAACATTTGGCAGTTTCATGAATATTGTGTATTGGTAAAATGAATGCCTCTCTAGAAAATAGCCAGGGCATCCATTTCAACATGTACAACATACATATTTAAGCAAGATTATACTGGTATTTCTCAAATGTTTTGCCTAGTGGGTCCCATCACTTACTAGTAAAATAAGAGAGCTGCAGCAGTTGATTTAAAAGAAACACCTACTGACTATCATGACTATTTTACAACCTTGGTATTCAAAAACGTGGTTCAAAATATCAGCCTTGAAATTAGGGGCATAATTCATACCTTCCACTGTTGCAGGAATGAAAACGCGATCATCTTTATAAACTCATGACTTCGAAGCCTTTTGTGTGTTATAAAAGAATACGTTCTCCATTTAGGACCTCTCTTTACTAAGTGCCTTTAGGAAACCATACTGAAACTCCTACTTTATCTGGTCTGCCCCAAGTATAAACATTTGAAGATTCTATATAGGTAGGAAAAATATAGCAAACATAAATGTTTGGCAGAAAGAGGGTTCGGAGTGATATATACTGTCTTCTTGGTTCTCAAAAAGGGAAGAAAGTTAGAACAAGTCTACAAAACAAGGGGCAACCTGGGCTGCTATTCGCAGTAGGGCAGAGGGCTCAGAGCTACCCTTGATCCTTCAGTGGCATACCAAAATTCAGACCAGGTCAGGACAAAGAAGTGGACAGAACCTGAACAATTTAAACTGTATCCAATTTACATTGAATTAAAAATAATTTAAAGTAAATACAGGTTGTACAATCACTCTCCATATACCTAACAATGTTCCCTTCTGCTCTCTGAAAACTTACACTAAGTTTGGATGAGGCACTTAGGTCTTTCAGATATTTGTAGCAGCCGTGGGGTTTCAGGGCAGGCACCCAGTAAGGGAAGCAGAAACAGCGTGGAAGTGGAGCAGCCTGAATACTTTAAAGAGCCTAAAGCAGCTGAGCACATGGATTGTCTGAAAAGTTTCCAGCTGGCTCCACTGTACATCTGGAGAGAATAGCTTGAGGAAAGCTGTCTAGACCTTTGCTACAAATTGCTTTGGACTTCACTTCAGCAGGTCGACTGAGCAAAGCTCACGAAACCTGGTCTAGTCCTGTATACTTGGAAAAGGGAGTAGAGGAGAGTTATTTTGGGCAGTTTATTAATTGCATGATGCCTTCTGTGTCCTAGAGGCTTTTCCCCACCAGTCCCATTTGATAAAACAGTGGGTTTACAGGATGGATCATTGCAAACCAGATGTTATGCCTTTTTATTATCCCTTTAAAAAAAAACATGCAATAGCCGTTATAAGTACAATCCATGGGCCATATTATTATAGCCATATACAAACTTTAGCAAGCTCTCGCCACAGTGAAGACAAAACCTGGATATTATATCTCTAGTTCAGAGATGGTTTTAAGATGAAAGTCTTTTGCTTTCATCTAATCTACCTTTATAGATAGAATGTATGCAATTTATGTTTGTATAATTCTACCATATCTTGGCCTTAACATGAAAGGCTAGGTATAAATCATTGAGTTTAGTGCCACCTGCATGTGGCAAATGGACTATAATTGCTTATGAAACCTTTCCACAAAATATGTGGCTAAAGGACCTGTGGTCAGTGTGGAATGCATTTTAATCAAGAGTTGGGATACATTGTGCCTTTGAGGTCTCCAAAGAAATAAAGAAACCTCACTTCTTGGCAAAGCTGAAAACAAAATTTGCATGACCATGAGGGTAGAAAATTAGACTGTATACATCAAAAAATTAACTTGAGCATTACAAGGCATTTAAAAAAGGAACTGCTATATAGATCATAGAATCTACTTAAGATATAGAATCTACATAGAATCTACTTAAGACATAGAATCTACTTAAGATATACTGTATTTTTTCATTTATTTTGTTTATATTGCATTCAGGACAACTGAATGCAATAGACATTATCACATTAGCTAAATAAAGGAGATCTATTAACCTACCTAACATTTGTGAGTCAGTTGTTAGGCTCTTTTGATTTGACGTATGTTGATGAATGTCCCTATGTTGATCAAGGAGGACCATTGTAACTTGTTGCCAGGGACAAGGCCACTGAAGATGATAATGGTTTGTGCTCCTTATCAGGCAGAAATATATTGCCATACTAGATAGATCAGTGGTACCTTTCGCATACAAGGCAATCTGAAATGCATACCCTTTTAGGAGAGTAAAATGGAGGACTATATAAAAACTTGTTTGCAGGAGCTGAAATAAGGACGTCAGTAAAATGTCTGATATGCCATACATGGTGAGGGTACTAGGTTTCAGACAGATTGATATCATCAATAGAAAGGCCACCTTTGGATATGGTGGATCCTTTTATGCCTTCAAATACCACTCAGAATTTATTTTTAATTTCCAAAGGAACGTAGTATAGCTCCCAGTAGTTCACAGGTGAATCTGGGGAAAAATTGTTATATTTGCAACTTACATTTACAATCCATTTCAATAACACAGTGCTTTCCATTAGCCATTAGATTTTAAATGTGTACTTGTCATGCTTTTCAGGGAAAATTAGCTCCCCAAATGGCATGAGGGAGAGTTACACTAAGTAATACTAAGATAATTTTGTCCCCAAGTGTATAGTTTTAAAGGTTAGCTACACAAAGAAAAAAATGAAGAGGGAAGGGAAGAAGGCATTTGTTCTCAATTTAAAAATTCTTATTAAAGGGTGTGGTAGTTTGTTTGCCTGTTTTTTCTGGCTGAGAAGTGCAGAACATGTTTCCTACAGCAAACCTCCCTCTGGCCAACATTATGTCTCCCTTGGCAAGGCACAAATCAGTTATATTTGCTGGGAGACTCATGAATCTAGAGTGTATTGTCCTTAGTGCTTGAATATGCAACTTATTTTGTCTTATTTTTACTGATTTTCCCTGATTTTAAAACATCTGTGGGTTGAATGAAACCAGTCAAGATTCAGAAGAAAAATAATGATGTCCAATCTTATTTTTCAGGGAGCTGGCTGGACCAGGAAACAAAAACAGGCTAAAGCAGACAAATGAAGATCAGCTTTAGCTCAAGTGCAAGCAATCCTCATCTTGAAAAACTGCAACATTTATTGTTCATCTTGCTATAGACTAGGTGAAAGGTTATAGGATGAGTGTAAAGCTTTGTCTCAATGTACAGTATGGAATCATGTTACAAGCCAACCTTAGGTGTTATTGATGCTGAACAGTGCTGAAGAGACTGATAGAAGATTCCAAGTAATTTTTTTAAAAAATGCTTACTAAAATGGTGCATAGTTAACCTGTGGAATTTGCTATTACAAGATAAAGGGATAACCACAGAGTTAAAGAGGGTTAATTAGGGATATGGCCACTAGATACACTGACAATGCACTGATCTCAGAATTAACATGCCTCTTTGTATCAGGCACTGGAGAATATTAGCAGGATTGTGCTTCTGTGTTTATGTTCTGCTTGTGGATTTCCCTTGGACATTTGGTTGGCCAGTGTGAGAAGAGAGTTCTGGATTAGTTCTGATGTAACTCCGTTCTTCTTTGTTATGCTGATTTGATTTTTTCAAATCTAGCCCTCTGTACAACACTTTGCACAGACCCTGTCTTTTGAGATAGCCTTGAACCTAATCTGATGTAGCAATCTGTTTCTTTGTCACTATGTAACTTCTATTTGAAGTAGGTCCTGGTTATACTGGGGCAGGTATTGCTTTTGACGTGTAAAGCTGTAGCAAGTTAGCCCAAAATACTTAAAGCCCACCCTTGTATCCCATTATAATTTCAGAACCAAATGGCCATTGATCAATACTCTGTTCATTTGACATGGGGAAGGAGGGAAAGAGGAGCCAGGGAAGCATTTTTAAGAAACTAGTCTTCCCACCAAAAAAAGAAAGATGAAATATATAATATCGAACAGGAAGTAGCAAATTCAGGCCTGCTTCTCACTAACACAGTAAACTGGTTCCCGGAACTGAGTTCTCCTCTGTACACGTAATCTTCAATTAACGACTGCAATTGGGACTGGCAACTTGGTCGTTAAGATTCAGCTTTCCTTTGCTTTATAAACCTGTGAAGGTCGTAAATGTGAGGGTTGGTCACCAAGTTACTTTTTCATCAGTGTGAAAATCATTTTTTGATACTTTGACTGGTCTTCACAAGTCTTAAAATGCCTTTAGGGTTTGCATCAATGTATTCCTTGACTAAGATGTTCAGTTGATCACTTTCACTTCCACTGTTGTAATAATAGAACTGCAGACACTGGAACCCTCTCTTGAGATAGAAAAATTGGCTTTCTAAAATAGCTTTGTCCCTCACTCTTCCAGCACTGGTGTCAAAATGCATAAAATAGCCAGTTTCTGTCAAATACAAAAGGAGAAAGAAAAATAACACATATGGGCTGCTAAAAGAAATTAAAAATACCATAGACTCAAAGGCGCCAGCTGTCTCACCATCACAAACAATAGTTTCAGGGATGAAAAGGAACCACTTGGTTTTTAGGGATGAATTATTGAGGTGACGGATTTGGCTTTGTTGTCTGTACAGGCTTTAGAATACCCTTCTGTTTGAAAGGGCCAGTCCATTTTTCTGATTATCCTATGATCAGTACCTAATAGCCTACGTTGGCACTGATGGCTGAAAAATATCCTTAACAGGGTAGGTCTAGTCTCTGGGGATTGCTGGGAAGCACCATGCTCCATGTTCAGTCATCTAAGGCAGGGTTCCTCAACCTCAGCAACTTTAAGATGGGTGGACTTCAACTCCCAGAATTCCCCAGCCAGCCATGCTGATTAGGGAGTTCTGGGAGTTGAAATCCACCCATCTTAAAGTTGCTGAGGTTGAGGAACCCTGATCTAAGGAGAGCAAGACAGAGGAAGGAAGAACAGCAATACCTGCATTTGGGCAGTGATCATTCAGAGATGGGGGGATCAGTTTCCAGAGTAGAATCAGATCAATGTAATTTTTTGATAGTGTTTAGAAAAAGACTTCATGTTCATTTCATTAAGCAAAACTCTTAGTTACCATGTTAAAATGGCATTTGTTGCTAGTGTATACTGCTAATTGCTTATCTAGTGTCATATTCCACACATTCCTTTATAAGAGTGTTGTTCAAACTTGGCCACTTTAAGATGAGTGGAGTTCAACTCCCAGAATTCTGGGAGTTGAAGTCCACTCATCTTAAAGTGGCCAAGTTTGGAGAACACTGCTTTATACAATCCATAAACACGCAAATGATTTTGTCAGAAGAGACAATCTAGTACCCACTTTCATTCATTTTTCAGGCAACGTAGAGCTTCCCGATGTAGGTTTGTGCTTGAACTCCAGAGCCCATTAAGGAAAAGGGTTATAGTCATTTGCCATTCAGGAGGAGCCTTTCCCCTCCAGAAGTTTTGCTTTGACATCAGTAAAAAGAAGGTTGCCTATTTGGCAGCTACTGGCACTGCAGAGGTCTATGCTTGTACAGTACATGCCAATGCTTCCCAAACCCTGCGTGATCAGAACTGGCAGTGCGCAGCTGGGCTCTCCTACTTAATAAGCCTTGTTGCAGCCTAAGAAAGCCACAGTGCTAGCACTGCCTGCTAAATCATGGTTTATAAAACCATGGTTCCTGATTAAACCCAGTTGCCTGGATTTGCACGACATATTGACTGGGTTCAGCATCATATTAGAGTTGGATAAAAAAAGAGAATGAGAATTTGGGGTTCTGTGCATTGTGGGAACCCAGACATTGTCTTAGTATATTATGTGAATCAGACCATCTCCTAAAGCTATCATATGATTTATTGGGCAAACCATATTATGCGAACACAGGAATTGTGTTTTATTAATCCAGGTTTAGAATGTAGCAGACTGTATGACCCTGGCCACTAAGCTAAAAATTGGTCAACTGCATTTCAGCTTTGTATATCTCCTTTTTATCTTCTTCCTTTTTAGTGATCCTGATGCTAAGGATCTTACACTCTTCCCTGGGTTTCAGCACAACATAAGGAGAGAAACCAATATATTTTCCTCACTCTTCAGTTCTGTTCTCTTTAGTTCTAGTTCTATATCTCATAACATTCTTATTGAATTAACCCATTTTCCAGTATGTACAACCCCTTTGACAATAAACTCACCCAAATGGGCATAACCCTTACCCTGTGGACACCCCTGGAATCCCTCCTAACATTTGGAGTTAACTGACACTCACACCAAGGAGGAGGCAATTTGCAATCCTTACTCATTACTTTTGAATTTTGTGGTGCTCTTCCAATTAGAGAATGATCAGACTTCAAAGATAGTCTAAGGCAAGAAAATCAAACGGAAATTACAACCAAGCAATTCTTATTAGAAGAAAAGCAAATATATGATAGTGCCTAAAATACTTACAGCAGCTGTACAATGGATTCAATTTTTTAATGTTGGATTCACTGAAATCCATTTCCTGCCCATCCACATTCATGGAGGTTGTTATGTTGGTTATTACGGTTGGCTCTATACACTTCCTGAAGGCAGTTTTACGATAGTGCATTATAGAGATATAATCATAAGGGACATTCAGAGAATCTGTTACCTTATCATCATATTTCTTGAAACACTGTTCTTTACCCGATAATAAATACATTAAAAATTAGAGGTATTTTTTCCAGAGAGTTTCTATTAAACCATTTTCAAACAAACTAACATAAAATAAAGTAAAATTTAAAAAAAATGAACACTTTACCATACCTAAAAAGAAAAGGAAACAAAAATATTATACAAGAAAACGTATTAAAAATCAATCCAACAAATAAGAAAAAATATATATACTTACAACTATAAGTTCACCTGATCTTGTAATTCTTAAAAACACACAAACAAACCCCAAGCTTTCAATGTTGACCAAGCCTGTACAAGAATTTTTTTCAAAGGGAAAAATAATGTGACATTTTCTGATTAACTGAATATATAATTTTTTCAAAAATTGCTAAGTCCCTGAAATCTAGTCCTTTATATTTGGAATTATAGTATTTTCCCATCTCCTAAGGATCATTCTTTTTGCTATTATTAGAACACAAAAAACCCATATTTGTTCTGAACATGTTATTCCAAATAGTTGGCATACAATTCAGTAAAACATATATGTCTTTAAAAACCAGAATTTTCTCAATAATTCGACCAACATATTATATAACCTTACTCCAAAAGGAGTGTAAGGAAGAGCATGACCATAACATATGAGTTAAAGTGTCCTCAAATTTCTTGCAATGCCAACATAAAATAATCATTAGTCTATCCTTTATGAAGCATCCTAGATGGTGTCCAGTAGATATGAAAAACAATCTTTTGATGGATTAATTTCAACTTTAAGTCACAGGACATATACTTAGTGTTCTTCACAACTTGAGTTCAGTGGTTGAAAAGAACTGGAGTTATACATATTTTAAACTGTTTCTTTAGCATGTGACATAAAAAAAGTAAGTTTGGATTCTGAGATTGAATTCTTCAGTATTAATAACATATCAAGTATTTTGGAAGCTGTTAAAGCATCAGATCCATAGTGAGTTGTCAAAGCATGTTTTAACTGGATATAGCTCCATGTTTGCATTGCTGGTAAAGAAAATTCTGTTTGCAGTTGCTAAAATAAATTAAAAATTAGAGCTATGCAAAACAACTCAAATTTTAAAAGGTTTGAGCTTGACACGCAGTTTAAATCTTGAAAGAAAGACACTGAATTTGAAATGGGCAACTCCAATCTAAGCAGGATGTTTCAAGCTGGGAATTCTTCCAGGAAAGATAGAAGCACTTGTTTTGAATTCAAAACAGATCATTTGGATCTCAAAATATATTGAATTTGAAGCCTTTTGCACACCTCTATTAAAAACTATAGCAGAATATGGCCTCTAGGACAACAGTTTGTGATTAGAAACTCTTCCTTCCTACCTCCAATTTCAGAAAGCTCCAAACAGAGATATAACAGGGAACAGGCTAAAGGGAATTATATCCACCATCCCTGAACTAAACATGTAAAAACACTTGATTTGTTTAACCTGATCATCTGCCTCTTTATTCCATTCTCAAGCAGCTCCTTAGTAGCTAGTAGCTTTTCTATAGTTAAGTGTAACATCCAAACTCAGAATGCAGTTAGTACTAATCAAAATTTGAAACTATGGTTAATTGTAAGTTAAAATAACTGTTAATTGGAATAGTAGGCTTTAATCATAGAAAAAGATATCAACTATGATTCAGGAGTCACATTAACACTTGGGGAAGGATGCAATGTGAACATTCATGTTAATCAGCTGGAATGGCTTAACGGGTTGTACCAACTCTAACTTTAGACCATATACTTTATTTCTAAGCTCTTGGCACACTGTGACAAATTCCTATGGTTTAGTGAGATTTTTCAGAAGATTATAACATATTTTCTTTGGAATTTTAATTCCTAAATGAGAGGACCATTGCTCTTGAAAATACTAAAATACTAAACGACACACAACCTTGGGGTGAATGCAAACCAGGGTGTTCACACAGTGAGCACACATTTGGAGAAAATGAATACAGCCTTTGGGGCACCATTCAGCAATAATAACTCAAGGTCATCATCTATTTATAACTGTATTAATTCCAATCCTTTAAAAGGGATTTGAATTTTGACATTAGGCAGGTGCATGATTGAGGGTGGGTCAACTGATGTCTACTCAGTGACTGCTAATTCTTTGGTTTCCTGATTCATGGAGGATCTGTTGAATGAGATACCCAGTAGGCTTTAGAGATACATTCTGTCTACTGAGGAGAGGGACAGGTATAAAGTTGGCAGTCTTCCTCAATTTGGAGGCCTCTGGATATGCTGGAATGCATTTCTAATAATCTCAGATTGCACATCCCTGAACATAGGTTTACTGCCTAGGAATGATGGGATATTCAGCACATCCAGAGGATGACAGACTGCATAAGGATAGTGTGAAGAAACACTTATGAAAAGAGACCTGAAGATTTATAGATGACATTTGGTGAAATTTGGAATGCAGTCAGGAAGATGTTCTGGTTGCTGCACATTTATAAATAATAAAACTCAGGCCATAAACACGCTAGTCTCCAGTGCTCCTTCCCCACAGTTAAAAAAAACTCAACATGATAATATTGCCCCTTGCTATTCAGAAATTAAGGGATCAGTGGCATGACCCAGCATTTAGTCACAAGAGAAACTATGAATACAAATTCAGTGTTATTCAAAGAAAAGAGATGAGAACCATCTTTAACTCTAATTGTGACCTAGTCATGCCAATCATATCGCGCATGCCGAAATCCCAGCACATGAAGAAATTCATATTCAATTGTCCCAAGCTGGTCACAGTTTCTTCCAATGGAGAGTTTTTGCCCCTCCGTTTGCTGGTTTCCTGCATAGGACTAGCAGCTAATAAAGAACTCAGAAAACAAACAACACTGCACTCCATCCAGAATAAACCACCCTAATCCTGCAAGGCAGCACCATGCCTTAAGCTTGCTTCTTTGCAGATTCTCTTGCTGGAGTATGAGACACGTAGACAAAATAAGGCTTACCATATTTTCTAGCAAAGAAAAGACCTGGACAAAGATCACGCTCAGTGGGCTTATTCTGGCAAAGGGAGGGAGCATGTGTGTTAGTGCCCTTTCAAAGCGCACTTCACCTTCCTCACTTTGCGCAGACAAAAGGGGAGTGAGTTAAGAGAGAAAGCGAAGCCCCTGTTCTCCCAGGCACCAGACCCAGGCAAAGGGAGAAGGAGTGGCTCTGACAGGGGGTGTTCCCCCACTGTAGGTCTGTACAACCGAGTCTCTGAGAATCACTTGTAAACTGGCCGGGATGCCTGGACTGGAGCTCAAAACCAAGATAATCCTAGTCATAAGATAAACCTAACTGGGATGCCTTCCTAGGGCTGTCCAAGATATTTTGCTGCCTGTGGCTGAGCAGCAAATGACCTTTCCTCTAATACTGATCATTGTAGAAAAATGAACTGGCTCGTGTCCAAAGAGTAAGTACTGTAACATTTCAGGGTTTGAAGGGACCTGCATATTTTACCAAAGAAACAGGGACTGATTTGTTGCTTTCTGCCAATAAATTGTCTTCTTGGCAGCTGTCTCCGTAGGTTACTTCTACTTTATTAAATGCACGATAGTTCCCCACTGAGCCTCAGCAGATGCCTGGTGATGCTCATTCCTTTGATGCAAAGCTTGATTCAGAGACTTCTAAAGTCAGAGCCACTGGAAGGTTTGGAAGTGACATAACTCAACTACATTTGCTATCTGTTTCCGCACCCTCATCCTGCCACCATCTTGCTCTTTAGAACAGTGACTGTAAGGCAGCAGCAAGTGTAATTTCACATAGCGATAAGACATCTAGCAACAGTTCCTAAAACAATCAGCTTGTGCAGTCTGCCCCATCTTCACAAAAGACCAAGCTTCCTCCTCTTTGCATCAAAGAAGCACAAGAAAATGAGTCAGTATTGCCATCTTGGATTTCCTATACATAAGTTTCTCATTTGGAAGTAGAGCACTGGTGGAAATTCTTGTGCTGTAACCTTGACCTTCTTTCTATGAAATGTTGCTAATCAGAGCTCTGAGGGATGTGGTCTTTGAATTCACTGTTTCAATTCTAGATTTCTTGTAAGGAAATCTGACAGTACTTGCTTAGAAATATGAGTAGATGCATGGCAATCTATATGT
This sequence comes from Python bivittatus, assembly GCF_059951505.1. Lineage (NCBI taxonomy): Eukaryota > Metazoa > Chordata > Lepidosauria > Squamata > Pythonidae > Python > Python bivittatus. The sequence continues at coordinate 39,901,936 of NW_028277113.1, read as the reverse complement.
ATGTAATTACACCCTGTGCAGGTTTCTAGTTATAGTGTAGCATATACACAAACAGGCCTTTGCACTGACCATAGGACAAGTGAGGATTAAAAATGCTGTGGAGCTACATTTCTCCAGTTTTGGTTCTTATTCTCTGAAATCCAATGTAGGAGCTTTTTTGTAAAGAAAATGCAATATTACTACTTCCTCCTCTACGCAGCACATATACAAAAAATATTCTCAGATACAGAGGAACAAAGGTAATCCAGGTTGCTGTTAATTACAAAATTATTATACAGATTTCTCATTGTAAGAACAATTTTAAGTAGCTTTCATGCATCTACTAATTTTGTCTCCTTTGAGACAAAGGAATGTGGCCAGGGATGGAGATGATGAACTCCCACATGGATTCTCTTTCTGATTTTTATATTGATGGTAGGATGAAAAGTTTAAAAAAACATCCTGGAAGAAGTGACAAAGAAATTCAGTAAAGTTGCCAAGAAAACTATGGATTGTTGAAGGCTTTCACGGCCGGCATACAATGACTGGTGTGGGTCTCCCGGGCTGTGTGGCCGTGTTCTGGAAGTTTTGTTTCCTAACATTTCACCAGCACCTGTGACCGGCATCTTCAGAGTGCAGGAGCACAGACAGGAGCAGTTCTCTCTGTGCCCAGGGTGATGTGACCCTTTTGTGGGTATTTATAGAGCTCTAAGGGGGGAAGGGGGATTGGGGGTGTGTGGGGAGGGTTGGGTTACTGAGTGGCTGCTTGTTTTGGTGTCAGAATCTGTGTGTATCTTCCTGTGGATTAGGCAGGGTTTTTTCTTCTATTGAATTGTTAACGAGGGGCTGCTGGGGGTGATTAGCAAGTTCATTGTGTGAACTGTTCACATGTCCTGGTGGTTGAGCTGAGTTCGTTGACCCCAACCCTCCCCACACACCCCCAATCCCCCCCTTCCCCCCCCAGATCTCTATAAATACCCACAAAAGGGTCACATCACCCTGGGCACAGAGAGAACTGCTCCTGTCTGTGCTCCTGCACTCTGAAGATGCCGGTCACAGGTGCTGGCGAAACGTCAGGAAACAAAACTTCCAGAACACGGCCACACAGCCCGGAAGACCCACACCAGTCAAAACTATGGATACTGTTTCCAATTGAGTTCAATCTGAGGGTCTCTTTCCATAGGATGGGGATTGGGTTCACAAGCTCTCTGTGGCTGTTGTACTGTTATGAAGTCCCTTGAGCACTTATTAGCTGGAAAAGCAGCTTGCAACTTTTGTCAGGTAATTAATTGGTTTCTAATTAGAATTCAAAAATCTCATATTTCAGATTTTGTAGCAACTGATTCTGTAGAAACAATGATTTACTAGCCTTACTGTTGTATTTTTCAGAAATACTTCACACAATCTGAAGCTAGCCGTATATGATGGACTACAAGTCCCATCTCCCTCAGCCAGCATGTGAGTATAAATGTGCTCACTGGAAATTCTTTGGTTGGTGTTCCAGCATATCTCAAAAACGCCAGGTTAGGGAAGTATGCCTGATAGAAAGTTCATCCCCCTTCATATTTACGGATTCCATTCTTTGAACTGGGGACATTATGATCTTTCAGTCAAGATCTGAGAGTTTGGGCAGCTCTACCCTTTGAAAAACAATTTGATTAATGTCTAAAATATAGCCAAAAAACTAGCATGTTTCTTACCTTTCTGTTTCAATTAATCAATAATGAAATAGTATTGATACAACCTAAATGCAAGAGAGTATTCTGATCTGGTGCTGCTATCTTCCCAGCTGAAAACAGCTTTTGTAGCACCAGAATAGGTCTGTTCCCTCAAATGCAGCCCTAGCTCTTTAAGTGATGCTTAATGTTGGGATAGGAGAGCCCACATGAGAGTTTGCCTTCAGGCTCAGGCAGTATTGCTTATACTGGGGGCACATTTGGAATTTTGAGAGCCTCTGGTGGGTCCAGACCTGAAATGGCTGCCATAGGGGACTTGGCTACTTGCAAAATGATTGGCATGGTGGTGTGTCACAATATACCTGTTTGTCATATATGGGCCACAGAAATCTGGCCAACCTTAAGAGAACAATAACAAGACTTTCACGGATCTCTGCGCTGCCAGGTATGTCTTGTCTGTCATTTATCAGAAGACAAAGTTGTCCCCCAGGATCCTCTCTAATATTCCAAGGCAGTCATTGCTTCAAGTAAATATGATTTCAGAGACTGGTACCTCACTTTGCAGCATACCAGGTTACTATTTAGTATGTATTAAATTAAACCAATTTAGCAACAATCCAGCTGGCACTCAGAACCTGGTAGGTAATAAGTCTGGGGGTATTTTGCTGCTCACGTGTTCCAACTGCCTACCCATCCTCTAGAATGTCCTAATGATTTGACCTGAGGGTCTGCTGAAAGATCATGAAGAGGAGGTTCATGAATGTTGCTGAAATTATGATTCATCTTACCCAGTTCCACTGAATACTGAAATGTAGTTTGCTTCACTTTCCCAAGGTTTGAAATCAATACAGCTTTTCAGACAAAATTGTTCAAATGCTTTGAGGATAAGAACTTTTGCATTAATATCTGAAATACAAACAAATAAGTTTTGCTTTTTTAAAGTAATACATTTCTATTCATCTTTCCCCATAGCAACTATTACGGCATTGTTCAAGAAGTGGCAAAAAGTCCTCTGAAACCATATTTTCTACCTTGGTCATGATCTTTGCCATCCCTTTGAACCCTTAATAAATTTTGGTGGAGATACCTCAGTAGCACTTATGAACAGAGATGTGCTGTATTACATTTATTTTGAAGTATATCACCTTTTCCCTCTACAGATAACAGCAGCTAGCCAACTGACTGGCTAGCTAGCAATCTAAGAAGGGTCAGCCCTGGTTAGTACTGGGATGGACAAGCATCTGAACATGTCAGGAATGACAGTCTAGGAAGCCGACTTAGAAGAAGGTAGTGGGGAACCACTGCCAAGAAAATGGCATAGATGCAGTCACCTGACTCGGGGGCATCTTTATCTATATTGCTTTTTGAACTATACTTGTGGCATAAACACATAGGATAAAAATACCTAGTCAGTTTGGTGGGTTCTAATTGAATTCAAGAATCACGCTCTAATTTCAAGGACAGAATGTTCTCCTTGTCCTTTTTTTAAAAAAAATTTCAAACTTTCAAAGCTAAGCAACTAGCTCAATAGCATTTGACAGAATATACACCTCTGACTAAGGAAATAATAATCTAACTTCTGAAGGTGAATGGAGAACAAAAATAGCAAGATATGAATGAAAGCCATTCAATACACACTGATTCTAAGTAGTATCCAAATTAGTCTCAGGAAGGGATCATTGCTGTTAATGCTAGCTTGGCACTGCTCAGTTTCTTTTTAGAAAACTGCATGATCTCTTGTTTATAAATGGCATAATTATTTGATTAATAAATGCTGTGTGAACAGAGTCAGCTGTGAGGAGGAGGAGGAGGAGGAGGAGGAGGAGGAGGAGGAGGAGGAGGAGGAGGAGGAGGAGGAGGAGGAGGATACTATTGTTACACTCACCCCATTCCTCTGTGGTGAGAATTCCCAAGAGTGGAGCACTTTTCCAGGTATGGCTTGGAAGGAGGTCACTGGAGTCTTTTTGGTATTTTGTAATATGGGCATTTATTTACAGATATATAAAAGAAGCAGAGAATGGAGGCCCCACTTCAACTCTTCAGTAAACAACATCTGCTGCTATTGTATAAAATCTCTAAGGAGACAACCAGACCTCTCAGATCCTTATCAAGCATTTTGTCACCTAGTCTCTGTCTCACACTGTGATCTATTCTTTTCACATGTAGGCTGCATTTACACAACATACTAAGCCATAAAGTAGTTTTGATATAGCTTGTTGTGCAAACCCATTCCATTGTGGTTTATTCAATAAACCATGGTTAAGCAAACTTGATCAGAAGGTGGGAATTCATATGAGTAAGCTATACTGTCCACTTCCTTACCTTCATAACTCCCATGAAGGCACTGTCAGCTTGCTTTTTCCCCAAGTCTAGATATTGCTTCAAAGCCTCCAGACTGATATCCCTAATCTTAGTAATCTGGTGCAAACCCCATAATAGCATTGCTGTTATCGAACAATTTTAGAGTAAAGGAAGTATGCAAATCAAAATATATCTGGGCATGATTTGATTAAGCAAGAAACATTGTATTATAAATAGCATCATACCTTTTGGAAGAGCAATTTTGAACAACACAGATACTAGGTAGTTTTATAAATGTGCTGAGTCCGTCTCTCTTCTTTATTATACAGCTAACTTCTTTCTTTTCTTTATCTTGTCATATAAACAATTGTAGCTTTCAATTTTACTCAGTTTATCTGGCAGATAAACTACAGAGGCAAGTGTTAAATATGAAAAAGAATCTATATTGAAATCTCTATCTTACCAAAATTATCTTCAAGGATGTATGGAATGGGGAGAGGCCATTGATACTGCTCACCAATGTTTGCATTTTGGTAATGGCTCTAAAATGAACAGCAAATGGTCAGAAAAGAGCTAAAACTATTCAAGTAACCCACTAAATATAGTCTTATGCACCTCAGGGGTATGAATTATATAATACTGTACTAGACAATTTCCATCCAGTCTCCCACCTCCCCTTTTTGGGTTGAGAAAGTGGTGGCATCACAGCTCCAAAGGGTTCTGGAGGAAACGGATTATCTGGATCCCTTCCAGTCAGGTTTCAGGCCCAGATATGGAATGGAAACAGCATTGGTCTCACTTATGGATGACCTCTGGTGGGAGCAGGATGGTGGAAGTGCGACCAACCTTGCTATCCTTGATCTCTCAGAGACTTTCGATACCGTCGACCACGGTATCCTGTTGGAACGGATCAGGGAATTGGGGGTGGGCGGCACGGTCTTGTGCTGGTTCGCCTTCTTTCTCCGGGGCCGATCCCAATCGGTGGTGATAGGGAGTGAGAGGTCCCATCCTCGGCCCCTCCTTTGTGGGGTGCCGCAGGGTTTGGTTCTCTCTCCACTCCTTTTCAACATCTACATGAAACCGCTGGGTGAGATCATCCGTCATCATGGGGTGAGGTATCATCAGTATGCTGATGATATGCAGCTATACATCTCCATCCCTGGTGAAGTAAATGATGCTGTGGCCACCCTTCCACGGTGCCTGGAGGCTGTAAGGGTCTGGATGGGGAACAACAGGCTTCGGCTGAATCCTGGCAAGACGGAGTGGCTGTGGGTTAATGGCTTCTCTATATCCGGGATTTTTTCATCTTTGGTGTTGGATGGGGTGGCACTGCCCCAGACAGACCCAGTGCATAATCTGGGGGTCCTCCTAGACTCACAGCTCCTGCTTGAAGAGCAGGTGGCAGCCGTGGCAAGGAGGGCCTTTGCACAACTTCGGGTTGTGCATCAGTTACGCCCCTTCCTGGATCGGGATGCCCTTCAAACAGTCACTCACGCCCTTGTTATCTCCCAGATAGACTACTGCAATGTGCTCTACATGGGGCTACCCTTGAAGAGTATCCGGAAGCTACAGCTGGTCCAGAATGCAGCCATGTGGGCTATTGTTGGAGCCCCAAGGAGGGCCCATGTAACGCCTCTGCTCCGTGAGCTGCATTGGGTGCCAGTTTGCTTCCGGGTCCAATTCAAGGTGTTGGTTATCACCTTTAAAGCCCTACATGGCATGGGACCAAGTTATCTAAGGGACTGCCTCTCCCCTATGACTTCAACCCGTCCCACCCGATCACACAGAGAGGGCATGCTTCGGACCCCCTCAGTGAAAGAACTTTGACTGGCAGGGTCCAGAAGGCGGGCCTTCTCTGCGGTAGCCCCCGCTCTTTGGAAAATTCTGCCCCCGGAGGTGCAATTAGCCCCCACACTCCTGGCCTTCCGTAAGGCTTTGAAGACCTGGTTCTGCCACCTGGCCTGGGGTGGGGTGGGAATACCTCAAGCATGGGGATGGCTAGCCCCATAGAGGCCTTCTGCCTTCAGCCTCAGATTTTTCATCCTCTTGGTCTCTCCTTCTTCTTTTTAGTAATGTTTTTAATTAAGGTTTTATGTATTTATATATTTTATGTTTTTAATGTTTGTTGTGAATCGCCCAGAGTTCCCCCATTGGGGGGAGATGGGCGGTTGAAAAAATTTAATAAATAAATAAAATAAATAAATAAATAATATAGTAGTCTTTTTCATTACAAAATGCTATAAGCAGTTGATCTGTTGAGAAATAGTAGTTTGGCTGGAGCTAAGTGCAACAGGGTGTATTCTGTGCACTCCTGGTTTTTCTGAACACTTGTAGAATCTAGCATAGAGTTTAATAATTCATAAATATTTTGCATGATGCTTCTTAATTAAAAAAAACGTTCTGATCTTTAGAATTGTGAAGATAAGAATGCAAATGAGTAACTTCTGATGTCAGTTTGGATGCATCAGTAGACTGATTCAATAGATGCATTCCTTTTAAGTGCACCTCTTGCTCTTACAGATGTGCCTACATATACTGCACATGTGCATGCACATGGGTGTACATACAGATGCATTATGTGGCAAAACATTGGGGGGTTGTTTTCTAGGCAGCAGTTTCTGTCACAATAAATTCCCAGTATTATTCAAGTAGCCAGGCAAATGTTTACACTATTTTTCCCATGGGGATCTTTGAATAAGCACATTTCATAACCTTGTTAAGCCCTGCTAGATAAATGCTTAACATCAAGTGCTACTTCTATATTTTCTGTAGTGGGTTCTCGAGACAGCTGATATTGTTGGAGCCAAAGTGAGTTCCTTCCTTACTGTAACTTAAAAGGGTTCTTAAAACATTTCTTTCTACCCAGGCCTTTTAGAATTTTTAAGAATTTGTTTTAAGAGTTTTCTTAGCTCTATTCTTTAATATTTTTCCGGCATTGGCTGCCAAGAGCCACTAATGGGAGTGATGGTATATAAAATTTTAAAATAAATAAAATCAACATGAAATCCTTTTCTGTACTTTTCCTGCAATTCACTCGATGTCTTTTACCTTTCTCCTTAACCTCACACTCCAAGGGCCACCAATAGGTTGGATTAATTAAAAAGCTGTTTAACTGCTTCATCTTTTCCAGTGGAAGTAGACCACAGAGTTAATAGCTAGGTCCAACAGGATGATTAAGTGTGATGGAGAATATGTGACATGGCACCTGGAGTCACTATTCTGCTATCTTCCCATCTCAGCTTATCAAATTAATCTAGAACAATGGAAGGCAATGTTTTGGTGGCCAGAGGTTGTAGTTATCATTTCTGGGGAGCCGAGGGTCACAGTAGGCGAGATAGCGATGCGTAACATGATGCATAACATGTGGAGCTAATTGTTCCTTGGTCTGGGGGACAGTTCTGGGATGGGTCTTAGTTATTTAAACTCTTGTAGGATTTTTGCTACAGTTATGTGTTTTTTGCTTCAAAATGATTAGCTGTCTTACCACCAGCTTTCAGCAGGAGTGCTCAGAGAAGGCTCTGGGCTCTAAAAGAAGAAGCTTGGGGATGGAGTGTGGCTCTGGGGCCACAGGTTGTTCATCCTTAGTATAAAACTCAGTTGCTATAGGTTAGCTGAGATAGCCAAAGCATAACATAGGGTAAGGTAAAAAAGGTTATTCTGAATTCCTTTGGATTATAGTTTACTGTTAGATCATTTTCCCCGTTTACAGAATACAAAGAACATGTTATTGCAGTCAGTGAGACAGATGTGTTCTGCTAACTCATCATAGTTGGCCAACTAGTGTAATAGGCAGGTAGGTTATTTTTATATGCTGGAGACTACATTGTAAGAAGCAATATTACCTCCTTTCAATGTATGTATGTATGTATGTATGTATGTATGTATGTATGTACAGTACTAACTGAAGGAAATGTTAGTTATGGATTTATATTATCTAACTTTCCTAACTTACTCAGGAAAGGGGGTTTGGTATTTCTTTGGAAAATTCTGATCAAAGAATGCTCAAATGGACTGTTTGATGGCATTTTATGAAACCATTAGTTGAGAAGGTACAGTCTGTAAACGGTAGAGCTAGAAAAGAAATACCATAAAGTAAAAAAGCCTCTTCCATTCAGTGTTTTCTGCATATAATTATTAAGTGGTTCAAGCATTGTGCTGACATCTAACTCAAAATGAGAAACTAATATGCTAATACAGGTAGTCCTCACTTAATGACCACTTGTTCAGCAACTATTTGAAGTTGCAGTACAACAGTGCTGAACAAGTAGCACTTACAACTGGTCCTCATAGTTGCAGCTATTGCAGTGTCCCTGTGGTCATGTGATTGTGATCCAGCCACTTGGTGTCTGGCTTGGTGTCTGGCTTGCAATTACGTCACATCATCCCATGGTCATGTGATTGCCATTTGAGACCTTCCCTGCTGGCTTCCCACAAGCAAAGTCAATGGGGAAACCAGCAGGAAGTCAGAAGTCAAGGTCATGTGAGGTCCTCACTTAATGACCCACAGTGATTCACTTAACAACAGCAACCAGGACTGCTGGAACTGCTGTCGCTAAGCAGTGAGGTCACTTGACATTGCACTTAACTACTGCGCCACTGAGTGACTGAGTTTCCAGTCCCAATTACCGTTGTTAAACAAGGACTACCTGTAATATAATTTAATAGCTAAATTGATTATATTCATTGTCTTGCAACTACATTTACCACATTTTATCTCTATTTCATGAATTCCTCTCCAGATAATTTCAGTTATAGATTCATAAAAAAAAATTATAGTTAATGATCAAGGATAATTATTGGCTATAAATGATTAGCTCTGTGCTCTGATGGAGTGTTGTATACCTTGAGGAATTCCAATAGATATGAGAGAACTTAACTCAGGGTTTCCCAAAATGGTCAATATTGACCCCCAAGGATTGATGGGACTATTCGAGGGGTCAATAAATGTCTGAGGATTAAAAGGGGGTCAGTAAATGCCTGGGGGTCAATAGGCTGTTGATAAATGATGGAAGGTCAATTGGGGTCAATTAATCTTTTGGGGTCTCTGTAGAGCTCTCCAGTTTGTAACTTCATGAAGGGGTTGATGTGCTGAAGAGTTTGGGGACCCCTCCCTTAATCCATCCTCCAGACCTAAACTTTCAGTCATAGTGCTGACACGGGGCTGATCCACACAACCATCTGCCATGCTTTGTTCCTGTCTTGAAGCTGGGAGGAGATAACATTGGCATAAATCATGCTATCCTCACATGCCTTTGATGCACTTCCAGAACAGGGAAATGTTGTGTTCCTGTCTATACAAATCTTCCTCATCATAATAAGTGTAGTGATTGTCAGTTTTCCTGGTTGAAATTTAAGCCTCAATCACTGTTGATCAAACACCAACTGCCATATAGAATGTGTGCCAGGGTGGGGCTTCTAAGATCTGCGAGCATCATCCAATCACTTTTGTTTTCTAACTTTTTCCCAAGGGACTGTTGACCTAACAATCTCTAGATAGCAGCAAAGCATTTGTCCCTTTTAACTGCAACATAGCAGTTGCCTGGATTTGTGCAACCAAGATGCAGCCACTGCAAAAGTGTTCTTGGAGTCTGAGTTCAATAAAGAAATGTTGATGCGTGTAAAAGAGGTGTTCAGCTCTGATGCCCACTTTGGCACATCCACAGAAATTCCCCAAGACCTGCTAACCAATCAACCTATCAGCCCCTAGTGACAACAGAAAGTAGATGGCTGTTTTTTCTCTCATGGCTGTTTTTCTGGGTGTAGATGTTAGAAAGTTAATGAGGGCCATGAGATGGCAATTATATTGTTGTTATTTATAGCAATTGTTGTCCTTCACTGCTGCTGTATTATTTATTATTATCATTTGTTATTACTGCTATGTTATTTTTACTGTATTTGGTTTCTGTGTTGGCCATCCAGAGTCACTATTGCAAGATGGTTGGACATATACTGTACATTGAAATAAATAAAACCAACTCCTACAACTCAGTCAGCGGGAATGGATTATGAGAGTGCAGCAATTACACACATTGAATTTGCATACTGTTGTTATTCTTCATTTTTAAAAATCAAACTGCTTTATAGAACTAAAATAAAATAATAAATCATTAAAAGCATTACAATTAGAATCTATGTATGAATCAATGGCAAATACATTCAAAACAGATAAGTCTTTAGTAACTGATGAAACTGAATCACTGAAGGTTCTTGATATATCTCTAAAGGTTATGGTGCGAAACATTGGTAGGGCACCAGATTCCAGAGCTCATAAGTTTCCTGAGGCTGCTGGAACATGGAAAGATTGTAACATAAGTTGCAAACAATAGGTGTAAAGTGCGGTTTCAAACACTATAGATATGAAATGGCTATAGACACTCAATAGTGCAGCAGTTAATCTTATTAATTAATTAATTAATTACATTTTTACCTGTGGCAATCCCTCAGGTATCTCAGCAGTTTTACAGGGTATACAACATACTAAAACATTCACAGTCCCAGTCCAATTAAATATCATTTAAAAACTAAAAACATACAAAACCCAAGCATTCAAACAACTAGGTATCACTTCCCAAATCCCCTCAGGAAGAGCTCCATTTTCAGCTGCTTCTGGAAGACAGCTTTAGGGATCATTGGTTCTGGAATAAAACAATTGTGTGGGAGAATTTCCACCCTTGCATAGCATTTATGTGTAAGATACTGAGAGAAATCATTCATAATGCCTCAGATAAGATTGAAGTTTGATGCTGGTCATATTCATGAAGAAACCTTTGTTGGAAGCAGTAACCCAGGAACACCCTGATGGCAGCATTTGTTCCAGTCTTATTATACACTGTCAGAATTTCAGCACTTTTAAGTTTATTTTCTCTCTTTCCACTAAAAATAATGCTCAGTGCAGCTAACAATAAAAGTATAGATGACATACAAAATTATAATAATTATAAAAACATACAGAGCTGGTATGGTGCACAAAATGAATAAAATAAATCAATACAAAAAGAATCAAAAATAAATATCCCTAGGCAGAAAAGTTTATTCTACTAAGCAGACCAGCTTAAAAGCCAAAAGCTTTCCTGAATAAAAGTGGTATCAGTGATAAGGTAACTGTCCTCTTTCCAACAGCTGCTAGTATAAATCTGTTTTCTCCTCTTCCTGCTAATTTGCTTCTGTGCAGGTTTGGAATTTTTGCCAGATTTGAAATCCTGTACAGGGGAAGCAGACAATTTGGCAGAAAACTTTCAAGTCAATAACTTTCCCCATCAACTTCTTCCATATTAATAGAAGGAAATCAATAACTTTCCCCATCAACTTCTTCCATATTAATACAAAGAAGCAGCCAAGTCAAACAATATCATGAAAAAGATTTGTAAAACTCAGGATGAACATACACGCACCTGTAATCCATGCAATCAGTCTAATGTACGCAGCAGAAACCCTGCTTGTAAGATCATTCAACTGAGATTGAATTAAATGCAAAAACTGCAGCCATGCATTTTTTTAAAGGTTAGTCATTGCTGATATTGCCAATTACTTTCCTCTAAATACAAGCTGCTCCGTATTTGTATGTAAAGTTGAATGTTCACGTTTGGGCACGTTCCTTCCTGCCCAATAGATAATTAGCACAGTGACTGCCTCTAAAAACATGGGTGACTTGGGCTCTAAGAAAGTTATGGTGTAGCAGAACTACTTCTAGGAGAAAGAATAGCATAGGGTTCTTAATTGAGATAGAGTGCTGGAAGAAGAAGATTCACTGGAGGGATCCTTTTTTGCATTAAGTCAACACTTCCAGTTATTACTTCTATCTCAACATTTGCCTGAGTGACTCAGATAATTGGACATTTCATTGCACAGACTAACAAAAGGCTAGGTCAGTGTCAAAATGTTGGAGAATTTTGTAAGTGAAAGCATTAGAAGAGGGCAACCCCATTATGTATCCATTGCTGTATATTGTATGCTTACTAGATTTTTTGAAGTTTAAATATTGCCCATACCTTACATTGAAATCACATACATGTTATTTTATCAGTGACAGATACTTGCATGTTAAGTGTAATTCCAAAGATGCTTTCAAAAGTGCAGTCAACAGGTTCTACAAACGTTCTAGCGGTATCTTCTACTTTTATCTGTCTTGTGCTTTCCCAATTCCTGTAGCAGAAAATCCATTAAGAAAGGAAAAAGTAAAAGAAAACACTGAAGATGTTACCTAGCCGGGTAATGAAACTTTGAAAAAAAAAAACCAACCAAGCTCAGAGAACCCCAAGGACACCACAAAGCCTTATTTCCTTTTACTCTGCACTGGTAAGACCACACCTAGAGTACTATCTATGATTCTGGGTACCACATTTCCAAAAAGATATTGATAGGTTACAATAAGTTCAGACAAAAATGATACAAATATCTGAGGACATGCCCTGTGAAGACCGGATGAAAAAAGTTCAGATGTTCCCCTTGGAGAAAAAAAGACTGGTAAAAGACATGGTATCAGTATTTATGTATATAAAAGGATGCCATAAGAAGGATAGTCAGGAACTATTTTGAATTGCCACAGACCCCCATGCCCAGAAATAATGTAAATAAGTTGCAGCTAATTTATAAGGAAAAATATAAGGAAGGGTAAGGAAATAAATATAAGGAAAAACTCCCTGATCTGTACACCTACATACACCTACAGAACAGTATAGCTATGGAGGTTTAATTGGTTTTCCTGAGCACTGCAAAGAATTGGACTGGATGATCCTGGTGATCATCCTTCCAACTTCACAATTCTATGGTTCTACAATTCATACATAAAGGAATTGCTCTGTGGTGAATCATCACAGCTTCACCACATTTTAACTGAAACAACTACAAAAATAAAGGCAGAATAAAGGTAGATGACAGACAGACAGGCAGACAGACAGACAGATAATACATAGAGATATTCGTAGATAGACAGTCTGCCCCTAAGCTTTGAGCAAGTAGAGTATTGAGCAAGCAAGCAAGCAGCATCAGGTGGGATGGACAATCACTCCTGCAAACGTGCTGTGTTTGTTAATTCTATACCAAGAGTGTTTTCCCTGCCAGCAGTTGTAATATGGGGAAGGGGTGGATTCCCCTGAACAGTGAAACTGAAGGGCTCATTATAACCAGGACTGTTTGGGCATAAGACTGTTTCTGAATGTCAGAAGAAGACAAATTAGTGAGCAAGAGCTGAAGGGGCAGTGCTCCTTGGGCTGTGAGCTGCCCGCTTTGAGAACTAAACATAAGACTGGTGCATCAAAAAAGTGCCAGCTCCTAAAATGTCAATTCCAATTTACTTGTAATTTAAGCAAACAATGTAGTTTTATTGTTATTTCTTTTTGAGCTTCCCTTTGGGAAACACACCTTAATCATTATGTAGGTAGCATTTTATCAACATAGAACACCATAGCAATTTTACATCACTGGACTGGATGATTCATATCTTATATCTATCTCTTAAAATTCCTTTGCGCTCTTAGGTTGCATCTGGCAGGAGTAACTGTCCCCAATGTAATATTCCTGCAGTATCTAGCATGATGCTAAAATGTATTAGGAAGATCCAAAGAGTGTTAACAAAGAAGAAACAGGAACGTAAGCATGTATCATGAATACAGGTAGTCCTTGCTAACCGACTGCTCGTTCAGCAACCATTTGGAGTTAGATGATGCTGAAAAGGGGATTTATGATTGGTTCTTGAGCTTGTGGCTGCTGCAGCATCCCCACAGTCATGTGATTGCGATTTGGGTGCTTGGCCACTGGTGTGCATTTACAATGGTTGCAGCGTCCTGCAGTCACATGATCACCATCTGCCACCTTCACAGCCAGCTTCTGACAAGCAAAGTCAATGAGAAAGCTGGCAGGAAGGTGCAAGTTGTAGTCACGTGATGTTGCACTTAACGACTGTGGCGATCCATTTAACAACTGCTGCCAGAACTGACGTTGTAAGTCGGGCACAGTCACATGATGTTTCACTATACAATCTCATCGCTTAGCAAAAGAGTTGTTAGTCCCAATTGTGGTTAGTATGTGAGGACTACCTGTAAGTGAATGCACCTACTTTAAAAAGCATTTACCATAAAGGCTACAGAGAAAGCAAATTAGCTATGTTTGTTGCATCAGCAATATACATTCCCTTGCAATGCTGGCCATATATTTATTTAGACAAGCCATAAACATGTCACGCTTTATGCAGCCCACCTGTCAATAACTCTGAGCAGCCTTTAAAATCCCTTTTCATTTATAACCACTTGAACATATTTATGAGTACTACAAGATACACTTTGGACTGCAATATGTTTCCTTCAAATAAATAAGCAACTCACAGATGGGGCGCAGTTAAAGCATTGATGTAGAACTTTTTCAGATCAAGGGTGGTGTGCCAGAGGCTGCATTGCAAAAAGTGAGCCACGAGGCCAACACCCCACCCTACATTTCATTTTCAGTCTAAATGGAATATAGTGAACATCACTTTCTAGTGATATATTAAAGGACATTCCTGTCTTTAATTTGCTAACAGCTTTTGGAATTGAACTCAAGGGATCACATATGACCCCAGGCCCTCAGGTGATGCACCTCTGTGTTAAAATGACATGTGTGCAACCAGTCTCATCCAATCTTTAAAAAACTCTTTTCATATATTTTAAAGGGTTTGCCTTTGAAAGAGCTTGGTACCCTCTAGTGGTAAAACAATATTATAACCACGAGATGATTTTCACATCAATTTGAAAACAAAAAGTCACTACCATCCACTTGGAATATGCATTGGCTTTCAGAAGAAAATCTTATCAGTTCACTACTATGGTTTAGAAGTGACTCATCCCTAAAGACGGTTATTCAAGAGGATGTCATAGAACAGGCATGGGGAATCTGCTGCCCTTTAGATAATCTGGATGACAATTCCCATCTCACTGCTAAGGCTGATGTCCTAGTTCTGCCACAGAGAGAAAAAAAGTGTATCACTCTTCTGAACTGCAGAATTTGAGGAATGATATGATGCTTTTCAAATATGTAGCAGGTAGAATTCTGGGGTTCCATGAATGCATGGAATCAAAGGAACAGCACCCTGATATTACTGACATTTGATAAGAGGACAATGTCCTCTCCCCCCCCCCCATCTTTTTTTAATCTTTGCCTTTTTCTATCCCTGGTCTCATGGAAAATAGGAATTCTGACACAGCCCCACCACTTCCATGGCTTCGAATGCCCACCGCTGCTTGGCAATGTCTAGTCCCCAAGTGCCAGGTAATGCCTAAGTGAAATCTTGATAGGAGATGACTCCATTTCAGGCAATGAATTAGCAGAGGAAAGATCTGCTGCTGTTTCCCTCCAGCTCAATTAAATTGAAACAGTCTTCTTAGGACATAATTGGGACAAAGAGGTAGCATTTAACAAGGGTGAAACAGATGTAAATAGGAACTGTGTAGGTTTCCAAATCAAAATTCATCTGTTCCCTCAACAGTTACCTGGTAGCCGCAGCAATTATAGCAAATTAACTGTCAATCAAATAACTTGGTTACTCCTGGATATAGCTCAATGCTGTGTTTCCGGCCATTTGTTCAGTTCAAGCATATCTAGATAAAGACAGGCTGGACTGGGGTGGGGGTACCCTATCTTAATCCGTAGATTGTTATTACTGAACAATATTGTTATTACCAAACAATACTGAACCATTCTGAACAAGATAAAACAAGTCAGGCTGTGTATAAAGTAGCTTCTTAATAAAGCCTGTTATCAAGCGACACAGATTTAGTCCTGGTTAATACATGGACAAAAGACCACCAGGAAATTCTAGGGCTATAGGATTGACTGGGAAGTTGAAAAAATATCCTAAAAAAAGGTGCTGATAAACCACTTCCATACTACTACCAAGAAAACATGAGACCATCTTTACCTCTATCCTTTCTATAGCATAGAAAATATCCTAGATTTTTGGCATGCAGCTTATATCTCTTGAAGAATTATATACCGACCTCTGTGCACACAAGTAAGGATACTAAGTGACACTATTGAGGGCAGAACAAGATGCATGTAGCTCTATCCTTTTTCTATAAAGACTGCTTACTAAGTATGCTTAGCAGAATTCCATGGGTCTTACTTCTGCAGAAGTGTACCTGCAGGATCCATGTGCCTAGCCCTACATGTTGAAGGACTGATTTGCAGTAGCAGCTTGCCAGTTAAGTCCTTTCAGGCCCAGGACTGACTTTGTTCATTCAGAGATCATTGAACCCTTTGGAACAGCTTCCTGATACAGCATAACTTACTGAACAAAATTATTTTTCACAATTTGAAAAGTGTGAATGTATATCCTGGTTTATTCTTGATCCATCTCTAGGCTACTGCCTTCTTCTTTAGCCCAAATACTGGCTTGCTCAAAATGTCCGATTCTCACTTTCCCTGAATGCTTTCCAGAGTCCATCTGAGACATACTTAGAATTGATAGAGATCCACTTGGTATCATATGATATATATTAGGTTACCTAAATATCTTCATCAATATTGGTGTTAGACTCCATTATATATTCTTTCAACACATTTTCTTTTCTCTTAGATACAGACATGCTTTGAGTTAATATTTTCCCTAGATATCTGAATGTTTCAGTTGTTTCCTGTAGAAAATTAATTTAGATTTTCTTTTAAAATATACATGTGCACATTTCCTTGAATAAAATTGGTTGGTCCATGAATTTGTATTCTGCTTCCTTTAAAAAAACCAAAATTGTTAACCAGAAATACTTTCCTCACCATCACGTTACTTGGGTTTATCCCAATCAAGATACTTCAATCAGTTTAAAATATTAAGCAGACAATTAGGAACAGTCTCTCTCACTCACACTCATATTTCACATGTTATTTCCTTCATAAATTGTACTTCTTCCTGAAGGTACTTTCTTAAAGCTATTCCTACAGCTTTCATAGGCTTTGCTAGCCAATCATCTGAGACATTGTTTCAGGATTCTGGTGTGATGCAGTTGTTGGATTAGGATCAGGGAAATCAACATTCAAATCTACCCTCAGCCCTGGAAATTAACGGCATGACTTCAGACCAGTCACTCTCTCAGCCCACGGTTCTGAGTTCTTGGTGGGAAAATAGGATGTAAATCTAACAAACAAGAGAAACAAGATCCCACAGCCCTGAAGCCTGCCCAGTGCCCATCTCTGCTCAAGGTTCTTATTTACTGCTAGAAATGCCTGTCAGAACATAATTTCTTTCAGGTACACTATAAATTGCTTTATGTTGGCTCATTCATCAGCTCAGTTTCTCTACGAAAGTACAAAAACAAGTTGTTCATGAAAAAATTAATAAAGCATATATTGGAATTTAAATTTAGTTGTAATATCTCCTGCCCTCTTGAAAATCCAAATGACTGCACTGCTGGTTTTCTTTTTAAGGACAACTGAAGCAGTACGTGGTTGGCAACACGAAGAATCTGCCAACCTAGTAAGCTTGACATCAAGCTACATATCTGAGTTTGCATTTCTAGTTACCAATGCCTTTTGTCCATTTCTTTCACCTTTCATGCCTTCTGAGGATAGGATTTGACATTATGTGGGTTATTTTTTTAAAAAGGCTTTTGTTTAAAGCAAGGCATCCTTCCAGTTAATTTATTATTTATTATTATACAAATATATACACTGCTGTTCAGATAAATTCGGAGGTTGCTAGGAACTTAAGGAAATAGCCATATATTGAATTTGTCTTTTGTTATTTTTTAAAATCAATTTTTCTCTACAAGGCCTAAGATAATAAATTTGCGATTAGCCATCTCTTTCTTGAAAGAAAACCAGTTGTTCCAACTGTTTGTTTTACAAGATAACAGCACTGGTGGAGAAATTAGCATGCATTCAAGAAAACATTTGATTCTGAAATTGATTACTTACCCTCAATGCCAGTGATGTCTGCAATTAAAGGAAAATCAGTAAAAAAACCCTCAGACATAATATTTAACTGATATCCCACACCCTAGTGTATAAAGGAAGAGGTCACTCACATGTAGATCTGTCTAACTAAGCTGCCTTGCTTGTTTTTATAGCTGAGGCATTCTACTAAAGTAGGAATGTTCTAGTGAAAGTGTACCCCAATTCCTACAGTTCACCAAATAGTTGTTGTTGTTTTTTAAGTATTGCCTTGCAACAGGCAGCATCTTGTAGGTAACCCTGCCAATTTCCTGAACAGCCAAAAAGTGGAAACCTCTATGGCATAATCCAGGAAGGATATAAACAGCTAGTTTAATTTCTCATGTTGCCAATAACATTGCCTTATACAGAATCATTAGTCATACTGACTGAATGTTATGACAAGAAATGAGAAATAGAAATGAATTATTGCTGGGGGGGGGTACAGAAGGAAATCACAGTACTTCGTATTCTGCACTGCTCTGATCATTTAATAAAAGGCTTATTGTCTGATTACTTCTTTTTGTAGTTTACTACTGGTGCCTTCCCTTTTTTCTCTACATGTGCTAATTAACTTAGGTTTATCTAGCCTAAACCCAATCCAGAAATGTGTTTAAAATAGTTACTAATTTCTGTTGTTATTTCTGTGGAAGAAATAAAATATCTATTCCATGGAAATACAGAACAAAAAAAATTATGTTGTTAACTGTGCAATTAAACGTTATTGCTCTTCCCAAAACAGAACTGGGGGGTGGGGGTAGGGGGAAAAAGCAAATCCATAAATCTGGGTCAGTCTGTAAAATTTTTCAATCAAGGAGTGATGCGCTTGAGAGAAAAGCCAAATTCAAATAATACTACTTAATAATAAAGCAAAAATCCATAAATCTGGGTCAGTCTGTAAAAATTTTCAATGAAAGAGTGATGCGTTTGAGAGAAAAACCAAATTCAAATAATACTGCTTAATAATAAAGCAAAAAGAGAACATGTGCAATAATCAAATCGTGAGCATGCATGCAGAGATTCCATTATCTGCATTCTAAAATTCTCTTTATTCCCTGAATATAAATAGAGCAAAACCTAAGGCTTAATGGAAACCAAGAATAACAATGCAGTGATACAAGATGAATCTGCTTATCCATAATCATAATGCTACAATGAAGATAGTTTTCAGACTAGTTTTGAAAGCAAGACATTTACTTGGTTTCAGGATATGTTCAATTAGTGGAAATTTCTAGTTAATTTAAACACTAGAATCAGATCAATTTAATATTGGCCTAAGACAGTACTACATTTTTTTTAAAATGAAACCCTCCTTCTTTCTTATTACAATAGCAGCCTTAGTAAGATAACATTTTCAAAGTATTAGAAGCTTACTATTTGACATTTCTGTTCTGTTTTATTAATAAAGCAAGAGGAAAAACTTTAATAAACGTCTCAGGTGAATTATGCTGCCATCCTAAAGTCATATACAGGTCTTAAGATTGTGTATTAATCACATCAGTGTAATGCTTAGGGGGGGAAACAGTTTTAGAAAAGCACAGTGATAGAGGCTATGAAATGAATCTAATTTTTCTAGACCAACACATCATAGCTTGCAAGCCTCTGAATTCTGGCATTCTATCTATTAGGCTCAGTAAATGCTTTTTGTACTCAGAGACTTTTGAAAACAATTAAGAAAATCCCTGCATGTAATAGTCAATGTTAAGTTACAGGTCACAATAAAAACATTTAGCTTTTAACATATACTTCAAAATACAAAGTATGCAAGAAAAAATGAAACTTTCAAACAAGGATAATTATCCTCCTTATCTGCATTCTAATATATTACAATTTATTCCACTGCAACTAAAAAAAAGTTCTGTAAAATCAAAGAATTTAAATAAAAAACAAAAGAAGCAAAACGCTTCTTTCAAAGGCAGTGATATTTTCTCCAGATATTTGAAATATTTCTACTACTAGCTGGAGAAGAGATATTTCATACTACAATGTAGTAATACATGTTTTTACAGTATTTTAAAATGAAGTTTGCCTAGGGGAAAATAAATGCTACTGAATTGGATACAGAGTTCCTTTTTATTAACATCAGACCAGACTTGACTCCCACCCCCCTTGTAGATAGTAGTGATGTAAGCAAATTAGAGGCTTCAAAGGTTCACTTGACAAGATTCCTCAACAGCATTTTGAAACAGAGTTTCCTCATCCAGTTGAAGATTCTAAATAACAAACAAAGTAGCAGTGAATTAGGAACAAAACCTTCAAAATCAAGCAATTTTTCTCTAATATTCTGCATTATTACCCAGAAAATTGTAAACATACCATTTCTTATATGATTGATCTTTATTTAGATTTATCTTCATATTAAGAGCAGCAGAGAGGCCTATTGTTAAATTCGTTTACTCTGTTTATGTTTCAAGAATGATTTTGAAAATAAACTAAATGAATTTATGTCCAGGTTCCAAAAGCATGAAGGAAACTTCCTTTGATTTTGGTGTACCCTCCCATTACTCAAAGAATTCAAGATACTTCCTAGTCCAAAGGTCTTTTGCAAATCTCTCTGTTCTTCTCTAAAAGGGGAGAGAAGAAATCTTAAGACATAAGGTTTGACTTCCTGTATGTGGACAGCTTTTGTAATTGTGGAATTGTGTGCTTTTTCAGATGGAGAGATCATTTCTATCCTATCATTTCACAAGTTTACTGGTGTTTCTGTCTCCTGCATCACAGTTGTTTTGAACTTGTTCCTTTTACACTACAATTTTTGTTTTGCCCCTTAGTACTTACATGTGGACTTTCTCTTCTTCCTTATCATTGTTCCAGGATAGACTACAGTATTTCTCCATTTTACCAAGCATACTATACCAACAGCTTTAACTGGAGATGTCTAGTATTAAACCCCGAACGTTTTGCATGAAAGAACACTTTCCATTCCCAGATAAAAGGCAGGGAGGAGACAGTTACAGTGTGGCTATTTAATGAGCAAAGGTACGTTAAGTCTTTTGTTTCACCAATATGCTACAGCATCATATATGGTAAAAAGGCATATCAGCATGGATTTAAAAAGTGTGTACCTCATACAAAATATTAAAAGTAGTTATGTTAAAAGTATTTATGTTAATTTTAGTGTCTATAAGCCTTATAGGCATTATAAGTGACAGAAGAATAAAAGTGCGGAAAGTTTAACAACTATATAGACCATCTGTAATTTTAATAAGAGTTAAACACTGTACAGCTGCACATACTTCTCCTATTCAATATTAAGTACTTTTGATTGCAGAAGACACTATTCCCCCTCAAAGTATAAGTAATTTTTTTACAATAATTTTTATTATAGTTTACAGATATAAATATAAAAAGCTAATACAAACTAAGGAAATATAAAATAAAAAAATAAAAAGTGTGGAGAAAAATGCAAAAAGAAAAGAAAAATAAAGAAATAGTAAACAGTAAAAAAAAGGGGGGGGAAGAAAAAAGATGTATAAAGAAATGACTTCCCCCTTCATCAGGACAAGTACAAACAATTTCTGAACTTATCACCTTCTCAAATATTATAACAAAAGATCTCTTCTTCCCATATCTCATCTCTTATCTATAAACAAATTTTAAAGCCTCACATTCAGTCCTAATCAGCAAAAGTCCACTAAGAGTTACCAGAAATAACAACATATATATTTTAACCTTAATCAAATAAGCCAACTTGGTATTCCTTTACTTTACTTTTAACACCATAACTTAACACTTTCTCTGAAAATACAACAAAAAATCTCTTCTTCCCATATCTTATGTCTTATCTATAAACAAATCTTTAAAGCCTCATCATTCAGTCCTAGACAAGAAAAATCCATTAAGAGCTAGTAGAAACAACATATATATTTTAACCTTGATCAAATAAGCCAACTTTATTTATATTCCTTCCTTTTGCTTTTAAAAATCTTGAGCCTTCATCCCTTTAAATAGTGTCCCAAAAGTTTATTTATTTTAATTTTCTCTTTGTCTTTTCTCAGAAATTCCTTCATAAGCTTAACATGTCTCTTTTGTAAGTCCAAGATAAGAAAGTTGTCCAAGTCACTCTTCTGGTTTATTACTTGTATGTCCCTTTTAATTATTAAGACATCAGCCGGATTCATTTGTAAATCCAGTGTAACATCTTTTTCCATATCATTCTTGTAACTTGTCATTTTTAAATCCACATTCAACATAGCCTCAGTCTTAGTCTTATCCTCTTGTATCTCTCCTTTTAACCCATTTTTACGGTAGCAAACAATCTTAAGAGAAATTTCTGAGTGCATTGTTCCCAAATATCCTTGAATTCATTCAAAGTTAAAATATTTTTCTCCATTCTGTATTAATAGTTCACTTCTCCTTTACAGGTAGTCCTCGACTTATGACAATTGGGACAGGAATTTCTGTCCCTAAGTGATGTGGTTGTAAAGCACGACTGCATCACTTAGCAATGACAATCCATAGAAGCCTGTACTCCAAAGACAATGGAAAAGTGATGGATCCAGTAACAATGGAGTTAGATATAATTTCTCTACTTTCAGTGCAGTAACCCTACCCAAACAGAATACCAAATTCAGAGGGGGCCCTACTGAGACAAAACACTAATTAGGAAAGGTACATTGTTGCCATGGCAATCATGAAATCATGAGCCACTATCAATATACCAATATCAATATATAGCTAGTCTCAAGATCAAACTAGTTAGTTCAAGAAAGGAAACTGTTAGCAGTATGGTAGATAAACTACAAAAAATCATGCATTCAAAGTTAATCAACAGTTGGATGTAGAATCTGATTAATAAAATATAACTCCTATAAATTGCTACCACTCAGGCTTTTAAACTCTCAACTGCTGCATACAGATTGGCAAAACTAGATGAGATAAATACTCTGACTTCTCTCACTCAAGATTTGGTGACACATGCTAGTTCAACAATTTAATCCAGAATGAAGTCCAGCATCTTCTCAGCATTTGAACTGTCATCACAAAAATAATAGAATAGAACATTTAATCTGAAACTTCTACCTTCACTGTAACTAGGGATGGACTGAAATTTGAAAGAAGGGAAGAAAAGCCTAGTCTTTCCCTCAAACACCAGGCTGGAATCTTACAATATCATTCCCTCTGCTAAATATTTGAATAGTTGCTCCCATCCTATTCCCCAGACTCTAAGAGTTGTAGGCATTCCAAAGCATTCCAGGTTAAGAATGCCTGGTTTCCTGATGACTCATAATTAAGGACGGAGCCTATTGTAGCAAAATTTGATTAAATACACAATGGTTCGTTAATTACACAATACTACTTATACAGTATTATACAATAATACTGTTCTGGCTTACATACAAATTTGACTTAAGGAGAGACCTTGAGAACGAGACTTCCTAAACTGGAGACTACTGGTATAGGCAACTACAACTACTGAACTTCTTCAAAAAAGTTAATCAAAGATCATGGAGATCTAATACAGTCTTCAAGAGCAGAAAAAAATATCATACAAATTTCTTACCATAAAATTTCCATAGTCAAGTTGATGCCTTTGATTTAAGTGGCCAACTAAATCTCTAGTAACCTGGTTAGGATCTCCCCATGGAAGAGTGACACAAACAGGACAGACCTAAAAAATGAGAAAGAGTCAGAAGCACCTTATACATAAAATCCTGATTTTCTCTTTATTTGCCATTAAAAATTAAATAGTTTTTCAAAGAATAACAAACAGTAGATTGATACTACTTTATATGATCTCAGGCTGTATAGAAACTAGCTGCAGGGCGGGAGAGAACTCTCCCTAGGTGCCTCCTGTGTGGGGTGCCACAGCGTCACAGTATTCTACTCTCTCTCCCCACTCTTTTCAACATTTACATGAAACCACTGGGTGAGGTCATCTGCTGGTTTGGGGTTCAGTATTATCAGTATGCTAATGATGCCCAATTATTTCTTTCTACCTTGGGCCAGCCAAGTGGGGCTGTCAAGGTTCTGTCCCAGTGCCTGGAGGCTGTGCAGGTTTGGATGGGGAGGAACTGCCTCTGACTGAATTCTACTAAGACTGAATGGCTGTGGGTGTTTGGGCCACCCAGATCTGGAGATATTCCATCTCTGACCTTGGATGGGGTAGCTCTTCCCCCTTCAAGGTTGGTATGCAATCTGGGGGTCTTCCTGGACTTGCAGCTCCTGCTTCAAGAGCAGATGTCAGCTGTAGCCAGGAAGGCCTTTGCACAATTCCATCTGCTGCGCCGGTTGCACCCTTTCCTTGATCGGGGGGCCCTTCAGACAGTCATTCATGCCCTAGTCACCTTGCAGTTTGCCCACTAAAATTTGCTGTACATGGAGCTGCCCTTGAAGACCACCTGGAAGTTTCAAATAGCCCAGAATGCGGCGGTGCGAGCAGCGATGGGCATGCCTGAGTATGCCCATGTAACACCTCTGCTTCACGAGCTGCACTGGTGGCCCCTTTGCTTCCAGGTATGATTTAAGGTGCTGGTTGTTACCTATAAAGTCCTACATAGCATAGGGCCTAGTTACTTGAGGGTCCGCCTGTCTCCCATAGCATCTGCCTGGCCAATTTGATTCTACAGGGTTGGCATGCTCTGGGTTCCTTCAATTAAACAATGTTGCTGATAGTTGGGCAGCATAGAAATTTAATAAATTATTGTTGGTCGCACAGTCAGCTAGATGTTTAGACTGTATTTGGCATTTTTATCCACTTATCAAGTCCTTCCCAAGGACTTGGGATAGGCAGATGTTGTTTGATGGTGTTAAAGATATTGTTGCAGGACGTAAAGCTGTTCCAAGTAAAGCTCTCTTTTGCAATTGACTGATGGTGATTTTGTCAATGCCAACGGTTGTTGTTGTTGTTATTATAATATTTGGTATTTGATTCTAACAAATAGACAGTAACAGAAGGAATATGAACAGAAGACACATCTCTGTATTTTAAAAGTACATCTAGTATTTCCATTTTTAAAAGAGAAAATACTAGTCATGCTCTACCCATAAGGTTAAGGAGCCTTTTAGAATGTGGGTAAAGGTGATTTTTTTCTTTAAAAAAGCAACTAATCTCCACCAGTACCAGTACCAAGCCATCTTTGGTTGAGCTTGAAAAAGCTAAGCAGAATCTGACCCAGTTAGCAATTGGATGAAAAAGCACCAGGAAATCCCAGGGATATAGGCCTGGGAAGAAGGTAACACCAAACTACTGAATTTCTGAACTGTTGCCAGGAAAATAACACAAATGTGTCCATGTAGTCAGCTTGGGTAAGCTTGAGTAGACATTTTTTAAAAACCTAATCACTCCCACCCAGTTCTGCAATGTCAATATAAAGCTTGGTATAATCTTGCCAAATCTATATATTTTAGGTGCTCAGGTATGTCCACTGAATTAAATGCAACTTCTGTGTGCTTTTCAAGGAATGAACTGTTCCAAATTTGAGAAAAAATAAAGTGAAAATACTATTATTATTGAAAATGGAAAAGTTCTGTCAAAGTAAAAAGAGGTAAAAAGTTCTAAAATTACAGTTTAAATATTTGAAAAAAAAGTGGCAAAGAAGAAAGAATGATCTATAGTCTACAGGGGGAAGGGGATATTTAACTGGGTCAGAATGAATCTCGAGGAGAAATAGGGCACTTCATTCTCTCTTATTTAACATGTCTTGGAATTTACATAATTTCAGAAAGGAACTTACTATTGTATGTATTCTTCGGAGGGTAAAGTTTTTTTTTTAAATTTTTACACCACACATACTTAAACTTTGGAATTCACTACCATGATATGTAGTGCTATCTACCAGCTTAGTTGGCTTCAAAAAAGGGTTGCACCAATACATGGAAGTCTTGGGATCAATGGCTAATAACCTTGATGGCAGTGTGACTGCCTCTGAAGGCCATTAGCTGGGAAACTAGTGCAATTCTTTGTGCAGTTAGTTGGCCACTGTGAGAACAGATGACTGGACTTCATGGGCCAGTGATATGATCCAGCAGTGCACTGCTTACGTACTTATGGCACTTTATTAGTAATAACAAAAATAACATAAGTAATTAAAACTTGTATCCTTAAATATTAACTCTTTGTTATACCATTTGAGTTAATGTGCCACAAGACTTTTTATTATTTTACATACAAGTTTTTACACATGTACTCACTACTGGATCTACTTGATAAAGATGCCTGTCATTACAATGATCCAATAGAGTCTGCCTTGTGAAGTTACTTTCTTGACACAGAGGGCATTTGAATGTAGGCTGCTCACTGAAATACAAACAACAACAGAGTCACAAAAATAAAAAATAGAGAAGCAGCATGCAATATGTATAAGGAATTCAATGGATGAAAAACAAATTCACAGGAGCATCTGCTGTTTGCAACAAGGGACCAATTAGGTGTACTTTTGCAATACTGACAACAGTCAGCTGTAGTGATTGACAGAGACAGCACCTCTGACTGGTAGCAGAGATTAGAGTATCCCTCTCTTGCTTCTTGTAGTTACAGGAAATTGATAGAGGGCTGTTGTTTTTTTTCAGGGTGGGGTGCACAAAGGCTTGCTGGCAATTTATTCTTCTACCAATGACTAGGGCCACTGCTGTTTCCCTTACCATGGAGTACTTCCAGGGAGGAAGAATGTGCTCTTCCTAGGGGAAGGAAGGTGCAACTTTCCCATTATCCTGGCTCCCATGATCAGTGATCTAGAATAATTGTATTATTACCAAAAATAGCTTTTAATTTGGCACCTATTGCAATAACTATTTGTTTACTAGTTCATACAGTACTTTAAAAATTAGCTCTTCACAAAAATGTGTTCTGAATTTCATATCATTTTGGTATATATTTCTGTTGAGTAACTGTCCACCCTCTTTCTAGTCATAGAACCCAATAGTTATTAATATCCAGGGTTATTTCTACCTTGCAGGTTCTTCAGGAACATGTAGATTAGAATTTTCTCCCACTTCCGAAGTAGAAGAATCACTCCTAAAACTGAGTGAGAATTTATTTTAAAGAAAATTTAAAATTCTGAACATTATGATTAATAGATAAATCCCTGTAACTCTGGTTGATAAGTGGTGTCTCTAAATTTGATAAACAAAATTCATTTGAATAAAGTATGTGGACAATATTACTTCTATCAGGGTTACCTGGAGGATAGTCTAATCTATATAATTTCTTTGACTGTACTCATAGACACACACACACACACACACACACACACACACACACAAGCTTACAATTGGAGGAAACAGAAACAGGAACCAAGGAGGTAGCATTTTTTTTCTAATAGTTGTTAAAATATACTAGTGAAAATGCTCTCAAGTCAAGTTAAACTGCAGGTGACTAGATGGACATGCATTTCAACTTCCCAGTATAGCCTACAGACCTTGGGTTTCATGTGGTTCTCCAAATACTAACCAGATCTGTCCTTGCTTCCCTGTTTACAACTTCAGACAAAACGTCCAGGTGTTGCCACTTGCTGTCACTTTTATCATGGCTGTATAATTACAACATTTCCTCTAACATATTTAATATTAATGATAATATTTATGTATATGATTGAACCTTGAAGTAGTTATGCAAAGCAGCCAATAAGAATATATAAAAATGAATGAAATAATAGTACATTCAGTGAGTTTTATCAGTAAAATTAGTGACATATTCAAAATAAGGAATAGTTGCTTTATCTCTTAAATTTCTCCTGAGGATTAGTTCAGAAATAAAGACATTTTTAAACTTAGAGGAAAAGGCTAAGGAACTGCAGGTTGCGCAAAAGACAGCAACACATGCATTCCCATGAATCAACTAGAGTGACTTTCTATGTTATGCAAACATGCTCTGTGCCTAGTCAGTACACCAAGATAACAAACCAGGCGTCAGGTTTTAATTTCTAAATAACAAAATTTAATTGTAATAAAGAAGACCACCTTGACATAACTTTAAATTTACAAGTGGAAACTTGACACCTACAAATAACTATAACAGGTTGAAATGAACTGCTTGTTCAGATATTAGTCCAACTCTCTGATCGTGTCAAGTAAAAAGAATAAAAAATATGTCTGCATTCCAGTGAAAAATTAAGTAATAAATGTCATAAAACTCAACAGCTGCAGAGGAGAATGGAGATAACCTTGATGAAGAATGCAAGAATTACTACAAGAATTACTACAAGGAAGTAAATAACAAAGGAGAAGGCATGAGAAAGAAACTCAAAACAATCCGAACTTGATTCTGTTTGGTATAAGAGGGGGCAGAGGAATATTCTGGCAGGCTTTCAGGATTCTATTATTATACCCTACAACAGTAAAGTGGCATTTCTGAAACTCTTGCTGTTTGTTTCCTGACCTCGCTGACCTCAGACAGCTGACAGTAGCTCTTATCTCCATTCAAACATTTAAGAAATCTGAAGAAATGCATTTAAAAAGGCAAATGCTGATGCAGTTATACTCAGATCTTGAACAATACATTGACATAGTGCTTTTTCTCTACTTTAGCTCAAATATTTTTTAAAAAGTCGTCTTACGTAAGAATAGTAATCTTATCAACCATACACATAGCAGAATCTTAAATGTTCTAAAACAGATCACAATTACAGTAGAACAAATGCTTACACTCTGAATTACATGATAAGGAAATTTTTCAAAATTTTATTTCATAGTTGAACCAGAGTTCCAAAGTTCAAAGATAAAGATTTATTTTAGCCCTGTCCTAAAAAGATTTGGAAACACCATTATAGAGTGTATCAACTCTGTTTTTCAGCCATCATCATGAAGAAAATTCTATG
This sequence comes from Python bivittatus, assembly GCF_059951505.1. Classification (NCBI taxonomy): domain Eukaryota; kingdom Metazoa; phylum Chordata; class Lepidosauria; order Squamata; family Pythonidae; genus Python; species Python bivittatus. Next base: position 39,873,333 of record NW_028277113.1, on the reverse strand, counting down.
CTATAAACATTCCCCATGCCAAATCTAAAGCAGGCGTTAACATTTGATTTGGATATTCTTTGAAAAAATTATAAAACTAACTACATGTTACCTGTTTCCTGTTGAATCCTGAGATATGTCTAAGTTTGGAATTACAGAAGAAACACCATATTCATCTTGATACTTCTTACATGATTTATAATGCTGTCTCATACGAGAGAATCTAATCTGCAAATGAAGATATATTTCATTTAGATTTTAGAATACTGATATGAAAAAAAAAATTCAGAAAGCTAGTTTAGTGTTGTGGTTAAGAGGTTGGGAGAGACTAGCAACTGGGAAACCATGAGTTCTATTCTCCCTTAGGCATGAAAGATGGCTGGGAGATTTTGGGTCAGTCTCTTTCAGCACAACTCACCTAACAGGGTTATTGTTGTGAGAAAAACAGAAGTCAGGAGTATTAGATATGTATGCTATCTTGAGCTGACCAAAAACAGGTAGGATAATAAATAAAAAATAATAATCTCAAAGAGTAGATAAGAGTATATCAAATCGTTTATGCAATTTTGGGGTGCATCCAAGTGCGTCTATTTGCTTTTGAACCGCTGATAGACTGGATTTGCTTTCTTCCCAATAATCCCAAACTTGCTCTACAAGTTTGGGAGATCCTCTGGATTAAATAAGTATGCATATATTTGCAACAATTATCCACTTTTAAAAGTAACTATTTTGCATCTACTATACCTGTTTTTCACAGCATCTACAACTCCCCACCAACTTCTTCATGTTGTTTTCAACATCTAAGGCCCTGTTGGGACGGGCCTTTTCTTTTCTGGTTACAATGCCTCGACATAATGGACAGTGTGTTCCACCTTCTTTCATAGCCATTAAGAAACATTTCCTACAAAATCTTAACCAAATATAAAGTGGCAGTGAATGATAGGAAAGAAAATGGCAAATCAGAGTCAAAGAAATGACATTCTCTAAGACAAATCATCACCATCTTAATTTCATATATATATTGTGATGGGACCTACGCTAATGGAGGCTAATCAGGAAAGATGTGATAATAATCATCAATTTAAATGTGTAAAAAAGAATTAGATTCTAGGAGAACATCAATGGCTATTAATCATTATTAGAAGCAGAAAATATGTCAGCCCCACTAGGTAGACCAGACCAGAAAATCAATTCCACAGCAAGGCTAAAGCTACTTTTATTGAGATTAGCTATAACAGAAACCTGCAAGTCTGACTGTGCTGTATCTGCTCCTCCTTCTTATATTTCAGTGAATTAGGGGGGTGTCTGCCCGAGCTGCTTCCAAATATTATCTTGTAGTTTTGGACTTAAAAAATGTTTCAGCCCCTTTTGCCTAGGTAACAGTTCCTGCATATTTCTGTTAAGGTCATCTTCTTTATTCTCTACAATACCTCTAAACTTGCAAGGAAACAACAGAAAAAGAGTTCCTTGTGTCCTGGTTGGCCACTGTTAGAAATTGTTCCATACCAGCATATAAGAATGCTCACATGATATGCTAAAGCAATTTTACACTAACCATAGAAAAAATACTAATTCATAGGTCCCATGGCAGTTACAGTTTGCTGAATGCTTCTTTTTGGATGGTATCTCAGTTATGTTTGTGGTGACTGAGCAGCTCACATTTCCTGGTTTTGTTTTTCAGACATAGTAATAACACCAGTTTTAAGCCCTGAGTTGGTTCTATCAAGATTGGATCCACTAGCATGATGCCCTTATTTCATGAACCTTGCCAAGGGGATATATAAAAAAATGTAGGAGCAGCAGAGAGGGTGCAGCTGAAGCAGTCCCATTTTTCAACCATTTTATGCCTCAATTCAGCACCTTGAAACTGGAATGAGTGGAAAAGGAGTAATATTACTACTGTAGACATATTCTATCAATAAAAAGGAAGAGTGGGAGGGAAAGAAGAAAAACACTGAAAAATGGGTTAGTCAGATACCTACACATGTTGACAAATGGAAATCCTGACAGGTGTTTTGAACACATCTTGGCAGACAGGACAGTAATAATCATCTTCATTGAAACAAATTGTGGCAGGTTCCTCATTCATGACAGCAAACTCTGGTATTTCTGAAAGAATAATAATAATAATGCAACTATACCAGATACTTAACACACACACACGCTATAGCATCTTGGATAGATAGAAACAGGCAGTGTATAAAACTACAATTAATTGATCATGAGTAATGACTTGGGGGACACACAAGATTTCTCAGGTTGGTTCTGCAATGTGAGAAATTATAGCTCTTCTAAGATTTGGCTATTTCAAAACGCAGTGTGGTGATTTGAGAATTGAAAATGAAGACTGAAATAATATATGATTGTAGCATGGGTAGTTTGGTACAGCTTATCCACCATCACACTGGACTTTTTCACCTCTGCTCTGGAATCTGGGGAAAAAATAGACAGCTTCAACAGCCTGAATCATCATCTCTTTCAAATTTCTCTTTTGAGCTTCCACTTCCCTTGAAATCTATTTTCTTACAGAACCCTTGGCACACATTTCAGTCATCCTTGTTGGAGCCTTGCATTCTGTCAACCACAGGGCTTTTTTAAGGCTAGCTCCATAACATTTGCCTTTTTCTATTCTCTCTTGCCCTTTAATAGTTTGCCTGGACTTTGGGAGACCAAAAATCTAGGCTGTAACTCACATTGGTTTGGCCCTAAACCCACAGAATATAGAGTGAAGCTTTTTCTTTCTATTTTACTAAAAGTAAACAGGACTCGACTTGGCCTTGTGCTGCTTTCCGTTTCTGGACGTTGTTCTCTCTTTATGGCGGCTTGTGTGTGTTGCTAAATTTTAATGGAATGTTGACATTCCTTCTCGTTTTGGAATTTGACTAGGAAACTTCTAAGTTGGAACAGAGGGTTGAAAAATTAAAAAACAAACGGAAGCTCCTGTCACGCCATCAAGGGGGTAAGAGGCGCGCGAGCGTGCAGAGGAATCGCCTGTGCGCCGCGCGGAAGCCCCAGGAGCGGGATCCCGAGCCACGCGCCCGAAGCCTCAGCCTCTCTTCGGCTCCGTCTCTCGCGCTTCTCAGGTCTCGGTCGGGCGAATCCTCCCTGAAGGGTGCCCGCCCTGAACCTCCAGGTGCCGCCAAGAGCTACCGCCACTACCTGTCGAGAGAACGGGAGGGTCGATCGCAGGCCTCGGGACTGGGCCGGGATCTTCAGGGCTCCCGGCGGCCAAACCGGTCAAACTACCACCGCTCTCCATAGCTGTTAGGCCGCCGCCGTGGCGGCCTAGTCCCAAGAGGCGGGCCCAGGTTGCCATGGCAATAACTCCCCCCTCCCGTCCGGCGGGAATTGTTATTGAACAAGAGTAGCTGCCGCTGCCTCCCTCGGCCCCACGAGGGGCGGCGGGAAAGCCGCGTTTCGCTGCTCGGCCTTGTCGCGCCCGAGCTAGCTGGCCCAGAGCTCAGTTGTAGCCCTGTGTGTCTAGCAGCAAAGCCGAATGGCTTCGTGATCCGCTTCCTCACCACGGAGATGCAAGAACCAAGCTCAGAACACCGTCAGACAAGAAGCGCCCTTCGAACGTTGGTGGGAAATGGGAGCTCTTTTCCCGCCCTCGTTTCTGCAACGATTCTGCTGGGCCACAGCCTGTGCCTCTTTATGTGCGAGGAAGCCCTAGTGAAGATAGTGAGACTTGCGGGTAGATAAAAGTACACCGGATGGCATAATAAGCCCTGCCCAAGCTATGGTTCCTGAGCGTTCGGTGAATAAGGTTAATCATTACATCAAAACTCTCCTGAGTTGGGAAACTTTTCTTCATATTGGGTTTTAGTTTCTTGGAAGAGGCCTTGGAGCAAATGACTGTATTTCTTATCTGGGCCCCGAAGATAAGCTGGAAGTATAGCCGCTGTTCATACTTAATTCAATCTCTGTTTAACTGCTTTACCCATTAATGGTAGAAATAATTAAGATGCTAAATTACGCTGCTTTTATGCCGGGTTATCGACCTCTTTCCTCCCCTCTGCCTCTTGTAAGTTCAATAGATGACATTGTTTTACCTGCTGGAACTTTATTACGTGGTTGTTAAGAGAAAGATCCTACGGGTTGGTAGACTTGGGAAGTCTAAACCACCCAGGTCTATCCTTTCTGTTTCTTTTTCTGGGCCAACCCCAACTGATTAAGCGAGCACGAGATTTTCTCCTATTGTTACATTGGCGATTTGTACTTTGGCAGTGAGGCTCTGGATAAATGTCAAAAGCGAACTCCGGTTTATCATAGGTTAGACCAATGTTTTTGAAAAGCCGCGCACAGCTTTTGGGGAGAAAGCATCCTCTGTCATCCCTCGCCTGCCATAATACGGCTTGGAGCATTGCAACTGCCTCCTCTAACTGCGGCTTGCACGGTAAAATGGCTTAGCATTAGGACTTGACCTCTGGGCCAAAACGCAGCAGTCTGCAGCCTAGAAAGCCACCAACTGACCATCCCGAGCTATGGCAGGTGAGGGATAGCTACAAGCAAGTCTAATATTAAATGTTAATGTAATAAGGATACATTGGAGCTGTTTTTTTGCTTGCATCTTTTTTTGAAGAGCGCTTCATAGTCAGAAGGCAGCTGACTGGACAGTTACAGATGCTTACTGTGCCGTTAAATCCAAGTAAGTAAATTAGTTAACTGCACCAGTGTATGCCAGGAAACATGGTTTTGCAGAAGAAAAGACCGCTGAAGGAGGTAGGAAGGATAGTTATCAAAACATGAGTTGAAAAGGTGGTTGCCTTTAATATACAGGTAAGATGCACCCAAGCGTTAGGTAAAAGGTAATTGACGAAACTGCAGATTTTGGGTTCAATTGTACATCTTATAAATTGTTTATAATTCAGAAAATGGACAGTGCTTATACAGTAATCGTAGACCTTTTACTCCAAGATTTACTTCCCTTTAACTGAAATGTGTATGTAAATGTATCTTTGGAATTTGTACTGAAATTTGTGATGTGAATGATGGAGGCCTGTGTATATGTACTTATGACTGACTCTCTGGTTTTTAAGGGGGAATAAGATCTATTTATCTTATTCCCTCTTAAAAACCAGAGTAGTTCTGAACTGAATGCCTGCCTTACAGCTTGACTAGGTTCATATAATAGATTAATCCGAAACCAAACCACATTAGGGGTTACTGAGATGTGTGAATACTGTCGCTAAGTTGTGTTAGAAAGGCCTTTGCTTGGTCAAGGTTTTTCTCATTCATAGAATCTTAATGGGTGATTATGTGCCATCAAGTTGCTTTTGAGTGACCACATAGATTTTCCCCATATTTTATCCAGGTGGTTTTCTAGGTAAAAATACAGGAGTGGTTTACCATTGCCTTATCATTTTATGGGGTAGAAAATGATAATACCTTCCTGTTTTCCAATTGTTAGTTTTTTTCCTCAACAAAAAGAGAGGGAAGAAATGAAAGTAAGTTAGAATAACTGAAAAATATTCAGTTGATAGCAGTAAGAGATACTTCTGGAAACAGCTTCTCAGTTTAATGGAATTTACTTTTTTGACAGTTTGTATGGTATTCATACAAATTATACTGAATAACCATGCAGTTCTATGCACATTTACAAATAAATTGAAAATATGACTCAATCCTCTCAAAAACCTTGCTGTACTTTATTTCTTATTTTTGCGTATTTAACTAAAAAGATATGCCAGATGTTCAAGCTTGCTTTAGAAAAGACGAGGGAACACAAGATATTGCTGATGCATACTGGGTAATTGAGAAAGCTAAATATCAAAAAGAAGTCAGTACAATATATGCTTCATTGTTTATAGATTGCCGTTTGATTATGTTGATCATGTCAAACTCTGGAATGTGCTTAGAAAAATAGGAATCCCAGAACATCTCATTGTCCTTATGAGAAACTTATATACAGGTCAGGAAGCCACAGTATAGACAGAACATAGTAAAACAAATGGCTCCAGACTGGCAAAGGATGAGACAAGGCTGTATGTTCTCCCCTTATTTATTCAACTGATATGCTGAACATACATTAAGGGAAGCTGGCCTGGAAGAAGATGAGCATAGTTTTAAAACTGGGGGAAGAAACACCAATAACCCATGCTATGCTGATGACCCTACCCTGATAGCTAAAAAGGCAAAGGATCTGCAAGCTCTAGTAGTAAAAGTCAAGAGGCAGAGTGAAAAACTGGGACTAAAATTAAATCTAAAGAAAACCAACGAATGACAACAGGTAGAACAAGCAGCCTTACAACTGACAATGAAGATAGTGAAGTGGTGGATAGTTTCTGCCTTGATCAACCATCAACAGTAAAGGAACAAGCAGTCAAGTAATACGCTACAGACTAGCACTTGGTAGAGCAGCCATGAAGGACTTGGAAAAGATATTCAAATGCTGTGATAGATCTATGCCTACAAAGTTCAGAATAGTGCAGTAACGGTATTCCCTGTGACAAAATATGAAAGTGAAAGTTGGACTTTAAAGAAACAAGATAGGAAGAGTATTGATGCTTCTGAACTTTAGGTGTTGGAGAAGACTCCTGAGAATACTGTGGACAGCTAAGAAAACAAGCAAATGGATCATCAAATCACCCGAGTTCCCACTCAAGGCAGAATAATAAGGCTCAAATTATTCTACTTTGTACACATTATGCAAAGACCTAGCTGTCTGGATAAGGCTGTAATGCTGGGCAAGGTGGAAGGAAAGAGAAGAGTATGACTAGTAAAGTGGATGGACTCAGTTACACTGGCTATGATTGCACTGTTGGAAGATCTGAAAAACCAGGTTAGGGATAGATTATCATGGAGAAAATCTATCTGGTTGCTAAGACCCAACAACAGGCACATGATCAAATGTTGCATTTTTCTCAGTTGCCTTTGTTTTTCAGTCTAAATTTTACTTGCTTTTGAATGTATCCTTTTAATTATCTTGGAATTTACAAGATAACTTTGAAGCTCTTTCTCTCTATTGCAGAGGAAAGACTTATTGTCATAATCAACAATAAAGCAGTTTCTTTCCCCAAAAGACTTGTCATCTGTTCTCTCTGTACTGAAAAATCAATGGTTTTAGTGTCAACCAAATGAAGATACATGGATGTTTCTTTTCAGCCATCAACAATCTGGAAAGAACAACAAAGGGCTGTTACTACTTAGTTCCACAAACAGTAAATACTATCCTATGATATGCCAATTGCAATGGCAAATAATTATGTCCCAGCTGCAACAAAATATTTAGCAGTTAGGTCATTGGCCATATGGTACATGATGCACAAATTTGCTATTATTGTGATTTTAGTTTCCTTTAAACAATCCAAGCTAAATATACAATTTCATGCTCGTACTCACATTTTCCTTAATTTTGTTATTTTGATCAAAATCAAATTATTTTGGTCTTTGACCAGACTAGAGTAACATAGCAGAATAAGATCAGTAACATTTATGAGTGCCTATGGACATTCCCCAATTACTTTTATAAGATTATACGCCCCACATAGGTCTTCTCCCTAGCCCAGATACATGCTGTCCCTACTAGGATGACAGCTAGTCGATATGCCAACCTTCCATATGAAAATAGATTTATATTTGCTCGAACATAGAGATTGAGTCTTTCACATATTCTTTTAAAGTGCCTACTGTACTTGTACTGGTGATTGGAGCTAATACATCAGCTCTGGAGTCTGATAAACTCCACTCATGATGAGGAGATTGAAGTGTTCTTGCTAAATGATCAATATCCAGGTGTTTCAAAGGCAGCACAGGTAATCCTTATTTAGCAACCACAATTGGGACTGGCAAGTGAAGCAATCACTAAGTGAAACTGACTATGATCTTACTTCAGCTTTCCTTTGCTTTACAGACTGAAGGTTGTAAATGTGATTGGTTGCAGAGTTTTCATCACCATTGTAACTGCAAATGGCCGCTGTACAAGGCAGTCACTAAATGAGGACTACCTGTAGCAAAAATTTTAATCATAGCCTTAGCTTATAGAAAATGTTAGGTGCCTTCAATGAATTGTTAACTTTATAGGGTTTCTTCCTTTTATATGTGTATGTACTGTTACTTCTATATGTATTAATGGTATGCTGTACTTTTAAATTCTGTGACTTGGTCCTGGACTGAAAATAAATAAATTTATGGATAAAATAGTGTTAAAAGTACAGTAAGGCAAATAAAGGTAATGAAAAAATATAATCAAATTGAATTATTCCTGACAAGATCTTGCCAGCTATTAAACAGAACTTGGTGACATTACAAGAGAGTATATCATTCTGATGAGTTAGGAGGTAACTAAGGTAAAAAGAGTCAGTGCAAGCTAAAACCTGACGTGATAAAGGTGTAGTAAGTTCATATCACAGTTCATGGTAACATTGACAATAAAGTACATGACTTGTTTCAATAGCTCCTGATTTGCAGTGACAAAGGCATTGATTGTATGGGATTTTCTGGAATCTATCTTCCAAAATCACAGTTTATAAAGCATTGCAGTGTGCAAGTGTGAGAACTCTTTAAAATGTTAGTATAGCAACTTGATTGAGGTGTCTGACAGGCTTATGTCTGGTGACATCAATGGGGATTAGGCTTTTCTCAGTTGTTCAGTATCTGTTGTCTGATATTTTTCTGGTAGAGTCATACTCCATTGTGATCAAAGCTGAGGGGAGAAGCCATAATAATGCAGCTTCTCCTCCTGCCCCCTTTTCCATTTTGTAATGAAGAGGTCATCTAACACCCGTGGAGCTAAGTTACAGGAAAAGTTACAAGTTTTAGTCAGAATTCAAAGATACTAATCCATACACTGGCTTCAACTTTAAGGAGTCCTGCTTCTGTATGAACAGCAGCATTGGACGTGCACAGAGGCACTTGAAGGAATTTTCCTAGGAACACGGGCTTGGACAGACTCAATCTTCAAGAAGTTTATATGCCAAGTTGTGCCCCATAAAGCAACTACACTTAAGCCTTTGCTGAGAGTTTTATTGTAGCAGGTACAAACTGGGCAACTCGAGAGAAGTAAAAAAAATTTAGATGGCCAATACTTATTTCAATACATTTTGTATCATGTAGTCTCTACGAGCACATCTTCTCCCTGATGCCTAGAATATTATTCCAAGGGATTTGTAATTTGTTCCGAGCTGTGCCCATTTAACATCCAATTTTGCATCTTTGTTCTTTTTACAAATACCATGATCTTAGTTTTATCATAGCTGATTTCTAAGAGCTGTTTGTCACAATAGGAAACAAGAGTGCACAATGCTGTTCTCAGACCTACTGAAGTTTAAAAGAGAATTACTTATCAGCCTATAGGAGTGTTCCAAGATTTGCAATTTTTGGTGGATGGTAGCCTAGATCAGTGTTTCTCAACCTCCAAGAAGGAGGTTGAGAAACACTTCACAAACTTCACAACCTTCCCCAATGCTGACTGGGGAATTCTGGAGTTAAAGTCCACACATCTTGAAGTCGCTGAGATTGAGAAACACTGGTCTAGATCATCTTCGTGAGCAATCAGTGGGTTAATGCAGAAGTTAAACAGCAGCCCAACACCTTTAAAAGTGGGAATTTCTTTAGTAAAGTACCCTTGGGTACTGCATCAGATCCGTAAGTAGGCATTTTCATATAGTCTTGACATCAGGAGAAATAGACATTGATCAATTGTCAATGACAACAATTTGTGCCAAAGTTTCTCCCTCAAAATCAGGTCAAATGCAGATCTTAAATCAGTTTAGAAGTTATTTACTGGGACAGTGTAAAGATTGGGTGTAGAACAGAATGGCTTGGGTGAAAGCTAAATACTGCTCTACTAAGATATTTTCAAAGTCCATCCAATCCACTAGTTAACCATACAGATGTCTGTCATACAGCTTGCTAACTATATTCAGCAGGTTAATAAGTCTATAGTTTTGAGGTAACTTTCTCTCACCCTTCTTAAATATAAGGATTATTATTGCTACTCCCCAATCTTTGGGAACACATGCAGTATGGTCAATAAGAGAAGCTAGAATCGGGGCCCACCATTTCACATTGTTCTTGATTAGTAAATACGTCACTCATTCAGTCTTGAATGTTTTATATACAGATAATTTAAGAATAACTTCTAGAAACTTTCATCAGTGCATATATTTGTGCATGAATGTACAGTTTTTACAAAACATTTACAGTCAATGGCATTATTGGAAATGCTTTTTAAAATTATATAAATTTAATTTGTTTTACAGAGTTCTGCAAAACATTCTGAATATGTTATACAGCATAGAGTAAGATGGAAAGACACACTCTCCTGCTAATCCTAGTTTTGAGTACTGTTTAACTGATTGAGTTATGGTTTTCCCTTATGGAAATATGCTGTACCCAACTGTCCAACTGCTGTCAATATAAGATATAGCATTAATATATCCAATTAAGTCACCAGGACTATGTAATGATGTACTCTTGTTTGCCAAATTATAGTTTTCTCTCTGAGAAATGATGCAATGTTTTAAAAAGTAAATAGTTGCTCATTGGCATTGCAACATTTTCATGATCATAAATACTCTGTCCTTCTCTTAGAAATGCAGTCACAAGATGATCTGAGCTTTGGTCACTTTTTTTCAAAACTAGGTGAAAGCCTGATAGTATCTTTTGCTTTAGGAAAAATGGGCAGTAACAATCCATATTCTGAAGAATTACTTCCCACTGAAAGAACCTAGCACCTGGCATAAATGAATAATTAGACAAACTTAAAACTGGATTTTGATTCTGAAAGTTGTTTCTTGATTTTTCATGTGTAAATTGAAAAACAAGCCTTTCCCTAATGTTGAAATTTAAGGATGAGAATGAATTAGAATTATAAAGAGTTTTGTAGCCTACTAAAAACACTCTCACATGCCAACTTGTTTAAAGCAAATGCTAAATTTGCTGCACCAACAAAACTGTAAATAAATGTTTTGCTTTCATAAGTTCCTTTGACTATTTTTATACTGTGGTGGTATAAAAATCTGGATATTAATTGATCCTCATTAAGGTCTTGTGTACTGACTGGCCTGTGTAATACCATATAGAAAGATTGATCAGAGGCAAACAAAGATTTCTTGAAAGTGTTTGAACAGGTTTTTCCACATCTGAAAAGTGTTTGAACAGATTCTCCACATCTGAAATTAATGAATGGTGGCAGAACTCAGAAGCATACTGAGAAGGGTCCTGATATGCATTCAGTCTCAGTAATTCACAACCAATTAAGATTATCTTGATGCTAACGTCTATATGCTGTTTAAGGAAAATAATGGATTTTTGAAACCTAAATGTAATTAGCGATTATAGAAATGAATTATAGACTTAAGGAAATTGACAGTAAATGATACACAAAAGGTTTCATTCTTGAAACATCTCATTTTGAATCTGAAATTTAAATAGCTTTGTTTTAAATGGAATGGTCAGAACAGTTGTTTCATACTTGAAATGGAATGTTTCACACATGAAATATTTAAAATTCAAAATTTGTATGTTACTAGTTAATAACAGTACAAACAAACAACATTTTAATTCATAATGTAATCCATTTGACTAATCTTCAAATTCATTTGTGATGATCATGCAGTACCTGGATTATTCACATGTACATACTCTAAAATTGATCGGTCTAGGACTCTTTCAATGAGAACTTCTTCTACAATATTTATGTCCTGAAATAAGAAGGAAAGGAAGTCAGACATTCAAGTAAAATACTGCAACAAGCAAAATCTTGCTTAGTAGGGAAAGAAAACAAATTTTTAGGCATCAATAATAACTTTATTTGCAATAATTAGATCACACCAAGCTTAGATATTTTAGGATGATATGCCCTTGGTTCTTCATCCACACATATAATCGGACAACCTGTAAACTGCATTTCCAAGCAAAAGAAACTTATAGTTGGATGTATTTCCCAATGAGTTCACAAACACAAAAAAGCAGAATTTTACAATTTTACAATGAATTCCTAGTATGCTTCTTAGAAATATTAAGAATCGTGAATAAAAGATTCAGGGAGCAACCAGATTTCTACCCTCCCTCTGAGCACTTTGCATAACCAGAACAAATTTTCTTAACATAACAGCAAGACATTTAGAGTTATGCCAGCACTGCTTCTCTACTGAGATTGTACGGTCAAGTGATTAGATTTTATGCCATCTTAAATATTTCAGTATACTGAATAACAAGAAATCAGTTGATGAGCTGAATTTGATTTAATGAAATTAATCGATGAGCTGAACTGATAAATCAGTGGCTTATGCTGACGTAATGAGCACCAAGCATTTACAGTAAGCCGATAGTTGGAAAGGGGAAAAATAAAAATACAGGGTAGGCTTTGCAGAATAGCTGAAAATGTGAATAAAGTACTCCACACTTGTTACTGGGATTAATTTATGTTACTTGTTCCTTTTTTGCCTCCAAAAAGTTTTTGCCCGCTAGTGCATTTCGCACACTAATCAATTATGTGGCAGGAAACAAGTGAACAAGATTTAATTTAATTTAATTTAATTTAACTTAAAGCAGTGAAGGGCGATTGAAAGATTAACAAAACATAGGAACATTTTCATCTATGGCCTTTGTTACTCTACATATATTTTTATTTTTGGTTTGTCTTACAATGGCCATACAGGGTGGGAATTTTGGCAGTTGAAGACACATATAGAGGGAACCCAAATTGGAGAAAGCTAACTTATATGTATATATTGTTACAATGCCTAATATGTGAAAACTTTGTAATTTTTATTTAATATACAGGTAGTCCTCAACTTATGACCATTTGTTTAGCGACCATTCAAAGTTACGATGGTGCTGAAAAAAGTGATTTATGACCAGTCCTCACATTTACAACCATTGCAACATCCCCACGGTCACGTGATCAAAATTCGGGCGCTTAGCAACTAGCACGTACTATATTTACGATAGTTGCAGCATCCTGGAGTGATGTGATAGCTATTTGTGACCTTCTCAGCTGGCTTCTGACAAGCAAAATCAATGGGGAATAGTATGATTCACTTAACCATGTGATTTGCTTAATGACCGCCACAAAAAATGTAAAATCTGGTGTTATGTGACGCCTCACTTAATGACTGCACCGCTTAATGACAAATGTTCTGGTCCCTCTTGTGGTCATAAGTAGAGGACTACCCGTATATGCTTTCTTTCACTCTACCTTTGATCCCTAATTTCCTTTAATTTCAAAAACAAACACATATAGAGAGCCTGTTCAGTAAATTCTGGATTGCTTTTAAACATTTGAACTCACTGCTCTGGCATAGCACTTTGGAAGTACATTAGATTATTTCTCCACTGAACTCTAGTCTTTGTAACCTTTCTAATCTCCCTGATACAGTGTTCTTGAAATCTACAAATGTCCTTGTATGGGAGATACAGAGAGACATTAAGATAAAGAAAGGTTAGCAGGGACTTAGGAAAAAAATGATGTAATTTACTCACTATATAATCTTCATAATAGAATGTATGTCTGAGCTGAAGATGCCTTATAAAATTCCTGCTGTAATAACTCGGACTACTACCAGGTAGTAAACGACAGATTGGACAGTACTATAGATAGTTCAAGGGGAAAAAAAGTAAATAACTAATTTGTCATTAATAATGTACAAAATGAATTATTACTAAAAAATGGTGAATTATATCTAAATGGTGATAGTTGAATAACCCAGTATATAAGCTTTCAGACACAATGCCCTTTCTGCCAGCATTAAATTCAGTTTATTCTTTGCACAGCATATAGCATATATTAAAAATGCAATACAAGAATGTAAATATCCAGTCTGTAAATCAATTAGTCCTGTTATCTATCTAGGTCATGGGGAAAATACAAAAATAGTTCATGTTCCAAGAATGCTTTCAGTTTTATGCATCTGTAAACTTGTACCCTCTATTCACATAGACCTCAGTGGGGCATCAGAGATTACCAAATTCAGAGGTTAGACAGATCAATTATTTTATAAAGATCAAAATTATCTGGGTTCACACAAAGTAAGCCATAAACCATGGTTTATAAACTACAATGGCTGGATTAATGCAAAATGCACCCATCCCACCTGATCATACAGAGAGGGCATGCTTCGGACCCCCTCAGTAAAAGAACTCCGATTAGCAGAGTCCAGAAGGCGGGCCTTCTCTGTGGTAGCCCCCACTCTTTGGAACGTTCTGCCCCTGGAGGTGCAACTGGCCCCCTCACTCCTAGCCTTTCCGAAGGCTTTGAAGACTTGGCTCTGTCACTTGGCCTGGGGTAGGGAGGGAATACTTCAAGCATGGGGATGGCTAGCCCCAGAGAGGCCTGCTGTCTCAGCCCCAGATTCTTCATATTCTTGGACTCTTTTCCTTTTTTAGTAATGTTTTTTAACTTTTGATGTTTTATGTATTTATATATATTTATGGTTTTAATGTTTTGTGTGAGTCGCCCAGAGTCCCCCATTGGGGAGAGATGGGCGGGGGAGTGAGTGAATGAATGAATGCACAACAGAGGGCTAGGCAACATTAAACCCATGGACAGAACAGACTCCCTCTTCAACTCTGGGTTTTTACTTTAAAAAAATAAATGGGAATATGGCATGCCACAAAATAAAGCATTAGTCTGTAGCATCATTTTTATTTCCAAGAATGCTTCTGGATCCTATATAATTGGGGGGGAGCATCCTCACCAGTTTATAGTGTTTTGTGAATGTCTATACCCACCATATATTGAGAGAGCCTGTTTGGTGTAGTTGAGGCATCAGGCTAGAAACCGGGAGACTGTGAGTTCTGGTCCTGCCTTAGGCATGAAGCCATCCGGGTGACCTTGAACCAGTCATTCTCTCAGTCCTAATGAGGAGGCAATGGCAAACCACTTCCAAAAAACCCTGCCAAGAAAACTGCAGGGACATGTCCAGGCAGTCACCCAGAGTCAAAAAGCTGACTCAAAGGCACCAAAACCCCCCAAAACAAAAAAACCACAAGAGCACTTTTGTGAATATGTAAGTCTCCTGCCATTTCAGAAAAGCACATATGACATAGTCTCTAAATTCCAAATGTTCCACAGAATTAAAAGAGCTTTCTCCTATAGTAAGCAAAACAACAACAATCCACAATTATGGTTTAACGTAATGTGTGAACTCAGCCAAGAGTTTGTTTTTATAGTAAGTTTACAGTAAGTCTATCTGTAGTAAGTATAAGAGGGACACTCCACACACACACCCATCTATCCAATTCACTGTAACAGTTACACCCAATGTAATAATTCATGGACGGATATAACATGTAGAAATGCAGCAGAATAGCTTGCTGTTACAGGTTATACTGGAATGATGGAATAATATTCCCAGCACTGGATTATTGGAAGACAAGACAGACTAAGCCTTTATCCATATACAGACATAACCGGGAACCTCTTCCATGGATGAATACTTTTGTAGCCATGGGTGGTTTTAATTACCAAACTAATTTTTTTCCTGACATATGGTGGCAATTCTCTCAAGTGAGTTTAAGTCCTCAAAGAAGCTTTAAATATATTTTAATCTAAGAAAATAACTTATTATTTTAAATTGAGAATTACCATTTTTACACTTACATTAATCACAGTAGATGATCACTTAAGGGTTGTTTGATTACTGAAAATACCTTCCTCTTTCTAAATCTATGTTTACTGCAATTTCTCTGAGCAAACAAGCACACTGGATTTCATACATGCAAGATTGCCCAGATGAAACACAAGAAAGGTGGTTTATGCAAATGAGAAAGTTAAAAGACACACACAAAAAATGGTTTAACATTTCCAGAGTACTCCCACTATGGCCAAATAGAGTGAGATGTTTTGGTTCTGGAGCCTTTGAAATCCACATTTCACAAAATTTTCCTTAGGCAGCAAGTTGCAGAGATAAAAACAATACATCTGATGAAAAATTAAGAAATATCAGTTATTAATATGCCATGACATACATCTTTTAATTTATCTAACTTTATCTAATATATCAAACGAGAGATTATAAGGATATAGACATAAGCCCAAGCATAAGAAAGTTACCACTGGTCTTCTTTCAGTTCTGTGAAAAGTGAGAAAATGGTCCAAGAGATCGTTTTCATCCAATTCATACTGACAGAAAGGACAAGGATATCTGAAAACAACAGACAGACATTATAGAAACCCATTACATTTTCAATGTTAGCTACTAAATACATTCTCCAGTTGATAGCTATTTTGGACAGTGAACCAATCTGCTCCTGAGAAATAAGATTATACATTTGTCTCTCTAAAGCAAATTTTGGTATACATGCCCAAGCCACTGGGATATGAAAAGCTAATATAGCTGATGAATCTATAGGTTTCTCTATCCTTAATTTCACTAAGATGTACCTTACCTTTTTTCAGGATATGCAACTTCTTGTAGAGGCCCATATTTTTCTATGTATTGGTCACAAGTCCTCAAATGAGCTCTCATTTCACTAAGGCATACCTGGATCATGCAAAAAATATATATATATATACATTATTAGTTAAAATTCTACACTTACGGGTTAACATTTAAAAAATAAGAATTTTCATAAAGGTGAGGATATAAAGCAAGGTAGGCTCAAATTTCTTTAAGTTGGGTATAACACATTACTTAGCATTCAATACAAATTATGTTGAAGTGTGTATAGGATTACTGTTTAGAAAGCTGTTAATAGGAGATAGTAAATTATGTAGTATCAATAGTTATTTACCTGTGTTTTACATTCTGTACAGTTTTGGTGTGTATTTTTCATCATTTTGATAATATCAGTTGCTGGAATCCCTTCAGAAGGAAGATATGCTCGGCAATATGGGCACGTCCATGTATTATTTCTTAAACATGTTGCAATACAAGACTGACAAAATCTGACAGAGATAAAAATAAAATCATGTTTCTCCACAAAACCCTATTTTAAGGAAAGGAATCTAAAATGTGGACACGACCTAAGAAGACTGATTCCTGTCTGTTAATAATTTTATTTGAGCATCCCAACTACTGATAAAGAGTAGTTACAGACGATAGTATGTTCTGTTATGAAGCTATCTCTGCATTATCTAAAGTTACTCATTAGCATCAAAGTACCTGCCTACAAGTGACTGAAAATAACTGAAGTAGTAGTAACACTTTATAGGACAAGTCAGTGCTACAAAAAGAACGTAAGGCAAGATTTAGCTAAAAATTAACCACATGTGGAGAGCCAGTTTGGTCTAGTGGTTAAGACACCAGCAGGAGACTGTGAGTTCTAGTCCCACCTTAAACATGAAAACTGGCTGGGTGACCTTGGGCCAGTCACTTGCTCTCAGCCCAACTCACCTCACAGGGTGGTGGTTGTGGGGAAAATAGGAGGAGGAAGGAGTATTAGGTATGTTCACTGCCTTGAGTTATTTATAAAAAAAAATAATAAAGGTGGGATAAAAAAAAAGTACTACATCTATACCCACTGAAAAAGTCATTTTTCCTTTTGCTGAAATGAAACTTAGAAGGGCTTCAGTTTTAATTTAGCTTCCATTTATAAACATAATTTGCAATAATAAATGGCATGTAATCCTTCACTATGTACTATTACATGTAATCCTTCACACTATTCTGAATGAAAATGTAATATATTTATACTTTCTTCACAATACACTTCCTCTGAGTTTTCTCAAATTGAATCAGACAACAGAGTACTGTATATGTAAATGAAATCCTGGAGCACACAGTGGGGAAGGAAGACCATTGTATTTCTGAAATGATTATCTGTGGCAGAATGAAATCAACTTGCATTGTGATGAATTGTGGAGCTGATATGCTATATATGTATATGGAATTCCTGCCAAATGGCTCTGTAGATAATGCTGAGGGAATGATGAAATATTTCACTGATGTGTCTAAGCTTACTGTAACAAAAGCTAAAGTAGCACATCTTTTCAATCCTCCAATCTTTTTCCAAGCTCTCTCAGCTTAAAATGCAGCAGAATTGCATCACTATTAATTATACAGTGTGTGTGGGAAGTCTGGTTCCTGAAATCTGGGAAGTATTATTAAAGGGAATCTTAGTAGTGTGGAACCTAGACCTGGATTAATGTCCTGTATAGTAAACTGAATGCACATAATATTGATGTATAGGAATAGTGCATAAAAACTAGAAGGGAAAAATATACATTCTAAATGTAAATAAACATTTAGGTCATATTTTAAAGTTAATGGTTACCCCCCAAGCTGAGTACTCATACTTCTCTATGAATTTTAAATATATATATATGTAATAGAAGGGTCAGGTAAATCAAATCAAATCTTTATTACGGTCATAGGGAGGGTTGGGGTACAGTCAATTAAAAAGCATAGAAGATACGTCAGAGCCTAAAAAGTAATATGGAAAGCTAAAAGATATAAAATATATTAAAACAGAAAGTATATATAAAAACGAGAGTTTAAAAGGAAGGGTAGGAGCA
The DNA here is from genome assembly GCF_059951505.1 of Python bivittatus. Classification (NCBI taxonomy): domain Eukaryota; kingdom Metazoa; phylum Chordata; class Lepidosauria; order Squamata; family Pythonidae; genus Python; species Python bivittatus. The sequence continues at coordinate 39,854,951 of NW_028277113.1, read as the reverse complement.
TTAGATGGGCGTAGGGGAGCATAAAGGTTATTATGTGGAAGACTGTATCTATCAAATTACAGAACACTCTAGTATGATGAACTAGATGCTCATTAAGTCTAGCTCATGGCACAGGTCATCATCCGGTAAATTTTAAGTGCTGCTGCACAGAACCTGCAACATTGTGTGTTGTAGCAGGGTTGGAATCTGAAAGCAGGAGGGAGGTACAGAATTGTCCTGTGTACCCAGGGTATTTATGCAGTAATGGTCAGATGAGACTAGTACGAATGTCTCTGTAACACAAGCACTGGAGAAGCAAATGTTCTGTTGTTTCTGTGTGTCCAGAGTCACAGTGGCATTGTCTCTCTGGCCTTCAAGGAAAGCTGAGGGAAGGGCATGGCATCATGCCAGAGTAAAGGCCTTCTGATGTTTAGGTACTGAGTTTAGTGAAGTATGCCATAGGGGAGGCAGAGTACTTGATGGATTCACCGACAATAAAGGTTGGGGACCTGGCTAGATCCAATTTGCTGCTCTGTGTCTGCTACACACTGTTTAATGAGTGCTTTAGCCTGATCATATCCCATGCTGAGTAGAAGATCTGGAGACAAGCCCAAGGATGAGATTTAGCTGCCACTGCCTGTTTCCATGTGGATTGAAAATCATCCCTCATAGTTAATGGGGCAAGGCCAAGGGTCAGATGAATCAGATTGAAATTGTATTTATCTACAGGAAACATATGCTATAGTTGTAGTTTAATTGTCTTCTTCCACAACAATAATTTTATTTTAAATATGATTTTTCAAAAAGAGAGTCTTCATTCAAATGTCATAAGGTAAAGCAAAAGATTGCTTCTTGCCTATAGAAATATCAACATGGAAAATGTATATGTACTGTAAAGGAGGAATTGATATAATCGGAAGCCATATCTTATAAATAAATCTAGAGAAATTTAAGCATACATAACTCAAAAGAAATACCTTTAAATTTCTTTATGTATATAAACTCTAAGACCAGTTGTCTAAAGTTATCAAACATTGCATGTAAATATGTTGGTACCAAACAGTGACCTATTCAACTGATTTGGATGCATTTTAAAATGTGTAACTGAAGTTGGCTTAAATTTTAACACCTGCCTTTAAATAGATTTCTCCATGTTTAGTTAACAGACAAAAATTAACCAAATTAACCAGTGGTAAACAGATGTTATTTGATGTCAGCCCCACTAGGTAGACCAGACCAGGAAATTAACTCCACAGGAAGGCTAAAGCTACTTTTATTGAGATTGGCTACAGTAACAGAATCTTGCACCTCCTCCTCTTCCATATTAGGGAGGTGTTTGCCTCAGTTGCTTCCAAATGTTATCTTGTAGTTCTGGACTTAAAAAATACTTTAACTTCCTTTGCTTAGCTAACAGTTCCTACATATTTCCATCAAGGTAATTTCCCTTACTCTCTACATTTGGGGTGTTCAGAATATAAATTAAGTTGGCAATGACTTTGGTTATGGAAAGTTATCCTGTACTGCTGAAAATGACAAAATGTCAAAGCTGACAATTGTCAGGCCTGGGTTGACGCATCACAATAAACAATCAACCATGGTTCACCCACCACTATTTTCACATTTTTGCACTATTTTCCATTTCATGCTAAGCCATAGTGTTGATTATCTGGCTCAATTTAGTGTTGTGTGTGCCCAGATGCTAGTTTGTAAACCATAATTTATGACTCTGCAAGTATATATTATTCAACAACCTATGGGAAAGCAAATACTGGTATGGCATGATTTGTGAATCAATGATGCACTAAGCATTACTGTCTGGGTTTGTTTACTATGTCATCTGGACCTGAAAACCAGCTTAGTTTTTGATTAGATGAGATGCTATCAGCCACAATTATTAACTATAGTTCTTTATTGGCAGCAAAGCCAGCTTTAATTTAATGTGATGCCTGAACGTGGTCTTCAGGAAAACAGTGCAGGATCTTTTACAAAATAGAGTTGCCCTAATTTCTGCTTCTCCATTTTCTTTTTCTCTACCAGGGAACATGTGAAATCTCTTTCTTGAAAACAAAGTGGCTGGGAGGAGGGGAAAAAACTAACGCCAGCTGGCTAACCAATGCAAGTGTTGTTGGAATATTAACCAAACAAGAAATGGACTGGTAAAACAGCTGACTACAGTTTGCAGTGTTCTTGGGTCATATTCATTAGGTGAGTGCCTTAACTGTTGCTAACACAAAGCATGGTAAATCTGTCATGCAAGTATGTAGGCCAAATTCAGCTACACTAATCACATAATTCCTAAGTGTATCAGTCTACAATAAAATCCTTTTTGCAGAAATAATATGGATTTAAAATCTAATATGTCTCCTAAATATTAGAAATGTATTTATATATGCATCCCAATAATGTGTTGTTTGTATTTATTTATTAAATTTGTATGTCACCCATCTCCCGCAATGGGTGACTCTTTTTGCTCTTGCCTGGTTATTTTTTCCTGTATTTGTTTCTTATGCTGTTTCCTTTTTAATTTCCAATATATAGAATGAGAAAAGACCAAAAAAAAAATTAGTTAGGAGGATGCATGACTATAACTAGTAACTCTGGGGCTATACTCAGGTTGGAATAGGACAAAGGTGTTAGTATGTTCATTCAAGCCTCACTGCCACATCCTGCTTGCTCTGGCACAAAGACACCCCACCCACCATGAATGCAGAACATTATCCTCAAGCAGCTTCCAGACTATTGAGAGAGCAGCCTCTGCTCTTTATGGCTCCTTTGGTGCCAGTCCTCTGATTCTACAGTGATTGCTCCATGGGATCGACAACTGAGGGTTTTGGCTGCCTGATATTGGCACCAAAGGTGTTCTCCCCACCTATCTCCCCCTTTCCCCCAGGAGGGAGTGCCTGGACAGAAGCACTTTAAGGAGCTTTCAAAGGAATGAAAAGAAACCTCAAGAAAGCTTTTTGGCCCCTGATTGGATTAAATTAGTCTGATCAAATTTACCCTAGAAAGCCTCAGAAATTAGATACTGATATATAAAACAAAAGGTACCATCAGGATGACCTCTAAGTAGCTGTCTGTCTTGGAGATGACACCAAGTTGAGGAAATGTGATTTACATTACAGTACTGTAACGATGTTAAGAAATATTGTCACCTTTCTTTGGATAGGTTTTTGACTGAGACCTGACCCCTATCAGCTCTCTTCTTAAAAATAAGTTTTGAAAATTAGCACCCCCCCCCCACAAAAAAGAACTTGTCTGAAAGACTTGTATTAAAGGATCCTAGTGTGATAGTTAGAGCAGAAGAAAATGTCAAATCCCTAATAAAGTTAGTTTATAAGGACAGTTTTACAGATCCTTATATTCATTCAATTTATATCTTGTCTTTTTTCCAGAAGCAAAAGACGGTTTACATTTTAGCATTATAGCAACTAAGATATAGGCTAGGCTGAGTGTGTGTGGCTGGCCCAAAATTATTCAGTAAGTTTCCATGGCTAAGGGTAGTCCCTGTAGTTTTCTTGGCAAGGTTTTTTGGAAGTGGTTTGCCATTGCTCCTTCTAGGGCTGAGGCAGAGTCACTGGCCCAAGGCATCCAGCTGGCTTCAGGCCTAAGGCAAGACTAGAACTCATAGTCGTCCTGTTTCTAGCCTGATGCCTTAACTACTACATCAAACTGGCTCTCACTAAGGGTAGACCTGAACCTATATTTGAACCTAGACATAAATCTCTTTGTCTATTACCTGAACATAAAACTTAACATAGACAAAATTATATTGTGCATTTCAGAACCGTTCTATCCATTCTATCTCACTTTCTACCCCATTTTAACACTGTTAACTTCCAGACTGAAATGCACCATATGCGATGTGTGTATGATTTGGACTGTGTATGGAAAAAAACTCTGACCCCTTTTAGAAGTCACACTGAGCTCCATGGATCCAACTCTTTAACTACCAGTCATAATACTGGACCTCAGTATTCTTTCAATCACTTTTAACTAATAGAAATGTCTTCCATTTCTACTAAAACTAGGCTTCCACTACTTACATCCAGTTTTAAATTGATTGGCCAAATAACGTTTTGACTGCCATGCCCCTTTCAGCCTGGATATGTTTTCTCTGCCACAGCTTTCTATCAGTGCACACCATAATTTATTATGACATCTTAATAAGGTAACCCATGAAATCCATTCGACTGAGTCAGAACGTCAGACAAAATTGGGGGCTTGTCATCATGAAATCCATTCAGGTCAGTCAACCCGCAGATTCACTCTTCTGTCTAAATGAGGCTGCTGGGGGTAATGCAAATTTCACACTAGTCAATGTTATGTTTTGTCCACAATGTGAATCACCTGGATTTCACCTGAAAAGAGGCAACAGTTGTTATAATATGAGGAATGATTCCACAGATTTTTATTCACAGATATTTAAAGGTCTGACTCTTGCTCCAAGTATCTTGGAGAGAAAGCGGTAGAGTTAAGTTGAAAGCAATGTATATGAGATTGGTAATCATTCAACATTTAATTACTTTATTTATCTGAAAGGAAAATGAGACTGTTCATCAAGAAATTAATTTGTAAAACGGGGAGGGATCATTATAGATTTGCTGAGACTAAGCAATAGAGACAGATAAGGTTTTTTGTCTAACTCTCCTTTGGGAAGGCATCTGAAATTCAGGACTGTCTTCTTATAATACAGTATTATTATTTATTTTATATTATTTGTATACTGCCTGGGTCAGGTGACTGAAACGTCAAAATTATTTCCTTTTCAAAATATAAGCACTTTTTTTTAATCAAGATTGCTACTATACAAAATATATTACTTCTCTGTCAGAACATTTTGTTTAGCTTGTTACCAAAATATTAAAAAAGAATCAAAGAAATGAATCAACCTGCTACAGAAACATTCGGTTGTACGATTCAAATTTAATAAGTTCCTTCTTTCTTTTTCGACATAACTTTTTTGTTTTCGAATACCATCCTCGACATAAATTATCTTCCTTAAAAACCAACACCACAGACGGAGCTTATCTGGACCAAAACTGGGGCTAAATGCAGCCCCACCGCATATAAGAAACGGATGAACATTTTTTCGTCTTCTGGTTTTATGAAAAATCTTTATATATTCATACTGAATTTAGCTGCACAGTAACACGTGAGACTTACTTCCAATAAGTTTGCATTGCAGAGCACCGCAGACGTAAATAGAAACAAACATTTAAATGTGAACGGGAGAGGAGGACAATCTGTACTTCCTCCAACTCAAAGCAGGACCAACGTACAATTCAGCTCCCACCTCCCAACCTGACCTAACTTGGAGAAGTTGCACTTACATGTGGCCACATCTGGTCCTCACGGGCTGGTCGAGCACCTCCAAGCAGATAGCGCAGTCAAAAGAAGGAAGTTGCTGCTCTTCCACGTCTCCTGCTCGATCTGACGGTTGTGGGAACTGGATACTGCCTTGGAGGCCGCCAGCACCCGGCGTACTCGCCGTCTCCCGTCCGTCGCCGCTTAACACCGATCCCATCGCCTAAACGAGCTCACGCTTTGGGGCTGGTGTTTGCAGCGGGCGCGCTGCTCAAATGCTTTACAGCCAGAATTGTGGCAGTTTTGCAGGAATTCGCCTTGAAGCAAAACAAAAGCGGCTGCTCGCCCACTTGGACCTCCTCCTTGTTTTGGGACGAAATCCCGGAGACGTTCTGCCGCGGCTGCAGAGTCGAAAGCCTGCGGAAGCTTTATTGGCGGTGGCAGGGCCAGTCGAAGTCAGTGCGGTGAAACCTGACACCTTCGGCTCTACAAATTAGGGATCGGAGGAAGTCCTGGCTTCGTTTATTGGCTGGCGCAATATTTTGTGTTTTTTTCCCTTAGAGCCTGATGATCTGCGAATGGCCTTTGCATGGCTGGCCAGACATGATTCCCACTGGGTCGAAGGGAATTTGTTACCCGGAGCGTTTAGGATTGAATTATAAAATACTCTTTGCTACATGCACGTGTCACCCATCATTGTGGTAAGGAAACAAGCCAGCTATTTCATGGCCGAGCTCAATTTTCGTGTTTTTGTTAAACGCTTTCTCCTAGCTGAATGTAAGAAAAAGACTAAAGCTAGAAAAGGATGAAATCTACAAGGGAAAACACTAAGCAACTGTCCCCTGCTAAAACTAAACGCTTCTATGTTCACATGTTGCCTTAAGACAATGGTTTTAGCTAGCATAATCTGTAAATCTTGGATTCACTCACCATACTAACCCAAATATTTGCTTATTCATGGTTTACTGGATAAAAATAAATTTGCAAAAATATCAAAGAATCAGGGATTATAAGCAATGACTGGGTCCCCAGAACACAGCAAACCACAATGTTTTAGCTTAACACTGTGTGAACTGAAATCATAGTTTGGTTTAGTGCTTTGTGTCTTAAAAATAGTTTAAAAACTGACTTAGGCCACATGCAAATGAGACCATTATTATATTGGATGCTTCTCTTTAGAAATTAGATCTAATCATTGTGATTTAGGTGCTAGTCTACAAATGAAGTTAAAATGTTGCAGTGCTCCCATTCAGAATCCAAAGGACAACTATCTATATCAGTGATGACAAACCAGTGTGAAAAAAATTCGGAAAATGCCTAACTTGACTCTGCTGGTGTGTCACCCCCTCCCCCCCCAGTCCGATCATGTGTGATGCTTGGTATTATATAAAGAACCAAATAATTACAAAAACGAAATACAAGTGAAACAAACTCAGTTTCTTTGGTAACTCAAACAGGGAGAATAGTTGTCAGGTGTTGGTGAACACTGGTGTGTCACCAAAATGTGGTGTGTCACCTATGACACGCATGTCATAGGTTCACCATCACTGATCTATATACTACTAAAACTCTCATGTCTGTAACCTTCAACTGGGTGAAATGGTGCATCATAGGGCAAGAATTTTTGAACAATGTTGACGGGTGAGCCCCCTTCCTCGAGGGAGCAGGGCCCTTGGGGACACACCAGAATGGGGAGTGGGGGTGCAGTTTTCCTCATGGTCTATGGCTCCCCTTGTTTCACCTCTCCCCAGCAAAGTGGCAGGCAGTTCTGTGGATCAGCCGAGGAGGAGGAAGCTTCACTGGGGCTCTCTTGAGGGTCAGGAGGGGAGGGCAAACAGTGCACGCCTATATTATATGTGGAAATGGAAGGAGGGAAGGAAGGAAGGAAGATTTCTGAAGCTCCCTGCCAGCTTCCCACAAGCAAAGTCAATGGGGAAGCCAGCAGCAAGTCGTAAGTCGCTCACACGATATAAATCCAATAAATACATAAATACATTTTGAACTGTAGGAACATGTTTGAAAAACAGTGTTTTATATGCATTTGTATCCCAATTTTAAATAATGTAATAACCATGATGGAAAGTAAGTTACAATTGCATTTCTGTCTTTTTGTATTTTCATGTCTCCATAAACTGATGAATTATATTCAAAGTGCACACTCTCATATCATCTTTTATTTTTTTCCTCTTTGGACAGGACACAATTTGATCCCCCCTCCATTTTCTTCACCTCTTTTCCATGCCTGTTGTTCATTGTTCATTTTGCCCAAGATGAGAGACTGGAATAGCTGGCCTTTCAGATTCCTGAATTATGGGAATCAGCCATTGTTTCTGTGAGAAGGCAGGGAGAAGTGAGGGCCTCAAATGAACCATGTTTGCTAGGGGAGAGCGCTGTGCACCATGGGGCAGCCTTGGGGGGGACGGCAGGAGGGAGGAAATACTGTAGGCAGGAGGCACGTTCGCACCAGAGTGAAGAGAAACGGCAGGGGACGGCTGTTGGGTCAAGTGGGTATTGCAATGTGTATTGCGCTGATTGGATTAGGAAAGTGGAATGTCTGCGGTTTTGCGGTTAATTAGCGGTGCTCCGGGGCGGTAAAAAAAGGTGAGATTGTGAGCCAAGCCCTCGTAGGAGGGGGAGGACAGATAGGGGGTATAAAAACCTGTCAGACCTTGTTTTGGGGTTCCTCCATTGCTGCGGGAGGGACCCACCTTTGCAAACGTGCCCAATAAAAAAACTTCTGTCTACTGGACAACCGAACCCGTGTCTGTCATTTTCTGACAAAATTGGCGAGCCAGCCAGGAGTCCTCGACGTGGACCGGACTGTGGGGAACCAGTGAGTGATCGGCCATGACACCCCGTTGAGGTGTCTCTCGTTTTCCCCGGAGTCGGGTCCGGGACGGGACTCCAATCGCCAGTCAGACAGAAGTAAAGAGGAAGTCGGCTGACGAGGGGACCTCCGGGAGGTCTGGTGAGTACAGCCTACCCATAATCTCGGGGAGATTAGCGTGGTTACGAGGCGCTGGATGCCGCAAGGGGACAGAAGAGTCCGGGACCTTCTGTAAGGTGGGAAACGTAGTCAGGAAGTATGGGTAAGGCGCAGAGTAAGAGTGTAAGGCCAGGGGCCAGTGGGAAAAACGCAGTAGGGGGAATCCCCACGGATTCTCCATTAGGACAATTGTTGCAACAATGGGAGACACCCTGGTTGTGTCCATTCACCAGGGGTCTGGAAAAACCAACCATGATAACTTTGTGCACTAAAGAATGCCCAAAATATCCACTAGTGGACCCCGAATTCCCCTACCATTGGGGAATCTTGGAATCCCCAGTAATTACTGGGTGACCCAACTAAAAAACTACATTGTGGAGCATAAATTGTTAACACAGGAACCCTATGTGGAAGTCTGGTTCCATGTTCATTGGGAGGGGCCTCGACCCAAGTTAGCCAAAATTTTTGTCCAAAAAGAACAGGAGGATGAGGAGGACCTCTGGCTGACTGGACCCCAATGAGGGCCGCCACCTCCTCCTCCTCCTCCTCCTCTTCCTACCGCTCCCCCTCCAGCACCCCCACCCTATCCCGGGCTGCGGGAAGAGCTGACCAGCTGAACCAAGACATTCAGAACTTGCCCTTTATTCTAAGGTCGGCCAGTGCCTTCCCCGTCCGGGAGGTCCCGAACGCACAGGGGGTGGCTGTCACCAGTTACGTAACGGTTCCCATCAAACCCAGTGAGTTGAGGGAATTAAAAAAGACCCTCCCTTGTATGCAAGAGAACGCCCATACCGCCACCGAACAATTGGAACTTTTTCTCGGCCTGGTGGAATACTCCTGGGGGGAACTGAATTACATTTTAGCCCACCTCTATATGCCAGAAGAGAGGGGCCAGATTCGGCGAGCCGCGCTCGGGGCTTGGGAGCGAAGGAATGCAAACGTCCCGAATGCCCCGGCCGCGGATATCAAATTCCCTCTGGCAGACCCAAATTGGGATCCCAATAATGCCGCACATCGGCAAAACATGAGAGACATGAAAGAGATGATTTTGGAGGGCATCCAAACAGCAGTGCCCCAAGGGAAGAATTTGACCAAGGCTTTTGAGGTAACCCAGGGGAAGGATGAATCGCCCGGAGATTTTTGTGAGAGGATCTGGGTTGGCCTGACCAAATTCTTGGGCGTGACTCCAGACACCCCAGCCTTTGAGACCTTGTTAAAAATGCAGTTTGTCATCAAAGCGTGGCCAGACATTCAGAAGAAGATACAAAAACAGGAGGGTTGGACCGAACAGGGGATAGGGGAACTCCTAAGGATTGCTCAATAGACCTATGTGGGGAGGGAGGAGGCAAAGACCAGGCAGAAAACTCAAATGATGATGGCAGCCGTTCAGGCGGCGGCCAAGAATGAGACGAAGGGGGAGGGATTGAGGGAGGCACGACCTTCTCCCCATCTGGTCCGGGGACCTTGGCCCCGGAGAGGTGGCGTTGACCCCAGAAGGGAGAGGTGGACTGGGGATAGGCAAGGTTGTTTCCGCTGCGGGCAGGTAGGACACTTTGCTCGGGACTGTCAGGTGGATCGCCCCACGGGTGAGAGGAGTTTCCCTCTGTACGACTAGGGGGGGTCATGATTCCCCAACCGGGACCCACGGGGAACCCTTGGTAAACATCACGGTGGGTCCCACCGGCGAGGAACGGCAGTTCCTCGTGGACACCGGAGCCTCTCGAACATCGCTGTGCCAACCGATCCCAGGGATTGCGAAATCCCGGGGCGCGTCAGTATCGGTGATGGGGGTGAGAGGCTCTCCGGTCAAGGCAGACGTACTGGAGGGAGTAAGATTGGAGTGGAATGGGAAGGAGGTAACTGCAGATGTGTTACTGATTCCACATGCGGGAGTGAACCTGCTGGGAAGGGATCTAATGGGTAGTCTAGGAGTGGAGTTGTGGAATGTGGAACAGGCAGAAAGGATGTGTTTGTTGCGGGAGGCGGACGTGGAGGTTGTGAACCCTGAGGTATGGGCAGGGGAGGGGGGGCGGGTCGGTTTCGCATCGCCCCAATTAGCATCCCCTTGAAACCGGGGGTGACGGGTTTGCGGCAAGCCCAATACCCGCTGTCCCGGGATGGGAGGCGTGGGCTGAAGCCCATCATAGATGGGCTGAGGCGGCAAGGGCTATTGGAACCGGCTATGTCCCCCTTCAACTCCCCTATCTTAGCTGTGAAGAAGAATGACAATAGTTACAGGCTGGTGCAGGATCTGAGGAGGGTCAACGATTTGGTCTTGGCCCGGACCCCGGTAGTGCCTGACCCCTACACTTTGATGGGGAAGATCCCTCCCGGGGATCGGTGGTTCACGGTGATAGACTTGAAGGATGCTTTTTGGTCATGCCCTCTGGCAGAGGAAAGTAGGGATCTGTTCGCCTTTGAGTGGGAAGATCCGGAGACTGGGAGGAAGCAACAACTGAGATGGACGGTGCTGCCCCAGGGGTACACCGAGAGCCCCCTCTTGTTTGGACAGGCATTGGAAGAGAAACTCCAGGGGTTCCAGGCCCCCGGGGGTTCTCGGGTGCTGCAGTATGTGGATGATTTGTTGGTGTCTGGAGAGAAGGAGGTAAAGGTGAGAGAAGACTCAGTGGCTTTATTGAACTGGTTGGCTGAGGAAGGATTGAAGGTGTCAAAAGGGAAGGTCCAATTTGTGGAAAGGGAGGTCAAGTATTTAGGACATGTACTCCGGAAGGGCAAGAAGTTGATTGATCCTTCTCGGATACAGGGGATAATGCAGTTGAAGCCCCCTCATACTAAAACGGAGGTGTGGCGGTTTCCGGGTCTAGTAGGATATTGCCGGCTATGGATAGATGAGTACATGAGCAAGGCTCAGTTTCTGTATGAGAAGTTGAAAGGATCATCTGACAGGGTAGAATGGACAGACGGGGACACAGAGAAGTAGGGAGAATTACGAAGGAGCCTGGTGACGGCCCCGGCTCTGGCTCTACCGAACCTGGCCCTCCCCTTTTACCTGTACGTTACAGCCCATGGGGGAACCGCCATTGGAGTGCTGACTCAGAGACGGGCTGGGAAATATCAACCAGTGGCCTTCCTGAGCAAAGCCCTAGAACCGGTGGTGAGGGGATGGCCGACTTGTGTGCAGGCAGTGGCTGCCAGTGCTGTGCTAGTGACAGAAGGGAAAAAACTCACTTTTGGGAGCCCCGTGATTGTCCATTCGCCCCATCAGATCTTAAGTGTGCTTAGTCAGCAGGCGGCTGCTTGGATGACAGAAGGAAGGATGTTGAAATATGAGACAGTTCTCCGGATAAGTCCTGATGTGGTAGGAACAGACAGGAATTTGAACCCAGCGGAGTTTCTTGCGGGGGAGCGGAAAGAATGGGAGCCGGCGGAGCACGAGTGCTCCACCCTGTTGCAGCTGCAAACAAAGACCCGGGAGGACCTGCAGGAGGTCCCGCTGGAGGAGGGTGAGGTCTGGTTTGTGGATGGGTCTAGCCGAGTAGAGCAGGGACAAAGGAAGTCAGGATATGCGATAGTGACAGCGGAGGGAGAGACAGTAGAGAAGGGGGCACTACCAGCGGACTGGTCGGCCCAGCTGTGTGAAGTGCACGCTTTGAAACGGGCACTAGAGTTGGGAAAGGGAGTGTCCCTCACCGTTTACACAGACTCGCGATACGCCTGGGGAGTAGTGCACACTTTCGGGAAAATTTGGCTGGAACGGGGTTTACTCACAACTGCTGGGAAGGAGGTGAAAGCTCGGCAACTGATAGAGGGGATGATGGAAGCTCTTCAAGAACCTGACAGGATTGCAGTGGTGCATGTAATGGGACATCAGAAGGGGGACTCGATGGAGGCAAGAGGGAACCGACTTGCTGATCGAGTAGCAAAGGAGGCAGCGGAGGGTGTCCCCATTGCCATCATGATTGCAATCCCCCAAATAGAAGAACCTCTGGCTTGGGCGCCGGGGAAGTTGGACGAGGTGCTGCTGGAAAGGGAAGGTTGCAGGGAGGAAGCAGGTCGTTGGGTTACAATTGAGGGGACCCCAGTAGTGAGCCGTGCTGACATGAGGGGGATGTTGGAGAAACTGCACGAAGGGTCTCACTGGGGGGTGCAGGCTTTGGTAGACACTGTAAAGCCGTGGTACTGGAGCCTGGGGATGTGGACAGAGGCGCAGGCTGTGTGCTGGAAATGCCTGATTTGTCAGAAAACCAATCGCAAAGCCATGAGAAGGGAGAGGGGAGGAAGGCCCTTGGCAGTGTGGCCCTTTCAGCGAGTCCAGGTGGACTTTACGGAACTCCCTCCTGTGGCTAGGTTGAAGTACCTGTTGGTACTCAAAGATCACCTCACTGGCTGGGTGGAAGCGGTGCCCAGCCGGAGGGCAACTGCACAGGTAGTAGCAAAAGTTCTCCTGGAACAGATCATCCCCCGGTATGAGATAGTAGAGAGTCTGGATTCCGACAGGGGGACCCACTTCACCCACAAGGTGCTGCAGGAGGTCATGCAAAGCCTGGGGGTTTGATGGGAACTCCACACCCCTTGGCATCCTGAATCCAGTGGGAAAGTGGAAAGGGCTAACGGGGTATTGAAGCAACATCTCACCAAACTGGGATTGGAAACAGGGCTACCTTGGACAAAGACACTTCCGGTTGCCCTGCTTCAAATGTGGACAGCCCCTCGCAAGGATGTGGGGGTCTCCCCATTCGAGCTGATGATGGGAAGACCTTTCCTGGCTCCAATGGGAGAGCCTATCCCCGAGCTAAAGGATGCCTTCCTAAGAAAGTATCTCTTGGTACTGTCACAATCTCTCTTGTCTTTAAGAAAACAGGGATTCCTCGCTCAACGGCCCCCCTTGCTGGAAGACCAACACCCCCACAAGCCAGGGGATTGGGTCCTGATAAAGACGTGGAAGGATGAGAAGCTGAAACCATCTTGGGAGGGACCATACCAAGTTCTCCTGACAACTGAATCAGCGGTTCGGACCCGACAGGGGGGTTGGACCCACTACCATCGGGTTAAGCGAGTTCCCGACCCCCGACCGTGGACTGCCCAACCGGGAGACGGACTCAAAGTAAAACTTAAAAGGAACTGAACTAAGGCAGGGGAGGAGATGACCAACATAAAGGCTTGCATCCAGGTTATTCTGTTATGTCACTGCTTAGATGCTCTACAGCACAGCTCTAACAACAATTTTTTTGTAGAATTGGCACAGACAGCTTTGAACAGCACAACTTTTTGCGTGGGGCAACTCTTGACTGTGAATGGTGTCACTTCCACCTGTTTCTTTGGAATGCCCATCAGCTTGGAAGCATTGAAGAATGTTACTCAGATAGCGAATATTGATATCACTGGGGATGATCCCCCGTGGGGGGGGATATTCTATCATTTTGGGTCTTCTCCCACACCAAGACCCTGGACTAATCAAAGGCAAATGGCTCTAAATCTCTTGGGGATAACCAATGCAACTCAATGTGTATATTTCAACAATACCCAGAACCGTACCCACCCATTGCCCTCAAAAGGTCCTGCTTTCACTTGTGGAGGGGTCTATAATATCCCTTACGCTTCAACCCCTCTATACCTACCTAAAGGTTTCTTTTTGTTATGTGGACATGAAGCTTATACCTATGTTCCAGCCTATAGTTCAGGGGGCCCTTGTGCTGTAGGGCGCCTGACCTCTCTATATGCCCTGCCTCCAATGCAAGCGCACCCATCAAAAGAAAAAAGAAAAAGGGAGCTGCCATCTGCTTGTGAGAGTGATGTGACACTCTTGTCCGAAATAGAAGCCATGGCTCTGGCCCTCTCCTTAGTAGGGGTTCCTGCACTAAGTGGAAGAGCTTATCTGGACCTAAGGAAGGTGGCCTGCCTCCTGGCTAAAAGTGTCAACCTTACATCCTCTCTCATTGCAGCTCTCACTGAAGAAGTCACTGAGATCAGGAGGGCAGTCATTCAAAATCGGATAGCTATAGACTATCTCCTATTAAGGGCAGGACAAGGCTGTGAATCTTTTCAAGGTCTTTGTTGCTTTCACCTAACCAACAAAGAGAATTATATTGAAGCAAAAACTAGCCAAGTTGAAGACCTTAGTCTCTCGCATATCCGAGGATCCAGAGGGATGGAATTGGTCGTGGCTCACTAGTTGGTTACCTAACTTTGCTTGGTTAAAACAACTTTCTGTGCTAGCTATTGGCTTCATTGCCTTACTGGTCCTAGTATGTTGCTTAATGCAATGCTTCCCCGCTTGTGGGAATTACCTGTCCCAGTGTGTGAAGCCCCGGGTCCGGGACGAGGGAGCAATCCTGTTAGCCAGGTTTGAGGCCCAACAGAGGCGTGAAAAGAAAAAGGGATTGTGAGAAGGCAGGGAGAAGTGAGGGCCTCAAACGAACCATGTTTGCTAGGGGAGAGCGCTGTGCACCATGGGGCAGCTTTGGGGGGGACGGCAGGAGGGAGGAAATACTGTAGGCAGGAGGCACGTTCGCACCAGAGTGAAGAGAAATGGCAGGGGGCGGCTGTCGGGTCAAGTGGGGATTGGAATGTGTATTGCGCTGATTGGATTCGGAAAGTGGAATGTCTGCGGTTTTGCGGTTAATTAGCGGCGCTCTGGGGCGGTAAAAAAAGGTGAGATTGTGAGCCAAGCCCTCGTAGGAGGGGGAGGACAGATAGGGGGTATAAAAACCTGTCAGACCTTGTTTTGGGGTTCCTCCATTGCTGCGGGAGGGACCCACCTTTGCAAACGTGCCCAATAAAAAAACTTCTGTCTACTGGACAACCGAACCCATGTCTGTCATTTTCTGACATTTCTTTGTTCATTAATACTTGATGTACTTTGAAAGCTTTAACACCTAACATATGACTAATTCAATCTGCAGTTTTTATCTTTACACTGAATCTAAACTGCAGGCTTCATGATCCCAAGGCTTAACTTTTTATTTTCTTCTATTTTTTATGCTGAGGAACTCAAACTTATGTATGTAATTTTTGCTTTTTCTAAAAAATGTATTGTCTAATTCTGCATTTGGGGGTTTCCTTTCCTCATGGACTGCAGCAAGTTTATTTTGGAATATGTTCCTACTATCTCCAAATCAATTTCAAAAGAAAGTGTTGTCTGGGTAGACTTTTCCCTATAGTGGGAAATTGAGGAGGCATTTTCTTCAACTTGTTTTTACCCTAAAGCAGAGTAAGACTTCTTCTTATCCCCTTACTTTCAATTACTTACTCCTTTTGTTTCATTGAAAGAGTTTACATATTGCAGTAAGCATCATGTGCTGTGTTTTTTTTGGCATTGGCTTTGCATGCTGTATATGTATTCAGACACTGTGCATTGTATACAACAGTCCACAGGGTAGTGAAAGGATCAAAAACTAAATTGGCAATAGTTTTAGAGTATGTGCAGAGTCCTCTATAGCCAAGCTTCAATACTAACAGCGCTTAGCAAAATTGCAAGAGGAAGCAACTAACCACAGATGAGCTAGCTCAGATAATAGGGAAAACTCCTCCTGAAGAGACTAAGTCTGAGGCCTGATAAGGAGGGAGGACACAGAACAAGGGTCTGCAGGGACTGACAAGGTATAAGAGTTAGGGGGAACTCCTTTAAATTAATGTAAGCAAACAAGGGCGGGGAATAATGTATTCTGCTAAAGTTTCTTTGGCTGTAAAACTCATCTTCATTATAATGGTAATAAGTTCTGCCTTTTTAAAAATACTATAAAAGGCTGTGGTTTTGTCTCCAAGGGTGTGCCACCCTGCTCTCTCTTGGTGCATGGTGTGGGCACCCAGACTTTTGCTTGGCCAAATAAAACGCTGCTTAGAGAAGTCCCTGCTTGAAGTCTTTTATTTTGAGCTGCTGATTGATTTCAAGTTTTCTGGGTAGCCATGAACCTTACAGTAGTAACCTCTGTCTTGCATGATTCCTCCCCTCCCTTTTTCGGGGGGGGGGTAGTTTCCTTTCCAGACACGCTGCAGATCTGGCTATGCGATTTTGGATATTTTACAAACAGAAATATCCAAGCGAATTGGTGTATTAAGCTTCTACAGTACTAGGCTTAGCAACTTTTTACTTAACCTCTCCCTCCCCCCTCCTTGAAATCTCTAGGCCAAAATCACCCTTCCTATATCAGTGACACTGCTTCAGAGCTGAGAGGCTGATTACTTGTTTTTCAAACAAGGCAGGGAAAGCATAACTTCTAGATTTCTTTTCAACTCTGTAAATGCCAAATGAGGTGCCTGCATTTTCTGTGAAATGCAGTTGTTGTTCAGTCGTTAAGTCGTGTCCGAAATGCAGTAATGTGTTGCAATTGTGTTTTGCCTCTTGTGCTGCATCCCTATGTGTTGAATGCATGCATACTGGAAAGCATGGGGCAGGCTGTATACCCTCCACGGTAGGTCATGTGACTAGGAGTGATGGGGGGGTGGCAGTTAGCAGGGAAGTAAAACAGCCAGCAACTTTCCAAGCTGCTGCCCAATAGTCTCTCCCATAGGGATGCACGAAGGAATTCTTCCTGGAATGTTTTCTCCACAACACCCAGCCTGATCTGGCCATTTTCAGACTTGATCTTCCTTTTGACAGCTTCTTCCCACCACTTATTCTAAATAACCATAGGCATTCTTTTCTATTTCTCTAGTCATTTTTCTATACAGTATTAGGACTCAGAACTCTTTAGTTAAATTATTTTTGGGACTGACACTGTAATTTGTGTATCTCAGGGAACATATTGCCAATCAAACTGAGACAAGACAATCTGAGTTGCCTCTTTATCTAATTCCCAGCTATCAAAAATATAGAAGGTTAATAAAGCACCAGGGGATTTCCTCAGACGTTTTCTTGCTCTTACAAAAGAACAATACTAATTCCAATTCCAGTTCCCTATCCCTCACCCAAAAGCATGGTTTGCTTTTGATTCTAATTCAAAATGATTTTTGTAAGTTTCTTACCCAGTTCTTTAAGAACAACGTTCTGTTCAACGTAGTAAAGTATACAAAAGATGTTCCAGCAATTCAGTTCTCTAAATCTTTTGAACCTGAAGTCAGCATACAGGTGAAACTTGAAAAATTAGAATATCGTGCAAATGTTCATTTATGTCAGTAAGGCAACTCAAAAGGTGAAACCAATATATGAGATAGATGCATTACATGCAAAGCGAGATATGTCAAGCCTTACTTTGGTATAATTGTGATGATTATGGCGTACAGCTTATGAAAACCCCAAATTCACAATCTCAGAAAATTAGAATAGTGTGAAAAGGTTCAATATTCTAGGCTCAAAGTGTCCCACTCTAATCAGCTAATGAATCCATAACACCTGCAAAGGGTTCCTGAGCCTTTAAATGGTCTCTCAGGCTGGTTCAGTAGGAATCACAAGCATGGGAAAGACTGCTGACCTGACAGTTGTGCAGAAAACCATCACTGACACTCTCCATAAGGAGGGAAAGCCCCAAAAGGTAATTGCAAAAGAAGTTGGATGTTCCCAAAGTGCTGTATCAAAGCACATCAATAGAAGGTTATATGGAAGGGAAAAGTGCGGGAGAAAAAGGTGCACAAGCAGCAGGGATGACTGCAGCCTGGAGAGGATTGTCAGGAAAAGGCCATTCAAAAGTGTTGGGAACTTTCACAAGGAGTGGACTGAGACTGGAGTTAGTGCATCAAGAGCCACCACACACAGACGGATCCTGGACATGGGCTTCAAATGTCGTATTCCTCTTGTCAAGCCGCTCCAGAACAACAAACAACGTCAGAAGCGTCTTACCTGGGCTACAGAAAAAAAGAACTGGTCTGTTGCCCAGTGGTCCAAAGTCCTCTTTTCTGATGAGAGCAACTTTTGCATCTCATTTGGGAACCAAGGACCCAGAGTCTGGAGGAAGAATGGAGAGGCACACAATACACGATGCTTGAAGTCCAGTGTGAAGTTTCCACAGTCTGTGTTGATTTGGGGAGCCATGTCATCTGCTGGTGTTGGTCCACTGTGCTTCATTAAGTCCAGGGTCAACGCAGCCATCTACCAGGAGATTTTGGAGCACTTCATGCTTCCTTCCGCAGACGAGCTTTATGGGGATGCTGACTTCATTTTCCAACAGGACTTGGCACCTGCCCACACTGCCAAAAGTACCAAAACCTGGTTCAATGACCATGGGATTACTGTGCTTGATTGGCCAGCAAACTCGCCTGACCTGAACCCCATAGAGAATCTATGGGGCATTGCTAAGAGAAAGATGAGGGACATGAGACCGAACAATGCCGCGGAGCTGAAGGCCCCTACTGAAGCATCCTGGTCTTCCATAACACCTCAGCAGTGCCACAGGCTGATAGCATCCATGCCACGCCGCATTGTGGCAGTCATTGCTGCAAAAGGGGCCCAAACCAAGTACTGAGTACATACACATGCTTATACTTTGCAGAGATCCGATATTGCTCTATTTCCAATCCTTGTGTTATTGATGTCATGTAATATTCTAATTTCTGAGATTGTGAATTTGGGGTTTTCATAAGCTGTACGTCATAATCATCACAATTATACCAAAGTAAGGCTTGACATATCTCGCTTTGCATGTAATGCGTCTATCTCATATATTGGTTTCACCTTTTGAGTTGCCTTACTGACATAAATGAACATTTGCACGATATTCTAATTTTTTGAGTTTCACCTGTACTTATTAGATTGTCCTACAATATTGCAAGGCTTTTTGGCTTCATTATTGTCAATTTTTTTCCTTATTTTCTAATAGAATTGCTTTAGCTGCCCTCTTGTGGTTAATTGTGTAATTTCTCTATGTGTTGCAGAGATTGGGCACATGTAGCCCAATTTATTTCTTTTCTGATTTTAACAACAGCAGAATTCTGAAATTGCTATGATTGCTTGTCAAGATGTTTATAATAATTGTTTATCAAACCCTGGATCCTATCAACATACCCAAGGACAAATGAATGTAAAAAAGCATTACATAAGAAAGTTGTTAGCATTTAAAATCAGGAGAAGTCTGGTAGTACGTTTTCCCATTAACAAATTGTATTAAAAGTGAACAGCTGCAGCTTTTGTGAACTGCAGCTCACTTCAGCAGATGAAAGCTTATGCCTTTTAATAAAATTTGTTAGTCAGATAATGTGCCACCAGACTCCTGATTTTTTGCCACCGTAGACTAACATGGCTCTTGCCCTAATATGTCAGTGGTGTTTATTACGACTAGCAGCAACATTGAAGATCTTTCTCAGCTGTCTTAGAAAGATCCTTAAGTGGCTGAATGCAAATCTTATGCTTTAACACTTGATGCATAGGCCTGCTGAACGACATTTTGAAGGCTTTGTAAATCTAGTGTCAAGTAAATAACATTATAGAGTCCCTGCACCAAGGATCTTAATGTCTTCATTTTGACAGAAGGGAAGATAACAAACAGAAGGAGCAAGAGTAATAAATAGTAGAAAGGAATACAGACAACAGGTAATAAGTATGATAACAATGAATCTAGTCTAATAATGTCTCTACCACACTGAATCTCCCTTCTAGATGAGCTGAGTTGTAAACCTGCAAATTCAACTTTTCACATGGGTAAGAGCTCTCAAACCCTCCTCTCCCTTCTAGCAATCATTAATCCATATTTTAAAATTAAATTATCCAACTATTGACTCATCAAATTGTCTCTGTGAAGATAAAAGCAATTCTTATAACTGAAATTGATATTAAGATGTTATGCCTTGATGTTTCCTTCTCTAAGACAGATACATATTATTTATTACTGTTTCCTACATGTCTTGTTTTAGTATGTTGTACGTCATCTGAAGTCACTTGGATGATTAAGATGGTTTATTAAATATTGTGTTGAAGATAATGAAGTGCAGGGATGCTATATTAACTATCAGGTTTGTGTGAACTCCTGAAAACTGAGACTCTATCAAGGCATGATAACTGAATTGATACAGCTTTGAGAAATAAGAAAATTTTCAGTGCAAATGACAGTAGTTTAAAACACAATGTTTCCTTTCCCCAATTTATTTATTTTAATATTGTGCTCTCAGGTTTTGTGCAAAAGGAGAAATACCTTTTTCCACAGATATTAATATTTATATCCAACATTCAGTATTTTTCACATTGTTCAAGTACTGTATATAGGTTAGATATGCAAAAATAAACATGCCATGTACATTTAATACAACCCATAAAGCAAACAGCTTTGAATGGCTGCTACTACTTGCTGCATACATGATTAAAAATGTGTGTGTACATATGTAAAACAAAATGATCTTCCTTGTTTTAAGTTGGCTTGGCAGTGACTGATGAGAAGTTTTTGACACGTAATCAAAAAAAAAAAAAAAGAATGCAAGATACCAAAACATTATTCACAGACTGGCATTCTGTCTGGATCTGGGCCATGATTCAACTGTAGTTCAGTACAACTACAATCAAGATTAGTCATACATTTAACTCTCCATAACTCAGGCTCCCCAAGTTATCTGGACCTAGACAGCATCGTACCTACCTGGTCAACTGTCCCTCTGGCCTCTGAACATAGAGTGAGGAAGCTAAAGCAGCCCAAGCTGGAGTTGTTCTCATGCCAGTCTCTTCATCTTCCAGGGGGACAAAATAGAGTCACAAAGGCAGGAGAGGCAAAACCTTCTCTATGTCATCTGTGGTAGTTATAATCCTAATCTGGTCACTTGACAGTTTTATTTTATTTTTAAATAACACTGTAAAAAGTAAAAGCCAAAAAATGTCAGCTGTTAGCTGACAAACTAGGAGCTGTCTATGTCACTTGGCATCAGGCCAGTGAGTAAATACCATTTTATTTATTTTCATAAACCAGGAGTATAATTTATGAAAAGAGTATAAATATTGTCACACATGAAGTGTGATTTTTGTATCCAAATAGTAAAGCTATTTTATAAACAGTTTTCCAGATGACTGCTTTCAGGCCAGATTATAAGATTTTATTGATTGATTGATTGATTGATTGAAGTTCTCCCCCGCCAATCTCCCCCCAATGGAAAACTCTGGGCGACTCACACAAAACATTAAAAACATAAATATATATAAATACATAAAACATCAAAATTTAAAAACATTACTAAAAAAGAGGAAAAGGAGGGTCCAAGAAGATGAAGAATCTGGGGCTGAAGACAGCAGGCTTCTATGGGGCTAGCCATCCCCACGCTTGAAGTATTCCCTCCCCACCCCAGGCCAAGTGACAGAACCAGGTCTTCAAAGCCCTCCGGAAGGCCAGGAGTGAGGAGGCCAATCGCACCTCCGGGGGGCAGAATGTTCCAAAGAGCGGGGGCTACTGCAGAGAAGGCTCGCCTTCTGGACCCCGCTAATCAGAGTTCTTTTACTGAGGGGATCTGAAGCATGCCCCCTCTGTGTGATCGGGTGGGATGGGTTGAAGTCATGTGGGAGAGGCAGTCTCTTAGGTAACCTGGTCCCATGCCATGTAGGGCTTTAAAGGTGATAACCAGCACCTTGAATTGGACTGGGAAGCAAACTGGTACCCAGTGCAGCTCACGGAGCAACGGCGTTACATGGGGCTTTATTGGGGCTCCAAAATAGCCCGCGCAGCTGCATTCTGGACCAGCTGTAGCTTCTGGATACTCTTCAAGGGTAGCCCCATGTAGAGCGCATTGCAGTAGTCTATCTGGGAGATACAGGGCATGAGTGACTGTTTGAAGGGCATCCCAATCCAGGAAAGGGCGTAACTGATGCACAACCCAAAGTTGTGCAAAGACCCTCCTTGTCATGACTGCCACCTGCTCTTGAAGCAGGAGCCGTGAGTCTACGAGGACCCCCAGATTACACACTGGGTCTGTCTGGCACAGTGCTACCCCTTCCAGCACCAAAGATGACAAAGTCCTGGATACAGAGGAGCCATTAACCCACAGCCATTCTGTCTTATCAGGGTTCAGCTGAAGCCTGTGGTTCCCCATCCAGAGCCTTACAGCTCCATGTATCGCGAAAGGGCGGTCATGGCATCACTTACTTCACCTGGGATGGAGATATATAATTGTGTATCATCAGCATACTGATGATACCTCATCCCATGATGGTGGATGATCTCACCCAGTGGTTTCATGTAGATGTTGAAAAGGAGCAGAGAGAGAACTGAACCCTGCGGCACCCCACAAAGGAGGGGCCAAGGATGGGACCTCTCACTTCCTATCACCACCGATTGGGATTGGCCCCGGAGAAAGGAGGCGAACCAGCACAAGACCATGCCGCCCACCCCCAATTCCCTGAGTCCCAACAGGATACTATGGTCAACGGTATCAAAAGCCACTGAAATATCAAGGAGAGCAAGGATGGTTGCACTTCCACCATCCCGCTCCCGCCAGAGATCATCCATAAGTGTGACCAATGCTGTTTCCATTCCATATCTGGGCCTGAAACCTGACTGGAAGGGGTCCAGATAATCTGTTTCCTCCAGAACCCTTTGGAGCTATGATGCCACCACTTTCTCAACCACCTTCCCCAAAAAGGGGAGGTGGGAGACTGGACGAAAATTGTCCAGTACAGTAGGATCCAGGGAGGGTTTCTTGAGGAGGGGGTGCACCAATGCCTCCTTAAAGGAAGCTGGAAACACTCCCTCCTGCAAGGCTGTATTAACCATCGCCTGGATCCAACCATATGTCACCTCCTGAGCTGCTTTCACCAGCCAGGAGGGGCATGGGTCAAGATGGCAAGTGGTGGCCTTCACAGTCCCCAGGATCCTGTCCACTTCCTCAGGATCAACAGGATCAAACTGTTCCCAGATAACTGGGTAAGAATGGTCTCCCGGTATCTCCCCAGACCCTGCCTCATGCTTGGAGTCTAACTTGGAACGAATCCGAGCAACTTTGTCCTGCAGATGCTCCGAAAATTCCTCTGCACAACCCTGCAAATGAACCCCCACATTCCCCTTGCCAAGGAGGGACCTAGTGAACCTGAACAGGGCTGCCAGGCAGCATTCTGTGGACGCAATAAGGGCGGAGAAGTATTGGTGCTTTGCTGCTCTTATTGCCACAATGTAGGCCTTTATAGCAGCTCTAACCTTTGTTCGGTCGGATTCGGTCTGTCTTCCTCCAGTGGCACTCTAGACGTCTCTTAACCCCCTTCAGCACCCTCAACTCCTCTGTAAACCACGGAGAGTGTTGGGGCTGATGTGGCAAGAGAGGTTGCATAGGCATGATCCTGTCCAAAGCCCCAGCCGCCTCCCTATTCCAGGCAGCAGCCAAGGCCTCCCCTGGACTGTGCAGCAGATCCATGGGCATACTCCCCAGCTCCCTCTGAAACCCTGACGGGTCCATCAGGTGCTGGGGGCAGACCACTCTCATGGGTCCTGCCTCCCTGCGGAGGGAGGTGGCATAGGAGAAACTCAGGGTCACCATGACAATGGGGAAAGCTGTAAATCTTCCCTCAGATCACTTTGCCATTGCTCCAACAAAAAGACCAAATCTGGCATGTGGACACTGTCTTGGGTTGGGTCCCGCACAATTTGAGACAGGCCCATGGCTGCCATGGTAGCCATGAACTCCCGAGCCGCCTCCAAGGACCGTCCCAGGGACGGCAGGTTGAAGTCCCCCAGAACCATAAGCCTGGGGGACTCCACCACCCCCAAGGGCCTCCAGCAGCTCAGGCAGGGAGGCTGCCATGCATCAGGGAGGCTGCCACGCAGCAGGTTGGCTAGTACAATAGCAGAACTCCCAATTGTTCACAGGAACCCAACCTAATGAACAGTGTCTCACAGCCAGAAACTTGTGGAGCAATGCCCCTGAAGGCCACTAGAGATTCCCGGATCACAACAGCCACCCCTCCTCCCCTGCCCTGGCATCTCGGCTGGTGCCACACTGTGAACCCAGCTGGGCACATTTCCGAGAGGGGCACCTCCCCCCTCGGGCCCCAGCCAGGTCTCAGTAATGCATGCCAGGTCTGCCCCCTCCTCAGTGATCAAGTCACATATGAGGGGGCCTTGTTGTTAACTGACCTGGCATTAAGCAGCAGCAGCAGCAGCAGCCGAAGGCCAGGGCTCCTACGAACCTGCTGACCAGGGCCTGGGAATGAGCCAGGAGGGCTGGAACATGCCACCGGTAACACACACTGGGGGTGTCTTCCCCGAAGATGGCCCACCCTCCAGCTCCTGCCATATCGTCCCCTACCCATCACCACCTTAATAGTGTAGCCCACTGGATAGTCCCCGGGGGTTCCGGGCCCAAATGCCTCCAATCCTGGACCTCCAGGGTCTCTAATCCGGGGCAAAGGTCCCTCCTTCCAACCAGTCATCATTTACACCCAAACACTCACAGGTGAGGGAGGGTTGCCCTGGCACACCAGCTCATGCTGTCGGCGCCACCAGGACCCACCCCCCACTGGACCTTACACTCCCTCACACTCTGCCCCCCTGCATGACCTCTCTCACTAGTTGGCAGGGTGGGCATCCCACTCACTCCCTGACACCTGTCTTCCACCCAGAAGGTGGATCCTAGTATCCTGATGTACTCCCAGACTCCCTCCCAGACTCTCACTCCCAGGAGGGAGTCCCAGACTCACACTGGAGGGACCCCACGGTTCTCCACTGACCCTGGGGGGGGGGTTAAATGGGGGTGGCTAGGTTCTAATCCCCAGTTCATCAGTCTTAAAACCAAGGGCTGTTGGTTTTGTATGCTGTCTGGCTGCTCCCCTGTCTGGCTGTTCCTCTGGAGCCAGATGATCTTCCTCCACAGCTGGACTACAAGTCCACTATGGCCTCGGCCCCCCCAACCCACCCAGGGTCCTTGCGCCAAACCACCAAGCTCCCAGGACTCCAGCCGCCTGTAAATTCCTACATCCCTGGAGTTTGCTGCATTGCTCCAGGGCTCACTAAGGCACATGTAGCCGCGGGGTCGTTGGAACTCGCAGCACTGCTCCAGGAGCCCCTAGGGCTCGCTGTTCCACGTGAGGGCCTGCTGGACCTGGGGTTGGGTATGCTGTGTCCAGGGCTTGCTGGGCCCGCTGGGCCTGGGGCTCAGTGTGCCGCACCATGCTGGAGGTCACTGGGGCTTCCTGCGCCGCGCCGGGGCTCACCAGGACTCGCTGCGGCTTGTTGCACCCCCCTGGGGCCGCATCATTTCAAGGCTCGCCAAAGGTCGCTGCCCACACCAAGGTCCATGAGGGCTCTCTCTGCCGCTCCAAGACTAGGTGGGCTCAGTAGGCTCGCCGCGCTGCACCAGTGCCCCTTGGGGTTTGCCATGCTGGGGACCAGCAAAGCTCTCCGCTCTGGAGGCTCGGCGCACCACACAGGGACTGCACTGCACTGGAGCTCACCCGAGGCTTGTCCAAGGCTGCTGCTCTCCACTCAGAATCAAGGTATATAGTTGTTCCACAACTCTACTATTAGGAGTCTATGCTACACTTGAGAAAATGGATTATCTAGATCTATTTTAATCTGGATTTAGACCTGGTCAAGATATAGAAATGGTATTGGTTGCTTGGTTGTTGACATTAATCAAGACATAGATTGGGAGAGTGTACCTCTTGTGGTCCTCTTAAACCGCTCAGTAACTTTTGATACCATTGACTGTGGTATCCCTGCAAGTGTTGGATATTGGGAGCACTGTTTTAGTGGTTCTACTCCTACCTGAGCAGGTGGTGCTAGTTGATGGCAGCAGGGGAGGATAGGTTAGCCCCCTGAGCCCTCACTTATGGGATCCTGCAGAGTTTGATCCTCTCCCTTCTGCTGTTTAATATCTATATGAAGTCACTGGAAGAAGTCATCTATTAGTCTGTACTGACAAAATATTGGTATATTGATTGTCAGCCATGCATTTCCACCTGGGCCAAGCAGGAGATGCCATGCAGTCTTGAACTGGTATTTAGAGGCTGTTTGGATATGGATGGGACAAAAAAACCCCTTAAGACTGAGTTACTGTATGTGCAGAAGGGATCTGGTCCTAACTCTTAAATGAGTAACGCTCCCCCTGAAAGAGCAGGTCTGTGATTTGGGTGGTTTCCTAGACTCACAGCTACCACTAGATAGGTAGGTGGAGGCTATGGCCAAAGGACTTTCTCCTGCTCCATTTATGTAGTGTGCCAATTTCAGCCCTCACATGGAATAGGAGGTCCTGACAGTAGTGGCTCGTGCATTATCACCACTGCTTGTAGTATTGCAATGTACTCTACATGGGTTTGCCTCAGCAGATTACTCAGAAACTGTAATTGTTACAAAATGTGGCCTACTTATTAGACAAAGTCAATACAGTTGTGTAATACCTGCTTCGTGGTCTGTGAATTGGTTGCCAATAGGTTTTCAGGTACAATTCAAAGTGTTGGTTTTGACCTATAAATCTGTATTTGTTTTGGCACCAAATTACTTACAGGATCACCTTATATATAGAAGTGACCTGCCTAACTCATCCAGTGTACACATGTCATTAACATCTTTTAATTTCCCCGCCCATCCAAGGATGTGAACTGAAGAGGACAGGGCTCTCAGAGAATGTTTTTCAGATTTAGCCTCCAAATTTTGGAATAGGTTCCCTCTGCAAATTGGGCTAGCAATCTTATTGTTGACCTTTCAGAAGTTTATTAAAGACAGAGCTATTTCAGAGGACTCTGGGGAACGAGCAGTTGCTGCAGCAAATATATTGTTATATATTTGTGTTGTGTCTTGATTTTAGGTTCTTTAATAAGTTTCATATTTTTATGACAAACTGCTGGGAATACTTTTTTGAGTCTGATGGTATAAATAATACATACTTTAGGCTGTAGGTGAAAGAGATGGATAGAACAACTCTTTCTCAGAAATATACATGTAAGGGAGAAGGACAGATTGAATCCTTGTTCTGTGCCTTCAAAGTAAGAAACCTTGGAGAGCTGCTAACCATTAAATTCTCTGAAATCACCTAATGAAGTGATAGAGAAATGGACTCAGGTGCTGTCAATATGCAAGGGACACAGAATTCTTTATTGGGTTTGGATTAATCTGCAGAAATGTTAGTAGAGAAGCTACAATAGCAGTGGGAACACCAGCTTTTCTACAATACTTTGCAATCGTATGCTTACTTTTTGCTTTAAACTATGTTTCCCAGTAAAAAAGCAGGAAAACCCACTGCTCATGCTTATTCGAAGAGGCATTATTAGAAACACTTTTAATCCACTTTTCAGCCAGAACAACTAATAATCAGTCATTTCTGCCTTTAAAACAATTTAAAAATCACACACAGCACAGATGCAATGTACCTCCTATACCCTTCCCATGGTTAACTGAATCAAAGTTATCCAGTGGACCAAATTTTCTCAGTTCATAAAAGCTTCTGATTCACAACAAAAGATTTCACACAAAACGTGAGGCTAAAACATGGTTGGCTAATTTGTGGTTCAGTGGGCCAGGCAAACGTAAAAAAAAAAAAAGAACAGTCGGGGAGAAACAGATTTGGAAGTCTATACCGTTGTTGTATGGATAAAGTATTGGATGCGGACTAGGTAATCCACGTTCAACCACGACAGCTGGAATGACTTTGGACCAGTCACTATCTAAAGTTATTGTGAGAAAAACTGAAAAAAGCGCTAGGCAATCCGCCTTGAGCATACGTACACGTCTGGCTATAAATCGAACAAAGTTTGTGGGTCACCTAGTTAACTACCCCCGCTCTTCTCCTCTCCTGCATCCCATCCCTAGAATAGCCTCTGTCAAGTGACAAGCATTAAAGCTGTTGTCCTGTAACAAAACTTCGTTTTCCTCCCTCGCCCTATTCTAATGGGAGAAATGCTGCCAACCCGCCAGCACTTCACACCGTTCTGCTTGTCCCTGCTTCAGTCAGCTCTTTCTACCGCGGCAAGGAACGTGGCACGCACGACCCACGTCAAGCGACTGTCCCCGCCCCGTTTCTTCCTCCCCACAAGATTCTCACTTCTTCCCGTCCACCCCCGTCACGTGATAGCCGCAAAGGTTGCCGGCCTAGTTTACCCAGTTGTCTTTTTCAGAACCAATATGGCGGTTTTGGGCGGTCGCTGAGGGGCCGGTACGGAGACAGTTGAGGCCGAGGCTGTTAGCGCTGGAAGGGGGGGTGGATCTTGTGTTCATTGGCGCGGATTCGGCTCCAGCACGGAGGGAGACGACGAGAAAAGAAAAGAGCGGGCCAAGTCGGGTAGGCCGTCTGGCAGGTCCTCCGCAAGAGCTTGGTGCTGTGGGCCGCTCTGTCGGTCGGAGAGATGGCCCAGCGAGTGCAGTCGGTGCAGGAGTTTCTCCAGGACTCGTTTGTGCCTTTAGTGGCCGCGTTGTGTAGCGAGGAGGCAGAGAGAATCACCCGCAAGAACAACCTGGGCTTCTGCGAGCTGGTAAAGCCGTTTTGTCGCCTCACTTCGGAAGGTCGGTGTCGCTTGGCGGGAGAGGAACTGGGTTGTTTACATGGCAGGGAGGGGAGTTCAACTATTAGCACCTTCGCCAGCTGGGCGTGTGGGAGGCTGCCGGGCCCTTTAAGGCCTTTCATTTGAGCCAGGAGGTGAGCGGGGAGACTTTCCACTGTTTACCTTTCGCCGAAATTTGCCAGCTGTGTAAGGCAGCTGCTGCCCGTCTGGGTTTTCTGCCAACTTCTATCTTCTGGTAAAGCCGAATGGTTGTGTTAATAATGAACTCGGAGACATACGCTGGGTTCTGCTGATGTATGGAAAATAACTCACAATAAACCTTAAACTGCCTTACAAAAAATATTTTTTCTTAGTAATAACAATATGCCAGTTATTTAAATGATAAAGCAAACTTTACATGGGGCTGCCTTTGAAAACAACTCAAAAGCTGCAATTGGTAGAGCTGCAGTAGCTCAACTCCTAACAAGGAGGTATCAGTTTAGTAATATTATACCTATTTCTTGGCTGCTTCATTGGCTACTAATAGGCCTCTGGGCACAATTCAAGATGCTGATTTTTACCTATAAAGCCCTACATGTTTTGGCACATGTATAGTTACCAGACTGTCTCTTCTGCTCAGATTCAGCCTGAGCACATCCTGAGAGGTGGGAGAGAGTCCCTATCCCTTGGGTTGTGAAAGAAGTTGGGTTCTTTTTCAGTAGCAGTCCCATGTAATGAAAACATTGCTTGCCTTATTTTGATGTGTCTAATATTAGGAAGTATTGTAACAAAAGCAAATGCAATATATGTCTGGAAATGTAAGACATTGAGGGGAAAAAAAACCAGAACAAAGGCAAGTTTCTAGTGGTGTGAATTTAGAAAAGGAACTTGTAGATCACTATGAGTGGGTGGATGACCTAGTCAAAATGATAATGTAAGAGATATTTTCTGAGTTGCAAGAAGGCAAGGCTTGATTTGAATTATGCTAAGTTGGGTTTGTTTTTTTTAGCAGCAGAAATGTTCTGCTGAAAACAGATAAAATTATGTATTTTTGTTTGAACCTCAGTGTACTCTTTTTTTATTTAAAAGGATAAGCTTTAGCATTTTCACATATGCATTTGTAATTTGTAATAAAAAGAATTAAATCTCAGGAAGTCCTCTGGTTGTAGTCTAAGACAATTTTATTCATATTTTGAACATTTGGAGCTGTATCCAATTATGTTTGTGCATAAGTAATGTTGAAGCCAGTTGGCAATTAGTTTTTCCTAATGGTGCACTTCCCATATAAATTTCAGAGGGTAGAATAGTTTGGGGGCATGGGGAACATGTTCAGAGAGAGAAAAACAAATTAAGGAATAGGTATATAGCGTCAGAACATGTTAGTTTAAACATGTTTATTTTCTTATTTCAGTGCACATGAGAGACCCTAACAACCAACTTCATGTAATCAAAAACTTGAAAATAGCTGTCAACAACATTATTACTCAGCCACCTCAGCCTGGAGCTATTCGAAAACTTCTGAATGATGTGGTGACTGTTAGTCAGCCTGCTGAAGGATTATTAGCTAATGTGATTACTGCAGGAGATTATGATCTCAACATTAGTGGTAAGTAACAAAAAGAACCTGTATGTATTAATGTCATAATTCATTTAAAATAAATATTTTATACACACACACACACATTACATACAGATTACACACACATACATTTTCTTTGTTGGAAAAGTGCTCACAGTTTCCTTCTACGAAAGTATGAATATTGTAAGTAAAGTTTGTATGCTACATATTTAGAGTTTGAAAATGTTTTAGTTTCATTTCTTAATCAAAAACCTTATTTGTCTCAGTTATCAAAAGCAGGGAAAGATCTGGTCATAAATTCACATAGATTTGGAATGATGTTTTCCTAATATATCACTGCTTAATGTTAAAAGTGTTCACGCTATTCATATGGGAGGACCTTGTTACTATTGCCACAAATGGTAGCCCTTGTTAGCCCCCTCATCCACTCGGTATTTTTTTTCAGGAAATTATAGAATTGGAACCAATCTCAGAGATAATCTAGACCAAACCTTGCTTTGTACAGAAAAGTCCTCAGAGCTAGCATTGATCATTGGCAATATTTTCCTTCTGTTGCTCTTCACTTATTTGTCTTCCTTTAGTAAGGAGATGTAGAGGGGCAGGACTCAGCCCCAAGTATTGCCTGAATAGAGTATCTGTTAGTAATGTAGAGGAAGAGAGGTAGTCTATTAGCCCTGAATTCTGACTGTACTATGAAATAATTACATTCCTCTGTTTTTAAGCCTCCTTCAAATTCAGATTGGCTGATCTTGAGAAGCCAAGCAGGATCAGACCTGATTAGTATTTATGAAAGTTAACTAGAAATTCCAGGATCAAAGCTGTACCAAGAAAGCAGTTGCAAACCACTTCCAAAAAAGTGTTTCCAAAAAAGCTACACTGATATGTTTGTGAAGTCCTCAGGAATTTGCTCAGTTTGCAAGAAACCCTTTTTTAATCTTGATAGTTTTGTATAGTAAGGTTCACTAGCTTATAGTTCAGATCACTGAGAGAGGCAAGGAAGTGACACTGGGGGAAAAAAGAAACCTTAACAGGAATGGAGAGAAGAATTTTAGAAAAAAACATTTCTATCTTAAAATATTCTTAATATGGTAAAAGGATTTAAGATTACTCTTTTACTATTTTTCTGTTGGACTCTTCTTTTTGTCTTAAAACTTTGTTATTTCCTTTTTGCATTCCTTTAAAAAAAAATTCTTTAGTTTAGGGTATATGTTTTTAGTACGTAAATTCCAATAGTTTTTTGTCAGTGAAAGGTATATGGAATTGTATTACATTTCAGTGCAGGTAGGTCACAGTTAGTGCAAGTTTGAATAATGCGATATTTGATTTAGTCTGAATTGTAAGTTGATACCAGATCGTGTTTAATATGCCCCAAAATTCAGTTAATGCAACGCTAGTGCGTGTGCAATTAAGGCTAGTGCATATGCAGTTGCATTTGGGCTTTTAGATACTGCTAATCTTTGTGTGTGCAAAATGGAGTAAAGGAAGCTTCCGTCAGGAAAACAGTACCAGTTTTAAAAAGAAGAGTTTACATTAGAGCAAAAATTTGATGTAATTGAATGACATGAACATGTCATAGCAACACTAAAATAGGATGAGATGTTGAAATGCCTGAATCTACAGTAGAATGTTTTTGCTTTTATTTTGCTTTCTGTATCTACTCTGTGACTTTGTTAACTATAAATTTAAATTAAAAGTATATTCTTTTTATCCTTTACTGTAATATTTCATTAATATACATATAAAAATTTATACTTAAAAATTTTCATTGCCTTTTTCTGTTGAGCTGGAACTAATTACCATATTTTCCATAGAAATATCACTTTGAATAGTATGAATTGGAATAATGCGACTATTTTGTGGGACTCATTAACCTCACTAATTCAGAGCTACCTGTACATGTCTTGAGATTTTTATTCTGTATCTGCATGATTGTGAAATCTAATTTATATAATTAACTACTGTTTTTCAACTCGCTTTGCATAAAATAATTGAATTTATGTAGTTCTGATTCAGTACTGATATTTGAGCTTTAGTTTATTGGATGATTTAATTCCTAAATATCTAAATTCAGCAAAAAATAGTCATGTCTAACTAAGATTGTAGTTTTACAAATAAATAGGAATGCAGTATCATTGAAGTAGTTAAAACATATAGGTTGATCCTGAATATTTTTGTTTGAAAAAAATAGTGTTGAACTCAGTGGTATATAAACGAATGACTTTTTCTTGAATTATACCCCAGGCTTTTTGTGTTTGAACAAAGTTGTATATTTGCATACCTCTTGACTAGTTAATACTTGATATAGGTGAAGAATATATTACAACAAAAGTACTATTATATTATTTACGTGTAGCACCTTGAGTATATACACTTTCAGAGTACAAGAGAACAGTTCTCTTCCTCAAAGTGTTTGTAGTCCAGCATTCAGTAGAAGAAAGCAAACAGTTGTTTCAGTTGCTTACACTTACAAATCAGTCTGTTTCTTGTAGATAGGCTTAATGGTAAAACTGTTTTTGATGAAGGATTGGACATGATTCACATAGAAATAAATCATGCATTGAGGAGGAATTTGAAGACACTGAGATGATGCATCATACAAGAGTGGAAGGAATCAAGATTGTGTCCAGGATATATTAAAATGGGAAGTATGGTTGAGCAACATTATAGTGAGCTTTGAAGGGTATATGCAGGAAGCAAGTGCAGGGATGTAAGGCAAGAATGTTATGTGATCAGTGCATTAAGCAAGATGTATTATTTTGGCTGCATATTCCTGGATAAACCTCAGGAGGCTAGGATGAGAAAAAAGACTGCAGTAGGCTGGAGTTCCTGTCAAAGTAAAAAGTAAAAAGAGGTATTTTTGCACTTTATAAAGGGAGAAACATCCCATTCCTGAAAAGGAAGGAAGGAGGGAGGGAAGGAGGGAAGGAAGGAGTCAAAGATAAAATCAATTAAGTGTAGATTTAAAAGTGAGATGGTAATATTATTAATAAATAAGGAAAGCATGTGGGGAAAGAGGTTTGGGAAGCAACAGTGAAATATATCTACTGAGTGAATAAGCCCAGTCAAGCAGAAATACTGCAGAAGCAGTTCAAGATGAAAACTTGAAGTGAAGAGAGAACATGAATTGGATGCTGTCTTTGTAAAGGTGATACCATATAGGACCAGGCAGCACCTCAGACTCAAAGGCAAAAAGATGTTTGGTATGTATACAGCTGCAGTATAGCCTGGGAAAAGACTTGTTTAGTTTAAGGAGTTGGAGACAAATATTCTGAAGTACCTTTATGTACTTTAATGTCCTAGTACTGTAAGGCATGGATTTGAAGCCATCCAAGAGCAGTGTGTTGAAAGGAAGGGTTGAAGGCCAGAACTGGATCCTTCAGAGACCCTAATAGAGAAGTAGTTAAAAAAAAATTGCAAAAGGAGAAAAAAGAGCTTACATGAATACTTATTGCGCATATACATGTGTACATTCATACAAATGATTTGTTTACATTTAAATAAGTTTGCTTGAGAAGAAGAAAAAGCAGATATTAAGGACATAAGTGATATAAGCAGACCTTATTTTTAAATGGTACTCTAACAGACTCCTGGTCAAAGTACAATTGTTCAAATATAGAAAAAGAGATAAGTGCTCCGGATCATTGTGTAACTGATGGCGAATTGGTATCTTTCCATCCTTGTAATATTACCTTTTTTTCAATCGTAAGAACATGTAGTAATCAGTTCCTTGCTCCTGTTCTTAGTTTTCATATCGTTAGTGTGTAATGTAAAATAACGTAAATATCAGTGAAACCAAAGAATCTTCCTGAGTAAAACTGATTCTGGAGATAACGTCTAGCCAAAAGGGACCCAGTATAACACAAGAAACACTTATGATTCATTGTGCATAATGTTGCTTTTCTTTGTTTGAAAAACAGCTACCAACTAGTAAAAAAATATTATTGAAGAGAGAACTTTGACTTGATTTTATTATAGTTTTAAAATCCCTTAGAACCTAATTACTAATAAATGGAATGCAACTAAGATAAAGACATTGTTTTTCTTTATTCTCTTCAAGAGTTTGCTCTAAGTTAATGAATTTGGTCTTGTAAAGAGATCAATAAACCAGGATCCTCCCTCCAAATAATTCCTAAGTCAGGGCTAGGTAACTTGGTACCATCCTGATGTTTCTGGACTAACTCTTACAGTCTCTTGCAATTTGCCAAGCTGTTTGGGTTTGATGGGTCAAAAGCATCTAGAAGCACCTCTGCATTAAACAAATAATTTCAGATTACTTAAGCCATTCCTATTAATGGAAGAAACAAAAATTAATTGCAGGTCCCAGTGGATAGCTTGGTTTACAGTAAATCAACACTGTACAAAATCCTGATTTCTTTGCATACAAATGTAGCAATTTAATTTTTCCTGGGCTATTGATTTGCAAATTTCAACTAAATTTTTGCATACTAGCCCTTTTGATAATAATATGCTTAAACTGGAATAAGTCATAGTATATTTATTGAACTAAACTAATAGTTTAAATTTACTTAACCGGATCAGTCAACCAAAATTTTCAGTATGTATTACATACAGTGCATTCAGAAAGTGTTCAGACCCCCTTCACTTTTTTCAATTTTGTTATGCTGCAGCCTGATACTACAATCGTTCACGTTCATTTTTTTTCTTATTAATCTACACTCAGTACCCCATAATAACAAAGTGAAAACAGAATTTTAGAAATGTCTGTAAATTTATTAAAAAGGAAAAACTGAAATATCACATTGGCATAAGTATTCAGACCCTCTGCAACAACACTTGAAATTTAGCTCAGGTGCCTCCCATTTCTCTTGATTGTTGCTGAGCTGTTTCTACACCTTGATTGGAGTCCACCTGTGGTAAATTAAATTGATTGGACATTATTTGGAAAGGCACACACCTCTCTATAGAAGGCCTCACTGCTGACAGTGCATACTGTATCAGAGCAAAAGCCATGAGGTCAAAGGAACCACCTGCAGAGCTCAGAGGCAGGATTATTGCAAGGCACAGATCTGGGGAAGGCTACAAAAAAATTTCTGCTGCACTGAAGGTTCCCAAGAGCACAATGGCCTCCATAATTCTCAAATGGAATAAGTTTGGCACAACCAGGACTCTTCCAAGAGCTGGTCACCTGGCCAAACTAAGCAATCGGGGGAGAAGAGCCTCAGTAAGAGAGGTGACCAAGATCCCAATGGTCATTCTGACTGAGCTCCAGGGATCCTGTGTGGAGATGGGACAACCATCACTGCAGCCCTCCACTGATCTGGGCTTTCTGGCAGAGTGGCTAGAGTTGCAAAGAAGAATGGCAGAAAATCCCCCAATCCAGGTGTGCAAAGCTTGTCGCGTCATACTGAAAAAGACTCGAGGCTGTAATTGTTATCAGGTAAGGGAGATCTGTGTGTTTTTCATTCAGACAGATTAGTATTTAGGCCTGACCTTTTTTTCCCTAAGGGGACAACTGCTGTTCTTGGTTGTAGTACAAACTCTTAAGAGTAGTATGATTTAAATTTCCTTAATTTTTAGAAAGAACAATTAAATATCAATTGCCCATAACAACTTTGTTATTCATTTACTCATTTACATTTGCCTCAGCATAAACTTAAAAATTAGCTGCATTTCATAGATTTCTATTCTAACAAGATACTTACTTCAAAATGCTGTAAATCGGTATGTTAACGTATTTTTCAAGTTGCGTTGAGAAAGTGTGAAATATTCCAGAAATATCAGTTTGAACTATGTACATATTGGCTATGTGTATTTTAAAATCTAGGAAATACAATACGGTGAGCAAGATATTTCAAACTGTATTTGTTTAGTGTAATAATTCCATGTTTTCTCTGTCAGATCACTCAGTTAAAGCTAGTGTTCCTTGGTACAGTAGTTGGAAAGACACACTGATGGGACTGAACACATCCACATTTTATTCAGGTATTTTGTGTGATAGGTGTGGGTTTTCTAAACTGACTTGTTTCTGTTCCTCTGTTATTTAATGCTTCCAGATTTCCTTATAACCCAATTATAGTGTAGTGCTTTCTCAGAATTGTTTTTTTCCTCGAGGAATATCGGTGGTGGCTATGTTTCTCTAGTTGATTCATATACTATTGCTGACTGTAATCATGAAATATTAAGTGCATAAACCATATTTTCAACTTCTGATTGATTTGATTGTGCATGCTGACTTTTACAGTACCTGCTTTTTCAGATATTATTTCCTTTCTCTTATCTTAAATAACTTCTATGTGATACATGGTATTAGAAGTGCTCCAGGAATTGTGTGAATTTCTGCTCATTTTCTTGTTAAAATAACTTATGAATGATCCTTTATTACTGCGTAATAGATTTATTCTTATGTATTTCACCGAATTTGGTTGTATTTCAGCAAGAGAGTATTTAAAAAAAAAAAAAACTGATTTTTCCTAGGGCATTTTTTTGCAGGAAAGGGCAATATTATTTCTCTTTAAAAGGACAGTGAAATTGCTTTGAATGTAATTGTGTGTTACAACTGGAATCTGTGGAATAGTACTTGAGGCGCATTCCTGAAGATTATTCTCTCTCCTAGTGTGCTGCTTGCCTTCTAGAAGAAATTTGCACTGGAGAAAATAGGGGGATTGCAGCTGCCTCTGTTCTAAATAGTCGGTTGATACCCTTTCTTCTTTTATGCAAGTAGCCAGAAGAAATATTTCTTAAAAGCTTTTCTGGGATTCTGATTTTGTAATTTTTTTTATCTTTTTCTCCTGCACCTGGGCTCTTTTAACACACAATGTATGGACTAGATAATGTGTATCCTGACTGTGTGTCAGTTTATTGCATTTATCTCCTAATTGGTGGGATGCAGTATGTTGGTTTGTAAGATAGCCTCTAGATTAAAGATTCTGGCTTGCCAAGATTCTGTGAGCATGTTTGGCTGCATTTGTGACACACTGACTAAAATTGACTGGTACTGTCTTGCTATTATCGTGTGTCACAGGTATGATTAACCTAGTGTAGAATTTGTCAGATTAAAAAGTATGTGAGGCACTGATTGGCCCAAGTAATGATGGACAGTGGATCTCAATTCTCTGGGCCAGTCTGGTGATAACCATGGCATATGGAAGATTGTAACTTGGAATGTAAGAGGAGTAAATGGTAAAAAAAATGAGTTTATAAATAAAAGAAAAGAAAAATAGGGTATATGTCTGAAACTAAGTGAAGTGGAAAGGATATAATAGATTTGAAGGTGGTCTGATCTTGTGAAATAAAGTTGGTGAATACATGCTGATTATGAATGAAAGGTCTTAAAATGTAGTCAGAAAATATGAATTGGTGTCATTGAGAAGTCGCTATTGCATATGAAAGTAAGAAGTCATGTTTTGGTGATAGTTGTATGTTATGCTTAGTGAATAGTGATAATGGAAAAACAAGATAGGAGCTTGGAAAGAATCATGTAACATTCTGAAATAATGCTATCCAAGGGGGAAAAGATATTCAACTATGTGATAGGAATGGACATGTGGGAACAAGACAATGGAATGGCTGGTGTGGGTCTTCCGGCTGTGTGGCCGTGTTCCAGAACACGGCCACACAGCCCGGAAGACCCACACCAGTCATTGTATTCCGGCAGTGAAAGCCTTCGACAAGACAATGGAACTCCAAAAAAGTGGTTGGACCATTTGGAGAGCTGAATGAAGGTTCTTATATACTTCTTATGAGGCATTTTCTGAAATGCAATAGTAAGTTAAAACTTTGTCTAGAAATGGTATGAATCCCACTGAGATGATATTCTTGCTAGGAGAATGAAGTATTAAATCCAATTCACTGTCTGCACTAGTGCCTGGTTGGAAAATTAGTTTAGTAAATTTTTTACATTATTGAGCTGCAAAAACCCAACAACCACTAAATGGCAGCAGAGAGGATTCTGAAAAAGGATTCTGAACCTTTTTCTGCTATCTGCTGTTTTTGTTTGTTTGTTTGTTTGTTTTTTGGAGCTTTGCAGTCCAGTTACAATATGCCTAACTATTACTTTCCTCTATTTTTCCCAGTTTTTTTCAGATGAACATCTTTTAATCTTTGTAAAACATGTGAACAAGCAGAAAAAAACAATTAACTTTTAATCAAAGGGAAGGGTAAGAGGAGAGTTCATGAAAAGTTATGTTAATGTAGAAAAGATTGCAAAGGACTTTCTTGTACCAAATGTAGAAACAAATGCTTTTTAAATATGCTTCCCTCTCCATTCTAAATGTACTTCTGGAGAGAAATACAGGTGGTCTTTGTTTACTGACCACTTGTTCAGCAACCGTTTGAACTTATGAAGGTGCTAAAAAACAAGACTTACAATGACTCCCTGCAGTTATGTGATTGCGATTTGGGCGCTTGGCAACCAGGGTGCATTTACGATGGTCACAGCGTCCCGCAGTCATGTGATCCCCATTTGGAACCCATCACTGCCAGCTTCCAACAAGCAAAATCAACAGGGAAGCCAGCAGGAAGTCTCAGTCATGTGACATCATGTTTAATGACCAGTGATTTGCTTAATGACTGTAGCCTGAACTGATGTAAGTCAGCGTGGTCATATGTCATTGTGCTTAATGACTGCACCACTTAGTGATGGAGTTGGTGGTCCTAATTGCAGTTGATAAGTGAGAACTACCTGT
Source organism: Python bivittatus (assembly GCF_059951505.1). NCBI lineage: Eukaryota > Metazoa > Chordata > Lepidosauria > Squamata > Pythonidae > Python > Python bivittatus. Next base: position 39,816,195 of record NW_028277113.1, on the reverse strand, counting down.
ATGTGTTTGAAACTTTGCAAGGGTAATTGTTATAGAAAGGAGAATAATTTGAGCAAAATAAAGGTTTATATTACAGTGTATAGAGCTCTCTGATTTAAGTAGCATATTACTGGATGCATGGTCTAGTATCTGTGCAACTGGTTATTTGTGCACCTTGAACCATGCTTATGTGGCAGATATTAACTAGTGTACTGATGTGTTTTTTTGCCTAGAATGTGATCTTTGCTGTACAGTCTGTGTCCTCTAAAACTTTAGAATTTGGATTAATTTGGCTTTTGATTTCTGGATCAATTTACTGATTACTGTGCTAACTGGAATTTTGAATTTGAGCTCAAATTGTATAATTAATGTTTTTCCCAGTTTCTCAGTTTCTATCCTTGAGCAGCAACAGGACAGAGAGTGAAGTTTACATCAACCAATTAACATAGAAAATAGAGAGAAATGATGTCATTGTGCTCTATATCTGGAAAACAATTTCAAACAGTTTCTTAAAATAGGAAGAAATCTTCACATGAAGGTTTTGAAAAGGAGATTTGTTTTGTTGTAATTTTCCACACGTGCTAAGGTTTGGATATATTTAAGGGCAACATTTCTTGAGGTTCTTAGATTTTTCCAAATTTCGGTGCAAGTGGACTCCTATTGGAAGGTGCTTATCCTTGTCAGCAAAAAGATGAAATAGTACATTTGCTGCTCTTAATTGGACTTGTGATAGCAGGTATTTAGAAACTTGCAGCCAAATATTTGCTGCAATTGATCTGCAATTTCCAGTCTTTGTTCTCTACTTTCTTTGTCTAAAGAATGTGAGGAGTGTTCATTGTTTAATAAGTGTATCAATTTGAAGGATGCACTGCAATGATGTAATCATTTTAATTACTATGTGCAACATAATGGTACTGCCTTTAAAAATGGGTGTGCTGGAAGAAAGAAAGATTGTATTATTGTATCATACAATTTTAAATTTATGCTTTATGTTTAATTCTCTTCTTGTTGGACCAGTGATTTTAATACAGGTAGTCCTAGTTTAGAGACCACAATTGGGACCGGCAACTTGATCATTAAGCGAAGCTGTCGCCAAGTGAAACTGTGACTGTGCTTATGATCTTCAGCTTTCCTGTGCTTTATAGACCTGCGAAGGTCATAAATGCAAGGATTAGTTGTAAAGTTACTTCTTCATCACTGTCATAATTGTGAATGGTCATTAAACGAGCTAATAGCTAAACAAGGACTATCTGTATTGTTAAAACTACTATTGTAATTAGAATTCTAGCTTCTTAAAAGATACTGCATTTTTGGAAAGCTGCAAATACATATTACTGCTTCCTATATTTCTAATATGAATTAAAATAACCATATGATCAGACAGTTTATATTAAGAATTGTTATGGTTCACTTAATTAAAAATACAAAAAAAGATATTACCAGTTTTAAAGGCTTTATAGAATGTAGGTGGCAATCCTGTGTATATTGCAATACAGGTAGTCCTTGCTTAATGACCACAATTGGGACCAGCAATTCTGTTGCTAAGCAACACAGTCATTAAGCCAGACTTCACATGACTGCAACGGGCTTACAACCTCACTTCTGCCTTAGTTGTAAGTAAGCAAGACATCACATGACTGCGACTTGCAATTTTACTGCCAGCTTCTCCATTGACTCTGCTTGTTGGAAGCAGGCTGTGAAGTGCGCATATGGCGATCACATGACTGCAGGATGCTGCAGTGGTTGTAATACGAGGACCAGTCGTAAAGTTACTTTTTTAGCGTCATAACTTCAGACAGCCGCTAAACAGGGCAGTCGTTAAGCAAGGACTACCTTTAAGTAAATTCTTATTGAACTTAATACCTTGTATTTTTGAATAGGCATGCATAGAATCAGACTGTCAGAATACAACTCATAGACTCTCAGGTTACATTTAACTTTGTATTTGAATTTCTTTCATAGAGATAAGTGGAAATATCCCTAATTATATATAAAAGCATAGATGCAACTTCTTAAAGCTTTCTGAAGTTCTAGTACATGGTTATGGGACATACTGACAACTCTGATTGTAAAATTCTTCTAATTAAGTAACTGATAATATTGTTTAACTTGGTATATTATCTCAAGCCTTATTTTATAATACATAAGTAGCAGGAAAGGTTTTATAGCAAAGTAGGTTGCTCCCTTAATAATGTCTTTAATTTCTCATTTATTTCAGCTACCACCCCATGGTTTGAAGCTTATCGAGAGAGCTTTCTTCAGTCTATGCCAGCATCAGACCATGAGTTCCTAAACCACTATGTAGCCTGTATCCTTAGAAATGGAAAGACATGATACAGTTAGCTTCAGACAGACCTGCAGTGTCTCTAGTTTGAATAACTCAAGAGGAAGTGACCCAAAGAGGAGGAAATAGCACTTGAAAACATGAAATAGCGATTAGACATATCAATCCCAGGATATATAATAAAATATTGGATCCAAACTTCTGGATATAATCAAGTGTTCTTCCTTTGCAGTAGGTTTTTGGGTAGTCAAATTGTGAAATGTTGAAAGATAATAATAAACTGCTGTGAAAAAGCAGAAGTATCACAGTGAATATTAAAATATCTAGCTAACAACAGAGGTCTAAGATATCTAAAATACTGAGCCAAGCTAAAAATTAATTAAGGAGGCTGGGTGAATACCTGGAGGGTTTTATAAGACAGGTATGATGAAATCTGACAATTATCTCAAATGAGAGTGGACCAAATTTATGAATAACTAGTGGTGCTACACACGCTGCTCCCAGGTTCGGCTTATGGCCACTCACTCACACACAGCCTGTTGAGGCACGCGGATCTTGTCAGCCCCCCTTGCTTTCTACCTGGGTTTTCCAGATAGGTGTGGCTGGAGCAGACAGACACACAGCCCTGGTCAACAGCGGGGAAATAATTGGGGATACACACAAATCACTTCCAACCGAACACTGAGGCACAAGAGGTTCTTTGTAATACACGGAGACCCAGTGAATTTAAAGTAACAGCAAAACTTTACTGGTTGCAAGGTACATTTGCTCTTCCTCATACACACACACACTTACCCACGTCCTTCCCAACTAGGCTGCCAGGCACTAGCTAGAGGGACGGAAGCCGCCAAGTCTGGATGACTCAGATGACCAAGACGACTCAGACGACTCAGAGTGGGCAGGCTTTGGGACCCCTTTTATCCCCAAAAGGACAAGTTGATGGGATTGGGGTGAGGGCCTCCATGTGCTCAGGCCCAACTTCCTCTTTCTGGTTCAGGTCCTTTGTTTTTTCCTTAATTTTCCTTAACGACTTGCTTCCTTCTTATCTACCTCTCTGAAGGGATCTCACAGATAAGATTCCTGGCTTTTGTCCTCTCTGCTTACCTTGCCTGCTTCATCTTTAGGTTATGGCAGCTTCAGCCTAGTCTCACAGTGGCATGAGTATAACTCTAATCCAGCTGATGAAATCAGTGCAACCCCCCTGCTCTTTATGCGAGTAGCAAAGTGGCAAACACACCCAGTCTTAGAGAAGGCAGTGAAAGCAATAGGTTCTTCAGCAGAAAACTAGGTTTCCTTAACCATTGCCAAGGCAATATTGCTATCAAGATTAATCTGAGGGTGAATGTTATTCAGTACATGATTAAAAACAAAGTCTGTCAATTAAAACTGCCCAAAGTCCCTTTTTAGCGAGATGGGCAGTGACAAATTTGAGAGAGAGAGAGAGTATTCTCCCTCACTCATGGACACACTTTGTCTATAGTTTGATTCTTGTTAAACTATAAATCTTACTTCTGTAATTTGTTATGTTTTTATAGCCTATTTACTGAAGCTAATATTGTGGTTGACATTCTTAGAAGCTATTTGTTTATTTTTTAATTAATTGAAAGATTAAACCTATGTTTCCAAAAGTTATAGGTAACATAGAAATAATGCCATGACTTGAAATGACAGAATCTTATGTGAGAATTCTTGGGTATATTCTAGTTTTTATTCCAGCTTTCATTCAGCCAAAATCTTACTGGCATTTAATTCTAAGTGTGCTTGCTTGCTTGCTTATGTGCCATCAGGTTGTTTTCAACTCCTAGCGAGCACATAGATAGATTTTCTTCATGACAATCTGTCCCTAACCTGGTCTTTCAGGTTTTCCAACTGTGTATTCATTGCCGCTGTAACTGAGTCCATCCACCTTGCTGCTGGTCATCCTCTTCTTCTCTTTCCTTCCACCTTTCCCAGCATTAGAGCCTTTTCTAGAGAGCTAGGTCTTGCATAATGTGTCTGAAGTGGGATAATTTGAGCCTGGCATTTGTGCCGGTACTGAGAATTCTGGGTTGATTTGTTCAATGATCCCTTGGTTTGTTTTCTTCGCTGTCCACCATTTCAAGACTGGAACTTCCTTCTGAGTTCAGAGAACTTTTGAAAAACTTTCCTTGTTTTTCCATGTCTGTTTCCCTCTTTGATTCCTTTACAGATGTTGTTGCAATACTGCTTCTTGTCTCTTCTAACAGCTCTTGGAAACTCTTAGTGAAGTTTCTTTTTGAGATTTTTGTCTTTCTTGGCTTTGGTTTCTCTTCTCTTTGCAATTTCCAGAGTTTGTTTTCTTCTCTTTCTTCACTTTTGGCAGTCTCTTTTCACATTCATCCTTAACATCTTTAAGCTCATTACAAAATTCCTCTGGTTCTCTATCAGTGAGGTTTAGGACTTCAAAGCAATTCTTGATGTTCTCCTTGGAAATGGTGAGTATATGTTCAATATCATTTCCTGGAAACTGACTGGCTCTCTTCTTCTTTAATTCAACTTGGAACTTGCACATGAGTAGTTCATGATCTGTTCCACAGTCAGCACCTGGCCATGTCTTTGATGCTATGATTGAGTTCTTCCATCTCCTTTTAGCAGTAATATAGTACATTTGATTTCTGTATACTCCATCTGGTGGTGTCCATGTTTACAGGTGTTGTTTTGGTTGTTTGAAGGTAGTGTTAGCTATGAAGAAATCATTGGAGTGGCAGAAATTGATAACTTGGTCTCCTGATTCATTTTGGTTTCCTAGGCCATACAATCCAATTACATTTTCCTTTTTCATGTTTCCAACTTTGGCATTCCAGTCTCCAATCACAAACAGCACATCTTACTTTCATGTTCTGTCGATTTCAAACTAAATTTGATCATAAAACTCATCAACCTCCTCTTCTTCTGCATTGGTGGTTGGAGCATAAGTTTGAATGATCATTGTATTAAAGAGTTGTCCACGAAGTCTAATCGATACTGTTCAGTCATTGATTGCATTGTAGCCAAGTACTGTTCTTGCTGTACCCTTCCTAAGTATAAAAGCAACACCGTTTCTTTGTTTTTCATATCCTGAGTAATAAACGGTGTGATCTTCTGACTGAAAATGTCCAATCGTAATCCATCTCAATTCGCTGATGCCTGCAAATTGTAGTTATTTCATTTCACCTTTCATTGTCTTGAGTTTTCCCATGTTCATGCTTCTTACATTCCATGTTCCTAGTATCTTTGCAGCTTTGGAATTTTTTTTTCTGTACAGGTAGTCCTCACTTAATGACCTTAATTGAGACTGGAATTTCCATCATGAAGCGATGCGGTTGTTAGGCTAAACATCATGTGACTGCACTGCTTAGTGATGGCAGTTCTGGTTGTGGTCATTAGACCAGGTTCATATCGTTAGGAAAGGACCTCATGCTTCTCCTGCCCTGCCACACTTGTCTCCACTTCAGCTCCCCCAACCTGTCTGTCTCTCCCCCATCTCTGCCCCTTTGGCCACCCTGCACTCTGCTGACACCCCAGCTGACCTTTGCCATCTTCTTCCTCCCACAAGGCCTCATGAAGGGCCAGCAGCTGCCTCAGCCAGGTGTGCCTTGTCAGCAGCAGGAGGAAGAAGATGGCAAAGATCAGCTGTTCAGAGTGGCAGAGGTAGGCAGCAGAGCGCAGGGTGACCAAAAGAACAGAGATGGGAGAGATAGGTGGGTGGGGGGAGTTGAAGTACACACTACGATCATAAATGCAGGTGGGCTGCCAAGCATCTGAATTTTGATCACATGACACTGGGAACGCTGCAATGGCCATAACTTCAAGGACCATCCATAACTACCATTCATTCAACACCATTGTAACTTTGAGTGGTCGCTGAACAAATGGTCATTAAGCGAGGACTACCTGTATAGCATCATCAGCAACTAGATGTCATGAAGACTTTAATCTAGCCACATCCTAAACACCAGAAGTACTCTGAAAGATTCTCAGCTCTTCTTCAGTAGCATATTGAGTGCTGTCCAACCTGAGGGGCCCATTCTCTGGTACTGTATCATCAGTCATTTTATATTTTTATCCATGTGGTTTTCTTGGTCAAAATACAGGAGTGGTTTACCATTGCCTTCTCCCGTGCAGTATGAATTGATGCCTTTGCCATTGTCACTAAAGTGATCAACTGTCTCCAGCATCTTCCAAAGGGCTTAGTATATGCATTAGTCATTAGTTAACTTTTACAGTTATGATTCTACCTTAACATTAAGTAAGGTATGCTCGTGGTGTCATCTAGTGAATCTGAACCTGTGGAACAGTTTCTAAAGCTATCACAAGAGCAACATCGGATTCAACATAGTAATGAATATTCTTATCCAAAGTGGTTTATTCCAAACACACTGAAATATTATGTGTTGTTGCATGATGTGAGTATAGGAGAGGAACAAAGGTGAGTAGGCATCACTAATACTTCATAAGGCTTCTGAAGTATTAATTTCAAGCTGCTTGTCCATTTATTCACTTTAAAATAAATGAAAACATAAGGTAGCCTAAAAGAGAGACCTAATTGGTCTGGTTGTTAAGGTAAATCAGTAATGTGGATTGAAATGATCCCCCCAGTTGTTGCTTGTCCAGATCCATTCTCCATCACCTTATATGAAACAATTGGAAAGTAAAAATGATTGATGGTTCATTATTTAATCTTTTCAACTACTGCTGTATATAATGGAATTTTCTAAAAATTAAATAATATTAAACATGGAGAACTTCCAGCACAGGAGACCTGTACAAGGTTGAAAAGAGTAAATTTTTCTTTCTTTTTCTGACTCCTTTTATAATCCTACATTGGGTTATAAAAATGTATAAAAGGAAAGGATGTTTTTCCTTTGTTAGGGCCCTACCCCCACTCCAAGCAATGCCATATAAAATATGCTTGTCATCATTCTGGCTACTTAGAGGGAGAATGAACTAGGAGTCCAGCTTGGATGGCCTAATGTTGTCTTTAGACTCCATTTATGCTGCATTTATTTTGTTTTTCTGATGAAGGAACATTAACTGTTGACTATGCACCCATCTTGGATTTCACATAAAGTAATTTCGTGTCCAGTAAATATTATTCTTTTAATAACATAAATGTAATTCATTGATGTCTCTAAGAGAAATTGAAGCTAAAAAATTGTTCAAGTGGCAATTATAATTTGGTATACTCTATCTGATAGCAGAAGGAAGAGTGATTATCCAAGAATGAAATACATAATCACCCTTTCTCATCTTTTCCCTTTTATGTTTTAAAATGCAAAGCTCAAATTTTGCCTGTTACTTCAACCAGGAACCATTTTTTGTGCTAATCATTGTTGTATTCCTTATATTTAATGAATTTATTCTCACTTAAGTTTCTCTCTGTTCTCTCTGTCATTCTTATGTTAGTCTTTCAAAACTTTATAGTTTTCTCTTGGCCATATGTAACCTTTTTTCAGAGCTGATTCATTATATGAAGAAATGAAGCAGAGATATGGGACTCAGGGTTGCTACTTGCTTAAGATAAATTCTCGTGTGTCTAATCGAGGAACAGATGAACAGATTCCTGATCCCTGGAGCCAATATCTGCAGAAAAACAATATCCAAACTCAGGTATCTATCTGTCTACCTATCTACCTATCTTATGTATGCATTTGTTTATTAGAATCAAGCCATTCTTCACCTGTTTTATACTTCTGACATAAGGAGGTTGACAGCCAACTCCTTTTAAACATTCTTTGGGATATTTAGTAAATGTGAAAAGTATTTTTATTGAATTAGATGACAATTAGTCTCATCTTAAGAAACATGCCTAATATTCTTTAACACCCTTAAGCATCTATTAATGTGGGACAGTCCAACTTTTAGTTCAAAGTTCTTAGAAATAACTAATAACCTTAGATACACTGTTTAATTGTGTATTTAAAAAAAAAACTTAGAATCACACAAACACATCCAATATGAATAGTAATTTATAAACATTAGCATAGGTATATCTTTGTGTAGGTATATTAATCTTGAGTTAATGTTAAGTTTTACAACATTTGCCTTTTAGCATAAATGTAATTTTTAACTATTTATGTTGATTTTCAAGGTAAATTTGATATATTTATGACAAAAAATGGAAAAAAAGTTTCTTGGATTAACCCTTTCCAGATATTCTGCAACAACTGAAACCCTGGTTATTACAAATTTCCATAGAAACATGAGAGCCTATAGAAGCATATGAAACTTCTTCCAGTTAACTGAATATCCTGATAAATTACCAAACACAATTTCAGTACATTCTGGTATAAAAATATGTAATTTTCAGTGAGACATAATATTTATTGGCATATAATTTGTATTTAACTCCAACCACTGTTATACCTGAAATGTGTCCTCTGTCTAATAAAACAGGCCAGTGCTTCCAATTGCAAATTAAAAATAAGAGATTAAAGACATCATTGATGAATTCCATGAGATACTTTGATAGATGAAAATTTTATTTGTAATAACTACAGCATGGAGTTGGCAATTCCTGTTGGCAGGAATTTTGACTCTGAGGAGTAGAGGGATTTGGTGAAGCAGGGTTGGGTAATAAAGGGAGGTGGTATAGAGACAGACTCCCTGACTGGCTTCTTAGGCTACCAGACTGAAAGAAGCTTCATTGTCAGAAAGAGGAAGATATCTGAAATTATGTATATCTTGGTAGCTCCAGTCAAAGAGAGGCTTTCAGCAGTGAAGGTTGAAGGAAGGGTCAAGAAAACACCTCTCATCCATGCTGCTCTGAATCAGGAAGAAGAGTTCTGGTTACTGGTTTCTACAAAAACAGAGGGATAGATGATGGGACATGAAAAGAGAATAGTTGGTGTATTTGAGGAGCTAGAGTTTCCCAGGGCAGGAATATAGAATATATCACCTCCTACTGAGCATGAGAAATGTAGTTGTGTGTCCATTAAGCTGTGCTAAAGGGGAGAGAAAGGGAATGGGAATAAAAATGCAAAGAATATAAAAAAGAATACATTGGTTTCACTTTTCAGTTAATTTCATGGAAATTTTAAGTGTGAAGTAGTTCACTCTTTCCAAAATAACTTAGAGCTAACTATCTAGTGTAATCCTTTTATCCTTCATCTATATATATACTACTAAAACACTCATGTCTGTTGGTAACTTTTCACTGGGAAAAACCATGTGTCAAAGGCCAACAATTTTTGAACCAAGATACAGTGGGGCAAAAAAGTATTTAGTCAGCCACCAATTGTGCAAGTTCTCCCACTTAAAAAGATGAGAGAGGCCTGTAATTTTCATCATAGGTATACCTCAACTATGAGAGACAAAATGAGAAAAAAAATCCAGAAAATCGCATTGTCTGATTTTTAAAGAATTTATTTGCAAATCATGGTGGAAAATAAGTATTTGGTCACCTACAAACAAGCAAGATGTCTGGCTCTCACAGACCTGTAACTACTTCTTTAAGAGGCTCCTCTGTCCTCCACTCGTTATCTGTAGTAATGGCACCTGTTTGACCTTGTTATCAGTATAAAAGACACCTGTCCACAACTTCAAACAGTCACACTCCAAACTCCACTGTGGCCAAGACCAAAGAGCTGTTGAAGGACACCAGAAACAAAATTGTAGACCTGCACCAGGCTGGGAAGACTGAATCTGCAATAGGCAAGCAGCTTGGTGTGAAGAAATCAACTGTGGGAGCAATAATTAGAAAATGGAAGACATACAAGACCACTGATAATCTCCCTCAATCTGGGGCTCCATGCAAGATCTCACCCCGTGGGGTCAAAATGATCACAAGAACGGTGAGCAAAAATCCCAGAACCACATGGGGGGACCTAGTGAATGACCTGCAGAGAGCTGGGACCAAAGTAACAAAGGCTACCATCAGTAACACACTACGCCGCCAGGGACTCAAATCCTGCAGTGCCAGATGTGTCCCCCTGCTTAAGCCAGTACATGTCTGGGCCCGTCTGAAGTTTGCTAGAGAGCATTTGGATGGTCCAGAAGAGGATTGGGAGAATGTCATATGGTCAGATGAAACCAAAGTAGAATGTTTTGGTCTAAACTCAACTCGTTGTGTTTGGAGGAGGGAGAATGCTGAGTTGCATCCAAAGAACACCATACCTACTGTGAAGCATGGGGGTGGAAACATCATGCTTTGGGGCTGTTTTTCTGCAAAGGGACCAGGATGACTGATCCGTGTAAAGGAAAGAATGAATGGGGCCATGTATCGTGAGATTTTGAGTGAACACCTCCTTCCATCAGCAAGGGCATTGAAGATGAAACGTGGCTGGGTCTTTCAGCATGACAATGATCCCAAACACACCGCCCGGGCAACGAAGGAGTGGCTTCGTAAGAAGCATTTCAAGGTCCTGGAGTGGCCTAGCCAGTCTCCAGATCTCAATCCCATGGAAAACCTTTGGAGGGAGTTGAAAGTCCGTGTTGCCCAGCGACAGCCCCAGAACATCACTGCTCTAGAGGAGATCTGTATGGAGGAATGGGCCAAAATACCAGCAACAGTGTGTGAAAACCTTGTGAAGACTTACAGGAAACGTTTGACCTCTGTTATTGCCAACAAAGGATATATAACAAAGTATTGAGACGAACTTTTGATATTGACCAAATACTTATTTTCCACCATGATTTGCAAATAAATTCTTTAAAAATCAGACAATGTGATTTTCTGGATTTTTTCCCCCATTTTGTGTCTCATAGTTGAGGTATACCTATGATGAAAATTACAGGCCTCTCTCATCTTTTTAAGTGGGAGAACTTGCACAATTGGTGGCTGACTAAATACTTTTTTGCCCCACTGTACTTCAAATGGGCTAACTTACAGAATGTGTCCAAAATCTAGGACCCATGACTCCCGTGAATTTAAATTTGACAAATTTTATGAAACATTTTATGACAAAAATTATAAAAAATTATAAAACATTTTATGACATAATACAAAATGCCATAAAAAGTGGTCAGCTCCTGATGTTTGACTGGGCTATACAGTTCAGTATGAATGACATGGCTATTTTCAAGGCAGATACATCTCTGAATATCCCCCTGAATTTTTAAGAACTTTTCCAGTGACAGCAGTACATTAGGAACTCTGCCATTGTTGAAGGCATTGAGGAATCTGGTAAGGAAATATCTCTGAAACGATAACCCAATGGGTCACAGGTTGTCTAGTCCTTATTTATGCTTAAATATGTACAAAATGTTGATCCCCTAAGAGTCTGCACAAAAGTTGTCTAAATATTGATCTGCAATTTAGTGAGAATCTCGTGTGTCTGTCTTTCAAAAGTGAGTATTTCTAGGTAAGGCCAAATTGTTTAAAATTTAGTGTCTAAGCAAACTCTTTGGAAAATAAGTCATTTCTAAAATATTTTGATGCATAATATTTTTATAAAATTGAAAGTGTTTTTGTATATTTTATTCTGACAGGAAGTTTCTGAAGATGGCACATATACAGTAATTTCAAATAAGAATTCTGATCACTTCATACCGCTGGATGGGTTAGATAATTATTCCAAAGGTGCATTTCTTTGAAATAAATAAGACCATTCTAAGTATTTTAGATCTCATTTTGATCACACCAGAGTTTGCATACCTTCACCAGTTTATAAAAGATCATTTGTCATCAAGAACATATTTATTGCAGATGAGTTCCTTTCCCTTTCCTTTCACTATATATGCTGGATGACGAGAGTTAAATGTGTGTGTATTTATACATTTCTGTGTGAGATAGTGGCATGTGTGTATGACAGAGAATACTTGTCATATGCAATTGAGGATCATTTAATTTTATAAATGGAGTTACTTATCATAGAGAGAAATTACAAAAGTTATTATTTACCTTATTCTACCCTTTTCTTTTGGGCAGGGTGTGTGTGTGTATGTATGCATATTGTGTCAAAGGCACACTTTATAGGATGAGTATTTGTGGCTGAATTGGCAACTCTGGATACACGATGGGGAAGCAGGGCATTCCCCAGGTATTTTTGTTTGCTTATAATTTTATGTTTACCATACTTCCTCTTTTGCTGAAATGTCGTAAATTCAGAGGCATCTTCCTTTCAGGTAAATATGGTATATCCTACTTTTCAGGTAGCCATTTTGCCAAGACAGTTTACTTAACAGTATGATTATAAATAAAAACTTAAATAGTGCTTTAAAAGGCAAAAATAAGAGGTCATTTGAGAGCAATAAACCAATGGGAGGAGAGGGGAGAGTCCAGATGAGCAGACTTCTGAGATAGTCTTTGCTTACCTTCCCCCTTCAGTACTTTGGAAGAGAGGTATAACAATGCTAAAATAAGTGTCTTAAGCTTCCACTAAGGCAACACACTAATATTATCTTTAAAAATCTTCCCTGAAACTGGAAATTTCAGTCCTGTCCCCTCAAGACTGTCATTACATTACTGCCATATTCTCTGAAGCCATTGGAGGCTGGAAAAAATTAAATAAGGGCCTTTGATGAATAAGGTGCTGAAACTTGCCTTTTATAATGGTCAGATATTGTGAGATTACCTGATACATATGCACATGTATGTATGTGGGTTTGTGAATTGATATGGATGTGTGTACTTATATAAATATTCTGAAAGTCTGAAATCTTGCAAGATAGTAAAATTTTATTATGCATACAGGTAGTCCTCGACTTACGGCCATTCATTCAGCGACCGTTCAAAGTTACAACAGTGCTGAATGAATGGTGGTTACGACTGGTCCTTGGAGTTCCAGCCATCCCAGCACCCCTGTAGTCATGTGATCACAATCTGGGTGCGTGGCAACCAGCTTGCACTTACTACCGGTTGCAGTGCCCCGCAAGATCACCATTTGTGACCTTCCCTGCTGGCTTCCTCAGAAAGTCAGTGGAGAAGCCGCCAGGGAAGGTTGCAAGTTGCTGGGCAAGTCTCCCCCACCTGCATATCCTCCTCAGTCCTCCTGCGTTTGCGCTGCACTGGCCACTCACGCACCCCCATACACTCTCCCCAAGCTTCGACACACCTCCCTCACACCCTCACACACCCCTGAGCATCCCCACATACCCTTCCGAAGCCTTGCCCCACCTCCCTCACGCACCCCCTTGTGCCCTCCCCCACCCGACAGCAGGCACTTACCTGTCTGTTGGCCTGCTTGTGAGACACCTGGGACTTGCAACTTCCTGCTGGCTTCCCCGCTGACTTGGTTGTGGGATGCTGTTAGGAAGTTGCCTTGCCTAATGACGCTGGGATTCAGTTAATGATGGCAACCAGGACCGCAGGGATTGCCATTGCTAAGTGATGTGGTTGCGCTTTATGACTGCATTGCTTAGCAATGGAAATTCCTGTCCCAATTGCCGTAGTAAGTTGAGGACTACTGTAGGCATTTTCAAGTCATAATTAATAATTGTTTGCATAATTTGTTTTTCTTAGATGGTTTATCAAATAACTTTAAGACTCACCCACTTCAGTTGGATCATGCTAGTGACAGTAGTTGTTTTGATGGCACAGATTACGTAAAGCCAAATTCATCTATGCACGAATCAAAGAAGTCAAATATGTGGACACCTCACGGCACTTGTTTGACACTCACAGATCATGATCGAATTCGGCAATTCATACAAGAATTCACTTTTAGAGGACTTTTGCCACATATAGAGAAAACTATCAGGCAGCTTAATGATCAGGTAAGTAATTTTCTTTTTACGATAATGGTTTTTTTTTCCTTTTGGCTGATAGTTTTTTGTTTTTTTGGCTGATAGTTATTTTGGCTTAGCTGAAATTCAAACTAGATTCACATTCAAAACCTGTTATCTAAAATCTTGACACTATTCAGAACAAATCCTGTATATGTGTCAAGTCCACAAAGTCCAAACCCCAATTCAGAAGAATTCTCGTGAAACCAGGCCTGGTTCAGATAAATGCTCCTTTATTGGTTGGTACATGCAGCTTGAAGCAAAGCATTGCTAAAACTAAAGCCCACATAAATTTCCCTCTACTTTTCCCTTCTCCCCTCCCCCCCCTTCTATTTTGGTGCCTGATTTCTTTCTCACAGGATTGTGGCCTTGTAAATTCTTCTCCTTGATAACACAGTTCTTCCTGGCCTTCAGGCTACCACCAGTTTTGTCTGCCTTCATGTCTTGCTACAAATTCCCATATCAATGTAAGCAACTATCAATCTCAAAGCAATACCCCAAGCACACCTATTAGCTACTATTCCCCCCCCCATTACAAATGGCAGAATCAAAGCAAGCAAATTCCTATTGACTACTATAGCTATTAAATCAGTCCTCTTGTGATTAACATTTGATTGATGCAGGTTCTGACATGCTGCCCCCTCAAAAGAACCCTCTTCCCCACGATGGTCTGGAAGCCTGGAAGACAATAATTTAAGGTTATTTGATTACTGATATATAAATTACATTTTCTCAAGTATTTCACTTAGGCTTGTCTGGATATTTTTTATAGAATTCTAAGAGCAAGTCAGGTGCTTTAACATGTTTCTTTGAGACCCATTCAGCAAAGGATTTGGGGAAATGTTTCCAATGCACTAAATACTGAATGTCCCCCTTATGTTTTCTGGAGTCCAATATTTCTTTGATTTCAAAGTGTTGTTCTCCTTCAGTCATGATTGGTTCTGGATTAGGCACTGCTGGTCTCCATTTATCAGACTCTTTGTATGGTTTCAACAGATCACTGTGGAAAACAGGATTAACCTTTCTTAGATTTTTGGGGAATTTTAAGCGTATTGAAACAGGATTTATTACTTTCTCCACTTCAAATGGTCCTACAAATTTGTATCCAAGTTTTTTACAGGCTTGTGATGATTTTAGATTCTTTGTGGATAACCACACCTTGTCCCCCACCTTCCAAGGTTCACGTGGTGCTCTCTTTTTATCTGCTTGTTTCTTATAGCTTTCTCTTGCTTTTAAAATGGCTTTTTCTGTGATTGGCCATAATTGCCTTATTCTGTCCCCCCACTCATCCACCAATTTGATTCCTGTCTTTTCATGAGGCAGTTCAGGTATAGGTACAAAGTCCTGGCCTGATAGAATTTTGAAAGGGGATAGATCTGTACTATCATGTACAGCGTTGTTGTAAGCAACTTCTGCATAAGGTAATAAATCCACCCAATTGTCCTGTTGATAGTTTATAAAGTATCTTAGATATTGCTCCAACCCAGCATGCCTCCTCTGTCGCTCTGTCTGTCTGAGGATGAAAAGAAGAGCTCATGGCTTGCTTGGATCCCAAAGGTTTTAAAAATGCCCTCCAGAATTTTGAGGCAAACTAGACCCCCCCTGTTGCTGATCACCCTTTCTGGACAACCGTGTAATCTATATGTGTTGAATAAACAATCCAGCTAATTCAGGCGCTGAGGGAATTGATTTGCAAGGGATGAAGTGTGTTTGTTTAGAAAACAAGTCAGTCACAGTCCAAATCACAGTCTTTTTTCTGCTCTCTGGCAAATCCACAATGAAGTCCATTGCAATCTCTTTCCAGGGTCTTGTAGGGCTTGCTACTGGCTGTAACAACCCACATGGCTCCCCCCCCCCGCCTTTTAGCCATAGCACAGACAGGACAGGTATTTACATAATCGGCTACGTCTTTTCTCATGGAAGGCCACCAAAACTGTTGGCGTAATAGATGTAGTGTTTTTACAAAGTCAAAATGGCCTGCCGTTTTATTATCATGGCCTCTTTGCATTACCTGCTTACGAGCTTCTCGGGGGATGTATAGTCTATCTGCTTTCCACCATTCATCCTTTTCCAATAAGCTATTTAAGTCTTTGAGCAATTCTGACTCAGGGGAAAGCTCTGTGGCTTTGCTCTGTGACCTGGTGACCACTGCTGCCATCTCTGGCTCCAGCTCAATCTCACAGTCAGTGGTGTGGTGTGGCGGTAATTGGTTGGATTCAGCCTCACTAAAAACTTTTGCCAAGCCTCTATACTGCTCAGGAATTTCAGCAGCCCCTCCCGTCTGGGGTTTCCTCCCTTGGCATTGTTCATTTACGGCTGCTAACCCCAGCTCCATATGTTGGCGGGGTTCCACCTTCTCAACCTAAAGCCCATGTAAATTTCCCTCTACTTTTCCCTTCTTCCCCCCCTTCTGTTTTGGCTCCTGATTTCTTTCTCACAGGATTGTGGCCTTGTAAATTCCTCTCCTTGATAACACAATTCTTCCTGGCCTTCAGGCTACCACCGGTTTTGTCTGCCTTCATGTCTTGCTACAAATTCCCATATCAGTGTAAGCAACTATCAATCTCAAAGCAATACCCCAAGCACACCTATTAGCTACTATTCCCCCCCCCCGTTACAAATGGTAGAATCAAAGCAAGCAAATTCCTATTGACTACTATAGCTATTAAATCAGTCCTCTTGTGATTAACATTTGATTGATGCAGGTTCTGACAATATGTTTATTTCAATGAAAGTCCTGATGAACTCAGTATGGCTTATGTCAAAGTATATGTGCATAATATGATTGACTAAGGCATGAGTGAGCAAGGCCTCTTGGTCCCGGAAAGGAAGCAATTGGTACACAAGACCAATCTGTGTAAAGGCCCCCCTAACCACCGCTGCCACCTGCTCGAACAGGAGCCTTGGTTCAGGAAGACCCCAGGTCTGGGGGAGTGCAACCTGTCCAGAGTCAAAGATGACAAGTCACCAGACCCTGAAGCCCCCCAGATTACTTTGATAAAATATATAATGACAAATAATGAACAATTATTCTTGCCTTTGAATTAATATCTGCTGCTGAAGAGAGTTATATAACACTGCTAAATAGATGGGATAGACCTATAGATTCATATACAGTGGTACCTCGGGATACGAACTTAATCCGTTCCGTGACTCTGGGCGTATCCCGAGTTGGTCGTAACCCGAAGGAAATTTCCCCATAGGGTTCAATGTAAATCCGGTTAATCCGTTCCGCCCTCTGAATTTGGTCGCACCCCGAGGCAAATTTCCCCATAGGGTTCAATGTAAATCCGGTTAATCCGTTCCGCCCTCCGCCCGAATTTGGTCGCAACCCGAGGCAATTTCCCATAAGGTTCAATGTAATTACCGTTAATCCGTTCTGGTGTCCACGGACCACACGGAAAGCGGCCGGGCGCGGCGTGGTGCGGCGCGAAAACGGCCGCGGACCACGCGGCAGGGCCGGAAAAACAGCCGCGGACCACGTGGCACGGGCGGAAAAATGGCCGCGGACCACGTGGCACGGGCAGAAAATGGCCGCGGACCACGTGGCACGGGCGGAAAATGGCTCGTACCCCGAGGCGGAGTTCGCAAACCGAGGTAAAATTTTGGGGCCAGAGCTGGTCGTAACCCGAAAAATTCGCAAGCAGAGGCGTTCGTATCCCGAGGTATCACTGTATTTCCTAAAACAAAGGATCTATTGTGCCTTCTGAAGATAAGGATAGCAGTATTTAACACAAGAAGTTGCAGCTAAAAAGGAAAATTGTCTGCCTTTCCATATGTAGGGTTCTTTGTATGGAGGGCAGAATCCAGCCATTATGCTGGATTCCTGTTTGTATAATCCATTATCAAGATTATCAGTTTTTGTTAAAATATCTGTTTGGTACTTAAAATGTAGCCCACACAATTTTCTAATATTTCAATTTCTAAGTTGAGCCACACTATTTTTAATTATAATTTTAATTTAGAAGATTATATGTTGCTGTGGTTCACCTCTTTCCTCAGTGATCGGTCCTAATCAATATTGATAGGAGGAGAGAGATTGCTCCTGTGGCCTCTCACTTGTGGAAAGCCTCGGGGTCCAATGCTCATACATGAAAACTCTGAGTGAGCTCATCTGTCAGTTTGGGGTTCGGTATCATCAGTATGTGAATGATACCCAGTTGTACATCTCAACCCTGGGCTGCGCAGGTGATTCTGTCAATGTACTGACCCAGCGTGTGGAGGCAGTTCAGGTCTGGATGGGGAGGAACAGACTTCTGCTTAATCCTGACAAGACTGAATAGCTGTGGCTGTTTGCGTCCCCCTGGGTAGGAGACTGTTTCACCTTTGGGTTTGGATGAGGTTACATTTCCCCATTCAAGACTAGTGTGCAACTTGGGAGTCCTCCTGGACTTGCAGTTTCTGCTCAAAAAGCAAGTGACAGCTCTTTGCACTGTGAAGGAGAGCCTTTGCACAAGTTCACATTGTATGCTAGTTGTGCCCTTTCCTCAACCAGGAGTCCCTTCAGGCTGTCGCTTATGTCCTAGTCACTTCACAATTAGACTATTGCAATATGCTTTACGTGGGGCTGCCCTTGAAGACCACCCAGAAGCGACAGCTGGTTCAAAATGCAGCAGCACAGGCAGTAATGGGTATTTCTTGTTATTCCTATGTGTCATTGCTGCTGCATGAGCTACATTGGTTACCAGTAGGCTTCTGAGTGCAATTCAGCGTCCTGGTCATTATCTATAAACCCTTCATAGCATAGGGCCAGGTTACTTGAGGGACTATCCGTCTCTAGTTGTTTCTGCTTGTCTGGCATGTTTAGGCAGAATGGATGCACTCTAGGTGCCCTCAATTAAATGTTGTCATCTTGTGGACTGAGGAAGCGTGCCTTCTCTGTTGCAGCCCCTGCCCTCTGGAACAACATGCCTCTTGAGATACATACAGTTCCCACTGTCCAAGGATTCTGGAAGTCCCTTAAGACTTAGCTCTGTTCCCAGGCCTGGGGTTAGGATGCCCATGGACCTCCCTCCTTCCCTCCCTGTTTTATTCTAGGCAGTCATGTTGTTTTAGCTAATTGTGTTTTTAACTTACGTATGGTCATATTTTAAGCAGGCCCAGAGTCTTTCTGGAATCAGGTAGCTTAACAAATCTAATACAGCCATTCCTCATCATACAATGGTAATAATAATAAAAATTCACTTTCCTACTAATGCGCATATTTACGACCATATTTCATGTGCCTGACAACAAAAGTATTCAGTGTGAAACTAAGGTCTAGTCAGTTTCAAGCAGCTGAGGCAGTCTGTCAGTGGGTTATAATCAACTAATTAAGGTCACAGAGCTGAGTTTGTTAACTTGCCTGTTAGGGAAGCATTGTGCTGTGGACAAAAGCAGCTCAGAAAGAGATAGCTTGTTTAAACAATCTCTCTGCCCTGGGAGGGGGCAAACAAAGGGGAAAAATTGGGTCAGGCACAGGACACTGTACGAGAGAACTTTATCTAAATGAGATGGCAGCAACCAGTGATCTTCGCAGCATCTCTCTTTAAGGAATGGATTGTGGTCACTAAATGAGGAGAGGGTGTAGTTAGATATATTATAAAAATACTTAAGGATAAGGATGGGTTGGTGAAAACTTTTCCAGTGGCTCTAGTATTCTTTGGAGTTTTTTTCCTAGCATTTTATAAAATCCTGATCATAGTTTTAACAGATACAGATAACTTTTATTTATTTTTCTGGTAATTCTGCAATATTATACGTTTCTTATAGAGGTAAACATTTCTTACAGTAACTGTATACTGATCCCCTAACTCCTCGGGCATTTATTATCTCTGATCATGTCAACTTTTCTCTTGAAATAATACTAGATTTAGCAGCTTGCTTGGTTTATAATAGTGCAACAGTTTGTTTTGTTAGTGATGTATATTTTCTGAATAAACCTTATACCTTTTCATAAAATGTCAGGTTGAGTACAAAACTTCCTTTCTCTTTACAACAGACTACCAGTAGCTTTTAAACAACTTTGGGATAATGACATACACAATCAGTGCATACAGCCTTAAAAAGAAAAAAAGTCATACTAGGCCTGTCCATTTTAACGTCTTTATATTAAAAAATGTCATACATTTTACCAAATTCCAAAGAAAAATCATCCTTACCACCATATTTATAAAATATTTTTTCTCCCAATGTAAGTGAATAATGTACGGTGGCTTATGATTTTTTTTTTAATGATCTGACTCAAGAGTTCTCCATGTCAAAAAAAAATTTGGTTGTATCATGAGCTTTAGTGCAATGCATGTATAAAGTAGGTTTGTAGTTTTGTTCATATTTGCAAACTTATTCCGAAATCATGATGTACTTAGCTATTTTTATAATGTTTCATTTTATTAGCAATATATCTCTTAACAGATTAGTCTCTTATGATGTTAATACTCTTAAAATCTTTCATCTCCTATCCAAATTTCTCTTCCCCTTTCCCTGGAACTCTGAAACATGTTAAACATTTGATAGCGCTAGATTCACGCTAAGACATATGAACGGTGTTTATCATTTGCAGATCAACTTCAGAGCTAGTTCCTAGTCCTGTTTAGTTAATATTATTGTCCAGCCTACAAAGGAAGCATAGGAAGGATTTCTATGGAAAAAGGGTGTCTATGTGTCCTTTGGCTTGCTCCTGATCACTTTGCTGTATTTAAGATATTATCTCTGCACTTTGTGTTGACCAAGATCCAAACTAAAAGCTATATTAAAAGTATACAACTCCTACTAAATCAGACTAAAGGTCTTTCTGGTTAATATCTATGGTCAGCCAGATGCTTATGGGGCACTCACAAGTGGGAGGAGGTAGTCCTCTTTCATGAGGATTCCCCAGCAACTTGTTTTTAGAGGCATACTACTGCAGATAAAATAAAGTCATTATGATTTAAAATCTGATAGTCATGTTACTTTTTCTAATGCTTTCTTAAAACTATCCCAATTGGTAGCTATCACTAGGTCTTGTGATAAGTACTTATTATATTTTAAAAGTGTTCTGTAAGGGAAGAAAAAAGTCTTTGTCCAGAATTGGATGATCTGAGTGCTAGTCCTCTAAAGATAGGGGGAAAGGTCCCATCTATCCCATGCATATGTACAGACACATACACATTCGTCACATCATTCCTTTTTGGGGTACTGGTGAAAAAGAAACAATGAGTAAGAAGTATTACATCTTTGTCATGCCTTCTGTTTATTTCTGTTATGTGTTCTTGTTTACAATTTTCTAAGCTAAAAAGCTGCCAGCCTGGGCATCCTCAGGGAAGGTGTCAAAATCTGAAGTTGGTGGGTGCAGTGTCACAGTTGAAGTCCTGTTGCTTGTGCGTGTGTGTGTGTGCGGTGTGTATGACATTGACATATGTATAAAAAGGGTGGGGCTTCAGTCATGATGCCTCACCCATCATCTTATAGACTTAGGAAGAAAAAGCCCCACTGCCAGCTCTCAGTGTTACAAATTTCTCTCAAACAAGTTACTACAGTCTTGTTCATTTTTATAGCGCCCTTTTCTGAATGTTTTCCAGCTCTACAAATGCTGTTTGACATGCAGTGGACAGAACTGTACGCAGCATTCCAAGGTGGTTGCACCATAGATTAGTATAAAAACAAGCAGATTTATTTTCAGTTCTCTTTCTGTTATGAAGCCTACATGACAAATCTAGTGTTTCAGATTTTGCATGGAATACATAATTTTTGTAAATAGATATAAATATCTGAAAAGTAACTGCTCTCTGTGAATAATAAACTATAGCATTTCAGTGAGAACATATTTCTATCTTTCAGTTAATATCCAGGAAAGGCTTGAGTCGATCTTTATTTTCTGCAACCAAAAAGTGGTTTACTGGCAGCAAAGTTCCAGAGAAAAGTGTGAATGAACTGAAAACCACATCTGGTTTGTTGTAAGTAGATCTGTTTCTAAAAATGCAGAGTACTTGATTTTTATTAGGTTTTGCTTTTTCTGATTTCCATGTCCATTGGAGTTGGGTGGCTAATAAATTTAAATTAAAAATAAAATAAATAAAAATGTACTTCCTTGTTATTTTTAATAACACAGTTAATAATATCAACTACTTTGGATAATCACACCTCCAGTTAGGCCTTTTGCTTACAGATGCTACCCCATGATCATCTCCTTTATGAGCTCATCATGATTAAATTAATAAACTTAACCATAGAGAAAACCATAGTTTTCCTTTATGTCCAAATTGGAAGCTACTGTTAACAAGTCTGTAACAAGCCAGGATATTTATCCAGATTTTAAATTGTGGTTTAAGATCCTGACTTGTTCTACCCTAAGTGATCATTTGTATATGGATGCTATTATATTGACAGTTTTGGTTCCAGTATTCCCAGCATGGAACTTTTTTTTTAATAGCAACTGCACACTGGCTTAACTTCTTCATCAAGCGGTCTGTTGTGATTCCAGGATCCCTTTTCTGGGCAGTCACTGCCAGCTTAGATTCCATTATTGTATTAGTGGTTTACACTATCTGCTAGTGTACAAATCACCCATTTATTCCTACTCTCTATTTTCTGTTTTTTAACCAGTTGTCAATCCATGAGAGCACCTATCCTCTTACCCCATGGCAGCTAAGTTTGCTCATGCTTTTGTTGAGGGACTTTATCAAAGGCTTTTATGAAAGTCCAGGTATACATGATCTATTATGTCACCTTTGTCTACGTGCTTGTTGACAGGCTCAAAATGTCTAGAAGGTTAGAGAGACAAGTCTTAACCTTTATGGAATCCATATAGCCAAGGACAAGTGAGGCGTATTCTTATATATGTTTGCTTTAAAAAAAAACAACATTTTTCCTGGGACAGATGTGAAGCTAACTGGCTTATAGTTTCCTTTATCACCCTTCAATTTTATTTTTAAAAATGGGCTCATATTTGTGTTTTCAATTTCTTGGGAATAGATGGTAGTGTTAAAGAGCAATTGCATATTTTTTGTGAAAAGGTCAGCAAATTCATATTTAAGTTGTTTAAAAATTCTTGGATGGATACCATCTGTAACCAGGGATATGTTAATTTTTTTGTCCATTTGACTTATACTTTAATTTCTCTTTACCTTGTTTGGCTCAGTTTGTCTGATCTTGTTCCTGAAAAAAATCAACTTAGATCCTACATCTTTGTCAGTGAAGATACAAAGAAAGAATTAATTCAGTTTCTTGCTATTTCTTTCTCTCCCTCTAGCATACCTTTCATACCCCCATCATCCAGTGGTCTCCTTGGTCAATTTCCTATTCCAAATATATGTGAAGAATTTGTTATTCTTTGTTTCATGGTTTGCTGGTGCTGGTGCTGCTGGTGCTGGTGCTGCTGCTATTATTATTGTTGTTGTAATTATTATTATTATTTGGCTTGGTCATTTTTATTGACTGCCTCTATTTCTCTGGCCAGATTTTATGTTCCACATTGTACTCTTCAGCTGAGGAAGACTTCTGTTTTTTTTTTAAAGGAAGCCCTCTTGTCTTTAATAGCAACTGTGATGCTGCTTATTAACTACTCTGGTGCCTTTTTTGACTACATGGTACCTCTCATGATTTTAGGTGTAGATTCTAGCTGATATACTATTATAGCTATGAATAACCTTCAAGCATTGTGGAGAAATTGGCTCTTACTACTATCCTTTCATTTTTCTTTTCAATGATGCCCTCATTCTTTTTGGAAGTTTCTTCTTCTGAGGTCAGATATGACTCTGTTCTTGGCAAGCATCCATTCACATGTCAGTTGATGATTATAACATGAAGATCAGTTCTCCAGAACTTTTAGATCTTGGACAAAATTCTGAGCACAATTTAAAATTAAGTCCAGTGCTATATCATCTTTGTTGTTGTTTTGACACAAGCAACTTGGTTTCTGCCATATCCAGAACATGCATTTTCTCAGTATTTATGAAGATGATTGCAGTCTCTCATAACTACTTTCCATCTATACATCAGCTTTAGATTATTGGTCAGGGAAGTGATAACATTTCCCTTTTTTTTTTAAATCCGCACTCAATCGTTACTGATTCTGCGGTGACTGCCTGGATGAATCCCTGCAGTTTTCAAGGCAAGGTGTTTCGGAAGTGGTTTGCAATTGCCTCCTTCCTAGAGCAGAGCCCAGCTGGTGAGCGCAGGAGGCGGGGTTTCCGTTGCTTCGCGTCTTTTTCGGGCGTGCGTGGCTTCCATGTTACCGGCAACTGTTCCCGTCTCCTTTGCAAGGTGCCGCCTTTCCTTTCCCTAGCACATTTCCCTAGTACTAAAATAATTTTGTGGATTGATATGGACACCCACAATGATTCAGGAGAAAACTTTATGAGAATCGATGCCCTCTTTGACATATAGGTTTCCATTATACCCTTTCCTATCTTTTCAAAACCTTTTATCAAGAGGTATTTCATGAAAAAGTTTTATTCCATCAGGGTGTATAATGCTTGTAATACTTGTTTTCTTTCATTATGAAACACTCTTACTTTCCTAATTTGACTTTGAGGCTCCTGGCATTTGCACATAAGCCCCTGCTGTTGGATATTCTGTGTAGCATGCCCTTTTAAGTTTGTGATCTTGTGGCTTTCATGGTTGACTACTCATTTCTGAAATCTACACTAACTCCTTCTGAAGAATTACAAAAAAATTCACCCTCAACTTCTGGGGGTGATTTTCCCCCCCAAATTTATTTTATTAGATTTAAAGGCTGCCCAACTCCAGAATGAATTTAAGCAGCTTACGTTTTAAAAGAATCATCATCATAATAGAAAACCATGCATATCCAATAAAGTTATAATAGAAGGGATGCTGAACTTCATGTCAGAAAAATTAAGTCAACTTTATTATCAAAATTGATAAACATGCTTCCAATTGTATTACTTTTAACAATGCGAAGCAAATGTATTTTTGTCCACTTGCCTCCTATCTACTTTCCTCCATGGGATCAGAATAATAGCTGCTGTAGCACCTTTCTAATATTGCACACAGTATTCTACTACCCTCCTGATTCAAGTGCAGTTTATCCTTTTTATACAGATGTGGCTTCTCCTGAAAGGTATCATAAAACCTGACAAATCTAAATCTCTCCCCTGCCTCTAGCACCATTGTCTCATTCACACATTGAGACTGCTCAGTTCTGCTTGTCTGATTTTCTCTGTGTGAATATAGGTAGCATTTCTGAGAAAGACAACTTGGAGATTCAAATTATCCAGCTATTTTCTCTGATGTCATTAATGCCAATATGTACCGCAACCACTGGCTCCTCTTAGCACTGTCTGCCACACTGCTTAAAAATCATGTGTTGACCACAGGAATCTCAATTGAGTAACTGTGGTTAATTGAAGGTTTTCTCATTTATTTAGGGGGCACTGAGAGAGGAGGAAGGAAGGGGTTGCATGTGGGGTCAAAAGATTTGTGCATATTGAATACATGCACCACATATACATATAATTTTATATGCTAAAATGAGCTTGCTACAATGGCCAACTTGTCTAAAAAAGTAGTTGAATACATGTCCTTCAGATTCTTTCTTTGTTCTTTGGATATACTCATAATGTATATGCTGCAACTAAAAGTTGCATTTTAATGACTATTGTACTTGGCATTCAGATATGTGGCCTGGGATACATAGGTTTTGACAAATTTTACAACTGGATAAGAAATATTCCTATTTTTATTTTCAGTGTTACTGTGTCTTTGAGAGTGCATACACTTATATCTGACATTAGAAAAGGAAAGAACACTCTGTTCTATATAGTTTTGTTGAAATTAGAATTGGTAATCAATCCTTTTTTTTTGTAAAATGTTTAAGATGAATTAATTTCTTCTTGGTGGGTTGGGTCCAAAGCTTTTGTTACATGAATGGAAGATACGATCACATATATGGAATGGCATGCCCCATGAATGTAATTGTTTTGTTGGGGATGGAAAACTTTGTATCCAGGCATACCTATTTTCTAAGAGATTTGAAACTAAATAGAGAAGAGGACAATCAGTTAGTGTTAGCTATGATATATAACTTCCATGCAGGGGACCAGTATACCCCTGAGTAAAAAACGTTACAGATAAGCTAGAAATGGCTGTTATCATTATGCCTTTCCTTTGAGATAAGTTAAGCTGGCGATTTTGACTGACTGCACCTTGGTTTGAAGCTTGTATCTTTATGAATGTGGTATGCTTTATTTTCTATAAATTGTGTGTTTTTATTTGTTTTCATGTTCAGGTACTCTCCAGAAGCACCAGAGCTTCAAATCAGGAAAATGGCAGATTTGTGTTTTTTGGTACAGCACTATGAACTGGCATATAGTTGCTATCATACAGCAAAGAAAGACTTTTTGAATGATCAAGCAATGCTATATGCAGCAGGAGCACTGGTTGGTGCATTAGCATATCTGAAAATATTTATATTTGCCTCTTTTTCTAAATGTTACTTTGCAAAAAATTCCTTAACTGAATATTAGTTATGTGTCATCTTATAGGTTCAGATTTCTTCTCTTATGTAACCTACAACAATGTAATCCCATTCTGAATTCTTAGGATTGAACTAATTAAAACCTTGAAGCATTGGAAGTTGTTGCCAATGCATATAATGTATAGCAGGGAGGAGACAGTTTTATAGAGAATACATCTGTAGCTATTAAACATGATAAAATAGTTTGAAACATTCTGTCCACTCTCCAGAATCAACATTAGAATCATGTTAACTGCCTATTAAAACAAATACGCTGACATATAGAAAGGTTAATGCCCATTCAGTAGTCGCCTCCACATATGGACTTGGTTTACCAATCAAGCATTTACTAATCAAGCATTTACTAGTTCCCCTACCCCCCTCATTTCAGGCTCCAGGTGAACCCTAAAGATTTTGGCTGTTAGTTGTAGGATCATTAGGTACTGCCATATGATTTGCAAGTGGAAAATTAAACGTTGGATTATAAAAAGAATGGGGAATGTGTCTTCCAGATATTGGTGTTACAATTTCCATAGCCTTAGCAAGTTGTGACAGTTGTTGGGAACTTAGTTTAGCAATATCTAAAAGAACATAGATTCTCCACACTTTGATCTTCTTCAGCATTAGTTTATATTCTTATGGAATAATAAATAAAGCTATGTGAAGTTATGAAACCTGTAAATTTATCAGATTTCAAGTTAATAACTTTTAAAATGTAAATATATTTTGAAAAGGATTAAAGATTAAACTTTTCAGTTACATGGTAACAACCTAAAAATGAGCCAAAATATTCTTCTTTTTAGGAAGAAGAGTGATGTTTTGTATTTGAAAACAGTAAGTTCTAGGCTAATTTTAAATGAGACAAAAAGAACCTAGGACAAAGCTGCTTGTATTCCATTAATGACAGTGAGACATTTTGTACTCTTCACTTTTTTATATATTGTTCCTTCATCTTTTTAAAATGATTTACTTAATCCCTAATGTAAATGCACTGAAATCAGTGTAGACTTAAGTAAAACCTAGAACAGACTAATATAATTATTTTTATTTTTATTTAATATGTTCGCTGCCCATAGTCACTTGTTGAGATGGCTGGCTATACAAATTGATTAAATAAATAATGCTTCTAATCCTTTTCACAATGAGATATACTTACTTAAAAGCTGTGTGAATGCCTTAGAGTGAAAACTAATGTCTGTATTTAAAAATAGTTACATAAGAATATAAAATTGATCTGTTGAAGCAAGAAAAATGCCATGTGGTATGATAATCAGTTCCTACACTGATACTAGTAGGAACCTAACAGGCAGGGCACAAGTACAATATCTTCTACTCATGTTTTCTAGCAATATGTATTGAAAGGTATACTCCCTCTATTACTGTAAATGAAATATGGCATTATTGGGTAGCCATTGATAGTTTTATTCTCCATGAATTTTGTCTAATTGCCTTTTAAAACTGTCCAAATTGATGATTATCATGATATCTTGTGTGAGTAATTTGAAAGGTGAACAATGTGCTACATGAAGAAATACTTCTGTGTATTTATTTAACAAATTTATATGGCTGCCCATCTGTCAGAGGAACACTGAGCAGTGAACAAGGGTAAAAACATAATACAATTATCAAATAAATAAAAAAAAAGGACAAAATTGAGGTCTCAATAAAATCTACTAACATCCATAGATCACACTGAGCCATGCCAAAACTCCATTAACATCCTGGCCCCAGTGCCTGGGGGAAAAGGCAGGGCTTCATCACCCTCTTGAGGCCATTTGTATCTCTGGGTAAAGACTGCTCCACCCAGGTAAGGCAGGTACCATGAGAGAAAAGGTACATTTCATAGCTCCTACCAGGCAATACTGCTTCATTCTGATAGATTGAGTTAGACAGGCAGAAACCACTGTGGATAGGCAGTCTGACAAGTAACTTGACTCCATGGCATGTAGGGTTTTAATGGTGACAACCAGTATCTTGAATTGCACCTGAAAGTCTTCTGAGAGCCAGTGCAGCTCATGTAGCTGCATGTTATGTTGGTGTACTGTGGTACGCACACTATTGCATGTGCTGCTGCATTTTGTACCAGCTGAAGCTTCCACATGTTCTTCAAGAACAGCCCTATGTAGAGTGCATTGCTGTAGTCCCATTGGGAGAGGACTAAGGCTTAAGTGATGTAAGCCGTGCCAATCTAGGAATAAAGGCAATGGCCATCCTGGCCATGGCTGCCACTTGGCCCTTAAACGGGAGCCTTGAGTCCAGGAGGACCCCCAGATTGTGCATTAACTCTGCCTGGGGAAGTGTAACCCCAAGCAGCATTAAAGATGGCAAATCACTAGATATAAGAGGCTCTAAACCGAACAGCCACCCAGTCTTGTCAGCACTGACCTGAAGTCAGTTCTTCCCTATCCAAAACCAAACAGCCTCCAGGCACAGGGAAAACACTGAGTGCATCACTTGGAGAGCCCAGGCCAGAGATGTATAACTGAATATCAGCCTGAAAGGATACCATGAAAGTTTGGGGGGGGGCAGGTTGGATATACCACCCCCATCCTGAGTTTGCCAGAAGTCATCCACAAGTGCAATAAGTACTGTCTTGGTAGTATATCCTGGCCTGATATCCAACTGCAATGGCTCCAGTTAACCCCTTCCTCCAGAACGTATTTGTCCTAAAACTTTAACCTTTTAGCTTAATTAGATTATCCTGAATTCTAGCATTGTGAACCTGGGAGAAAACCTCCTCTCTATACAATTTATCTACTGATTATATGACTTAATACGCCCACATATTTCATGCCCTCTCTTTCCACCTTTTTTCCTTAAGGTAAAAAGGCCCAAATATTTCATAGGGAAATTGCTGCTGATCATTTTGGGTGCCATTTTGATATCTTTTCTAGTCCTTTAAAATAAATTTTGAGATGTGATCAGAATTTTGCTCAGTATTCCATGTATTGCTGTGTCATAGTCAGGAATTTCCTGTTGAGTTGAAGCAAAACTCCAAAGCTGTTAATAGCCAGTTTTTGAGTCTACTAGGTATAGTTTATGTTAAAAACAGGCAGTGCTTGATCCAGTATTATGATATGAGGGAATTACTTTACCAGTCACCCTTTTAAACTAGTGTGACCAAAATCATCACAAAGTTGGCACTGGGGATGGGGGATGTGAGAGAGAGAGAGAACAAATGGTCTGAAAGGAATAGCTCAGTTCAAGAGCAGAGGAATTTCTTTTTATATATTATAGTATTTCAAACAAAAACAAATCAGTGCATCTTCTGTTCCTGATTTGAATGACATGGGCATTAGCCTAGCTATACTGTCTTGTAGTGTCACCTGTTGCAAATAATTTGTCAATTTTCTATACTTTGGAACATTTTGAAGTATATATACACATAATCTTTGGCATGAGATTATTGTTTACATTTGAAGTATGACGACTGTAACCCAGGTCTCATGCAGATACAGAAGAGAGCCAGAGTATAGGAGCAGGATGCTTCTATTGCCCTTTTTTTTCCTTCCTTGATTGTATCTTTAACGTGATTTTTGCCAACTCAGTTTAAAATAAATGCACCAACTGTTTTTTAGTCAAAGTTCTCAAAATGACTTTAAAAGTAAAATGGATGTCCTGGAGATTCTGTGGTACTGTTTGATTTTGTCATGCATATCATTGTGAATTATACTGATCCTGTACATTATACTTGGAAACCCACATTTATTGTACCATAAAATGTAGTTGATTCATAGTTGCATATGTTTATTTGTGCCTAAATAAACTTTTCTGATTACAGAATTGTAGCAAAATTACTTGATAATAACCACTTTTGCCTTATAGGAAATGGCAGCGGTATCTGCTTTTCTTCAGCCAGGAGCACCAAGACCATATCCTGCTCATTACATGGATACTGCAATTCAGACCTATAGAGATATCTGCAAGTAGGTGGTTATTTATTTTTGGTTCTTCTCAGTGGGAGATAAGCCAATCTTATTAAACATTTTTCACTGTTCAGTGATGATGCATTGATTAATTAGTGAAATATCAACAATAGAAGTAGTAGCAGTTATAGTTTAACTATAAAATTATTTTCTTTAAACATAATCAAAGTTACTATTGCCTTCCTGAAGGCAAAAGCAAATGCTTATTTTAAATAACTTTATGCTATTCTACAGCAGTTTGTAAGTTTTTATTGTTATTTTACCAGGTTAAATCCTCAATAAGTATTCTATATAGCAAGATTATTATTATAGTGTTTAGAATTGTTCATGTTTTCATAGTCAAAATTGGAGAAAATAAAAGAACCTTTTTATCAGTTTTAATTACAATGTACAGTACATATTTTTTATCTGGTTGCAACACATGAGATATTAAGTTATACCAATTGAGTTTATTTTGTGTTTCGTAGGAATATGATGCTGGCAGAGAGATGTGTGCTCCTCAGTGCTGAAATACTAAAAAGCCAAACAAAATACTCAGAAGCAGCTGCTCTCCTTATTCGTTTAACCAGTGAGGTAAATGAGTTTTTAATTGGTTGTTTTTTTATGTTGCAAAAAGCCAGTTTTAAAAACATAAATTTCTTAAGTATCTGGAAGCAAGATTTGTAAGATGTAAAGTAATACTTTTTTCTGCATGTAATTGCATGTACTCTACTACATTTATTTGTTTACAGGTAGTCCTTGTTTAATGACCACAATAGGGATCAGAAAATTTGTTGTTAAGCAGGGTGGTCGTTAAGCGAGGCATCACATGACCATACCTGATTTTATGACCTTTTGTGGCGGTCGTTAAGTGAATCACGTCATTAAGCCATGCAGTTCCCTATTGATTTTGCTTGCCAGAAACTGGCTGGGAAGGTTGCAAATGGTGATCATGTGACCCTGGGATGCTGAATCCATCATAAGTGCGAACTGGTTGCCAAGCGCTTGGATTGCGATCATGTGGCCCTGGGGGCTCTGCAATGGTCTTAAGTATGAGGATTGGTTGTAAGTAGTTTTTTTAGCACTGTTGTAACTTCAAATGGTTGCTAAATGAATGTTCATTAAGCAAGGACTACCTGTATAGGAAAATCATTAATCTCTGCTATAGCTACAAAATAAGCCCTTATACTTACTACTCATATTGGCAACATTCTAATAGATTCCACTGGAAGTGTTTTCTTTCTTTTTTTTTTTTTTAAAGAAAATAGCATTTTAATAAGTTATAGTACATTTGTGTATTTTCATATCTGGGAAGAAGAAAACACATTCACATAGAGAGACTTGGTAGATGTAGTATAGGTGCTGAATATTTGCGATTTCACATTTTATGCCTTTTAAAATCATGCATGTTCAGATAATAGAGTAAAAAAATTTCTATCTAGAAATCATAAGGTAGTTAAAAGGAAAAATAATGAATATAAGTGTTTCAAGGCAAGGCCTTGAAATTATTTAAGCATATTTTTATTGGCAATAGAATCATAAGGAACCTTATTCTAAAATTATTCAAAAAGTATTAATATTTTGAAACTATATAAATGATGCCTTAGTTGTATATTAATGAACATAGTTATTAATCAGATTTTAATGAGCATTTCAGAATTACATTCAGAATTAGGCTGCAATATTCAGTTCTTGTTCCCAATCTCATTTTCTTTTTGTTTAATTGAAATATTTTAAAGCTTACATTCTTGTTTTTTAATTTTTCTGTGGAAAAAAATGGCAGCAGAGCGCTTGGATGGGAACGGTGAGTGTTAGAAATGTCAGTTGGAGTAGCTGGAGGATTAGATAGTGCATTAAATATGTTGTAACATCATTATGCTAATTTCTTTTGATTTCTGGGTAACAAACTTAGTGTACTAAGTAATTCATTGATATTGATGCATGTCTGTGATTCAGAACATGGAATATGGGCATTAAAGCATTATTGTAGTTGCTACAGAATGGACATGTGTTGAGGTACAGGTGAATAAGAATAAAACATAATCTAAATAAATCTCTCTGTGGAACTCATTTTATTATAAAGTTTTACTTTGAAATAGTTTTTTTCCTATAAACATTCTTTGCCTTTGTCCATCCTGTGACTAATGCTTAACAAACAATGAGCTAATATGCTTCTTTAACTGATATTTCACTGGTTTTTAAATCAATTAGAAATATAACATCAGCTAGAAATATGAGCCTTTTAACATGCTCAGTCTTTTCACTCAGTAGCAGTTCTTAGTAATCACTGAGAAACAATACTGTATTTAAAATAGATATATAAAATTACATTCAGAGAAATTAACTGTGAGGATAGAAAATGTATACTTAACTAAATATGAGTGATAAGAGTATAATCTGAAAAAATATTTACTAAAATGTTTTAGAAATAATTTACAACACTAAAAGCTCTGTTTTGGGAAATTGAAATTATGGACCTATTTTTTAAATTCAGTAAAAGAACCCTACATTATTTAAAAAAAACCCTTTCTGAGATATATTTCCCCCTCTTTGATGGATGTTTCTGTTCAAGATAAAAAAAAAATGATGTTTGATTATGTAGTGGATTTAACTGTGCATGTGATCTGTTGTAGTCATTTCCAGTGGCATTTTATAGATAATTTGTTCAGTGTTAGTTATGTAAAACAGACACAGTTTTACTGCATTTGTAATGGGTGTTTGCATGGTTCTAGTCTTCAAAGCTTGTTGCTATTTTTAGGATAATTGCAAGTTGTCTCATTATTCACTCTTTCTAATAGGATTCAGATCTTCGGAGTGCACTGTTGCTGGAGCAAGCTGCACATTGTTTTATAAACATGAAAAATCCTATGGTTAGAAAATTTGCCTTTCATATGATACTGGCTGGACATAGGTATAGTAAAGCAGGACAGGTAGGTTTGTCAGATCACAAAAGAAATTCTTACAGTTGGATTGATTTGTTTCAATTTTTTTATTATTATTTAATATTATACATTATACTACAGGTAATCCTCACTTACTGACCACAGTCGGGACTGATAACTCTGTTGCTAAGTGACATGGCCGCATAGTGAAAAACCATGTGTCTGTGCCTGACTTGCAATGGCAGTTCATCAGTTCTGGCGGCAATTGTTAGGTGAATCACTGCAGGTCATTAAGCATGATGTCATGTGACTGTGATTTCCTGTTGGCTTCCCCATTGATTTTACTTGGAAGCTGGCTGTGAAGGTTGCAAATGGTGATCATGTGACCATGGGACACTGCGACCATTGTAAACTTGCATTGGTTGCCAACTGCCCAAATTGTGATCATGTGACCACAGTACACTACGATGGCCGCAACTTTGTTGCAATTAGTTTAGTTATGGCTGGATTCACATCAGCAAGGCAGTAAATTATATAAAATAAGCCATTCCTTTCTGAAAACCTCAAAAATGGCGAATCTATATTTTTCTTCTTATATACTAATAAAGAATACATCATAGGAGAACACTTATCACAGTTTCCAGGGATAGGTACCACTAAAGATTTAGTGCTTTGAAAATCTCTTGTGTAGAATGGATGAAGGAAGTACATTTAGATAGCCACTGGAAAAGAAAATCCTAAGCTTAGAAAAAGGAAGGGAAGACAGATATTTGCCCCTTCGTTATGCAAAGGAAAACATGCCAAAATTGATATGAGAGCAGATCTTCTGAGCCTAAGATAGGAAATTCTGGCGTAGTATTTCTATCTTGGGAGAGCATTCCCCAAAAGTGAAATGTTAAACCACCAGAATAGTTACTTCTTCCTTTATAACTCGTCCTGATTTGAATCAATATCGGTGTATATTGTTACCATCAAGACTTTTTAAAATTTATTTATGTCTGCAAAAATAAGGTATCTCTGCTCATTTGTATGTTTATCTGCACTTCCTAGAATCTCTCATCAGATGGCTGGAACTCTTGCAAAGTTCAGCAATATTTGGAGGGCCACAGATTTCCCAGTCCTGATTTAAATATCATACTTCATATTTAAAAAATGATCCCAGTTTAGCTTACATAATTAATATGTCTAAAATATTAGCTATATAAAGACAGTCATAGCAAAACCTTATAGCATATTGAGTTATAATGTCCTTAAAAGATCTAGAAGAATAAATAGAGTTTTTACAAACCTCTGAAAAAGAGAACAAAGTTGACTAATCTCTGAAGAGAGAATTATATAAGTGCCTCATCTTAGCAGAGAATTCATTCTATGAGTAGTTGTCACATGCTTTATCTCTGATAATGGAAGGACCTAAATTAAAAAAAATTGTCAAATTATTTTGAAA
Source organism: Python bivittatus (assembly GCF_059951505.1). NCBI lineage: Eukaryota > Metazoa > Chordata > Lepidosauria > Squamata > Pythonidae > Python > Python bivittatus. The sequence continues at coordinate 39,781,604 of NW_028277113.1, read as the reverse complement.
TCCTTCTTTATTAAGACTATTCAAAATATATCCCTTGTAATAGCTTGGAATTTCATACTTCTATCTTAGAGGAATGTTATTCTTTTTGCAGGATGTTCTTTAATTTGCTATTAAGTTAATAGGTCTGCTAATTAACGTTAGAATTTTTGAAGATGAAGAAAGAAGTACAATTATAGTCAGTTTGTGGCTTCATACTTAACAAATTTAGATTTTTTTAATATTTATATAAATACTCAGGGTAATATTAATTAATTCCCAAAATTATTTACATAGGAAAAGAGGCTAAAGAAATGTTTTGTGATAATTTAGGTCAGGGCATATGTTACATAATATTTGTTCTAGTATATTTTCTATTTAAAGTTAAATATTTGCTTTCTCAATTGTAGTAATATGTTTTTTATATCTGTTTAGTAACCTATCAGGAATGAAAAATAGATAAATAAAATCATCTGATGACTTAGTTCTAAGTGTTTACAGTAACCTCAAATCCTTTATTTTTGGATAATTGAATTACAGAAATATATTTCTGTTACCACCTTATTTTTGGAATCCTAGCAAAAGAGACTTAAATGTGAAGTAGCTATTATAAACATTATTTAGAACTTTATAATGACGCATTTCTTTTATTAAAACTATTAATATTGTTAACTTCTGTTACTCCTACACCCCCAGTATTTAATAATTTAAGAAATATCGATAGAGATAAGGAAGACATTAGTTTGGTTTGCATTTTAATGTTAATTTACCAATTTGTACTTTCTGAACCATATGCAAATCAAAACAAATATATCCAGTATTTGCCTTTCCAAATGTTGTGATGCAGTTCACTAGTGAAAAAATGCATATAAACTATATATATTAGGGGAAGTCCATACAGATGTCTGTGCATCAGCAGAAAGAACACAAATGTACTACATTCCTAGACATCACTCATAAAAGCATACATATTTGAGAAAATTGGATATACAGATACATATATTTGGAGAAATGCATAAGAAAATGTATACAGATTTCCACACAGATATTAAGAAAAAGTTGAACACTGATTAGGAGACAAAACAAAACAAGCTTCAAATAATGAGAAATCAAGCAAAACTGAAATTTGCAGATTTGTGTGTTCTTCATTGATATTAAAAAAAACTTTTTATATTTGTTAGTAATATGCTTTCAATATGTGGCATGTGGAACTGTACTTAACATTTATAATGTTTGCAGAAAAAACATGCTCTACGATGCTACTGTCAAGCAATGCAAGTTTATAAAGGGAAAGGATGGTCCCTTGCTGAAGACCACATCAACTTCACAATTGGCCGCCAGTCTTTTACCCTTCGGCAACTTGACAACGCTGTATCGGCTTTCAGGCATATTTTGATCAATGATAGCAAGCAAACTGCTGCTCAGCAAGGAGCCTTCCTCCGAGAGTATCTTTATGTTTATAAGGTAGGTCACCAATTTTATTCTCAGTGGAATCTTGATTTGTGAGTTAGCTGTTTTGCACTAAATTTTGAAGTTTTGCCTTTTTAGTTATAATAGTACGTTCCTTTCTGAACATATTTCTGATGCTTTGAGGGCTTACTGAGAATACTGCATTTTGTCCTAGCTCAAGGTATTTTGATGCCTGAGATAGAAAATCCAAATAGCAATTCCCTCTCGCTAATTAAGACAGAGCACAATCCAAGTATTCTCCCTCAGTCAAACTTGTTTGTGTATAGCAACTAAAATGTACTACATAAAATAGACAAATATCCCATTAATACTATCCCTGATTATATTATAATCTGATAACTTTTCATTCAAGCAGTGGGTTAGATATCCTATTCCCAATAGTATTTTTTAAGTAATTGAAAAGATATACAGTTTTTACTTGCTAAACATGGATGAAGCTCTGTTTGTTTTCTTGCAGAATGTAAGTCAGTTGTCACCTGATGGTCCTTTACCACAGCTTCCTTTACCCTATATTAATAGCTCTGAAACACGTGTATTCTTTGGACACGACAGACGACCAGCAGAAGGTTATTATTATTTTTTAAATTTTATGAGCCTGTTAAGATACTATGTAAAAGACTGTAAAATTAAACTTATATTTCCAGCAGAATGAAGTGGTAAAATATAATATACATGGTATATCATACAGTCTGGGATTATTATTTTTGAATATCCCCCATGTAAAATTCCCAGCAAATAGAGAATTAGAAAACTATAACCCTGGGAAGAAAGGCTCTTATCCAGCATTTTTCCATGCTGCATATTTTTTCTATTTCCTTTCTTCATTTTTTATTTATAACTTGAAGGTTATTAACATTTTATGTCCTCTCCACTGTGGGCTGAAAAGGTGCAATCCACTTTACTTTTTCAGAACTGTGGCATCTAATTCTGCTGTATACATAGCTCAAGGTATATTTTGTATCATAGAATATTTATTTATGATGTATTTATTTATCTCTATGCTCTGCCTAAATCAAATGAATTTAAGTTTAAGAGGAGGCAGGCAACCTTTTTTATGGCTTGGGCTGCATCTTTTAACCAATGTATAAATGGCAAGAGATGTGATGGTGACATTGATGTCAAAGGAAGGAGCAGGAGCAGAATTTTAGTTCTTTTTTTCTCCCCTATTTTGAGGAAGTTGAGAGTTCTGTTTTGTTATTGTTGTTTTGGGAAGGGTAACCAAATTGGTATAATAACATATCAGAACTTTAGTATACTCATTTTAATTCCTGTTTTATGAAAAAAAAACAAAGTAATGCTGCTGTCATTCATGAGCTTTCTCCCAAATTTTAGCAGTGCAGTCTTGGGGAGCTCCAGGGCCTATTAAAAGAAAAAGAAGCTAATATCAGCATGCAAACTATAGGTTTCATACTGGGTTTATTATTTGAAACTTGGGGCCCTTCCATTATCTCCTTAACTTCCTTGCCCAGGTAATTGTTTTATTTCCTATCCCACAGTCAGTGACTTAATTATGGATTTCTGCTTCTTTCCTGATCATAATAACATAAAAATGTACAAAATAAGCATCAGAGAAATCATATGAACTTTCAAACAAAGAACATAGTATCATATGAAAGAAAAACAGGTGAATTATAGCATAAAAAGTAAACCTGTTCTTTTATTTTTATTTTGATATTGGCAACTAGGTGAAAAACAGGCAGCAACACACATAAGCCTTGATCAGGAATATGTATTGGAATTTTCACAACAGTGGAAGGACCTTGAAGAGCAAGTTGTATCTACAGTTAACAGAGGCACGACACTTCCTAATTTCCAGCCAACGCAGTATTGTTTGAACAGATATTCGGATAACTCTAGGTTTCCACTTGCTGTAGTAGAAGGTAAACTTGTGTACATGTATGGATAAGAAATATGTAGCATAATATTATTTTAGCAATGGCAGTTTTAATCTAAAATTTACAAATGGCTTATTCATACATTTGGTAGAAATGGCCTTTCTAAAAATATGTAATAATTTTTCTTTTTAATAGAACCAATAACCGTAGAAGTAGCTTTTAGAAATCCACTGAAAGTTCCGCTTTTGTTAAGTGATCTGTCACTACTTTGGAAATTCCAACCAAAAGATTTCAATACGAAGAATAATGGAGAAACAAAGGAATTTGTAAGTAATTAGAAGTTATCTATAGCAAAAATTTGTAAAATACTAGTAATATCAATGAAAACATAATAAATATAGTTTTCCACATTTTATTGATGATTTCCTTTTTAATTTTTAGATAATGATGGCATTAAGGCATAATATTAAACCAGAGTTAAACATTTCAATCATACTTCTCCCCAGTACTCACACATTTCCTCCCTCTGAAGGAGATTCAGAGCTTCCATGTAAATTAACAAAAGAACAACATTTCATACCAACCCTAAACTAGTGTTAAGCCATGGGCACCATGTGTAGAAGAACATCTTTATTGTTGCCTGTCAGGATCCCTGTCCCCACCTACTTTAACTTAAAACATTAATTTAAAAAATTATTGGGAACCAGGAATGATGCAAAACAAAGCATCTTATCATAGGCATCCTTAGGAAATGAAAACAATCAGAGACTGCATCTGAGAGATTAGAATGCATGTCAGGGAGCAGTTTCACCAGTTTGTATTCTTGTGGTGCTAAGCTGTGGTCTCCTATTAACCTGTGAACAAAGCTGTATATGTAGGGCATTTAGGTATACATTTATTTCATCAGAAAATGTCAACCATGAAAACAAATGCAGTATTCTTGAGAAGTACTAATGGCAAAAGTTCATTGTAAGAAATAATTGCCTCTTTTCTTTCTAGGAAACATGTGGAAAAGATATGATTGGGGCTGAAGTGATATCAGAATTTTTGATTAACAGTGAAGAAACTAAAATGGTAGGTAGGTTGTTTCGCACCTTTAAAAAAATAAAAAGTTCAGGAATGGTTGCTCACAAAAGGAGTTGAGAATAACGTGTGCATTAATAACACAAAAAATGTGTATTTATTTATTCCATTTATATGAGTGCCCATCTTAAACATATGACTGGGTGGCTAACAGAATAAAAACAAGATAAAAACATAATAAAGCAATAAATAACAAATGCAGCATTCAAGATCAAACAAAACAGCACAATCAACATAATCATAATATGGGCTCAACCACACCCTGAGCCCCAGGCTTGACAACAGAACCCTTTAAAGCCTTATGGAAAGCCGGTAGGGTCAAGACAAGTCTAATCTCTGGGGGAATGATGTTCCAGAAAGGGATACCATGACAGAAAAGGCTCTCCTCTGGGGACTTGTCAGGTGACACTCCCTAATGGACAGGACCCAGAGCATGCCTCTCCTTCCAGATCTCATAGGACATGTAAATACAGCTGGGGAGAGATGGTCCCACAAGCAACCCGGTTCCATACCTGAAGGACTTATAGGCCGTTACTCGCACCTTGAATTGAAACCGGAAGCAAACTAGCAACCAGTGCAGCTTGCGGAGCAGAGGTGTCACATGTGCCAAACAAAAGGCACATATTATTGCCTGTGTCACTGTATTTTGCACCAGGTGAAGCCTCCAGATGCACTTCAAGGGCAGCCCTGTGTACAGGGCATTGCAGTAGTCCAGTCGGGAAGCATCCAGAGCATGAGTGACTGGGATTAGGGCCTCCCAGTCCAGAAATCAGCACAATTGGCACAAAACACATAGCTATGCAGAGGCCCTCCTAGCCATGGCAGCCACCTGCTCTTTGAGCAGAAGCTGCAAGTCCAGGAGGACCCCTGAATTGTGCCCAGGTTCTATTTGGGGTAGTACAACTCCATCCAGAATGAGGAAGTCTCTAGAACTTGGGAATCCTAAAACCCAAAGCCACTCAGTCTTGCTAGGGATGGGTGGAAGCCCATTGTTCCCCATCCAGACCCTCACAATCTCCAGACATCGAGACAGGACCTCCACGGGATCACTCAGACAGCCTGGGGTGGAGATATAAAGCTGGGTCAGCATGCTGATGATACCTCATCCCAGAACATTGGGTGACCTCATCATGCAGCTTCATATAGAAGTTAAAGAGGAGAGGAGAGAGCACTGAGCACCCCACAAAGCAGGGGCTGTAAGCTGGACCTCTCTCCCCCCACAAAACTGATTGAAACTGACCCTGGAGGAAGGAGGAAAATCAACACAGTACAGTGCCACCAACCCTTGGAGCAGGTCCAGAAGGCTGCTCAGAGGTCAAGAAGAGCAAACACGGATGCACCACCCCCATCCCACTCCCACCAGACGTCATCTAGATGTGCAATCAGTGCCATCTCAGTCCCATACCTGGGTCTGAATCCTGACTAAAATGACTCCAGATAATCTGCTTCTTCCAGAGTTCTCTGGAGCTGTTGCACACCACCTTCTCTGTAACCTTTCCCAAAAAGGGAAGGATGGAAAATGGACAAAAATTGTCCAGAATAGTTGGGTCCAGAGAACATGCAAAAGTTTGTACACAGCTGTAAGTTTATGTGTAGCTTCTTCTAATGAGTAATATAGACTCCATACCTTAAAATGTGCAGTATAGGTGGTTGATTTCATGTAGTAAAAGTGGTTTACAAATGTAAAATAACTACAGTAGCAACAACAAAAATTTAACATATCTCCACAGGCAAGACTAAAGCTCTTTCCCCATCAAACAGGGGAGCTACACATTCTGGGAGTCGTTTACAATCTTGGCACTATGCAGGGTACTACAGTGCTAGATGGATTAGACTCTTCTATTGGATTGCTGAGAGGTAAGCCTGTGTTGTATTTTCCATTACACTCAAGCGTTTCACGTAAGATCCATAGCATATTGTTAGATTCTTATATAAATTCAAGCTGTTGTACTTGAAACAGTTGCTATCTGGAATAAGAAAGAAAAGCTTGTGGCTGTCAGAAGCTAGGATTTATAATGCATATCATTTATTACAAAGAGCTGGTTTTGCAACTCAACATATTTTCCCAAAGATTATATATAACCATATTTCAATGCATCATATATTGAAAGAACATGAATTTCAATAATGTCATGCACTTTTGAAATTAAATGAATCCTATTCTCCACTATTACACCATTGAAAGGGGCTAATATATCCAGCAAGACAACAACAAACTTAAAATACTGAAAACAAGCTAATCAATATGAAAATAATAGCACAAATTCTATAAAACAGATCAGTGTGGTTTAATATTTCAGCAATTCCTATTTTGATTGAATGCACTGAGATCTGATCATCCAAACACAACAACAAATATCTGCAGATGTTTAATAGGAAAGATTTTTTTCTCCATTTAAGGAGATAAAATCCTAAAACAAAATCTATTTTTTCAGTTCACACTTCAAGAATCTTATGTGATATTTCTTTTCCCCCATATTTGATATTGTACTACCTGGGTTACTTATATTGTTACTGATCTGGTCATGTGGAGATTGAAGACATTTGTTCCTTGTGTTCAAGTAAATTTAGTTTGAATCCAGCAATGGATTCAGTGGCTAGCATTGTTTATAGTTTATTAGGCCAAGCAGGATCAAGAATCTTGTTTTATAGCTTTTATTTCAATAAGCTACACTAAAACTGCAGTATATTGGATCATTAGGGTAGAAGGGTGTCCATGAAATTTGAATTCATGTAATTGATATAATTTGTGTCTTTTGCATAATTATATAATTAATGTTTTTATGTTATGGTATAATGACACAAATTACATCAATCTTTGGAAACAACAAACTTTATCTGTTGTTTAGTGGTGAAGTCCAAAGTGAAATTTTGTCTGTTGCATCCAAAGTTTGCTGAATGGTGGTCTGGAAAATCAAGGTATACTGTATGTTAATACTAACTACTTTGTCCACATTTTGATGTAAAAAAATGTAAATTTGAAAATAGTAGAAATGATCTCCTTTCCATTTCTTTCTGTTTCATTTCTAGAGATTAAGAAGATAATACATACAATGCTAAACTGGGGTTTATTTTTATCATGTAGACTTAGCCAACATGACAAAAATATATTACAGTGACTTAGAACTGTACTTCTACTAGCAGTCTTGATCATTTAGGGGGCTTTCCTGCTGTTTCACATGCTCCTGTATCTTCTATAGCCTATGTTGGTACCTAAAAAATTGCTTTTATGTCTCTCAAAAGGCATGGACTGGGGTAGAAGAGCTGCCTCAAGTTTGCATAAGTTTGAATTCAACCGAATGGGGTGATAATGTTGCAAAAAGTTGACATTTTGACTAATTAGCAGTCAGATAATTGATCAGTAAAATTATATACTGTAATCTAGGTTTGGATTACTTTATTCATTTGAAATATTGGTACCCTATTCTTCAGCCAGCAAAGCTCACTAAATGACCCTCAAAGTAATAAAAGCCTCAAGTTTGCAATTTAGAATAAAGATTGGAACAGCAAAAAGGAAACAACAGTATTTGGGTACCACTTCTTAATATAATACAGAATCTGACCTGATCAGATACAAAAGTGTAACACATCCAAACTGTTTTTAAAAATGGTTTATCTCAAGTAGCTAGAATAGAAGAGGCACAGCCAGAATTGCTGGTGTGTAACACCCATTGGAGTAGATCTCCTTAAGTGCTGTGGCCTGATACAAAGCTGTTGGATGGCAATTGTGGGAAAAGAAAGCCTAATGAAGCTAGCTTGTCAGTAGACTTGATTTTTCTTTCTGCTTCTTTGCGGAAACCTTATTTTTTTCCAGTATCTGAGATACATCTTAACAATTTTTATACCTGCTTTAAATGGCATCTTAAAATTGCCATTGAAATTGTGGCTTAAACCACAACTAAGCTTGGATTACCAACATTTGCTGCACTTTGTTTTAGAGAAATATAATTCTAATGAAATGTCAGTGCGAGGGCGGCAAGATTTGGAAATCCAGGGCCCTCGCTTAAACAACACCAAAGAAGAGAAAACGTCTATTAAATACGGACCAGATCGACGTTTAGATCCTATTATTACAGAAGAGATGCCTTTGCTTGAGGTACAGTTCAACAGCTGGCAACATTTGACATGAATACTAGATATTTTAACAATTGTTTTCAGAATATATGAATCATCTTTCCACTTTTGATTTTTGTTTTCCACTGTACTTCACTTTCAAATTTGTATATTATATTCAAAGCCAGTGTAGTTCTGAAACGTGTTAGGCTAAAATAACATGTAAGTGTAAAATAGCACTATATGAAACTTGATCATTATGTTTTGTGGATTTTGGAATGACAAGAGACCTTTCTAAAATCAAGAATGTATTGGGCTCTTTTTTTTCCTTTTTCTCATTTTATGAATCTGTTAAAGTTGGAGTAGTTAGAGCTAGCATCTTGAACTCTGGAAGATAATCAAAATATATTGATCTGTTTCTTTTTTTAAAATGCAGGTGTTTTTTATAAATTTTCCAACACTGCTGCTTTGTGGAGAAATACGAAAGACATATGTAGAATTCATGAATGTAAGCCAGTGTCCCCTAACTGGAGTGAAAGTTGTCTCTAAACAGCCAGAGTTCTTTACTTTTGGTGGTAAAGATGCCGTTTTAACTCCACTAAGCCCAACAGCATCTGAACATTGCAGCGCTTATAAGACTGTTGTTACACATTCTACCTCTGTATGTTCACTGGTATCATCAGCTGTTGCTTCGGACTTTGGGGTTGGAACAGAAAGTCAATCTGAAATAATAGATGTCCCACTTCCTGACTCAGTTCTCTTCCCTGGAGTATCAGTACAGCTTCCCATGTGGCTACGTGGGCCAGATGAAGAAGGAGTTCATGAAATAAATTTCTTATTTTACTATGAAAGTATTAAAAAGCACTCAAAAATGTGGTAAGTTTTTTAAAACTATATTTTCTTCTGTTACCTAAGGACTTGAAAGTTGGTTAGAAGTTCTTCCAAGAAGACAGTTAAACAAAGGAAAACCATGTTTAATAAGCTGATACCAATAGAAGAGAATATGCGTAGCTTACGGTTGAACTGTGGAGTCCCTGGAGTTCTCTGAGGTTGGCTGTTTTCTTGCAAACGTTTCATTACCCGGCTAGGTAACATCTTCAGTGCTAGAATGGATTCCATTCTAGCACTGAAGATGTTACCTAGCCGGGTAATGAAACGTTTGCAAGAAAACAGCCAACCTCAGAGAACTCCAGGGACTCCACAATAAACTGATACTGATCTCTTTCAATTAACTATGTCTGAACATTTCTCCACAGAAAATACTATATGGAAAACTGTTGTGGAGAAAACCACTAAGTCAGTACTTCTTGATAAATGTTAAATAACTCTTTACAACTTTACTCCTCAAACTTTGAATGCACCTGCTTCTTAATATATGGGGCACAATTCATTTTAAGAACATAAATTATTGTGGTTCTGCAGGCAATAAAACTCTGATTTTCTCATGTGAATGTATTAATTTAAAATATGGAAAATTGGATTTAATATAAAATATTAGTGATGTGAAAATTTTGGAAGCGATCCAGAGAAATTTCTCTTTAACTTTGCTAATGAATAAATTAACTAGCTTTAATATTATGAAGCCCATAACTACTACTACTACTACTACTATTATTATTATTATTATTATTATTATTATTATTATTATTAACTGTATAAAATGAATCTACTAAAATCTTTTCATAGAGAATTATGGTTAGATTAGCTGAGAATTACTATAAAGTGGACTAGCTAAACATGGTCCCATTTGAACCAACTCTTTTGGACTTCCATGAGAGCCTGTTTGATGTAGTGGTTAAGGAGCTGGCCTAGAAACCAGGAGATGGTGAGTTCTAGGTCTCTCTTAGACATGAAAGCCGGCTGGGTGACTTTGGGTCAGTCACTCTCTCTCAGCCCAGTCCATCTCACAGGGTGGTTGTTATTGGGAAATAGGCAGGAGTATTAAGCTTGTTTGCCCCCTTGAGTTATATTATAAAAAAGGCAGGATAAAAATATGATGATGATGATGTACCTGACAATTTTTACTGTTCTTGTAATTTCAAGCAGATGGCAATAGCAGGAAGCTTCCTTGTGTAAAATACTAATGCACCACTTAAAAAGAAATACAAAACATTTGGAACTTTGAACACCTAGTAAAATGAGGGGCTGTTTGTATGACAGTATTTTGCATGCATATCAGAAAGCATGACAAATATCTAAAAATGCACTAGAAAGTGATTAATAATTATTCCATACTGTATACTTTATGCTGCAATGAGTGCTGGTATTGGAAACTATAATGTAAATGCTGATTGGACTCCCAGCTGCACAGAAAATCGTTCTATAAAAGTTCTGTTTTCAGTTCACAAAAATTGTATGGTGGGGGCAATGGAAATATGACCAGCCTGTACCATTCATATTATGTAATGTTTATACCTGATACCTTTTACACATGCAACTTCATCTTGTTGGGTATGTAAGAACTGTTGTGCATATGCTCTATTCAGATTTTGCAACAAGTTTTTGGAGATTCTTATAGTAAAATGAAGCTTAATTTTTTAAAAAAATGTTTGTAGCCTTAATTGTGAGCACCAATTTATATGATAGCTGCTGAATTGTACTTGAAAAAAATCTGACCCTGTGAGATATTTCCTCTTTCCAGTCACAGAGTATTGAGACACACTGCAGTTATTTGCACCAGCCGATCTTTGACTGTGCGAGCTACTGTGTATCGAAGCAATGCTCTTGAGGATGAAAAAGGTGAAGGTGACAATATGCTAGTGTTTGTGGATGTGGAAAATATCAATACTGTAAGTCTTCTCAGAATTGGGGAGTAAAATTGATTGCATTTTTAAACTAAAGCTTTTTGTCCTCTTATGAAATATCTATTTAATTCTTTAAAGTATTTAGAAAAAGTCAGTACTTTAAATCTTTTTCCTTCCTGAGGACTTCATGAAATTTGCAAATAAAAATGTGCTATATAGAGAAATCTAGAATTATTTTATCGAGTGTAATTTCCCAACCTCTTCTAATAGGAATTGCTGCTCATTACTACCATTATGTGTTTTGCCTTTTTTTTTTTTTTAACTGCTTAGTGTGTGCTTTGGGATTCAGATAATTAACTTTTGAAAGGTATCTAAATACACTTTTAAAGTGTCCCTGTACTATTCAGCTATCATTCATATAAAAATCCTTATTTAACAACTTTTTTATTTCTTTCTCTGGGATGAAGTCCAAATAAGTTTCAAACACATGCTCTTTTTCATCTCTACCTCATTTGATTTGCTGCAGAAGGAAATGAGCAACCAAACCTAGAGATCCTGTGTCTTTAATTGTCTAAGAATAAAACCTCTATAAAGCGAGTATATTCCTGCAGTGTAAAATTAAATGTTCAATATCCTGGTCCAGATGTCTGTTTTTAATCACAGGGGAGATGAGGAAGGAGTGGATAAGATCAGAGCTTATTTCTAATCTTCCCACAGAGATAATTCTGGTTAAAATACAGTGAGCTGGATAGATATAAACTTATTGGAAAAGGGGCTAGGACATGGGCATCAACAGGATTGTGCTGATGTAGAGGGCATAAAGAATGACCTTGAAGTACAGGAAGAAGAGCTGCTATCAAGGTGATGATCAGACAAGTGTGGCTTGAGCCCATTCCAAGAAGCTAATTTGAGTAAACGTCTTAGGCCCCTTCCTAATTCACACCATGATAAAGTGAGGGATGGGGGAAGCACATTCAGACTTACAAGATTCTGTTACTATAGCTATTCCATTAAAAATAGACCTGTATGGCATTGGTTTCTTAGTCTAGTCTACCTTATAGGGCTGACAGTTGGTTTTGACAAAATGATGAAAGCAGCGTTGATTGCAAGGTCCACCCCTTTTGTATGTGCATATGATATCACAATACACAATCCAAATAAGTGGGGCTTGCATCACAATGCTATAATACTGTTTTTGTCATTCTGACCTCTTCTTGCCCCCCAACAGATGTAAATAGCAAGTAACTTTTCTGTTTCCTTTTTCTCTTGATAAAATTTCAAAATCCCTCTCTGAAGAAGTGGGGGACCTACTGGAAGAGAAATTTAATATAGGCATCTTCTGCCAATCCCTTTCCCTGTGTACTTCCTTGGAAAGTACAACGTGATTGGTCTCAGTTACATCCTTTGAATTTTGCAATGAATACATTTATTTTGCTTTCAAACCCCAAGTGAATCATGAAATTTGTAATTGCAGCAAAAAGGTTCAACCCTTCCCCTTTTCTCTGTGAACATGTAATGAGCTATTGGTTCTTGCAATGCCACAGGTGCTGAGCAAATGCAACTTCATTGAATTAGGAACATTGGCTATTTATTTATTTATTTATTCAATTTATATAGCCGCCTATCTCAGACCAGTGACTCTGGATGGCTAACAATAATAAAAACAAACAATTAAAACAATACAGAAAATTAAGTATAAATACGGCCAAGAGATCTTAAAAAAACAGTGTCAGCACAATCATGAAATGGGGCTCTTCACACACTCGGGGTCCCAGGCCCAGGCATAAAGCAAGGTCTTCAAGGCCTTCCAAAAAGCCAAAAGGGTTGGGGCCATCCTAATCTCAGGAGGGAGGATGTTCCAGAGTGCAGGCGCCACAGCAGAAAAGGCAAATCTCCTGGTGCCCGCCAGCCAACATTCCTTGGCTGACGGGACCCGGAGCATGCCCATCCTGCTGAACCCGATTAGATGGGTATTTAAATAGCTGTATATGGCTGGTTTGTGAACTGTGCTGCTCTGATCTCCCCCCCCCCCCACAGGATTATGTGTAAAAATACCAGATATCTAATAAACAGCAGAATAGTTCTTTATTTTATAAAGTTTAGTTTTGAGATAAAATTTTATCTTTGGGATAAGATGAATGATTTGTATATCTCATTTTGATATCTCCCTTCTTAGAGTGAAGCTGGTGTAAAAGAATTTCATATAGTTCAAGTGTCTAGTAACAGCAGAAACTGGAAGTTACAAAAATCCATAAATCTCTCTGAAGACAAAGGTTTGTGAAATTTATAATAAGATAAAACAGTTGAAATTCTTTTTAATTAAATTGTCATAGGTTCAGGGATGGTACAGACCCAGGCAGGACACACAGACCAACATCCATAAGGAAGTAATTTATTACAAAAGTGATTTATACAAAAATAACCCCTGTTCCATGGTAACAGTGGTGTGATTTTTTTTAGAGTCTCTATTTCTGTACTAAAATCTTTATGCGTTTGCCTTTATCTAGATCTTCCCAGTGCTGTTTCTATGTTTATTTTTCTTACCAACTCATCTTCTGCATTCATATGCTAACCTGCAATTCTGTCTTCATCTTTCTAAGGTCTCATTCCTTAATCTGTTTCTCTTAGCCTGTAATTCTATACTTTGTTTTGCGTTCTTATTTCAGTACACTCCTTTATTCTAGCATGTAGCCCTTTCTCTATTTTTACTTGATAATTCTATCTTCTATTTCTATTCTCCATTTTCTTATGGCCATATATATCTTAGCTTTTCTGGAATCTTGTCCTAAAAGTACTCTGTTTTACCCTTTTGCCTAACTTATCCAGCCCCAACAAACGTCCCTTGAGGGTGCTATGTTCAGGGAGTTGCTGCTCTTCAATGCCTACTGCTGTCCTAATCTAGTTTGACTTCTGAGAAATGGATATACAGTTTGGGGACTCAGTAGCCTTTTCTGTTAATGATTGTGGACTGGTTCCATTTGCCCCCTGGCTGGATAATGTGCCCTCAGGCCACTCTCTTCTATTATTTTTTCTTCTTTCTTATTTCCTCCTCCTTTCTGGAAGCACACCACAGCCTCCAAACCCTCACCACCATCTTTTTCCCTTTCCTCTTCTGATGCAGCAGCCACCTCCCTTTGGAAGAGCCAAGCTTCTTTTTAAAATAGCCAGTCTCTTGCTCTAGCCTTTAAAAAGGCAAGTGCGTGAGATATTTTTTAAAAAGGTAAGCACATGAGAAGAAATTGTGTGAATGTTCTTGCTGTTGCAACTGTTCTCTCACAGATAGGCTTGGATCCTAATAACCACACGCTGAGTACTATTTTCCTACCTCCTTTTGGCTGCAGCCCCTTAATTATTTGGAAAGTCACTCTTGAAAGTTTGGTGACTCTATGCAATATCTATCTATCTATCTATCTATCTATCTATCTATCTATCTATCTATCTATCTATCTATCTATCTATCTTTGTAATTTTATTATAGTGTGGAGTGCTGTAAATCTGTTTGGGAATTGGTGGAGAAGTTCTATTGCAGAGTATTATAATCACTCAAATCAGAGTGATATTTTAACTGATTTTTATACATAGAATTGTCTAGTGTAACTTAATAAAAAGAAAAAAAGTTCAGCCATAGTTCAATTAGTTTAGATAGTACATTAATTTCATATATTACTATAACATTACTTAGACTGTGCTTATTACTATATTAATACTCTTTTTTTAGAAAAAGGACATAGGTTTTGCATGTTTACTGCCTAGAGTTGTAAGATCAGAGCTGTTAATAAATACAGCAAATAATTTTTAAAAATTTATTAATTTATAAAACAGCACAGTGATGAACTGGTTCCTATCTTCAGTATTAAAAATGGAAATATTGCAAACATTAAGATCTTTAATCACCAAGGTAAAAATCCAAAAAGTATTCCTTTCTATAGTATTGCAAACAATGGCTATTGAAAACAGTGGGTATGCAAACCTTTAAACATTTAAAATAATTTTTTGAATTTGAACTACATATAGCCTTTTTGTGGCATTTAACTCCAGTTTTTCTGGCAGCTGCTTGCATGTAACTATAGTATAACTGCAGTCCTATATTCCTTAGTAGAAGTATGTCCCACTGAAAATAGGATTGATTTTTGAATAGATGTATATAAAATGTCAACTTGTGGAGATTACACTGTTGGAACTGTTACTGATGAATCCTGTGTGTGGCATGCAAGTACACTGATTCTGATGTGAAGCTCCTTTTTTGCCATTTGACAATGTGGCAAAATCTGTTATATGGAGCAAACTGATACAGTTAGGAAAGAGCAATCATAATCCAAAAATCAAGTGTATTTGTTTGGAGACCGTAGCTTTTAAACCAACCACTGAAATTTTGCTAATATATCTCTCTAATCACATCCCATTTGTAGTTATGGTCACAAAAACACAAATAGTGCATTTTTTTCTTCCACTATTACTTCATAATATCTAGATGGACAATATCCTGAAAAATTCCCTTTTATTAGAGTTGCATCTATATTTTCTGGTATCTAATTGCACCTTAATGTTATTTAATATGGCTATACTTTACACAAATGATACATAGCGTGCATTTTTCTATAGCATTTATGTAATGTAATTTTTGTATACAGCATTTTTGTGAATTATGTGAATTAGGTATTGAAATAAATAATGCAACCTGTAGGAATGTATTTTCTTAATTTACCTTGAAACCTGTGTTTTGGAGGGACAGGTGGTTCATGTTAAAGTATTTTGACAAGAGAAGCAATTCATATTTTATCATTCCTTCTACCAGATATTAAACTGGCTAATAGAGAAAAAGGAAAACTGTGCTTAAAAGCAGTCAGATGCAAACAATCAGTAGGTAAATAACCAAGTTTTTTCTTTTTCATTATTTCATTACAATTAATTGTTTTCTCATTTGGGGGACTTACACTTTCCTTTCTCCTTTATTCCACAGAAAATTATACTTTTGCAGATGTTGTTTTTGGAAATGAACAGGTATGCATATGATATTTTGGTTTCATAAGTGTTGTTTAGTTTCATAAAGATTGCGACCTTACCTGAGAGAAATATCCTACATCTAGGGGGAAAATACATAATAGTTCTCAGTGACAAATTGCTAGCATCTGTGCAATATATAAAGCAACAACAAAAACAAAACAGTGAAAGATACATCTGATCTAGAAAGCACAGAAAACTTGATGAGTCTGAACATTTTTAAAATTAATAATCCAGTAGCATTTTCTTTTCTATCTGTACAAAATACAAAAAGACATACATACATTTAGAATGCATAAATGTGTGTGTATGTGTATGTACATGAGTTTAGAATATGTATATTCTGTTACTTACGTATTCTGTATAGAATGTAGTCAAAATCAATGTATAGATCTAAATCTTCCTCAAAAAATTGTTTCCTGCTTTCTCTGAAAATAAACTGCTCTTAAATTTAAAACAAAGAAACAAACAAAAAACAGTCCTAGCATGTTTAAAAACTGGCTATTTGGGATGTAGACAGATAGGATTGGAAGACAGGGATTAATTTTGCACTAAGGTTGAAATTATACTTTTTTTTAACTTGGTGAATGATTTTGAGGTACTGGTGAATCATCATATAAATGCACATCACAATATGTATTTAGAATTACACTTTTGTGGAAGTTTTCCAGATAAAATTGTGTTGTTCTTTTTTAATAGATAATCAGTTCAACCAGTCCATGTGCTGACTTCTTTTTCCGAAGTTTATATTCTGACTTAAAAAGAATACAGACTCAACACAGCACTTTGCAAGGATCTTGTGACAGTGCTATCAGACAGATACAAAAATGTAGTGAAGTGGATTTGAATATTATTGTACTTTGGAAGGTATGTATAACAAAACTATAGTAGGCAATTAATCTACTACAACTTAAAAAACTAAGCGTATAGTGCAGTAGAGATAGACTGTTAGTATTACAGTGGTACCTCTACTTACGAACGCCCCTACTTACGAATTTTTTGAGATACGACCAGCTCCGGTCCCAAAAAATTACCTCTACTTACGAACTCGCCTCGACTTACGAACCGGATCCGCGGCCATTTTCCGCCCGTTCCATGTGATTCGCGGCCATTTCCCGCCCATTCCACATGGTCCACGGCCATTTTTCCACCCGTGCCATGTGGTCTGCGGCCATTTTCCACCCGTTCCACGTGGTCCGCGGCCATTTTTCCGCCTGTTCCACGTGGTCCGCGGCTGTTTTTCCGCCCTGCCGCATGGTCCGCGGCCATTTTCTGCCCGTTCCATGTGGTCCACGGCCATTTTTCCGCCTGTTCCACGTGGTCCACGGCCATTTTCCGCCCTGATGCGTGGTCAGTGGCCGTTTTTCCGCCCCTGACGCGTGGTCCGCGGACGCTGGAACAGATTAACGGTAATTATATTGAACCTTATGGGAAAATTTACTTCGACTTGCGACCAACTCAACTTGCGATCAGAGGCACGGAACGGATTAAGTTCGTAAGTAGAGGTACCACTGTATTATCATAGACCAAGGAGAATGGGACAGTTTACAATGATTCCTAGGGAAAGTACTATCAGCCCTAGTGATGCCTAAAGATGACTTTTTTCCATATGAGATATCATTACAAAGAAGGCAGTGTTTTGTATCCACCCAACTTTTAAAATAAAAGGATCTGTCTTAGATGATGATCTGAACAGCTAGGCTACCTTTAGGGGAAAAAATCCTCTGTTCTTGATTGATCCCAGATAATTTTAATGTTTTAAGGTGAAAGAACTTTGCATTTAAATATTCTGAATCAAGTCTATAAAACTCCACTTTGGAGTGTGTGTATGCATGCATATGCAGCCTTTTTAGAATGGCCTGAATACCACATCTGTATTGATTTACTAAATTGATTTGTGCCTCTATGTAGTCTAAATCAATTTACATTTATTATCTCAACTTTGTTACTCTCAATTCAGGGCAGCTAGCACTACAGTGAAATTTGGTTCTCGTGACCAAATTTTAGCTTTATAAGCCAAAGTATTTATCTTTATTTTTTCAATGTATACCGCACCTTTTCATTCAACTGAAATTTGAATCTCACTCAACAAACGTTAAAGTACATACACAATTTGAAAAGTTGAGGCAAGCATGAAAATTAGTACTAAAATTGATTAACAATGAAAAAACCTTGTGAAAGAGATGCACCTTTACAGATTTTCCAAGCATTGAGAAAATGGTGGCTAAACATAACTTCCAGAGGAATGCATTCCATTACCTGGGAACAGCACTACAGAAAGCCTTCTCCTATGTGATAAATAAGTCAGCAGGAACATTTTTATAAGAGCCTCCTCTGGGGAACCTGATGTCCAGATAGGATTCATAAAAGGAGAGGCAGTTTCTTGGATAATCAGGTCCTAAGTTGCTTATGGCTTTAAAGGTTAATTTGCTTTTACTTAAATTATGTGCAGTAAACAATTAATGGTCAGTATGTGTCTCTGTGTGTATCAGTACAGATATCAGCAACAGTTAGCTGCTTTTTTCACATATTTCAAGCTAGCTTAATGTAGAACACATTGCAATAATAAAGACAAAATGAAACCAAGATATGGATAATTGTTGCCAAATAAGAGCAGTTCAGGCAGCTGGCATGATTGTGCAAATGTGGTTCTTGTGACTGCCTATGGAACCAATGATAGCTGAAAATCAAAGAGTATTTGTACACTGTGGATCTCCTCTTTTCAGGACAGGACAGTTCTATCCAAAACTGGTTAAACCTCAACTCTTGAGTTCAGTTTCCTGTCACCAAAAATATCTCTGGTTTGTCTAGATTTAATTTCAGCTTGTTCTTTTTTAATTAGCCCATTAATGAACTTAGGTAGTAGTCAAGGAGACTTACTGCTTCCTTGGCATTGGATGGAAAGGAACAGTACAACTTTAATTAGACTCCATTCCAAAGCACCAGATGACTCCTTTCATCAATTTCATGTAGATATTGGACAGGATGGGACAAGATGGAGTTCTGTGGTATACCTGTCCTGTTTCAAGCTTCAGACTTTCTCTCACAGTTGCTAAGTGAGAATAGCATTTTACTCAAGGCTGAGCAGATAACAGCAGACAGGGCTGTGTTTGATTAGCCTCACGTGATTCCTGGCTTGGTATCTCCTGAGGCTGACATTCCACAGGTTCACCTGGAGCAGCAGCTTCAGAGTCTGAGTCTGAGTCTGAGTCTGAGTCCTGAGCTGTGATTTAACCATAGGTTAATTAGCTTGATATTGAACAGTAATTCTCCAGTACTATCTTCTGGACATGGTCCAATAGGAAGACCAGGATCATAGGATCATCAGACCAGAATCATTG
Organism: Python bivittatus; assembly: GCF_059951505.1. Taxonomy (NCBI): domain Eukaryota; kingdom Metazoa; phylum Chordata; class Lepidosauria; order Squamata; family Pythonidae; genus Python; species Python bivittatus. Next base: position 39,762,101 of record NW_028277113.1, on the reverse strand, counting down.
GGCCCTCAAGGCCCAATCCCAGGAGAGAGACCAGAAGAATATTGTGATAGATAGTACTGAAGGCTGCTGAGCAGGACCATGCTGCCCTGCATCCAGTTCCTGGGATGAGTCATTCACCAAAGTAACCATAGTAGTTTCAGTACCTCATCCTACCAAAACCCTGAGTGAAATGGGTAAAAAAATCAGTATAATCCAGATGCTGCAATGTCACCATTTTCTTGATCACCTTGCCCAGAAATAAAATGCTTAAGTCTAGCCTATAATTGCACAGATCTCCTAAGTGAAGGTAGGATTTCTACAGCAGAGAGCTTATAACTGCCTCCTTAGGTAGGGAGAACACGTTTCTCCCATAAGGAGGTAGTGATAATCTCATTTAACTATGGGTCTAGTCCCATTCCCATCTGATTCAATCAGCTAACAAGTGGTAGTCTACCTCCTTGATATTTAGAGGGTAAAAAGCATCCAAAATAATAGGTGAAGTATGGAAAGCCAGTACTGCTAATCTGTGTAGACACAAAGCCTTAGGGTTTGTTTGTTTGTTTTGGCTATTAATAATTATATCTGGAGAATTTTCTTTGTAAAATAACATTGAAGACATTTTCCAAATATTATAAGTATCACACTTTATTTATGTACATTTATAAGATGCCTCCAAAAGCAAATTTTCTTAACTTGCGTAAAGTTAAGATAATACAATAGTAAAAAATAATAGTAAAACTAGCTCAATAAAATACTGAAGCCAAGTATGACAGTATGTTTTGTAGTTGGATTGTATTTGTCTATTATTTTGGTAAATTCTTATTTATTAGTTAATATCTGGGGGAAAACACATACCTAATGTCTTGCAGAATTTAATGTGTTATGATCTATTTCAACTTTATCCTCCTACAGGCATATGTTGTAGAAGATAACAAGCAACTCATTTTGGAAGGCCAGCATCATGTCTGTCTTCATGCAGTAGGGAAAGATGCATTTTCTTTACCTCAAAAACAGGTATCATGGAAAATTTCACTACTGATTTTGTTTAGTAAATTAAGCAACATATTTCAAATGTTCTAAAATAATGCCTGGGTTTTAAAAAAATAACAATTCAAAATAACTGTTACTGTATTATACTTTTTTGTTTTGCAAACCACCAGTCTATTAGATTTTTAATCTGTTGCTGAAATCAATGCATTGTATGATTTCAGACCATATTAAGAATGCCAAAAATATAAATAAATAATGTTTTAGAACTTAAAAACACAAAATTAAAAATAGCCAGTAAAATCTCACACAAGACCACTGAAAAACAGGCGTAAATGAAAATTGAAGTACTGTATGTTTCTATAACATTTATGCCAGAGCTGGAAGCTGGAAATGAATTTCACTTCAGAGAAAAGTCAGTTTGTTATAAACTATAGAACAGCTTTACCAATGTGTTGGAAATGTAACCCCCAAAATTCTTAATCAGAATTCTTGATTTTTCAGTCTCAACATACCTGGTAGGTGTTGTTGGGGAAGACTACTGTAGAAAGTTAACATGTTGAAGCAGAGAAGTCTACAGTCTAAGTCTGCATTTATATCAAAATGACAAAATCAGTGTCATACAATTGTGATGCTAGCTCCCCCCCCTTCTCTACATATATGGGGAGCTTGCATCACATTAGTCCTTATCCCCCCTTGATTCTTCTGTGGACTACTTTGTGTTGAAGCTATTCTCTTGAATTTGATCTTCATGGTTCTTTCTTGTTACCATTTGATTTTGGCTTTAATTACTTTTAAGTTTGTTAAATGTATTATTCTGCTATGGATCTTCAAAGAGGCTAATTAAACAGGTTGAAATTAAACTTCACAACAGTATCAAATTGATACAATTTCAGTTTAAAAACAAACTGTCAATAATAATGTAGTCACCAAAAGAAAAATAGCAGAAATAGCAGATATAGCAGATATAAATGTTTCAAAGGTTACTGAAGTCCTCCAAAATATAATTGTTTTAAATTTGTATTTGAGGCTCAACAACAAGGGCTAAAGTAAATGGAGTTCCATATTCTTCCCATTTTAAAAATTATTCAACCCACTTTAGAACCAGTTTTTCCTGAAATTTAAACTATGAGTAGGGCTGTACAAAGAATTCTGAAGAAGGGATTTTTTAAGGCCTAAACATGATTTCTGTTCCAGGTTGCCTAGTGCCTCAAATAGGACTGTTTTTAAGTAGTCTATAATTTCTTAATAGTCCCATGGATTTTTCCTCTAAATTCAGCACTTTTGTGGGGGGTGCCTTCGAATCAGTCTTGACTCCTGGAGACTGACTGGACAAGTCCCTGCAGTTTTCTTGGCAAGATTTCAGAAGTGGTTTGTCATTGCCTCCTTCCTAGGGCTGAGGGAGAGTGACTGGCCCAAGGTCACCCAGCTGTCTTGATGCCTAAGGCAGGACTAGAACTCACAGTCTCCCACTTTCTAGCCTGATGCCTCAACCACTATATCAAACTGGCTCTAAACTCAATACTAGATTGGCTATTTTCCTGTCCTTTTATATAGAAGCCAACATTAGTGAGTTATTGCACATTTTTCTTACCCAACATTAGTGAGTTATTGCACATGGTCCAATAGACTCATAGTCTATTGGACCATGTGGATTAAATATCCATTAAATCTGTATTTGCATATTTATATAATTGCATATTTGACATATCTTTTGCACCAATGTAATATTATAAATTGATATAAATTGCATCAGTTATGTGGACTGCTTTGGAAACAGTTGACTTTGTCGGTAGTTGAGGAATAAAGTTCTAGGTATGGAATGAAGTAGTGGATTTGGAGATCGGTTTTATATTCTAATGTTTTATTGATTTTGCTGATATTGTTTGAGGAAGTAGTTGTACCCTAATCATACAACTGTAGCAACATAAAGCACCTAAAATAAAATAAATAAATCTTCCACTTTCGTAGAGGTACATATTTGCACATATTACAAGAGCTTAAGTACAATTTTTGCTTCATATATCTAAAGTTGCTAGAGTAGAAACACCACCTCTTGTCTGATACAGTATAAACATTGCTGGGTTGTGCTTCTCTGCTTACTTTCTATAGTATAGAAGGATACTGATAGAATAACTGTATGGCCTTACATAGTAAAACTGATAGTGGTTTGTTAGACAAGTTAGCCAAATGATGTCCTAGGTTAGTAATTTACAACTTTATATAGAAATTAAATAGAAGGGAGGCTTTGTTTCACAATTTTCTGTGTTGGGGCTGCTTTGCCTTTTGGATAGGTAGGTATGATGATGTAAGTTTCTTCTAGAGACTTTACTTTGGACTGGAATCTGATGCAGTTTACAGTAGTTATATGTAGAGTCACTCTGTAGATGTGTTTATTTCAGTTTACATGGCTGCTCATCTCAGCTTCATGACTCTGAGAAGCTAACCACAGCCGAAAAGCACAGTATCACAGCAAAATCCAGTATCACAATAAATACAAATTGGCAACCAAGGTAAAAAAAAGCCACCACAACCATCAGCACAACCATCCCACAGGCTCTGCCATACGTCCCAACCCCATGACCAGTGACAGAACCAAGGCCTTATGAAAGGCCGTCAGGGTTGGGCTGATCTGATCTCCAAGGGGGATAATGTTCCAAAGAGCTGGGCCATGACATATTTTTATATTTTAAAATATATTTAAAATAAAATAAGCTAAATAGAATCAGGCATTGATTTATCATTACCTAATCTGACTTAAATCCTAAATTCCACCTGTTCATCTATAAGAGCTTCTCTCTCTAGCTGGTCTAGGAATTTCTAATGCAGATATGTAGTATAAAGTTTACTTATGACACTCAGTAAAGTGATTGGTCTAAATGGCATGTGAGTTTTGTTCCCCCTTTTGTGAAAGGGGATAATGATTGCAAGCCCTAATCTTTATGCTCTTATCTTTATGGATAAAGAGAGTTGCAAGTGCAGGGGCCCACCGTTGTGAAATAGGTTTCAACAATTCTGGAGGAACACATAAAAATGGAATATGCTTAAGAGTGATCGAGGCTTATCTCTTGTGTTTGGAGTACATATATTGCTTCTTTCAATTACAGACACCAAATTCTGAGTCAAGTTTAAGAAAATGCACTTTGTTTTTGAAATGTTCCACCACTATCTTCACTATTTCATAAGACTATATTCTACACAGTGATGCTTCTTGCTGTAATCTATTTTTGTTTTTTATGTTTCGCAGGGCTTTAAAAAAATACTTGGGAATTCTGATTGGGATGACTTAGAACAGGTACTGAAATTCTGGGGAAAATACATTTGTATATACTGTTCATGGTCCATTTCCCTTACTGGTTACTTGTAGGTTAAGAAAGAATGAGGCCTTATATAATCATGGGGCAGGGTGCTGGGCAAATTTCAGTGTTTTCCATCATAACATGAGGGCTTGTTCAATATATGTGAATTCCTTGCTTTTGAATAATTACCTTGTTAATAAATTTGGTTTTTCAATCTGTTACCCACTACTTTGAAACGCATTAGCATTATTTTTAAAATGTTTAGTCTTCATGTGGAAATAGTTTCATATGAGATTGGCAAAAAATGGGATGTATGAATTATTTGCACTTGCACTATAATAACAACACTTTATGGAGTAGAGGCTAAACTGAACTATATGAAAGGTTATCCCAAATTACAGTTTGATATAATCATAAGTATAGAAGAGACAGAAAAAAAATGAAAAATGCTTTAACTGATCAAATTATTGGTTTCTCTGAAACCCTAAGTTGACACAAACTCTGCATGGTACAAAATTAAAGACAACCTCTTTCTGCAACTTTGAATGCATACTTATTATTTATTTGCTGTTGTTTACAGATACAAAATAAGAAAAAAACATAAATATGGCTGGTGTAGAAGTTTTGATATCCTTTCAATCAATATTTTGTAACACCACCTTTGGCAGAAATAACCACTTCCAAACATTTTTTGTGGTCAGCTAAAAATCTTCCTGTTTTTATTGGAATTTTTACCTCCTCTTCAAGTTCAGAATATTCTTAAGTCTTGTTGGCAGACTGCATGTTTGAAATCTATCCTCAGATTTTCAATAATATTCAAGTGTGGGGACTGTGAAGACCATTCCAAATCCATTCAATTTTTTGGTTGATTTGAAGGTATATTGCGAATCTTGTCTTACCCAACCTCTTTTCCTGATTTATATTAGCTTGAAGACTAAGAAAAATCTCCCTTAGAACTGCCTAAAAATTAGATCTGCTAAACAGAACCCACAGATCACTGCAAATGTCCTGCTAAAAGCTTTAGCTGACAGTGGAGTAGTTATCCATATGTCCATAATACAGAATTGCTTATGCGACAGTGATCTGTATGGGAACAATGTCAGAGGGTAACGTTTTTTCTGACTTCATCACAGACATCAATTTTTAAAATCATGCAGAAGAAATCCTTGATAACCTTGGAATGTTCTGGTTTGGACTGATTTTAAAAAATCCAACTCTTTAGCCACAACCATACAAGACATGTTTGGATAAAAAAGTATGGAGCATTTGAAATAAAAAACACTATGTCAACCACTAAACATGGAGCTGGTTCTATTACACTTTGGCAGCCAGTGCTGTCTAAACAAACATCATGGGTTTTTAACATTTTATCATTGTTAATTGCTAAGATACTTGAAATCTTTCTCACGTGTAACTGCATATGCATTACCAACCCTAATCCTAACCCTAGCCCTTCCCTTGCCTCCCCCATGTCACCCCAATTTAAATCCTACATCAGTTGAGCTGCTCTGTGCATCTGATGAAGTGAGCTGCAGCTCACAAAAGCTTATGCTTTTTAATAAAATGTATTAGTTGGAAAAGATGATACTGATTTGGCTACCATAGACTAACACAGTACTCTTCCTACAGTGATATCGATAATAAGTACGCATAGATATTTGCAGAAAGATAATTGTGTTTAATTTTGTACAATGTAGAGATTGTGCCAGGTTAGTGAATCATATGCACTGACCAGGAATATTTAAACGTCTGCATATAACTGAATATTTGCCAGTGGAGGTTAACCTTTCTCCAACCTGATGAAATGAAGTCTAGTCCACAAATATTTATATGATTTTTTTTTTAGTACTATTAACTGTACTGAAGGTCTAGAAATAAATAAGATAATGTATAAAATAGAAATCAAATAATTGCAGGTGGATATTTTTAGGGGAGTGTGCAGAATTTTAAATTTAAACCATTTTGAATTTATAAAGCACTTCATTTTGAGTTGAAAGCAGCTATTTCATATTAGAAACAGGCTGTTTCAATCATACTGAAAATATTTCATGCTTAAAAGAATGTTGTATTTGAAACTGAGCTCTTTTGTCCTTCAGACACTTCCAAAATGATTTGAATTTAAAGTGTTTTGCACATTATAGAGGCAGTCATTTAATTATGTGAATTTTCACCAGTACTCTGAAGTTGTGTCATCAGATATATGACCACACAGATACAGTCTTACACATTTTTGTATTTTTTTTATCTGCTGCACTTGATTCATAAGTAGAACCCACTGACTGACTTTTTCTCTCATTTATATGATATAATCTCCTTCTGTCATATGTAGAATTCTAAGTATTTCTTGAACCTAAATAATATTTTCTGAATACTTTTTATGTTACAGGAATCATCAGAAATAGGTCTCTCAAATCTTTTTCGCCCAGAAAGTACAACCGTACCAACCAAGCCATCTCTGGATCAGTTTTCCAACCTTATTAAAACTAGCCTTCATTATCCTGAAACATTTAATCACTCCTTTAATCAGAAAAGGTTTGAATATTTCTTCTTTTTACTCTAGACTATAACCAGCATCACCTTATAGCCGTTTTCCTTCCTTTTCAGAATTACGAATAAGGCATGAATTATGATAGTATGACATAACATTTCACTGCAGAACATACAGTATTATTTATATAAGTCTAACAGTGAGACCTCTTTTCTCCATTGAATGTGAACAAATAATTTGCTTAGGGAGTGGTTTGCTTGGGGACTATTGCTAAAGAAGTACATCTGTGCTGATGAGTTGGTAAGGATGAAGAAGAAGTTCCTTCTCTGGAGGGTTTGAATGCTATTTCAAGTACTGGCCCTAGCTTGATTCCTTTCTGAAACAACATAGAACACTTAACAAGAAAATCCACAATCAATTTCCTGGGCTGTTGCATTAAACTTATGGTCTGCAAGTCTTTCAAAAGACCTAAAATAACTTTCAGCTAACCTTCATGATACTTTCTGGAGTTACTTTGAAATCCTAATTTTTAAGAATTCATCGCTCTAGCTGTTCTGTTCCCTATCCTCACCTTAAGAAATACTTCCCAGGTACAGCTCAAACAGTAATTGACACAAGTCTTTGTATAAATATAAGATAGAAGTACTTTACTTCTTGAGAGGCTTGCAGTCAGTGGATTGAATCCAAAGTTACATTTGGGGGAAATTTTTCTTCAATTAGAAATATGTGCTGCAGATCCTTCCTTGCTGCTGTAGTCCTGTGCCTTCTGGGAAGCTGCTCAAGAGAGGCCTTCTGGGGCAGAATGGTAAATTATGCTAGGTGCTTTAAGCAGAGTGAACGAAAAATGCCACCCTATCCTTTTTTCCAATAGAAAATGCTTAGTGAATCGCAATTCCTTTTATGAATGTAAGAAGCCCTTCCCTTTATGGATGAACGTATCTAGATCTAACACATAGTGTCTTGTTTAAAAGAGATGTGCAAATTGGTGTTTGGTTTATATTTCAGATTGGAATTCTGATAGAAACCTGTCAAACAAAGTGTCCTTCCATTCATCCCCCAAGTAAAACATAGTTTTTCCCCCAGAATGGTCCATTTCAGTTTGGTGTTTGACTGCAGCTATGTACCCTGTTTAAAGCTAGCATTTTTCACTGTTTTTTAAAAAGGGGTGGTTGTGCTCTGCAGTTGATTTAGCTGATCAGTTGATCCAGTTGCGATTGATACAACTTTTCTTTGCAGCCTTTGTATAGTTCCAGTTACTCTTCTACTTTCAAATTGTTCTGAAGCTGATGTTGATGTGATAATTGATCTGCGACATAAAACAAGAAGGTAATTTTTTAAGTCTATAAGCCATTTATACTTGGAGAAGATTCATCAAATTAGATTCCTGGAGAAGATTTATTGGAGTATTATTTTCTCTCTGTTTCTAAGAAATTTAAATGGCAGAGCTTACCAAAGCATATTTCTAATTTGTATTTGATTTAATGTTGCTACAAGTTTCAGACTGGTGGAGTATCACATGGTGCATGTTTAGTTAGAACTAAGACTTATTGACTGATACACCTAAATCTGTGCAGCCGTGGCAAGGAGGGCCTTTGCACAACTTTGGGTTGTGCATCAGTTATGCCCTTTCCTGGATCAGGATGCCCTTCAAACAGTCACTCATGCCCTTCTTATCTCCCAGATAGACTACTGCAATGCACTCTACATGGGGCTGCCCTTGAAGAGTATCCGGAAGCAACAGCTGGTTCAGAATGCAGCCGCGCAGGCTATTTTTGGAGCCCCAAGGAGGGCCCATGTAACGCCACTGCTCCACGAGCTGCATTGGGTACCAGTTTGCTTCTGGGTCCAATTCAAGGTGTTGGTTATCACCTTTAAAGCCCTACATGGCATAGGACCAGGTTACCTAAGGGACCGCCTCTCCCCTATGACTTCAACCTGTCCCTTCCAATCACACAGAGAGGGCATGCTTTGAACCCCCTCAGTAAAAGAACTTCGATTAGCAGGGTCCAGAAGGCGGGCCTTCTCTACGATAGCCCCCACTCTTTGGAACATTCTGACCCCGGAGGTGCGATTGGCCCCCTCACTCCTGGCCTTCTGTAGGGCTTTGAAGACCTGGTTCTGCCGCTTGGCCTGGGGTGGGGAGGGAATACCTCAAGCATGGGGATGGCTAGCCCCATAGACGCCTCCTGTCTTCAGCCTCAGATTTGTCATCTTCTTGGACTCTCCTTCCCCTTTTTTAGTAATGCTTTTAACTGATGTTTTATGTATTTATACATATTTATGTTTTTAATGTTTGTTGTGAGTCGCCCAGTGTTCCCCCATCAGGGGGAGATGGGTGGGTGAGAAATTTAATAAATAATAAATAAATCTGCAGGATGTCAGCCTTAAGCTATTAGCCCAAACCCTTACTGGAATACCATTAATCTGGTGTGCTCAAGATTGGATTGCTAGTTTTAAATAAACACTGAGAATTGCTGATGATGCCTCCAGTTTACAAGGAAGCAATTGAGTAATACCTATTTTCAGTACAGTAATGGATAGTATGTTGGATTTAAACTGGAGAAGCCTGGGCTCAATCTCTAGTCAGCTTCGATTCCTAACAGTCTTGGCCCAGTTAGTGTATTTCAGCATAAGCTACTATTCAGGATGGTTAGAATAGAATGGGTGGGGAATTTCCTTGGAGGAAACAAGCATTAACAATATATAGCTGCATACAAACTTTAGGCACCCTGGTCAAATTTTATGTTTCAACGAATTTCTAAGTGAACAGAAGCTGACAACAGAGCCTATATATGGGACAAAACTAAACACATCTTCTTGCAAGTTTGAATGCATACTTAACTTTTATATGCAGCTGTTTACACATTCAAAGTAAGAAAACAATGGATATGGCTGGTGCAGAAGTTTGGATGCCCTCTCACCTGATACTTTGTAACACTACCTTCAGCAAAAATAACCAGTTCCAGTCATTTCCTGTAGCCAGCTAAGAATATTTCTATTCTTGTTTTTGAAATGTTTTACCACTGTTCCTTGCAAAATACTTCTAGTTTAGAAATCTTCTTAGGTCTTCTTGTGTGCACAGTTCTCTGCCAATTTTCGGTGTTCAAATCTGGGGATTGTGAAGGCCATTTCAAAGCCATTCCTCTTTTCTGAAATCACTTCATGGTCAATTTGGCAGTAAGTTTCTAATTGTTGTCTTACTGAAATATTCAGTCTCTCTTTCTGGGGATTGTGAAGGCCATTTCAAAGCCATTCCTCTTCCTTTTCTGAAGCCATTCCTCTTCCTTTTCTGAAATAACTTCATGGTCAATTTGGCAGTAAGTTTCTAATTGTTGTCTTACTGAAATATTCAATCTCTCTTTGACTTCAATACCTTCTCTGTCACATTTACTGTTTTCATATTTTAATTCTGTAAGAAACTGCACATTAAGAGGAAGTATGCATTCACACTTGTGTCAGCTTCTGTTCACATACAATTTGACCTGGGATGCTTAAGTCTTTTCATGCAATGGTACAGGTAGTCCTCGACTTACAACCACAATTAGGACCGGAATTTATGTCACTAAGCGATGTGGTCGTAAAGCGAGATGTCATGTGACCACATTGCTTAGTGATTGCAATCCCAGCAGTCCTGGTTGCCATCATTAACCAAGAATTGCGGGTAGTTCGCTGAGGACCCACCCCAGTCCAAGCTATTCCAGGCTTGGTCCCTCCCAGCCTTGAGCCCCAGGTAAGGGACTGCCTCCAATTCCCCCCACCTGCCTATTCCCCCCCATCTCTGCCCCTTTTGGCTGCCCTGCACCCTGTCTTGCATGGTTCTGGGCCTGCTTGCTGCCCCACAAGATAGGGTGCAGGATGGCCAAAAGGGGGGGAGATAGGCAGGTGGGGGTAGTTAAAGTGCCCGTGCAGTTCTAAGTGTGGGCAGGCTGCCAAGCACCCAACTTTTGATCACATGACTGAGGGGGGTGCTGCAATGGTGTAACTTCAGACATGGGTCGCAAGTCCATTCAGCACTGTCATAACTTCGAACGGTTGCTGAACAAATGGTCATAAGCCAAGGACTACCAGTAATAGTTTTCCTAGAATTTTTCAGTTTATGGTTTTCTACTCAGTGGAAATGTTTTACAGAAAATTCTCAGTTAACATCCAGAAATGTTGTCATGAGGACCAATAATACATTGTTTACACCTGCGGTATAAGCAGAAAGAAAATGTGACTTCTCTGCTTTCTCTTTTCCAGTCCAGAAGCCCTTGAAACCCATGGTTCATTTACTTGGCTTGGGCAAACACAATACAAGCTTCAGCTAAAAGCTCACGAAATATCTAGCCTGCAGTTAAAGGCCTGCTTTGTTCATACTGGAGTGTATAATCTTGGAACCCCACGAATATTTGCTAAGCTTTCAAATCAGGTTACTTTATTTGAAACAAGTCAACAGAATTCAGTGCCAGCCCTCATTATTATCAACGGTATTTGACTTATGGTTTGTTTTAAAAACAAAACAAAAAAGTACTGTTATTTCTTTGAAACTGCAACCTTGGCATATAACCTGTTAAAAAGTTGTAGATAAAACTCTCACATAATATGATTACATGCCTATTTCTGTTTCTGAATACCAGGCATATTGGATTCCAGTTTCTTTCTTTTTAAAAATGTTTCATAAGTTAAATGGAAATAACCACATAACTTTTAAGACTCTTCATAACAAAACTGGGAAATCCTTGGACACCTTTACTGCTGAGAAAAAATTTACAGCATGTGTTAATATTTGTGGCTGTATTAGATGGCAATTTAGGAAAAAGTTCCTTGTTGGCTTTTTTTGGTTAAGCCATAGATTGATAATTATATCATGTTGTTTCTGTGAAGTTAGTAGGATCCAATTTTTTTCCAGTCCAATTCTTCTTTTTTTCATTTTCACTTTTTAAAAAGGTGAATTTGAGACTTTCCTCATATACTGATAAGCAATTCTCATTGCAATTGCGTATATAAGTCCACTTAATATTCTACAATTTTGAAAGCAGTTTGAATATTTTCTCATTCATCTCAGTACAAAATGCACTGTTTCAAACAAAGAAATGTTTTGTCATTTAAGTTCATTCACTTTATTATGTAACTAGAGCAATTCAGTTGATCTGTTTTTTTAAAGAAAGTTAAGCTTTTCAAGAAATGTATTATATTTATAACAAATGTGCTGTAAATAAAATAAAATGTGCATCATATTCACTACACTCCCCACACTTTTTTTTTTTTTTTTACTCTGTGAAATGAAGGTATTAGGATGTTCAAACATTTTCTGTACAGAATAACTTATTTCAGTGATCAGTGTCCAACCTGAAACACATATACTTATAAGTTCAGGTTTTGAGGTGGGGAAAGTGGGGAAAAAAATAATGCCACTGTCAGCCATTAAAAAGGAAGTAGAAATAAAATTATAACATTTACCTAAGTTATGAACATAAACTTGTGATTGCAGTGTGTTATTCCCACTTGGTACCTACCAGGCTCTCTTTGCTACCTGATTTTTTTTTTTAATTCTCTTAACAAAGAAACTAGCATGCTGCAACACAAAGCATTAGGCTCTAGCAACTACCACCAATTTTGTAATAGGATTGTGTGTGTGCAAGCCACAACAGCTGGATCAACATAGGGGCCTAATTAGGATACCTTCTTAGGTTCACACAGATCTTAATACAGACGGCTTCTCTGCACCATAGATGTGTGTGCATAAACCTTTGTAGTGTTGGGCCACCATTCCCTCCTAATGAACGTTTGGAAGAGGAAGCATATGCCTATAGAAATTCATATCCAACCATAATGAAGTTGAAAGTATTTGAAATTCAGATATGCCTGGAATATGGCTACATGTTTACAGAAAGCTACTAATTATTTACTGTATAGAATTAGAAAAATACCCAAACTTCTCATCTTCAATTATTACCAATAGGCCTGAAGAGAGATGGTTATTCCTATCACCATTAATGTAATAAATACTCTTGAAAATAATTTGATGAAGTGAGAGAAAGACACATACATACATGCATACATATAAACTTACCATTAATTACAGTATATTCCTATTTCAAAGCCAGTGACCAAAACAAAAAATCCTAGTCAGTATAATTAAACCCACATTTATTGTTCTACATGGTGGTGAAATGCTATGACTAAACTTATTTCATTCTTGCATTCTCCTGCAGTAATTTAGGAAAATAATAAACCATTAGAATTGTACCAAATATGAGAACAAGAAAACTAATCAGTGCTTTTCCAGCATTGACCTCAGATTTTGGGAGTGCTCCGTGAACATACACACTGACAATTGTGCTAAGGTTACAGTAGCTATATAAGCTATCTACAACAATAACTCTGAAGACATAAAAGCCATTGTACTGTGGAAAAAGTATTCTATTTCTTTCATTCCTGTTTAAAACTTGGTACTTTGAAGAAAGTGATGGTAAAGTTTTGTTTCCTCTGGGCTTCTTGCAACTCACATAATTATATCTAGACCATGCCATTTCTGGTATTGCATCAGGCTCTTGTAATAGTTTGGTCCAGTTCTGGGCCTCTGACAAACAATTGGCCTCTGCTTCAGTCAAGAGATAATCGTAATTGTGCATTCCATTGATTTCATACAGTACAAAATCAGCAGAAACGTATTCCAGAAATTTATCATTGTCCCATAGTTCAATATCTGGAAGCCACGGTTTATTGTAATATAAGAGAAGAGGACATCCCCAAGAGAGATAGTTATAGGTCACATTAAGATCTTCCTGTTCTAAATTTTTTCTGCCAAAGAATAAGGGATCGTATAGTTTCTTATCAATTGAATAAACAAAATTCTGTAGTAGTCTTGGCTCAAAGAGACCTTTGCTGCAAGCTGTTGTAGTCATTAAAATTCTGATGTGTTTCTTAGGTGGACACTCCACTGCAATAAGAGCTGTCAATGGATGCATGTCAATGCAGAATATCCCTTTGTTGTAGATGTCCACAGTAACAGATGATATCTTCCTTAAGAGTGATGTAGTCTGTGTTTCTTGAATCATACTTGCTAATTGTTGCTCTTGTAATTGAATTTGCAAGCTGTATTTAGTGTTTCCATCAAAGGTATAGCCATCCTCCACAATGTGTGCCTCGAATGCCAGCACATGTGGATTGCTCAGAGTTACATATGGATAGGCACCAGTTCCTGGCTTCGGTACAAATGTGGCATTAAAATGAAGAAGCTGCTTTGTATCAATATAATACATCCTGTTATGGAAATCACCAGTGAGGATCTCCATTGGACAGGATTGCAATGGTGGCTGCACACTCATCAGCCTAGCCTGGATGTTGATGATGCATTTATGAAAATGATAATATTCAGATATATTGCTGGGAAATGGACGGATGATGCTAAGCGTTCCAGTATTTTCAAATAACATAGCTTCACAAGAGTCATGGGATAAGGAAATATTTTTTTCCCCAAGATGTACCATTTGGCTAGAGACCATGTCCAGGTTTCCGTAGAAAAGCTGAGACTTGGTGAGGGCCGCAATCTCATTGTAGGTGGCAGCTATAAAGCAAATATCTCTTGGGAGAGAGTTATTAGGATAGCTGTTTGTGGGAAGTACAGTAACAATATCTGTTGTCAGTCCATCATTTGAGGAGCTCATAAATGCTTCCTTGGTCCATATTATGATAAAACCTCTCATGCCAGGGGGAAGTATGCTTTCAACTCTCTGATCTTTTGGGAAGTCTAAGTTAAAGGGTGTTCCTGTTCCATTTTTCATGGATTCAACATCTCCATATGTGAAGTATGCAATTTTGGAATGACTGGCATCGTTGAGGAGCATTCCGATATCTGCTGAGGAAGCAAAAACATAGACCCCATGTAGAATGCCATCCCTCAGTGGCCTACTTTTTAAAGGTGCAAATGTGTAGGCCCCGTCTTCTGAATAAAAGATTTCACTGTTGCTAGCCAAATTGCCCGTGTCAAATGCCAGAACGAGTTTATTGATCTTGTCACAGGCAGGATCTTCTAGAGCAAAACAGCAGTCGTAGCTGGCAAGTTCAGTAACTGGACTAGTAATCCCCTTTGACTGCACCCATGCCTTCCATGTCCTGTAGAGATAGATAAAGACGTTTCCATTCACTACTAGCACAATATGAGATGTCTGCACAAATACAGCAGCGCTAACAATGGCAGGTGGATTTGTATGACTGCTGGGGATGGTTAGAGGAAGAATGGTGCTCTCAAACAAATCATCACTGATGAATAATCTTTCACCAAGGTAAACAGCTGGGGAAATACCACTGAAAAATTGATTTCCACATGGGTGGTGTAATATAAGAGGGTAATTGTGGCTGAAATTAAGCAGCAAACCTGTTAGTGGCGGGACCAAATGGTGAGGAACTGAATAAATCACTTGCTCGTAGCTGCATGGCCAGGAGTCAGCCGCCATAATTGGGCACAGCCAAAATTTCACTAACAGGGACAATAACATGGTGTTGCTCCTTTAGTCAGTTTGAACGTAATGCACAAGGGCATAATGTCACTTCCATTGTTTCCGTTGAGGTTCCATTTGCAACGGTTGCTCTGGGAGGTGGTTCTAGAAGGCAGTTGGCAGACTATGGCTCTGAGGGGGAGGGGTACCAAAAAGAGGCCTGCAATTCTCTTGGGCAAAATGGCAGCCTTGTGGTGCTAAATGTGCTCTTACTGGAGATAAGGAGTCTTTTATAATATTAAGATTTTAAAGATACATATTTAAAAGTTAGAAATGAAAAAATTTGAAATACCAAATATAAAGAAAAGGAAAAGAAAAGGTGAGGTAAAGTAAAAGAAAAAAGATATGAAAGATAGATAACTTCCAATCTATCTCTGGTCTTAGAAATAATAAGGCTATCAGATAAGGAGTCATCCTTCGCCGAATAGCCTCCAAGACATTTTGCCTCAGAATCCACAGTCTTTGATCAGGCTGGCTGAGAATTATAGAGATGGTCATACAGTATTGGAAGGGATCAGTTGTGGAAGGGTTCTGCATATCTCCATCAAGGTCATCTCCCTTACTCTCTACAAGTTTGCACATGAACAGGCAATCTGCTGTCCCCATTACCAATCCCTATCCTGCTTCTACTGCATCAATCTAAGTCACTGCTGAATGGTGTTGCTCTGATATGTGAGTGTATCACTTGTTATAGGCATGGCATTTTCTTCTCTGGCTTTGCTGCTATCTTCCTTTGGCATGCCATTAGCCAAACAGGGACGATATCATTCAGAGGACTGTAGCAGAATAGCTAGGCTCTGACTTCAGGACTTTCCCTATCTTCTTTAGCCAGGTTTCTATGTTGCTGCTCTTCCCCCACTCCAAAAAAATTGGCCTCTACTTCAGTGAAGAGACAGTCATGCTTTTGTATTGCTTTCATTCCAAGCGGTACAAAAGTAGCAGGAATGTATGCCACAAATTTGCCATTATTGCTTAAGAATTCAAGTACTGGAATCCATGTTTTGTCATAATGCAAGAGAAGAGGATATACCCCAAAATCATGATAGGTTGGACTGCTATTGTAGAAACAGTCTGCTCTTGTGATCCAAGCAAGTTGAAACCCTTGCCCCCATTTTTCTTCCATGGTCCCTTCCATGATAGCCAATTCTCTATCCCTTTAACATTCTTCATGAATAGAAATAAATTCTCACCTTCAGATAGATGCTGCATGCCTCCTCTTGCAGGATCAGCTGTTACAAATAGAATTTGTAGAATCTGACTAAATATGTTTTTAGCCAGTTGGTATCTCAATTGGAAGAAAAACATGTATATCCTGTGCTGCTGATGTTTTCTGACCAGTTCTCTTTCATTTTGTAGTTTTATCCTTTTTTTTTCCTTTTCAGGATTTTCTTTTATTTCTCTCTTTATTTTTCTCTTTTATTTGTATTATATTTGTGTTTTAGTGTGTGTGTGTGCGCAGACATGACTCCATTGACTTTTTTTACTTTTTCAACATACAGATATTTGATCTTTTTTTCAACAATATTGATAGATAAAGGGCATATAATATAACAAATATCAAACATCATTTACATTTTGTAGTCCATTGCCTAATTTAAATAAACACAAATTCAAATTTCAAATGTAGAAAAAGTTAGTGTACTTCTACATGTATCACTACCTCAAATACCTAAAATTAGAATTAGGTGCACCAGATCAGGTACAATTGATTAGAATATTGTTAGAGAACATCTGGGAGGAACTTGTCTTATTGAAACCTCAGACATTTAGTTTGATTTGCTCTCTCTTGTTGAAGGGGATGGTGTCACCATACCTAGATTGAAAGAGCTTCCTGAGGCCTTCAGAAAGAAGGTTATAGATGCCTAGGAGTCTGGGAAGGGCTTTAAAAAGATCGTCAAACAATTGGAGATCGATTATTCCACTGTCTGGAAGATCATCTACAAGTGGAGAAAATTTCAAACAACTGCCAAGTTGCCCAGCCCAGGCATGCAAGATGCTGAAAGAAGTGTCTAAGAACCCCAGAATTTCATCAGTGACCTACAGGTAGCTCTCACCACTACCAATGTCAAGGTGCATGAGTCTACCATTAGAAACTGCACAAATTATATAAAAATGATGGTTAACTTATCAGGAATTATTAATACAAGATAAGGAAGAAATGAAGATGAAGACAGAACAGTGACAGAAGGACATTCTTTTCAATGGTTTTCTTATATCAGATGAAAGAGAGGTTTAATATGGACAAAAAAAGGACAGTTGGAATTGAGAAGAAAACCGGATTTGAAATAGTTATGTACAAATGATGATCACATAACAGCTAAAATGTAGAAATCATTTCTAAGGTTTGAGCAGGATAAACAGGTTAAAGACTGTATGGTGAAATGGGCTGCAAACTTTGATTATAATATAACTATGGATATATGGGAGAAAATGTGGGAAACTGGTGTTAAATTTACATTGTGTCATAATTAAAGAGAAAAAATTTATAAAATGATATACCAATGGTATATGACATGGGCTAAATTGTCTAAAATATATAAAGGAATATCAAGTGTTGGAAGTGTTGGAAGTGTGAAAAGGAAGAGGGGACTTCTGATCATGCATGGTGGACTTGTGAAAAAGCAAAGGAATTTTGTGTGCAAATTCATACAATGATGTAAAATATACTGTGGATTAATATTATGATGAAACTAGGATTATTTTTATTGGGCTTCATGGATCCTGAACTAGAAAAGAAATATGGGAAACTAATATTGTATATGGTAACTGTGGCAAAATTATTGTATGCACAAAGATGGAAGAATAATGAAATACCCACCATGGAGGACTGGATTATAAAATTGACAGAGCTTGTGGAAATGGCAAAGCTGACCAGTTTGGTCAGGGAAAAAATGATTAAGACTTTTTAAAAGAGTGGAAACCTCATATGGATTTTTTTGCTGAAAGCAGAAAAGACAGAACTAAAGATGTATAGGTTTGGGGATTACAAAAGGTTAAAGAGGGAAGAGAAAGCGTAAGATAGCAATTACTTGATAGAAAGAAGGGAGGAAGTCAAAATTCTATCCTTTTTTTTTTTTTACTTCTTTCCTAATTCTTTTCTAATTTTCTTTTTTATTTTTCTTTTCATTTTTATACTTTTATTGTATTGTAAAACTCTAATAAAATATTTTTTAAATGAATTCTTCATTGTATCAGAGGATGCTTGAGGATAATGTGAGACAATCTGTCAGAAGACTGAAGCGGAACCAAAAGTGGACCTCGCAATATGACAATTACCATAAACATTCCAGTAAATCCGCCAAGAAATGGTTGGAAGAAAAGAAAAAAGAAAAGAAAAAAAGAGAGGAGAGGAGAGGAAGAAAGGAAAGGAAAGGAAAGGAAAGGAAAGGAAAGGAAAGGAAAGGAAAGGAAAGGAAAGGAAAGGAAAGGAAAGGAAAGGAAAGGAAAGGAAAATGGAGGGTTCTGGAATGGCCAAGTCAAAGCTCAGATCTAAATCCCATGGGGGTGCTGTGGGGTGATTTGAAATGGGTTGTGCATGCAAGAAACCGCTCAAATATTGCACAGCTGAAAAAATTCTGCCCAGAGCAGTGGGAAAAGTTCCTCCCAGTTGATGTTAGAGACTGGTAGACAGCTATAAGAAATGCTTACTTGAGGTTGTTTCTGTAAAGGAGGCAATACCTGGTATTAGAACCAAGGGTGTACTTACTGTGTCCACAAAAGGAAATGGCATGTTTGTTAATTTTTTGTTGAATAAATGATGGCAAAGTCAATTTTTCATAGTTTTTAAATTTTAATTATATCACCTTTATCTTTATATACTTTGAGTGAATGTAAAATATTGATTACTGATTTACCATTTAAGCAATGACAGAAGGATATAACTAAATTTATCTGGCAAGATAAAAAACTGTGAATTCAATATAAGGTGTTGCAAGATGCTAAAGAAAGAGGAGCCTTGCCTGATTTCAAATTGTAGTTTGCCACTTGTTTAGTTTGGTTGAAAGAATGGGTGTTGCTGAGAAATAGCAGATTATTGAATTTGGAAGAACATGAATTGAGATTTGAGTGTCACAGCTATTTATGGTATGATAAAGTTAAGGTTAATGTAGATTTAAGAATCACTTTATTAGACATGCCATTCTGAGAATTTGGAATAGATATAAACCTAGATGGTGTCCAAAAATACCCCTATGATTATCTCCACAAGAAGCATTTTATAGGAAAGCAGTGACAGAAGGATATAACTAAATTTATCTGGCAAAATAAGAAATGGTTAACTTATGGCAATATTCTTGATATTCACCAAGGAGAAATTAAAATAAAATCAAGAGAGGATTTGACATCACAAGGACATTCATGCACTCGTTTTCATATGTACAGCTTGGAGAAAGATTCAAAGTTGAGAAAAGACATGGTTTTGAAGGAAACAAAGCTGTTTTTGAAACTGAATTGTGTACTAATAATGAACATCTTATTGCTAAAATGTATAAGCTTTTGTTGAGATTTGAAACAGAAGATGAACAAGATAAAGATTGTATGATAAAATGGGCTAAAGTTTGGATACAATATACAAATGGAACAATGGAAAAATATGTGGACGAAAGGGTTAACATTTCCACTGTGTTACAACTTGAAGGAAAATTTCTATAAAATGATGTATAGATGGTATTTGTCACTGGAAAGATTATCAAAAATGTTTAAAGGGGTTTCAAACTTATGTTGGAAATGTGAATGACAAGAAGAGACTTTTTACCATCTTTGGTGGACATGTAATAAAGCTAAAAAATTTTGGACTCAAATTCACATATTAATTCAGAATATTTTGAAGGTTAATATATAGTCAAAACCATATGCCTGAAACTGAGCAAACTCAGGGAGGCAGTGAAGGACAGGAAGGCTTGGCACGATATGGTTCATGGGGTCATAAAGAGTTGGACACGACTTAACGACTGAACAACAAAATAATCAAAAACAGAGACTTTCCTTTGGGATTGATGGATAAACAATTGGAAAGAGCTCATGGACCTTTGTTTTTATGTATGCTAACTGTAGCTAGACTTTTATAAGCTGAAAGGTGGAAAGTCTTGACATTACCTACAATGGAAGAATGGATGTTGAAGCTGATGGAGTTAGCCAAGATGGCAAAATTGACAGCTTTGCTTAGAGAAAAACATTGACTAACTTTATTGCCAATTGGAAGCCCCTTTTGGATTTTCTGCAGGAGGCAGAAAAAAAATGAAATTATGATATATGGATTTGATGATTAGTTAATAGATTATACAAAATATGTATGTTAAGATGTAGTTTTAGAGTAAGAGGTTATTATATGATTTATCTACATCTGCTGTATAAGAAGTTGGAAGTTATTCTTTTTGTAATTTTTTCTTTTCCTTTACTTTCCATCACTTTTGTATTCTTTCTCTATCTCTAACTCTCTTGTTCTCTACTTTTCTCCTTGATTATTAGTTCTTGTTTGCTTTTACCTTTATGCTTTTTATAACTTAATAAAGTTCTTATAAAAAAGAAAAGAAAAGAAAGTGAGGGTTTGAGCGAACCTAGTGTCCTTTAAAAGGCTGTGCTGCGGTTGCAAGCACGCTGTCTCTCCCTCGTTCTCCAACTGCTCTACCCATAAGAAGAGTGCAAGACTTCAATTCCCATGGTCTCTTCATGAGGAACAGCTGTCCAGGGTGCAGGTTAAGGCTACTATGGCTAGAAACCAGGAGACTGTGAGTTCTAGTCCTGCCTCAGGCATGAAGCCAGCTGGGTGACTTTGGGCCTGACACTCTCTCTCAGCCCTGGGAAGCAGGCAAAGGTAAACCACTTTCCAAAAACCTGGCCAAGAAAACTGCAGGGACTAGTCCAGGCAATCACCAGGAATCAACACTGACTTAAGGAACTAAAAAAAAAAGGGGGGGGGGTGAACCAAAGCATTGGGAGATAGATGCAACAGTCTCTTTTATTGGTATGTACAACTACAGTGATCGCTGGGCTTCTGGAGAAAAGAATGCCAAATAGGCAAGGTTGTGATAAAAGTGAAGCCACCTTTCAGTCAAGTTCATATTACCAATATCTTCAAGACAAATGATAAAAAATTGACACAGGAACAAGAAACAGACTAGGGAAGTAGTTGAATGAGAGGGAGTATTAAGGAGAAGAGTGCCATCATACAAGCTATCAACTAAAAGGATTCTTCAATAGACTTTGTTGCCCTAACCCTTCGGCGCTCGGCTTTTTTTATGGTCCAGCTCTCACAGCCATACATTACTACTGGAAAAACCATAGCTTTGACTATGCGGATCTTTGTCGGCAAGGTGACGTCTCTGCTTTTTAATATGCTATCTAGGCTTGCCATAGCTTTCCTCCCAAGGAGCAAGCGTCTTTTAATTTCATGGCTGCAGTCTCCGTCTGTGGTGATCTTGGAGCCCAAATAAATGAAGTCTGTTACTGCTTCCATTTCTACCCCTTCTATTTGCCAGGAATTGATGGGTCCAGATGCCATGATCTAGGACAGGAAGGCCTGGCGCAATATGGTTCATGGGGTCACGGAGAGTCGGACACGACTTAACGACTAAACAACAACAACAACAACGATGCCATGATCTTAGTTTTTTTAATGCTGAGTTTCAAGCCAGCTTTTGCACTCTCCTCTTTCACCCTCATCAAGAGGCTCTTTAGTTCTTCTTCACTTTCTGCCATTAGGGTGGTATCGTCCGCATATCTGAGGTTGTTGATGATTCTCCCTGCAATCTTAATTCCGGCTTGTGATTCTTCCAGCCTGGCATTTCTCATGATGTACTCTGCATATAGGTTAAATAAGCAGGGTGACAGTATACAGCCTTGTCGTACACCTTTCCCTATTTTGAACCAATCGGTTGTTCCATGACCGGTTCTAACTGTTGCTTCTTGGCCCACATACAGATTTCTCAGGAGACAGGTAAGGTGGTCTGCTACTCCCATCTCTTTAAGAATTTGCCACAGTTTGTTGTGATCCACACAATCAAAGGCTTTTGCATAGTCAATGAAGCAGAAGTAGATATTTTTCTGGAACTCTCGTGCTTTCTCCATGATCCAGCGAATGTTGACGATTTGATCTCTAGTTCCTCTGCCTCTTCGAAACCCAGCTTGTACATCCGGTAGTTCTCGGTTCATGTATTGCTGAAGCCTAGCTTGTAGGATTTTGAGCATAACCTTGCTAGCATGTGAAATGAGTGCAATTGTGCGATAGTTTGAGCATTCTTTGGCATTGCCCTTCTTTGGAATTGGAACATAAACTGACCTTTTCCAATCCCTTGGCCACTGTTGCGTTTTCCAAACTTGCTGGCATATTGAGTGCAGCACTTTAACACCATCATCTTTTAGTATTTTAAATAACTCAGCTGGAATACTGTCATCTCCACTAGCTTTGTTGTTAGCAATGCTTCCTAAGGCCCACTTGACTTCACTCTCTAGGATGTCTGGCTCAAGGTCAGTGATCACACCAGCGTGGACATCAGGGACATTAAGATCTTTCTTATATAGTTCTTCTGTGTATTCTTGCCACCTCTTCTTAATCTCTTCTGCTTCTGTTAGGTCCCTGCCTTTTTTGTCCTTTATCATGCCCATCTTTGCACTAAACGTTCCTTTCATATCTCCAATTTTCTTGTAGAGATCTCTAGTCTTCCCCATTCTATTGTTTTCCTCAATTTCTTTGCATTGTTCATTTAAGAAGGCCTTCTTATCTCTCCTTGCTATTCTCTGGAAATCTGCATTCAGTTGCTTATATCTTTCCCTTTCACCCTTGCTTTTCGCATTCCTTCTTTCCACAGCTATTTGTAAAGCCTCATCAGACAGCCATTTTGCTTTCTTGCATTTCTTTTTCTTTGGGATGGTTTTAGTTGCTGCCTCCTGTACAATGTTATGGACCTCCGTCCATAGTTCTTCAGGCACTCTGTCTACCAAATCTAATCCTCTAAATCTATTCATCACCTTCACTGTATACTCACAAGGAATATGATCTAAGTCATACCTGAGTGGTCTAGTGGTTTTCCCTACATTCTTCAATTTAAGCCTAAATTTTGCAGTAAGAAGCTCATGATCTGAGCCACAGTCAGCTCCTGGTCTTGTTTTTGCTGTCTGTATAGAGCTTCTCCATCTTTGGCTGCAAAGTATATAATCAATCTGGTTTCGGTATTGACCATCTGGTGATGTCCATGTGTAGAGTCGTCTCTTGTGTTGTTGGAAAAGAGTGTTTGCTATGACTAGCTTGTTCTCTTGACAGAACTCTATTAGCCTTTGCCCTGCTTCATTTTGTACTCCAAGGCCAAACTTGCCTGTTATTCCGATTACTCCTTGACTTCCTACTTTAGCATTCCAATCCCCTATGATGAAAAGGACATCTTTTTTTGGTGCTAGTTCTAGAAGGTGTTGTAGGTCTTCATAGAAGCGGTCAACTTCAGATTCTTCAGCATCAGTGGTTGGGGCATAGACTTGGATGACTGTGTTGTTGAATGGTTTGCCTTGGATACGCACTGAGATCATTCTGTCATTTTTGAGGTTGTGCCCCATTACTGCCTTTCCCACTCTCTTATTGACTATGAGTGCAACTCCATTTCTTCTAAGGGTTTCTTGGCCACAGTAGTAGATATAATGGTCACCCGAATTAAATTCACCCATTCCCGTCCATTTCAGTTCACTGATTCCCAAGATGTCGATGTTCAATCTTGTCATCTCATGTTTGACCACATCCAGCTTGCCTTGGTTCATAGATCTTACATTCCAGGTACCTATACAATATTGTTCTTTACAGCATCGGACCTTCTTTTCGCTTCCAGATACATCCACAGCTGAACGTCCTTTCGGCTTTGGCCCAGCCGCTTCAATCTTTCTGGAGCTACTTGGAATTACCCTCCGCTCTTCCCCAGTAGCATATTGGACACCTTCCGACCTGAGGGGCTCATCTTTCGGCGTCATATCTTTTAGCCTTTTAACATTGTCCATGGGGTTTTCTTGGCAAGGATACTGGAGTGGGTTGCCATTTCCTTCTCCAGTGGACCACATTTTGTCAGAACTCTCTGTCATGACCTGTCCGTCTTGGGTGGCCCTGCACGGTATAGCTCATGGCTTCACTGAGTTACGCAAGCCCCTTCGCCACGACAAGGCAGTGATCCATGAAGGGGAAAGTGAAGATTAAACCCTTCGAAATAGGCTATTTTTTTCATTTTTTCATTAGAGAGCAGAGTTGTTATAAATACAACAACATAATCTGACATAGTTCATAGTTCAACAGATGTTCTTGTCTAAGCACCAGTTTTCTTATCAGCTAATAAGTTAGTTTCTAAGTACACCATTTTGATGAAATTAAGCTGCTATTCCCAAACAATAGAGAACATTTGTAATTTTTTTGTGTATTACATATACCCATGTCATATAACTCACAGCATACCTCAGCTAGCTGTGACATAGGGTCACAGACAACTGTTATCAAACATTCTTAAGAGATAAGGCACAAAGAAGATAGCTGCACTTTATTTAGAGAAAGACTTCAAATTAATGATATTTTTACAAGTCCTGTTAAAAGTGCTCTAAAAATAACCTAAGTTAAATCTAGTTAATATGTTACATTCTTTAACTTAATGTATTATTAGATGTTAACTCTTAAGCAAAACTCTAAGCAAAATGGCTTGACCATTGTTAAAAAAAATAAACTTTTGACCCAGATAGCTAGAGTTTCATAGTCCTTCATGCACAAATATTTTGACTCCAAAGATTTGCAAATCAGTCAGTGTTTCTTGATTTAATAAGTATCACTGTAAATCAATATGCTGTGTGTTTTGCCTGTGTCACATTCACTATTTCTTACCTATTCATGCTCTGAATATTTAATTATTTCTTATTTACTTTATTTTGGTTTGAGAGAGATGAGTTACAATTTTTAAATACTTTAAATTTTTAAATAAGTAATTCCACAAAAGCAAAATCAACCATTATTTTAAATGGCATTTTGATTTAACTTTTATTTAGGCTTAGGTTATGAGTTATATAAAAATAACTGATTAAACTTACTGGATAATCAGACTCACATTTACCTGGTTGCCAAGGTTTTACTGATCTTTGACACTGACATGGAGCTAACCTAGATAGAATTCAATCTTAATGTCCTATGATGTGAATTATATCACAAATAGGATAATGTCAAAATCTTGGGAGAATGAGTGACAGTTCTTGGTCATTGTTTTATTGTTTATTGCAATCAATTCGCAGTCAATGTGGCAAACATAACTACAAAGACACTAGACAAATGATATAACAAAAAATATGTAACACATCATCCAACTATGAGGACTATAGAAGCTATCTAAAATATATTACTTGGTCAAAGCCTAAAATCAAATAATAAAGTTGTTAGCGTTGTCCTAAAACAAAACGAAATGAAATGAAATGTTGCTTTCCCTTAGGATCATGGTTGGGCATACTTATGCAATAAAAATGAATACATTTGTCTTTGACATTATAAATGAAACAAAACAGCACAATTAACAATCCAGAGGATGCTATAGCTTTGGTGAGCACCAAACGTCAACTGGCAGTGGATTTTCACAGCCGCAGAACAAAATTTAGCCCTTGAGCAGGTAACATTGGTCCCGATGTTTGCCTGAAGAAGTAAGATATATACTTCATCTTCTCTCTGTGGTAGATCCTTTAGAAGAGATGGGATTAGAGTGGCATGTAAGTTGCAGTACAGTAAAATATGCTGTATTGAGACCACAGAAGCAGAGACATTCTGGTGATCCCGATCCTCAATAATGAGAGACAGGTAACAGAGAGTGCAAATATTGTCAAGTTGGAGCTTTCTGACAGGTGACATACATTTCATTCAAGATTATATTATCTTTTATTATAGAGCAGTGTTTCTCAACCTTGGAAACTTTAAGATATGTGGATTTCAACTCCCAGAATTCCCCAGCCAGCCACTCCCCTTGCCTTCTCTCATCTCTGACCCCCTCACATGGCCAGTTATTTTTTCTCCTGCTTCCTCTTCTCTTCCATCTCACACCTGCTCCTTATGCCTCTCCAAACTATTGTCTTCCTTGGGCATGCTCACCCACCCTTCTACATTTCACACATTGCTGTATCCCTGTCAGGGTTCATTATCACTTCCAGGTTGTCTCCTGACAAGAAAGTCCTAGCTGAAGGAATCATCTAAACAGGAGAGCAGGAATGAAGAAAATGTAAATGTCATGCTCATTGACAGCTGCCTAAATTTAAAGTGATTCTTTTCCAAGGATGATTTTCAGAGTTCATTTTAGCAAGAGTTATTGCGATAGATGGGATGGGATTACAAGAATTCTAGCAAGTGAACTACAGGTAGTCCTCAGCTTAAAACGGTAATTGGGACTGGAATTTCCATCACTAAGTGATGTGGTCGTAAAGTGCAATGTCACATGAGCACATAGCTTAGCAATAGCAATCCTGGTACTCCCCGTTGCCATCGTTAACCAAATTCCACCAGTTGTTAGCTGAGGACCCACCCCAATCCAAGCCATTCTGGGCTTGGTCCCTCCCAGCCCTGAGCCTCGGTAAGGTAATGGACTGCCTCCTCTTCAACTCCCCCCACCCAGCTGTCTCCCTTCCCATCTCTGCCCCTTTGGCTGCTCTGCACCCTGCCTGGTGGGGCAGCAAGCAGCCCCAGAACTGCATGGCTCTGGGGCTGCTTGCCCTGCTGCAGCTCAGGGGCTTCTTGTTGCACTGCAGCTCTGGGGCTGCAGGAAGCCCCTCAGCTGCAGTGCAGTGCAACGTTGCAGCTGCCCCTGGAAGCCTCAGCTGCCCAAGCAGTGCAGCATGAAGCTGCAGCACCCTGGGAAACCCCAGCAGCATGGTGTGAAGCCGCCACACACTGGGAAGTCACAGTCACTCCAGCCCAGTCCCAGCTGTGGTCACCCTTGCCACCCTGCACTCTAAGGCCCCTGCCACCCTGTGTTCTGCCACCCCAGCTGACCTTCACCTTCTTCTTGCTCCTGCTGCTGAAAAGGTGTGCCCACCCTGGCCCTTCACAAGGCAGCTGCTGGCCATGTGAGGCCATCTTCCCCAGGTCTCATGAGGAAACTGCCATATGTGACCTTAGGAAGAAAGCCTCGTGTCACCAGAAGCTGCCTTGCAAAGGGCCAGGCCGGGCATGCTTGGTCAGCAGTGGGAGCAAGAAGACAGTGAAGGTCAGCTAGGGTGGCAGAGGCCATGGAGTTCAGGGGGTCAAAAAGGCATAGATGGGGGGGTGAGATAGATGAGCAGGGGGAGTTGAAGCACCCCTATGATCATAAGTGCAGGTGGGCTGCCAAACACCTGAATTTTGATCACATGACTGTGGGGGCACTGCAATGGCTGTAACTTCAGGGACTGGTCCTAAGTCCATTCAGTGCGACTGTAACTTCAAACAGTTGTGGAACAAATGGTCATAAGCTGAGGACTACCTAAATATCTATATAGAATGAATATATCCCTGTGTACAGGTGTGTCTGCTGGGGTGAAGTGGTGGTGATTCAAATAAGTCAGGATGATGGCTGCAATCAAGCAATTGAAGCCCCACCCTGTAGATGCCCTGTGTTCATCAGGACAGAGACTTTCTGATTCTCCTTCTAACAGCCTTCCAATGAACCAGCAAGGAGGCAGGTATCTTCACTGATAACGGAAATTTGCAGATGGCTGTCTCTTGAACCTCTATCCATTTGGGAACTAATTCTTATATTATATATGCAACTGTCTCCAAGAGATGAGATGAGGGAGTGAGAGAAAAGAAACTCCATGGTGGTGGCATTACAAAAATGTGCATAGGATTTGAAAGGTGATTGAGTTAAATTCTGTACTTTCTCTCCTGCCTACTCAGACACTATCTCTTATGGCTGCTGTTCCAATATAGCAATACATATTAAAGTGTGCCTCTGATGAGTTTCTGCATAGTTCATGCTGCTCTCAGGGACCCCAACAATCCAGGCTTTTAGGGTGTCAACAGCAGAATGGTGGCAATAAAAGTGACTGGGTACTGGAAGGGAGGTAGCATTTCAGCCTGAAATGGCCAATAGGTTTTTAATCCCATGCCCCGCTGATCATCTGACTTCGCTTCTGGTGTAATAGGGGAAGCATAACAACTTTTACACATGTTGGTATCACTGAATGCTATAATCTTAAGGGGGAAAACACTACTTTAATGCCAACATAGTTAAGGATGACTTAAACCTATTGCATTTAGGGAGTGAGGGCAAGAGGAAAACAGTATCTTGAAATTTAGCAAAAAAAAAAAGATGTTGCCCAGGCAAGTTTGTACTGTGGTTAGGTCCATGTGGAGAAATGTCCACTCTCTCTCACACAATCCTGTAAACTGTGTTTGCCATTAAATAAACCATAGGTTGTTTTTGGTTTGTCAAATAAATTATATACAAACCATACTGTGACTTACTGCACTGTATGAGGCAGTCACAGACTCAGCGTACATATTGGGACAGCTGGCTTCTTGGCCTTTCATTGATCACCGGGAGGAGAGGTAAATTAAAGTCTTCCCCAGTCCACCCTGTACAATAGCTATTTCCCCTCTGCTAATCGCAGCAGCTTATTAGAAGGTTGTGTATACCAAGACTGAAGCTTCTTTCCCACCAGGTCTCCTAGTGCAGACAAGCTTCGGTCCTAACTATTCTTTAAGGCACCGGAACATCCCAATCCCCCCCCCCCTTTCCTTTTTGTGGCGGACGCCACGAACAGTTTCTTTCCTCCAGCTGCCTCCTCGGCTTGGCTATAACCTCGGCGGACTTTGCCCGCTCGCGCGGGTCGGCAGCCGGGGCGTCAGGAAGCGGCGCGCGCTCCGGCTCGCTCCCCGCAGTTCTGCAGTCCCTCGTCGCGCAGGGAAGCCGGGGCGCGCACGCCCACAATCGTCGCAGTCCAGGCGCCTGCCCGCTCGCTCCGACGAGAAGTGGGGAGAGCTGTGTGGGCTGGGGCTGGGGGTGGGGGCGGGAGAGCAGGAGCCGACGCCGCGGATCGACTCTCGGCCGTCAGGAGAACAGGGGCGGCGACGGCGGCGATGAGGGCCGGGGAAGCGCCGGGATTTCCGTGGTTGAGTGGATGCGGAGCCGATCAACAGGAACGGCCACACCTGAACAGGCAACGCCGGGCGCCACTCTCCGCTTTGGCTGGTCGGAGCCCCGCAGTCTCTGACTGACTGAGCGAGGACAGAGCGAGACGAGGTGCCCTTTCGCCGCCAGTGGCCACGGTACCCACCGACCACCCCGTTGTGGTACGGTCTGCTCGTTCTTGTCACCTGCGTCACGAAGCGTCCCCTCTTTCGCTCCGCGGCCGTCGCCACTCACCATCCTTGGCTTTAAAGCTTCACCGAGAGCCCCCCCCCCCCCGCGTGGCTCCGCTCCATTCTACACGCCCCCTCCCCAGGAGAGCCTCCCCACCCTGGGATGCCATGAGTCATCCCTGCTGCTGCTGCGGCTGCGGCTGCTGCTTCCACGCTGCCTCCGGCGGTCTGGAAGCCGCTTCCCCGGCGCTAGTTCGGAATCCATTCCGCGGGAAGCGCTTTGCCCGGGCAGCGTAGCGGGCCTCGGGGAGCGGTCCCTCCTGCCCTGGAAGGAGGAGGATGCCTCTCTTCAGGACGGCGCTGAGAGTCTCCAACCGCTCCATTCTCGTCTTCATCTTCTTCTTCTCCTTTTCTTCCTCTTGCCTTTATTTCATCTATGTGGCTCCTGGCATAGGTAAGACAAGCTCTCCTGCCCTCCTCCAAGGTCGGTGGGAGGGATTAAAAGAGGCGCCGCCCTAGAGCTGCCTGCCCCAACGGGAAACACTGGGGACTGATTCTCCCAGATGGGCTGGGAGACCCGGTCATGGACCACCTTCCCCCGAGATCGCTGACATTACCATTTCCCGACCTCAGCAGGGTTGACAAACACTGTCTTTGAGGTGATGGAAGGTGACATGAGCTTGTAGCAACTGTTTTCCCACATGCACATGTATATCTATGCCCTGGTGCAGTTTTTGCTAGATGAATTTGTGTGTGTCAATGTCTAAGTTCCCACATGCCATAGTTTAGTGGGAGAATACCAAAATAGGAAATAATTTCTCTCACTTCTCTTTGCTGCTTGTAGACAGAATATGGGAGGCTTCTGTGGATTATATTTTTGAAAGACCTGGGTGTTCTTGTGTCCTACTGGGAGAAATGCACAATTTTCTAGGAGTGATCATATGTTGCTTCAGGGGGATGAAACACTGGCTTAATCAGCATTCCAGATAGAAATTGTTGCTGCTGGCAAAATCACATACCCCTCCCCAGTGGTGATGCTTGAATGTGCGAGATGACTGAAACTTATGGGGTTTGTTGGACAATGTGACTTAATTTGTAATTGAATGGCTTACCCCAAAGAGTTAATTATTCCTCCAAAGTTCTCTGTAATAATTCTTTGAATTCTTTGAACAGTTTCTTCTACCAAAACAGTGTGTCTACCTCTTATTTTATTTTATTTTTTTGTTTAAAATATTTATGTATAAAATATGATTATTCCTTTGTAGGATTCATTTTTGTCTATTGTGGATTGCTTGTTGATTGCGTGTTGAAAACAAATAAAAATGGTTTCTTTTCAGCAACGTTTTTGAAAGCCATGCTGAATTTTACAAAGCTTGCTTAGTGTTTACAATATTCAGGTGCATCTTAGCTGCTTTTGAAGAGATTTATTTCAAGGGGAAAAACTAGTCAATATTTTTTATATAGAGAGTACCTTTCAGGGTTTGCTGCCCTTACAAGCAATTCATATAACATTTTGCAGCGTATATAATAGTATTTTACCCATGAATTTGAAAACATTAATTTAACATCAGCAGCACTTAAAGTTCTTCAACCTGACATTGTTTTGGAAAATGTCCAGAGTTTTGTTTTTTAAAAAAGAGCAGTGATATTTCTAGGGGAAGTTATCCTTTCCCTAAAGGAGGTCCAAATATATGAGGCCACTACTATGAAGGCCTTGTGCTTGATGAAATAGTTTTTACATGCCAGAAAGCAGGGTCAGAAATACCGCTCCCAGGCTTGAGGCAGATTCATATGATGGCGAATGGCCCTTCAGTTAAGCTGACCTGAAACCATATTTGATTTTAAAAGCCAAGACCACACACTGAATGAATATGCAGCAAGTGTTACTCAGCATCTGTTTTAACCACAATTAGGCAGAATAGCAAAAATTGCTTCATTCCTTCCAGTGGTTCTATTTTCCAGTCATCTACATCAAGAGACTTGATCTTCCTCCCACCACTAGATGAAGTATTTAGTTCTATTATAAACTAAAGCTGTATCCAGCCATGAACCTGACAGCATGGGTATCTCCAGGGGGGACAAGAGGGCAAATCATGATGTCTGCATCACATCATCATACAATGTAAATATGCAGTGGCAGAATTCCTGTACAATGTCACTGCATGTGTGTCATTGTCTTCATTTTTATGTCATTGGGGCTTGCTATGGACAGCCACTGCTGACAGGATTTTAAAAATTATAGCTTCTGGACAAATCATTGTAGCTTAGTTTGCACACAGCACTAAATTTAATATGTGGATTTGCATGTCATACAACCAAAAACAGACTTTACAGTTTAGGTTATATATCAGCTAAATTTATCTTATTGGTTTTAGCAAGATAAAGTATGACTATGAAAGCAATGGATTGAAATATCTAAAGAACAATCCATATTTCAGAGTCTATTTTGTTTCATTAAAGGATATATAACTTCCTGATGTTGTGGAGGTAACTGTAACATTAATTAAGTTATACTCTCTGAAGAGATTTAATAGACCTAAAGGGAGTTAAAGGAAGATGGAAATACTTTACTGAAACATT
Source organism: Python bivittatus (assembly GCF_059951505.1). Lineage (NCBI taxonomy): Eukaryota > Metazoa > Chordata > Lepidosauria > Squamata > Pythonidae > Python > Python bivittatus. The sequence continues at coordinate 39,730,025 of NW_028277113.1, read as the reverse complement.
TTACAAATGGGATTACAAAAAGATGGAGAACATGGAGAAACAATGTATTGAGGAACAGACCCCACTAAAAAGTGAGGTACAAGAAGCTACCCAATAGGAAAGCAGTAGGTACATATGAAATACCCACTAAACTGTTTAAAGATGCAGCAAAAGAAACACTTGAAGTGTTAACAGTTCTAAGTAAATATAGAACCAGACTCTTAGAAGAAGATATATATTGGAGAAGGAAGAAGTAAGAGAATGTGTACATTGCCTAAGAATTGCACTAATTCCTCGGAAAAGGAATATGAGATCAGGTAGTTAATGCAAAATGAATAATGGGACAGCAAGAAAAGGTAAGAAGGAAGTTTGCTTTATTGACTGCTGCAAACCCTGAAGATGTTACTTAGCCGGGTAATGAAACGTTTGCAAGAAAAGAACCAAGCTCAGAGAACCCCAAGGACTCCGTAAAGCCTTTGATTTAAATCATGCCAGAACATGGAATATATCAAGGCTAATGCATATGCCATAACTCCTGATTATTCTTTTGAGGAAACTTTACAGTGAAGAAGCAGTTACTGTAACAATGGAAAGCAAAGAATCAGAGTAATGTAGAAAATGAAAGGGAGTGAGATAAAGATGTATATTGTCTTCATATCTGTTCAACTTATGTAGTTCATATATAAATGCCAAGACTGGACAGGTGATATCAAAATCAGAGGTAGAGATACTAACAGTTTGAGATACACAGCTCACCCTTACTAGTTGAAAGCAAAGATTCAGAAATGTTCATTATGGAAGTAAAAATGGAAGCTGAAAATTAAGTTAAGAATTTCGGGTTCAGGAAGCCAAAGGTAATGTCAGCCAGTTGCAGTGAAGAAATGAAGGTAGTGGATGATTTTGTCCCTCTTCAGATCAAGAGTAAATAGTGTGGTACATAAGAAGAGATTAATTCTAGAGAGAAAGATTAAGTATTTAAGTATACAGTTATTTAAGTCTAGCTCACTGGCACTCACCTAATTACATAATTTGCCTATAGTCCATCCTACATGCCAGGTCTTCAGTGGGATGTTTTTTGCAGGTCCCATATGTTTAACACTGATAGATAACTTGGTTTTTCTAAAGCAGGGTCTATATTTGGAATGAACTTCAGTTGAATTTGTGGGTTCAAAGGAGTTTATAATGTATCTTTACTCATGCATTTTTTCCCCTGTATGCTGTGTGGTTTTAATGTTCAAAACCCTAATCCTAATTATACCCTTTGTGACAGGGCAGCATATAAATTCATAAAATACAATTGAAATACATGAACAATAACAGTATCCATAAAAACTAGAACAAGTTTTTCAGACAACACTACTTTTATTTTTTTTAAAGTGTCCATAGCATTGTTGTTTTGAGACAGAATATAACGAAATATGGAATTAATATATATTGTAGTGAGAAACACTTTTGCCCAACTATATGATTTTTGAGATTTTGTGCAAGAGAAAAACTGTTCATAATGACTAATGAAACCCCTTCCTGACTTGGTTAAATCAACTGTTGATATCTGAGCTAGAACTATAAGGGAGTAATTCACTATTTTTTCCTATAAAATAACTGAGCCACTAAGCCATACCAGGTACTGTACTTGACATAGCTCACAAAATACCATTGCACAAATCTCAGGATGAAAGATTGCATGACAGTTAGGTTGGGCAAATAGTAAAACTAAGGTCTCTCTCAACTTCCAATATGTTACCTTGGGGTGACCAACAGTGACCTGACTGGAAGAATCACTCTGACCTGAAGTGCACAAGATGAAGCTGTGAAAAGGCCTTTCCCGTCATAGCTGCCATCTGCTCACTGAACAGGAGTTGTGAGTTCAGGAAGACCTCTAGACTGTACACAGTTCTTGAATGGGGAAGTGCTACCCCATCAAAGCTTAAAGATGTAATATCCCCAGATCTAGGTGACCCCAACATCAACAGCCGCTCAGTCTTGGTAAGATTGATTTGGGATGGTTCCACTCTATCTAGACCTGCACAGCCCCAGGCTGTGGGACAAGACCTCAACAGCCTCACTCCAACAGCCTAGAGTCAAAAGATATAATTGGGTTGTTGTGTTATTCACTAAATTCAGTATTCCTCCTTTGTACTCTGGAGTGTTACAAAAATGACAAAAAGAGTTTTCCCCCTTGGTATATTTCCCATGGTGTTGCCCTCTGCAGCATAATGGAGCTTCAGAGAAACAGATTGGGAATGAAGCTTCATAGCAGTCGAGAAATGAAAATCCTTTCTGAATTCATCATCTCCACTAGTGATCTATTTGGTGAATTTGGTGTTGGGTGGAATCATTTTAGCAAGCTGCTGAACCCTGGTGGCTTTTCATTTACCAGTGTTACAAAGAGTAACATGGAATGGGACTTTGTAAAAGCACATTTAGTAATGTGAGGTTTTGTTGCACTTGCAGACTGATTATGTGACAGAAGTTCAGTGCTATTAGCATCAATCACTTATGAAACTGGAGACAAGAACAGAAGTTAGACCTATGATTAATTAATTCATTATTCCTTTTGTTCAAGTAGAATATGCTTTGCATATAATACAGCTTTCAAGGGGTGGTGCAAAGCTATTCAAGATATTGCATTTAATATTTAGATTCCACATGTTGTATTTTTGTCAATTTGAATTTTCTGTAATGATTAGTTTATTTGAGTTGTCTATAATAATTATCCTAAAATTATTCGTTCTGCCTATGATTTAGGATATTATATATCCAACTTTACATTTTATATTGAAGTTAATTTTGAATGATTTTTTTACAGCAAATACATATTTATTTATGGTACAAGCACGAGGTATAATGCTGAAAGAAAATGTGAAAACAATAGGACATATGATCAGACTGTACACCAACAAGAACGCTACACTAAATGGCACAGGTAGAAATATTATATAGTAATTGAATGTCTATGTAATTATGTAAATTATTTTTAGTAATACTTAGGGCCAAAGGAATTCTTAAGTCGAATCTCAACACATTATTTAAGATCAGAGGCATGTATTTAATATGTTAAATTGGGCATATATAAAATTACATGACTCTATAAAAATGAGTTGGGAAGACAACCTTATAAACATTATAGAAATGATTAATGGGGAATATTTTTATTTCTATTAAGATTATCCTGAAGGCAACAGTACAAGTGAGAGTATTGCTCAGACAGTGATGTATCTTCCAGAAAACTTCACTTATTCTCCTTCTCAACCTTGTCCAGAAAAACTGCCCTCCATGAGTAAGTTTATTTTCACCTTAACAGAAAACCTGTTAACCTAAACCTGTTACAAACTGTTTTGAAACACTATTTTCAATAAAGCTCTTTAATAGCATTACGCTTTTTTAAACATTCATATCAGTATAATTTATATAATTATAATTCCCCTAGGATAATAAAAGTTTGTCATAATTTTTTAAAAAATAATTTTTAAACATTCTACAAAAATAAATTTAGAATTTCAGAGTTGCATTTAGTGCACTTTTTATACCCAGTTTAATGCAGCATTTCATTCAACTGAGGGTGAAGTTCAGGTTATATTTAGCACTAAGATATAACTCTTTGTGGAAACAGAAGCAAAGCTTTGCAGAAGGAAAGAAGGGGAAATCCTGCAAGTTTGTTCCTATAACACTATCATATATCATTATGTACGGACTTCACTATAATAACCCAGTTCAGTGTTTGTAATATTTTAGAAACCTTGCCCTCCTGTGTTCCTCTCTCTCTTATGGAGTTAAGAGATCTAGACTGCAAGAATCCAGAAGATCACTGGATGGAAGCAAAGAGATACAGAAAATGTTGATTCTATCCTGTCATTTAGTGGTTGTTTGGATTTTTGCAGCCCAGATCTGCTAGCCCTGCCCTCTCATCCTCCTATGATAGAATTAAGTAGCTTTTGCTTTAAGCTTTAATTACTGGGTTTAGTATGCACATTGCAATGTAGTTAGAATTGCCATATCTGGGCTGCAAAAATCCAGTCAACCACTGGATCAGAGATTTCTTTATCTGCTCTGCTCAGACTGATTCTAATAATAGGGAATATTGTGGGTAAAACACATAGATTTAAAACAAGCCAGGATTTCAGATTATGGTTAAAGATCTTCAACTTAACCAGTATTATGGCCATCTTGGCTTACCATAACATGAATGTACTCAATGGGATTAGTGTGAAAGAAAAGCAAAAGCTTCTAAAAGGCCTCCTTGTTGCTTCATCCCACTAGAGAAGAAGGTGGGGGACTGTGTGAGTTCAAGGTTTGTTGTGGCTCATTCGTCTGATGATAAACATGATATATTATTGTGCATGAATAAGGCCACTGATTATTCCAAGGTTTTCCATGAACTTCATAACTGAGATCTAAGTATTAAGAAACAGTGTGATATAGTACCTGACATAACATTTTGGTTTAACTCTCTGATTACGGGCTTGCCTGGAAGCCACTTATCCATTTCAGAAGGGCAGGGACAGATGACATTGTCTGCTCCTCAGCCTTCCTCCAGGCTGCTGGAAAAGTGACCACCACCCAAATATTCTTGCTCTACCTCAAAAGCTGAATTTTTCTCCCTCTGCTGAAGCAAGGAGAGCCATCTGGTCCACCTGCTGCATTTCATTCCACATGAAGCAAATATTCCTCCTCCAGTTGCCCATTGAATGCTCTGCCTGCCCCAGTCCTTGCTCTTTGTCTTTGACCACCATTTTGTACTGGTCTGCTGGCATGGCTCCCAGGAAAGGCTGGGCCTTTGGTTCCTGTTTTCAGGGGTTCAATCGTGGAATGGTGAAATGCTGACCCTTTTTTGTTTGTTTGCAATAGGTTCAGGAGAGAATCTGAAATGCTGGCTACAGGTAGTCGTTGGGTTACAGCCATTCATTCAGTGACAATTCAAAGCTGCAACTGTGTGGAATCATGGGGACTTATGACTGGTCCTCAAAATTGCGGCCATCACAGTGTTCCCACAGTCACATGATTGCGATTTAGGCACTTCCTGCAGTCACATGATCACAATTTGCAACCTTCCCTGCCAGCTTCCACAAGCAAAGTCAATGGAGAAGCTGGCAGGAGGTCACAAGTCACTCCCGCAAGTTGTTCCTGCTCCCACTGCTTTTTCTACTGTGGAGCTCCTGGGTGGCAGGGGGATCTTGTACTCCATTGTGCCCACCTGCACTTGTGCCCACCCGTAACAGCCACCTGTGCAATCACCTGTACTCCCGCCTCCCCGTAGCACCCGCTCACCCACCTGCCCACACTCGCGCCTGCTCATGGCACCCATCTGGCTGCCTATTCATAGCGCTTGCCTGCCGGCCTGCTTATGAGCCACCTAAGAAGGAAAGGCTTGTTGTGACTGCAACTTGCAACTTCCTGCTGGCTTCCTCATCCACTTTGCTTGTTGGAAGCCGACAAGAAGTAGCAAGTCGCAGCCACGTGAGGTCTTTGCTTAATAATCTGTGGTCCTTGCTTCGCAACAGCAACAGGAACTCCCAGAACTGCCATTGCTAATGGACAGTCATGTGACGTCACCCTTTACAACAGCATCACTTAGTGATGGACATTCCGGTTCCAGTTACCTTCCTAACTAGAGGACTACATGCATTTAATTTTTTTTTATGGGTGAAATTGGCAAGAGTTTTGCCAAGTCCCCCTTCTAGCCCAAATGACAGGAAAGATTTTAAAACTTTTTTTTTTTTTTTTTAGAAAAACAGTCCTCAAAAGACATACAGTTGGCACTTTCTTTCCTGGCCTGGGTGGAAGGGGAGAAGAAGCAGGTGAACCCTTCCCAATCAGGGCTGTGTCACTTGCAGCCTGGAAGTGCAGGAATGGGTTGAAGCCCCACACAACCCCCTTAAGTATTCTTAGAAAACAAAAATGATGGATGGCTAGAACTCAGTGCTTTATTTGGAAGTATGTCCGCCTTCTCAGGAAAAAAAAAAAAAGTGCTAAGCTTGGATGGTAGAGATAGTCCTATAGGCTATATTGAGGGTCAAGAAATATACTCACAGATGTGCCTTCTACTAAATTGTTTTTTATAGTCAGCTGTACCATGTTCCCCAGTAACAGCCGTTTTGTGAGCATTTCCATCACATACTCTCAAAATTTAAAATGTGACACTGACCCCAAAGGTTGCCCACACCCTTGCTATTAAAATGAGTTTCAGGCCTATGAACGGCATTTCCCCTTTTCCTTGCCCTAAGGAGGTTAGGAAATATTAGTTCTATTTTCAACAAACCAGCTTTGCATTGTATCTGAACGGGGACCAAAACGTGTTAGTTTTGGTATGTTTTATTTGTAAAAGCCAGCTCCAAGTCATGATTTATGATACTGGTTTAAAGAATAAACTTTGATTTAACCAATCTTACATTTGTTTAGATCAGTGTTTCTCAACCTTGGCAAAGTTGCCAAGGTTGAGAAACACTGGTTTAGATAGAGCACCAAAGTACAGTTAGTTGAAAACTGAAACAAATGCTGGCCATCTCTTTAGCACTTTAGGAAGGGGAGAAGCAAATTGGAAACGAAAGTGTGATTTGGCTAAACAAGGCCAATGTTTGCAATGATAATAAAGTAAAAAAGAAAGACGGAAAAGGAAAGGAATGTATTTTGCTATGTGGTAGAGCTGGCTGTGTTCCTTGGTGCATGTTTAAAAAAATGCACCTCAGCTTCATTTTGGTGCGTAAATCTTAACACTTGCTTGCATGTGGCAAAATACACACATTATGCTGTGTTGTTTAGGTCTCATTCTGCCTCATAAGTCAGGAGATATAATGACACATTCAGTGTTTCGGATTTTAATTTGAATTTCAGATCCACTGTTTGTATATTTAACTATTATTTCATTAATGTATTCCTTTCTTATGGGTTTGTGTTTAAGCATAGGGGTTTTTTTTATACCTGACAAGAGAAATTCTCTTTTTCTTAACTATCTTATGTGGCAGCATTTGAAAACCTGTGTCAGATATCAGCATATTACTGGCTGTTAAATATAATACTATCTATGTCATTTACACACCTTAGGTTTAAAAGTGGGGGAAATCTTAATCAAAATTTATATTATGCTTCCCATTACTTAGGAGGCATTATTGAAGCCAATATGAGTGAAATTAGTTTGGATGAAATCCAACAGATGTTTTCTAAAGATTTAGACATTGAACCAGGTGGTCACTGGAAGCCAAAAGACTGTAAACCACGTTGGAAGGTAAGATACAGTTATTTTTCTAGTAATCTAGGACCTGTGTGATTTTCTTAAAGTTTGGAATTGGTTGGAATATATCTTCAATTATACATGTTTATGTATAATTTATCTTTATTTTTCATCCATATAAGAAGCTCATAATGGACTGCAGTTTGAAAAGCATGCTAGAATAAAGACAGAATAATATATCTTTTTTACCTGCCTGCCTGTCTCTATAAGAATCTTGGTAGTATTCAGTTTAGGTAGAATCCAAATAATTAGCCAGTGATAAACTTCAGACCATAACTAAATGTGATAAGGACAACCGCATTTATTTGCACATCTGTCATGTAAGATAGGATTGAGGGTAGGACTGATTTTCACATGAAAATCAATACTGAGTTAAGAGATCAACTTTACCTCATCTTGGAGGTGGGCTAGGGGAAAAGAAATGAGAGTTCAACTTCTTTTGCCAATGTATCCTTCTGGATGCAAAAACTGAAGTCTTTAAACCTATATTTCATAAATGAATGGGACCATTATATCAACAGTAAATGTGTTTGTCCACGTTGCATTGAGTATGGCATTTTGAAAAACACTAATAAATAACTGTTCCTCCATGTATTTACTAAAATGAACATAGATGGCAGTCTTTGGAAGATAAATTTCTAAGGTGCTACTATTGAAAAGGCTATATTCTCAATGATTTAATCCAACAAACTGATGGAATAGGGCATAACTTTATCTCAGATATACCAGAACCATATATTAAAATCAGGCATTACCTAAGGTATGGTGATTGCAGTCTGTCTAGTTTCAAGAAATGATCTGAAGTATTATCTAGAAGGTAGTTGGCTATGTCAATGAGAAGACAACAATGTACTTCAAGTCATGAAAATTAGCAGTAAAAGATAAAAAAAAAAGTTGTTTCTTAAGAGGTCATTGAAATTTGAGGTTACTTTTCTTCAGATGAAGCAGACAGATAGAATGATTTGCAGAAAAGTAATTAAAATTAATTTTCTGCTATTGGACATGCTGCATAACCTGAACCATGCACCGCCAGCAACTAGCTGTCTTAAGATTTATGCATTACTTCTGCAGTTCAGTCTGCTAGCATAACAGCTTTCAGATGGGCTTCTGTTTTTAAAGGTTGCAATACTCATCCCTTTTCGCAATCGTCATGAACACCTTCCTATATTTTTTCGACACTTAATACCAGTGCTACAGAAGCAGAGGCTAGAATTTGCTTTTTATGTCGTTGAACAGGTGAGCTTTTTAAAAAATTTATTTCAGAACAAGTCCAGATATTATATTATTGTACATATTTGGATGAATATATTCAACAATAAACAGTGTGTGTCTGCCAATGTATGTTTAGCAATGCTCTTGCTGTGTTTGGGCAATTTTTTTTAAATAGAATTACTTCCATAACTTGAATCCCAGCTCAGCAAAAGAAGCTCTTTAAATATTATTATATATGTCAACTTAATTGGAATCTTCCATGTCTTCTCTTGTGTGTACCGAGTAACTTTAAAATATTGTTTCTATTGTTCTCCTATTAGTAGGAGTGTAATTAACCAAGGATTGGATCTAAACTTATAATATACTTAACTTAAAATGGACATATTAAAATTAATGGGACAAGCTGTCACAGCTCAGGTTCATTGATTTCAGTAGTTATATAACATTATGTAACTGTGTTCCAATAGTTAATCTGCACATTCTAATTAACTTTCTTTAACAGTTCATTCTTCTGTTTTTCATTCTGTTAAGATAGGAACACAGCCTTTTAACCGAGCAATGCTGTTTAATGTTGGCTTCAAAGAAGCTATGAAGGATGGTGATTGGGACTGTGTAATCTTTCATGATGTGGATCATTTACCAGAAAATGATAGGAATTATTATGGATGTGGTGAAATGCCACGTCACTTTGCTGCAAAATTGGATAAGTATATGTACATGTATGTAATATGTAGAACAATATTTCTGATCTTGTGCAGTTAGTCAAAGTAAGCAGTTTTGTAAAATATTTGAAATCATTTCTCACATTCCATGACTATATTTACTGGTATTACCAAATATTTCATGGAACAAAAGAAAACATATAGGCCAAGTTCAGAAAATGAAATGTCAGTTTTAAAAATGCACATATTTTATTTTTTTTTATATATATATATATATATACACACACACACACACACAAACACACACACACATGCTTATAATCCTTACCATTAGCTTTAAGAAGGGTAAATAAAAATGTATCAGTATACACAATACATCTGGCAACCACTATTTACATATCTTATATATATCTTTTCTCCTATTTCATTAAAGTTCAATTTTGACTGTGAATTCAAACAGTGAAATCCAGGAGCAGAACCAGAAAGAATTTGATTAAAGTTCTTGTGATAGCCCACAGACATCCAAAATCTGCTCTGCTGTTTAAAGGTTTCCCCTAGAGCAGGGGTTCCCAATCTGGGGTACCCGTACCCCACAGGGTGCAAGATGGAATTTCAGGGGGTGCGACAAAGAGTGGCTCGTGTCCCTTAGTGACGAGTACTGAGTCATCACTCAGCCAGGTGCCCATGTACCTTGAGCATCACATCTTCAAATGTGATATTACTTTCGTAGGGGGTGTGAACATTAATCAAACATTTCCTAGGGGTGTGGGGCACAGAAAGGGCTGGGAACCACTGCTCTAGAGCACACTGGAGAGTATGCAAAGAGTAGGAGGAAGTCCAATTATAGCACTGAAATAATCTATTTTAATTTTATAGGTTAGATTTATATCCTGCCTTTTGTTCAGAAGTTCAGAATGGTACACCTAGACCTCCACCCATTTTAGCCCCATAACAAGTAACCTTGGGCTAAGAGAGTGAGTGCCCAAAGTCACCCCATGAGCTTTCATGGTTGAAGGGGGACAAGAACCTGGGTCTCCCCACTCTCATTCCAACACCCCATTGCTAAATGTTGTTCCCACAAATATCCTGTGTTTTTGTTTGATTCCTCTTTTCTCCCACCTCAGTACCTGTCCCATATGCTGAGTTTGGCAGCAATTCAGTTTGGTTTTTTTGCTTCTTATCTTACTCCTAGCCTTTCTGATTCAACTAACTGCACATTCAGTCTGTGGCTGTCCCGAGTATCTGTTTTTCTCACTTTTTCTCCATGTTTGGTATTCTGTCCCTTTATATTATTCTTTTTATTTTCCCCTTTTTTCTAGCATTTACAAAGAGCAAGTTCTCTTATTTAGGAAAAAGACAGTCTTAAAATGTTACGAAGTATGTTAAAGATACTCTTTCACTGCCCACCAGTGTGATTTTTTTTTTTTACCTCTGCTGCTTGAAAAGTAGATTGTTAATGCACTATTTAGTTGTTCTGTAGTCACAGCTACACTTTATTTTACAGAAATAACATTACCTTCTCTACTGTACTACCCGTTTACAAAATTCTAAACCGATTTAAATATATTTATTAATCTAAATTATTTATAGGTAAGATACAAAAACCCTTGTAGTGAAAAAGAATGATAAAAATGTACTAAAGCCAAGTTTGGTGCTAAATTGTTGCCTCCCCCACTGCCCCCCAAAGCCCAATATGGATATTTCGATGAAGGCAGCAGGAGTTGAGCTTGACTCAAAGAAGACTTCTCTTTTATCTTTATAAGTCCTAGCCATAATAAAAATTACCTTCTCTCATTTTCAGTCTTCCATACAATGAATTTTTCGGTGGTGTAAGTGGATTAACAGTAGAACAGTTCAAAAAAATCAATGGATTTCCAAATGCTTTCTGGGGATGGGGAGGAGAAGATGATGACCTTTGGAACAGGTATTTGTATTGTATTGTATTAACTTTATTAAGTCATTGACCAGAATTCAACAGCTCATAGCAGATGGAAGAAATGAGGATTCAAAGTAGATGTAGGATAAACGGGAGAGTAATATCCAAGCTCTTTTTTGCTGGCATGAGATGTATAGACCTATTGGACCCACTCATAAAAGTAATTGGCTAATACTGAATAGCTTTAAACAACAGCTCATAGGTAAAGGAATTCCTTGTTAGCATATGTCTCTGGATCTATCTAATGGAACTTAAAGCTAGCACAGTGGAAAATGTATGTATTTTTCTTAGTTTTCCTGCTGATTGGCTAATGGCTACTTCTTTTCCAACTTTCTACTCCTAAAATATTAGCTACTGTGTTTTTGCTTATGATTTTGCTTTTCAGTCAGTCAAAATCAGTCACACATATGTGAAATTCATATAGCTAGGAATTCTGTCATTAGATGAACAAGTTGAACCAAGTGTTCTCTCTCCTCCAGCAATTGGTGTATAAAATATACATAATTACAAATACATGTAAGTTAAAAACCAATGGCTAGAACTGTACAGAGTTCTGTGCAACAGTGTCTCCTGGATCTTGTCACTTCTGTCAGAATGATGAAAACATTGTGGCATCGTGCGACATGCTTTGCCCATTGAGCATGCATATGATGTTGTGGCACATGCAGAAAAAGGGTGGGACTTGCAACACAACACTATTTTTGCTAGTCTAACCCTCCTTATCCCCCCTGCAGAAACCATTGGTTGGGTGTCCACGTATTAGGAAACTTTGCACATCTTATTTTTCTGTGTAGCTCAAGAGATGAGCCATATTCCATTTAAAAAAAACCGTAGTCAAAATTCAGTTGCATTTTAAGCATCAATTTTTTAGCCATCAATCATTTTAAGTATAAATTTGCAGGTCATATTTGACACATATTGGGATGGAAGTATAATTTTGACACTTATTCACATAATAAACTTATCCTCTAGGATGATATCAGTTTGAAAATTGCTGGTAAATCTCTATTTTGGTACGCAGGGGCTACTAGGGATATTTAGCTCAATTTACTGCCAATTGGGTTTTTAAAGTATTTGAATCATTAGATTGCGTGTATCTGTGATTCCTTTCCAACCTGCTATTTTTTATTTAATATTTGCAAGAGATTTTGAAAAAGAAGTTGAAATACCATATACTGACAAATCAATGGTTAAGGACCTTAAAATATTAAGTATATTTGTTATGATCTTCAGATTAGGCTAATTCAACCACCCCTCCCCCCAAAAATCATGTTTATAGGACACTTCAGGAAATGCTTAAAAAGAGTTTGCTATCAACTTCATTATAGTAGAAGAATAAATATTGGAGGGGACATAGCATATGATATAGGCTTGCTCCTCCATTGTCCCATTTTGGTTTAATTTTCATACTTTTTAAATGTGGGTTTTGCATCAGTAATACGGCTTAAATGTGAATGTGATACTGAATTATATACCCAAAATGTGGAATTTCTCATGGCCATAACAAAAAAGGGTTCCTTATCTCAGATTTCCAGTTATGGATTGATGACAAATATTTGCTCCCTACATGTGAACTGGCTTCTTTGTGTTGTTTTTGATGTAATGGAAAGACTATGTTTAACAAAATAGGGAATGCACACAGAGTATGATCTGTGGTTCATTTCCAACCCCTTGATAATAGCTCTACACTGATTACATGCCCAGGAGGGACAGTGTGAATTACAGTGGAGCAGTGAGCTCCATTGTAAACCCCACCCCCTTTTAGCACTGAACATATTACCTAGATGGGTAACAAAGCGTCTGCAAGAAAACGACCAAGCTGAGAGAACCCCAGGGACTCCACAGTTCAACCCTGAGCTACCCATATTCTCTTCTATTGGTATCTTTTCCTCTTCTTTTAATAACTAAAACTATTTTAAAAAGCCATGAAATCAACTGTGGGAACCTCCCTGTCCCACCAAACATAGGACACTTTTTATTTATAAAGTTGTCTCTGATTTCTGTTGTTGAGATTATATTTCAAAGTGTTTTCTTCTTACACAAGTTAATTATTTGAATTATAGGGTACACTCTGTAGGATTTAATGTGACAAGACCAGAAGGAGAACTTGGAAAGTATAAGTCAATTCCTCATCACCACAGAGGAGAAGTTCAATTTTTAGGACGGTGAGGATGAAAATGTTAAAATAAGTTTGTATTTTTACTGTAATATTGTGTTTCTGGTAGTTAAACATAACTGATTCATTTACTCATATGCAACATTTTAGCATTCAGAATATTTCTTAAAAATTCCACTATAGAATATTCATTATTATTCCCAGTTTATAAATGATGAACTCTCTCTGCTTGAATACTATATTTAGTTTGATACAATGCCCTTATGGTTCAGCAAAGTCTGGAATAGATTGCTGTGATAATATGCCAGCAGCCAAATTTTAAAAGAAAATTAGGTAATACCAGTGAAATATGTGTTTCTGCAGAGTGGGCAAAGGGAGGCAAATTATGAAATATGTGACATGATGTTCTGTCACAAACTCCTGCTATATTATGTATTTGGGTCATCATGTTACATGCAACTATATAAAGGGAGCACATTTAATATCATTTTGATGAAATTTCAGCTTGCTGCAGATAATAACAGTAACAATAACAACAACAACAATTTATTAAACTTCTGTGCTGCCCGACTCTCAATGACTCTGGGTGGCTCACAATAATCAAAGATAAAGATGTCTCTTAAGCCATAATATCAGAACTACCAACTCAATGTTGCATGTTTTTCCTGTGGAAAAAAAATGCTTTCCCCTGGAAGATAAGGAAATACTGTATAACTTTAAACCAGCTTGCTTTTGCAATGTAATTTTGCTCATGCAAATAACTCATATGTGAGAACAGTTCTTTTGATTCAGACTAGTATTGACTGACTAAATTCCATATTCTGTCTGATCAGCCATGGTCTTGTCCTGGTTTAAATCAGTCAAAATTAAAAAAAAAAAAACTACTATGCAACAATTCTAGAATTGCAAATGGAACTGAACTAATGCTTTTTAACAGAGAACTTGCATATTCAAAGTATCAATCATATTTTTTTAACCATTCCTCAATGCATATTCTGAGCATAAAAAAAAGAAGAGAGTAGTGTAGCTGGGGATAAATTGTTGGAAGTCGGACTTTCCAATTACTTTTGTTGCTATTGTACTGTTTGTTAAAATAATAAAGAAGGTAGCAGGAATTATTGCGATCACTTTGAGATGATTAGCATTCATAGACACAATAGAGGTGCCAGTAGGACACTCCTGTTTTTTCTGCAAAGAATTAGATTTGCTTTTGCAGGATGCTGTCCAATGTCCCCATCTTCAGCTCTTCATTTTCTCTCTTTCGAGAAGAGTGGTGTCCAACTGAGAGTGAGCCCCATTGAACTCTGGAATTTATTTCCGAATAGGTGTTCATAGGACATCTTAAAGTTCTTGCATTTGCTAAGTATTATGATATCATATGATGTGTGGACATGTTTGTGTATTTTTAAAGCAGCCTTTTCCAACATGATATCTTCCAGCTCTGCTTGAGTTTAGGACCTATCCATCTTGATAAGGTTTTTGCTTGCATAAAAATCTGTCCAGCGTATTTATTGCAGAATAAATGTTTTTGCTGAATATTCTGCAAAAATCTATCCAGTGTGCTTTTTGTAGAATGTTTGTTGAACTTTTACTTGTGTTCAGTTTGGGTTCAAAACAATTGTTGGTTTCGTTCTGAGGTTGAAAATATTTCGTTGTTGTGCAAAATGACATGTCCTTCTACATTTTTGTCAATGCTCTGAATATTTTTTTCCACAGATACAAACTATTAAGATATTCACGAGAGCGTCAATTTATTGATGGTTTAAATAATCTAGTATATATGCCATCTATTCTTGCCAGTAAACTGTATACTAATATCACTGTAAACCTGGTACCAGAACTAGCTCCTGTTCAAGATTATTGATGGAACAGCAGAATAAACTACTGGATCAAAACTTTGTAACACTGGAAAAATACTAAATCAGGTATTTCTAAAAAGTCAAATGACTGCACAATCATGTGTCAATTAGTGAATGTTTCACATTATGAAACTAATAAGTATTCAAGCCTTGTTAGCTTTTCTGTAGATAACAAATGTAGCATGCTTAGAAATCAGGAAAATCTCTTTCTCTAAGAAAGCATGCATTCAATGAATTATAATAATTATTTTTTTAATGTTTCCATATCATATAAATATCTGTTAAAAATATCAGGCTTTTGACTATGGTAGCATTCTGCATGTTTTGGAAGTATTTGTGTTCAGTATTTCCAGAATTTAGGCATGAAATGTATGCAATTGAATCTAGACAAAGATTTTGAATGATTTATAGGCTGATTTATAAATATTGGTTGTTACTATAAACTTTTATGCTAATTTTGAGCTACAGCCCTTCTATATACCATGTATACCTGTGATTTTGCCACCAAACCTATGAGAAATAATCTTTCAATCTTTATTCTACTTATTACCAGGGCAGTTCCCTGAACATGCTTGAAAGAATATCATTCAGGCATATTGCATGCATGGGAATCTATTCATGATGTTGCATTTCATTATCGTTCTTGATGTGCCAGTAGTGCTAACGTCAGATTTATATCTAACTAGTCTATTTTCATACTGCTCTTTTGTGGATTTTTGTAATAAACAACATCATCATTCCATCCAAAATCAAAGGAGTAATGAATTAGAAGACGAATGAATGTTAATGGGAGGAAGTGATGGTGGAAAGATTTTATATGAGTAACAAGTGGAATGTTCAGAGTAATTATCATTGGTCAATTTTTTTCTCATTGAAAGTCATTGGAACTGGAGTCAACCTGAGGAGAAATATCTTGAAATTCATCCTAAACCAATTGCCATCAGTATTAAAACTTTTCCCTTCCTTTGTAAACAGTGCATTTTCTGCAACAAGCTAAGACTCTTCTGTTTATGACTTCTACATGGGGTGAACATGCCCACCATTTTACAAAGTTGTTTTGATCTTGGTTTTTTTTGTGCCCAGTACACATAACTGAGGTATGTCTCATTCTAGTTTTTATTGGACTGGATGATGATTGACATATAGCATCCTTTTTTATGAATACTATTCTTTGAATACTTGAGCAATTATCTTCATAGAGTGAATCACTCTGTTCTAATATAGGCATTTCAATGTTGAATGTACTTATGAATCAAGATTAAAAAATTTGAGAACCAAAGAATTACTTCTTTTTCCTTTCAGAATGGAAAATACATTGCTCAACATCTACAACAAGAGTAAAATGGATACAGATCTCATTTACATTATGGATTAGTTCTTCTGCAGATGTCTTGCATTGTTTGGGATAACAAAATTACTTATCTTTGTTTTCTGCTTACAGCCTCAGCATAACAACTGATTATAGGCTGCTCTTTAAATATAAAAAGTGATGTCTATCATTCCAAATAATTTGCAACTTGAAGAGATTAAAATGGAAAGATGTTGCTGATAATGCATAATTTTGATTAAATTACATGAATCAAGCATGCAAAAACTCCTTTACCTTTAAATCTAGATACCATATTCTGTACACTTTTTCTCAATTCCCAGTTAATGGATTTTTACAAAGCTAAACATAGTATTTATAACATCCTATCCTAATTCAATATGGTGACATGGTTTGAATGGAAAGGCTTGTCTTAAATATTGCCAACTTGATGCATACGTTTTAGAAAAAGTATATATGGGGATGTGCATATGCGCATACGCCTTTGAAATTACATTTTTAACCTGCCAGGAAAAAACAACAACAAGATATAATGCATGCCTTTTCCTGCTCAATTATACCATTCTGTAATAGATCTTTATATGCCATGATCCTTTAAATTAGCTTGCACTTGGAGCTGGGAGCCATTCACTTTCTTTATGACCTCATAATGTAGAACCATTGACAGCCTGGTTTTGCTCTCTGGCTTTGGACAGAATGCCCTCTAGAATAGATTTTTCAAGAGTAAGATAAATAAATATATTTCAGTTGAAGCAATAAAAATCATGCAAATACTGAAGGCCTAGTAAGTGGTAGTCTGCTGCTGACCTAGTCTAAGCTTACTATCTAAGTAGAGCAAGTCCTGGTTAGTGCTTGAATGGGAAAGTTCCAATCAAAAAAGAAGACAATAGCAAATCACTTCTGTGTAGGTAGTCCTCACTTACTGACTTCAGTTGGGACAGGCAGCCCCGTTGCTAAGCAACAAGGTCATAAAGTGTAAAATCACATGACTGTGCCTGATGTACAACAGCAGTTCATCAGTTCTGGTTATGGTCATTAAGTGAATCACCCACAGTCATTAAGCACAATGTCACATGACCATGACATGAGACTTCTTGCCAACTTCCCCATTGACTTTGCTTATGAGAAGCTGGCAGTGAAGGCCACAAATGGTGATCATGTGACTGTAGGACACTGTGACCATCATAAATATGTGCCAGTTGCCAAACACAAATCATGATCATGTGACTTTGCAGATGCTGCAATGGTTGCAACTTCGAGGACTGGTCTTAAGTCTCATTCAGAGCTGTCATAACTTTGAACAGTTGCTGAACGAGTGGTGCTGCCATGAAAAGTTCATGTGTGTGTTGACGAAATCACTAGGAGCTGAAATTCAGCTTGGAGAACTTGCTTTTAGTTAATGAAAACCTTAATTGCTTTAGATTGTTCCTTAGTTCCCTCAACACTATATTTTAGGCTAAAATGAGCGACTGACGTATCTGTAGTGTTATCATCTTTTTGTCTTGGATTTTAGGTTCTGTTCTTCAATTGACTGAAACGTAGTTTGATATTTATATATAAATGATGAGAATGGTACTCATAGCATATGAGGGGAAGTGTACTTAATCTGATTTTACTTTTTCAGGGGTAAGAAGCACATTAAATGTATTAACAAATTCTGAGTACTGTACAGAATTATGCTATCGCCTATTATTTTAATCATTAAAATATTTTTTAAATCCACTGTTTTTCTAAAATACCATTTGCTATAGACTATGGTTTTGTTTTTAACCATACCTCTAATCTTTGGGGGCTCTTGGGATGAGAACCTTGAGAAAGTGTCATGGATGCTGTTGCAGAATGACTGCCGTAGAGGTGAAAGTTAACAAAATGGGCTCTGTGGTGCCTAACCACATGTACTGTGGTATCACAGAAAGGGAACTGGCACAAGAATGCAAAGCAGAGATTAGGTCTGAACCTCAGAACACGAAACCCTTCTTCTGAAGCCACTCTGTTTCAATAAAACCCATTTCATAGGAAAGTCAGCTGAAGAAGTTAAATGCCAAGAAATACATCCCAGAATTTGGCCTGAAGCCAGAGAGGCGAGCCTGTCTTTAATCACAAATCCACAGGTCTTCCATTCAGAATCACCAGTCTGAATATACTGACTTTCACTTGCACATACTTTGCCATTTTCTCTTTCTAGTGGATAGCCTTAACCCTCCCATGTTTTGTGCAGTCCTTTGGATGACATCCTATCAATGCCTTTCAATTTCTGGTTTTTCCATCTGCTCCATCTTCCTGTCTTTTTATGTTTTGTCTCCCTCAGTCTTCCTTTTACCAAGCAAAGGATAATTTCTTTCTTCAGAGCACATGACCAATCTCAAGTCATTCATTGTCTTTACTTCACATCTTGGCTGGGAGATTGATAAAATGACAGTCAGACACACTGGAAGGACACCAGGCTGGAAAAAGCTGCTGTGCTATGCCTAAAGATCTTTCTCCTCCTTGTTCCAGATAAATGTTACCCTGTGCCAGTGGCTCCGCTTCTCTCCAGCTACCCTTACTACTTGGCTGGGAACAGGACAAATTCTGAACAGATATAAATGAAGCAAAGGAAGAATCACAATTGTTCACAAACTGGTGCTTGCTGAATGTCTTAGAGCCTGCTGCTGAATACAACATAGGAAAAAAAAAAGTATTTCATATTTCTTTAAGCAGAACTGTATTGTGTTTGATGCATACACATAAATACTTAGAGAAGAAATATTTATTGATGCATTTTTTAAAAATTAGCCAAGTAGTAGCTATTACAAGCTATTGTAGGAAACAAGCCATTGATAGTACAAATTAACTACTTCCTTTAAAATATTGCTACACAAGTGTAAGAGAGAGAATTTTGGATGAATTATGCACGGTCTCATTCCTTTGGGTCGCTGACAACTGCTGTGGTTGAATAAGAGAAAGGACTAAGAAGAGCAGCGATAGTGTAATGACGATGACCAGAATCATTAGCAGTAAAAACCACCTGTAAAATGAAAAAAGAAAAAAAAAAAAGGAGTTTGGGAATGTTTTAGTTAACACAATGACCTGAAAGTGAGCAGTGCTAAAGACAGATAGACTGATATTAAAGGAAATCTATTGTTCGTTCTCTTTCATTCTGAAATTTTACCTTTACTTTATTTTACTGCAAATACACTTACCACACTTTTAAATCCAGCTGGATATGGAGATCAAATAAAAACAGACACATATGCACGTAGGAAAGTGCACACATTTTAATGAATATTGTGAATCTTTGGTATTTTTGAATAAACATAGATGGTCTTGAAGTTTAAACTTACCAAGGACTTCAGTTTACATTTCTCCCCTTCCCAAACATTATGCTTACTTAATAGCAGGAATTATTGAATGTGGTTGAATGGATCAAACTGCACCATAATACTTAGGAATTAAGCATTCGGGATAAAACAATTTTTCACCAGTGGTTTACCTTATATTTTACTATTTCCAAATACTCACATCAGCATATTCATGAAATGGGGAAACGCCAAGTGCCCTCCAGTATGAGCTAGTGTCAAATTCCACCTTGTACAAGCCTTCTATAAAGAATTCATCTGTTGTAAGCTCATGGATTTCTCCAAAATCATTTGTTTTCCTTAAATAAATATATGAGAGTGACACAGTCAACAGCTTTACTGAAAGCAAATGGCATATAAGTTTATTCTAATCATGGGTTGGATTCAGAGTTAGTCATATTTAAAACATACACACTGAAAAGAATGGGACTCCCATCAAAATTGCCAGTGCTCCAAAGTGCTATATCTGGAGAATTAACTTTTGTCTTCAATTAATGGGGAAACCAAATGCAGAGGGGATAATTCTATATGTGGATGTTGAACTAACATTCATAATGCTTTGGAGTTGAGACTAAGGGAAACAAAAAAACCATGTAAGTTAATCAGAAGTGCTTATATTTAAGATATATGCCCAACTACCTGGTAGCAAAGCATTCAGATTTACTTCTAAATAGGTATGTGAAGTTTTAATGTTAGGTCACACTGTATTTTCTGAATCTGTTCAAATCTTTTTTACCCTGAAAGAAAAAAAAATCATCTATAAGGCCAAATTAAAGCTGATCAACTACTGTACTGCCCATCTATCTACAACTACTTGATAGAACTCCAGATTTTCTAGAATGGTGAGGATTGTTATACCACATATAGCTTCCAGGGTTCTTCTGAGAATCATTACATACAGAAATGTCTGACTATATTAAATTTAAAATGTTCTTACCATGAGTTACATTGCTAAAAAAAGTAGTGAGTATGATGATTCATATAAACAAATAAGAACTCACATCCCATTGTTGTACCTACTTCCTCACTGAATCAGGGTTTGAGAGGAGATAGTGCCATCACCATGCTAAAATGGCACTGTTCTGAGGACTGGATCTACAATCCTTCAAAAATAATAAGCAATGAAAGCTTGTGGCTAATAGGCTTGTGTTGTTAATACATTCCATTTGAGAGGAAAATACTGTACAGCATGATTAACAGATTCCCCAGATACTTTCCATGTGGTCTTACCCATTAGCAAACTCCTTCCAAGTCCCATCTTCACCCTTTTTGAATACTTTTACTGGGAGGCTGGTAGCTGGGCTACCTCGAACTGCATCAAGGACTTTCACCATCAGAGGACACTTAGAGTCAACGGAACTATGGGATCCCTTAATATAGCAAAAGAGATTTCTATTAGAATGTTGGTAGTACACAGCTTGTTTTGTGAATGGTAGACGTTGCTTTATTCATGCATTTTTAAGGTTTTTTTTTTTGTGGTGGTGGTGATATTGGGGAACCCTTAATTTGAGCTAAGAATTTGTATAAGTGACATTTAAACTAGCATAGGCATAGAATACAACTTTGAGATACTGTTTATAAATTAATATTTAGAACATATGCAAGCACACAGTCATACAAAATCCTGATAACAAGCTTTTTTCAGACCTCTGCTGAACTACGGTGAACCAATTTCACTGTATTAATCTAGAAATGCAATGTAAACATTTCACAGATTTACTTGTGGGATTTGTTTCAGCATGTAAGATATTAATCTTTGTGCCAACATCTTAAATCCTTTTAAGTACAATTGCAACGTGTTACTAAAAATAAATATATTCTAAAAATGTGTAAAAGAAAAAAATGCACATTATTTTACACATTAGATTATTTTTTTTACCTTAGATTATTTCAGTTATTTGAAAGAAATTTATGCCTAAAATACTTTGGTTAAAAAAGTGACCATCAAAAGATGCAGTTAATGCTATGGATTTTTCTATGGCAATTATTTCATAATACTTGCAAGCAAAGGCACTTTTCTGTCTGCCCTCATTAATCAGCTGTGCTGCTTAAACAATACTTACCACTGGTGCAGCTTCAATGAAATACACCACTGTAGCCAAGCAAAAGAAAAGCAGAGAAGAGGGAGCCATTGTGCATGCAGAATTGGAGACTCTACCAGCAGCTCCAAGTTAGTGGGATTTGGGTTTTTATACTCCATCCTCCTGCAAAACAGGCTACTTATCAGGTGCCCGTATGACTTGAAACCTGCTGATTCTGATTATTTACTTAGCAAGCATCCCGCTGTGCAGAATTCCTATCCATTGGCCTCTTGCTGAAATCTGTAGGATTACAGTAGGTAGGTGGAAGGAAGGACTACACAGGTGCTGGGAGTAAGAGAATCAGTAACCCACACAAACATGGACCTTGCCTATTGGGATTAGTCTGTTAGCATAAGCATAAAAAAAATTGTGTTAAGCAACTGATGTCTGCTTAGATTTTACTGACCCCAGCAAGCCCACCACGCAGTGTGAGTCTGTGGGCATGCCTGTGACATTCATTCAGACTAAAGAGTTCTGTGATTTGTTTGGGTGTGCCCACTTCAGACTTTGGAGTTAAAGTACTCCTGGGCTGTTTTGTGTTACACTGTCCATATTCAGTGCAGAGGAGTAGCTTGCACTGCAGGAGATGACAGTCCACAAAGCAACTGGTCTTGACGTGTGCCGCACCACTGACTGTGAAAGCCCAGGAGAATTTTTCATTCCATTCCCCAATGATCAGTTGACATCTATTCTAAATTGAAACCTCTCCCCTTATCCCATTAGCTTTTAAAAATAGATTGATGTACTGATACTAGTAAATGATAATCATCTCCCAGATGTAGATCAATCTTGTCCAGTTTGACATCATCCAGATGCACTGGGATTACAGCTCCCAGTATTCCCAGCTTGCTGACTGTTGGGAATTGCACTTCCAACACTGAAATATCTGGTTGAGAAAGATTGCTATGGATTAGGTGCAAGATGGTGCCTAGGCTAGTTGTTCCCTTATGAATTCAACACTTACATTTATCTTTCAGTCATCACCATCACCATCACCATCATCACCATCATTTACACATACATATTGCACTTCCTCCACTTTCTGAATACCCTGCATTCTCTCTCCCAGCAGGAAAGAAGCAAGTAAAAGATTAGTTACATAGCTGTAACTTTCCATGGGGACTTTACAGGCTGTTTCTAAGGGCTTATATTTGAGTTACCTTGTGTTGTCTGCCTTAGAATGGTGGGAATGACTGCTGCCAATTTTTAGTGGAAACGGTCCCCGCTGAGAGGCCCCTGCTCTGAAGGTACGAAGAAGGGCCCTGGCCTGGTTGTCTGCTGCTGGGAGAGCACTTTCAAGACTGGCGTGTTGGGAAGCCAAAGGAGGGCAAAGCATGAATGTAGAAAGCCAGGCATTCTCACTGGGGAAAGGCAGGGGTACTCATGGAAACAGATTAATCTGCAAACATTCAAACACCTAATGGATTATCTGGATTCCAAAGCATTTACAAATCACACGCTGCTAGTTAAAATACAAGTTTCTAATAAAAGGGCCTCTCTGAAAGTCAGTATTGCTCCTGAAAAGAATGATTTTCTCTTAAAACTCATGTTTACATCAATGCTGTTTCCCCATTGCTGTGCATTTCTTTCACACACCCTCAGACAGGTTACTTTGTTCTCCCATTGACCATTACCTTCATGTAATTCATTGCTTAAATCAATATTTTGCATCTAGAGGCACAAATACAATTCTGTGTGAACTTCAAGAGGCTTTCTTCTGAATAGAGATGCATGAGATTACACCGTAAGAAACTTTCTTTAGAACTGAGATGCTCACTCATTTTAATTATAGGTAAAGATGTTCTTGTTACTTTATTTCAAGGCACAAAGTAAAGAAGATTGCAAATCTGAATCCACTTATGTAGAATTAACCCCCACTGAACTCATTGTGAGGAACTTCTTAGCAGATATTTGTAATGCTGATGTTAATAGATGTTAATAGTTTATATTTAAATTCATGATAACAGCATAATCTTCAACAAGTTTACTTTGAAGTCATTCCCATGTGTCCAGTGGGATTTACTTCATTAGAGCAACTGTTTTCTTGTAACTGTGTGTTTGAATGGATCTGTTTTTCTCTGGTCCTAATAAGTTTATTAGAGTTAATATCTTATTCACTTACTTTAAATTTTTTAAATTAAAAAATATTGAAATCACTAGTTCAGTCTAAGTAGACAAATGACCTGGAAATGTAAATCAATTTGCATTGTAGTTGAATTTATGTTAACTCTCATCTTAAGATCCATGTGTTTGTTTCAGAAGCGGGTCATACTTTAAATCTAAATAGTTTAAGTGTTTCACCTTAGCAACAGAGACTGCATTCTAGTATTTAATGAGTTTGGTGGGATACAATAAAATGCTACGAAACTAAAAAGTCTGCAATCCTATCTCCACCGGGAAGGAAGGCATATGATTGTTTTGGAAAGACCTCTTTAGCACTGAACTGTTTACTGAAAATCCAACAGCTTCCAGGAGATCATATTGAAATATGGGAAAGAAATTGACTGTTGGGCACTTTCCACCATCACCATGATTGAACTCCCTCTCTCTTTAAACCTCATTAGATCATCTCATTAGATCTATAGCTATTACCATGTTTCTTGTCAGGTAGACCCCTGAATCCAGAAAGGCCTTTTCCCTGGAAGTATACATAAGTATAACATCACGCTCTGAGATGATTAACTGCAAGATCTATTTTGGGTTTCCATTCATACAATTATGCAGTGCCAAATTACTTCATCTTCATTAATTTATTAATTATTATTAATTATTAATTATTAATTATTAAATTAATTCATCTTCATGCTTTGCTGAAATGGAAGATGAATTGGAACTCTGCACTTTGCTTATTTGTTGTGCTGGTTAAGATCATAAACATCTTAGCCTATGGATTATTGCTGGGCATTCCTTCCTGGTGTGTTAATGCAAGTACAAATAACTTTGTGGAAATGTCTGTTTGATTTTTTAGTATTTCCATCCTTCAGTTTATCTAAATGTTGGTTCAAACTCTGTATAAATAATGTAACACTGACATACCTTAAATAACTTACAGAAGCATGGATACAACTCTTTGGTTAGCCTGTACCAGAATTCTCCTAGTAGACAGCACTCAATAGTTGCAGTTGTATACTAAAGATATATTATGTTTTAACCTCAAATGATATTCATGAGAACTGCAAATATGTGTGCACTCACAAAGTATATCTAGAATACCGTATACAGAAGAGCCCCAATCAATGCAGACTGACAAGCATTGTTCATTTGTACACATAAGCCCCCTTCGTATGTTACTTCTGTCAAGGGGCAAATAGTGTTTAAAGGATCAACAGGGTCACAATTTTTAACCATGACCCTGCTTTTGTGTTCCAGAATCCAAGGAAGACTTGTGCATTGAGATTTATTCATTAAGGCATCTTTATGGATCCAGTAGCCAGGAATGAAGATACAGCTGATTCCAGCAGAAGTCACACATGCTGAATAACTGTTTGCCACATTGGAGAACTTTGCCAATAAAATTGGTCACCCTGTTGCCAAACGATCTGGCTAGGAGATAATGCCTTCTTTCCTTTTTCATATAGGAGGAGGTCAAATGAATCTGTGCTTTCCAGGGCATGCTTCTAAGTGTCCAGATCTTTACAGTCTGGAGACTGGGGATTCACATTAATATTGGTCACATGATGAGTGGTTTACTATTGCCATAGCTCTGGTTCATGGTTTGCCATGTACTCAGTTACCTTTCCACAAATACCTTATTGACAGCTAGCTATTCATGAAGGATGGTCCACAAAGTGGGTATTCAACATGTGGGTAGAACCTCCCTTTGATGCCTGCCAGACTCCCTGTCCAACTTAATTTTTTTCCTTTAGATTCTTGTAGTTAAAAAAATCAAATGGGACACTAGTACGCTGAAATTTACTTTTATTTCCCAGAATGAGACATTTTTAGAAATTAAGAAAAGGGGGAAGTGGCTGCTGTCATTTGTTTTGTTTGGAAGCATGCTCAGAAAAAAGTTGAAAGTAATTTATGGGACTAAAATGAGTGTCAGGGAGCAACTTGTTCAGTTTTAATTATTTACTATGCCCACTGTAGTAGCCATGTTTTGATGGGGCTAATGTCATGCTTTCAACATGCTGTATTGCAAACCCTTAATATTTCATCTAGCTTGCCTTCTAATTTACCTGCTGTGGGGCCCTATCCTGATTCTTGCTGAGACCGTCTTCTGTATATGTCCTTCCCTTTGCATTTTTGGGTGCCTGGTAAAACAATGCTTCATTCACAAGGTGGCTTTAAATCATTTCAAATTCTTACTTGTTCTACTGTACAACTTTACTTTTCTCTACAAGATTGAAAGTCATTTCTTGTATATTTTTCGGTTCCAGGGTTCTATCTTAATTTACAGATTTTAGTTCTTGCATTCCTATGCAATCAAGCCAGCTCAGCGTATATTAAAAAAGGATTACAGCTATTGCTAGAGGTGAAAAGCTGGCATTTTTATTTGTGTTTTAATCTGCAGAAGCAACAGGGGAAACGGGCTCATTAATCTCAAGGAGAAAAGTTCATCGTTTTGAAGTGATGTCTCGGACTCTAGAAGAAGTTGCCAGAGAAGCAGTGCAGTAGCTTGAGAGACTACTTTGGCTCTGCCTTGCAATGGCCAGGGGTATCTGTGGGGTGGGATGGGAGTGTCAAAAGAAAAAAAAAGGCCAATAAAGAGGCAGGGCTTCAATTGTGTAGTCATAGGTGCCATCTTGATTTTTTAGCCCTCCCCTTGCAAGGACAGAGACCTACCAAAACAGTGTCAGACGTGCAAAGACTGTGCAGAAGTGTCTGATAGAAACTGAAGGCAAATACTATTTTATTCTGTGCACTTTCACAGCTGAACAAGCCAGTGGATCATTCTGCTATTCCAGAAGCTCAGCCGGCAGCAACTTCCTTTGTCAAAATACGTAAATAAATAATACAACCACTATTTTATGCAATTGTTCTGCAGGCAGAAAATAGAAAAATTGGCTGACAGCAGAGAACCTAAGCTATCCTAGGGTAGAGATACCAGATATCTGAACAGACAGAGGAGGACATGGACAATTGGAAAGGAGACAAATGGGGGAAAGGAGGACACACTAACTATTCACTTTCTGGGCATCTGTAACAATATTTACAGAGAAAAACTGCATGAAAATGTACTTGGGCTTACATATATATGAAATTATATTTTCCAGCGTCAAAAACACTGGTTTTTCAATTGCAATATTTTTCCAACAAATCTTTATTTTCAAGAACATATGCTAGCAATAATACAGAATCAACGATGACACACTTTTTAAATTTCACCATAGAAATGTATGACGAGTCATGTGAACTACAGATTTCAGCGATCATGGATTTGAAGGGGCTACATTGAAGCTGATTGCTGGAATCAGGAAATAAATTCAATAACGTAAATCTAGGCTATCAAATTTTGACAGATGAGGGAAAGAAAGAAGCAGACAATTTACAAGATCACAATACTTGAAAGTTTGATTTTTTTAAAAAAAAAACCACAAGACACTTAAGGAGCTGGGCAATACTTGATTTTAAGGCTGTGGCTGCTGGATGGAGGACAGAAGGACATCTGGTAACCCTATCCCAGGGCAAAAGTATTCCATTTATGTAAAAGAAGGGGAACTGCTAATAACAAGTGAAATTTATAATTACCCAATGGTATCAACTGCCAATTTAATTCAGTTTATGATCTTTTAATCTTCTTTGGTTGGTGCTTAGCAACAGACTTACAAATGGAAGCCAGGATGACAAATTTATTTTTTTGTTTGTTCATTTAGGTTCCACTCAATCTTAGTGAAGAAGCCACTTTTTATGAGCATTTGATCCTTCTGAGTGCTGGTTCCTGTATCCCTTGCCTTCCTAGAATCCAGAACAAGCTGCAACTTAGTCTACCAATCATTTGACTACTGGAAATCATAAATGATCAGAAGTTCCTTTTGCACTGATGCATTGATTGCACAAAAAGAAAAAGAATAATGTGAAGCTGCACATATAGGAACACACACACACATGTTGGGAGCAGATATGACCAAATCAGAATTTGTCCTGATGTTTTAACATAAACATGTTGGTTTTAGTTGTAAAAGGTAGACATAGTTCTCTGTCACCCTTCCCAACCAGATGCCTTTCAAAAGACAGAAGCAGTTACTCAAGCAAACATTTGGGTTCAATAATAAGATTGCTTGATAAGCAGCTCCTTTGCCCCTAAGAGATGAAGCATCTCAGGAAGGAACATTGTGGACAAACTGCACAATATTCATATTTAATATTCATTTTGAATTATTAAACAAATTCAATACTTTAATCTTTCGACCCACAGATTTGATCTCTAAGAAAGCTGTGCAGCAACTTCTTAAGCTGGAAGTCGCAAGACATTTTGGGAGGGCTGGTACAAGACTTTCTATTTCTTGTCAGACAGTATTTTCTCACCACTCCAAAAGCCAGCCAGACTGGCCGCTGAATAGTATTTCAACAACAGCAACAGAAGACAGCAGGTTACCTTGTAGCAGTGTTCCTCAACCTTGGCAACTTTAAGATGTGTGGACTTCAACTCCCAGAATTCCCCAGGCATGGCTGGCTGGGGAATTCTGGGAGTTGAAGTCCACACATCTTAAAGTTGCCAAGGTTGAGGAACACTGCCTTAGAGGGTGCAGGACATGTTCCCTGAAGACAGAACTCTGTCCTCTAATGCTGCCTTACCATGTCCCAACTACCTTCCACCTGAGACAAACACCTTTTTACTTGGCTTAATGGTAGGGCCAGGCCTAGATCTTTCTGTGTATTAGCAGTGTGTTGTATTCACAAGAGTTGCTTTGCAACTTAAGGGAGTGCAAATGAAGCACCTCTCTCTGAATAGTTTAAAGCATATTTGTCTCTTGCACGGCTTGAATAGCCACTTCAGAAGTTGCTTCAGCTTTCCCTGTGTGAGTTCACAACCATCTTTCCTCCCATTCTTCCCTACACAGCCAAGTGGTTATACTATATGGGCCCTCATATGGAGGAGCAAGAAGAAACATCCAAGTAACCATGCAAACCTTGCAGAGGATCCAGCTGGTTTAAGGATTTGAAGAGAGGTTCTTCATGCCTTGCAAAGCACATATTCCAAATGTGTGTCAGATCCATACTCAGTCCCACACTGCAGAAATGAAAATATGTTCTCAATTACTCTGCTTTGTCTCAGGATGCCAGATTTAGACTTGGTGAGGGTCCGAAACTACATAAAGCTTGGGGGCCCTTGTTAAAAAAGTTACACCAGAAGGTCTCACTAAGGTATATACCAGAACAGGATCTTGAGTCACCACAAAAAGATTGAAAACATATATACAGTACTGTGCAAAAGATTTAGGCAGGTGTGAAAAAATGTAAAGTAAGAATGCTTTCAAAAATATATATTGTAATTGTTTATGTTTATCAATTTACAAAATGCAAAGTGAGCAAACAGAAAAGAAATCCAAATCAAAATTTGCTGTGACCACCCTTTGCCTTCAAAACAGCACCAATTCTTCTAGGTACACTTTCACACAGTTTTTGAAGGAACTCGGCAGGTTCCAAACATCTTGGAGAACCACAGATCTCCTGTGGCTGTAGGCTGCTTCAAATCCTTCTGTCTCTTCATGTAATCCCAGATAGACTGGATGATGTTGAGATCAGGGCTCTGTGGGGGCCAAACCATCACTTCCAGGACTCCTTGTTCTTTACATTGAAGATAGTTCTTAATGACATTGGCTGTATGTCTGGGGTCATTATCCTGCTGCAGAATAAATTTGGGGCCAATCACAGGCCTCCCTGATGGTATGGCATGATGGATAAGTATCTGCCTATATTTCTCAGCATTGAGGACACCATTGATCCTGACCAAATCTCCAACTCCATTTGCAGAAATGCAGCCCCAAACTTGCAAAGAACCTCCACCATCCTTCACTCTTGCCTGCAGACACTCATTATTGTACCGCTCTCCAGCCCTTTGGCAAACAAACTGCTCCTGCTATAGCTAAATCTTTCAGATTTTGACTCATCAGTCCAGAGCACCTACTGCCATTTTTCTGCACCCCAGTTCCTATGTTTTCATGCACAGTTGAGTCACTTAGCCTTGTTTCCACATCAGAGGTATGGCTTTTTGGCTGCAATTCTTCCATGAAGACCACTTCTGGCCAGACTTCTCTGGACAGTAGATGGGTATACCTGGGTCCCACTGGTTTCCGCCAGTTCTGTGCTGATGGCACTGCTGGGCATTTTCCAGTGTCAAAGGGAAGTAAGCATGATGTGTCTTTCATCTGCTGCATTGAGTTTCCTTGGCCAACCACTGCATCTACAGTTCTCAGTGTTGCCCATTTCTTTGTGCTTCTTCAAAATAGCTTGAACAGCACATCTTGAAACCCCAGTCTGCTTTGAAATTTTTGCCTGGGAGAGACCTTACTGATGCAGTCTAACTACCTTGTGTCTTGTTGCTGTGCTCAGTCTTGCCATGTTGTATGATCTGTGACATGAAACTGTCTTCCACAACCTCCCCTTAGTAGCAGAGTTTGGCTGTTCCTCACCCAGTTTTAAGCCTCCTACACAGCTGTTTCTGTTTCAGTTAATGACTGTGTTTCAACCTACATGTGAAATTGATGATCATTAACACCTGCTTGGTATAATTGGTTAATCATACACCTGACTCTAATCCTACAAGATCTCTGACTTTGTGCAAGTGTACAAAATGTGCAAGTGTAAGAAATGATGCTGGTTTGAAGCCAAAGGGTAGTCTTTTAATTATTTAATAGTAAGGTATTTACAGTGAAAAATACAAATTATTTTCAAATGAATGCATTTACTGATTACCTATCAGTAAATACAGCCTTACATTTGGCTGTCTTGATCTCTCTCATAGATTATAATATAGTATACCCTGGAAACAATACTTAAATGTAATTTTTAAAATAATTTTAGGATATATTAATACCTCCCACACACATATATACATACATACATATATATATGTGTGTGTTTGTGTATGTGTGTGTATATATATATACACACACACATATTCACATACACACAAACATACAGACAGACAAAATATAGACAAAATTTGTAATTGGGATCACTTTTATTAATATAAGCAATAATGAACTCCTTTGTAAAATCAGAAAACTGATATTCTGGAATTTTGTGAGGCCCTGTGGATTGTGAGGCCCTAAACTGTAGCTTGTTTAGCTTATGCCTAAATCTGGCACTGATCTGTCAAAGTGTCTGTACATCCCTTTGGAAATAATTAGGAAAAGGTGCTTGGGAGTGCTCAGGTATGCAAATACAGCACCTGCCTATAACTTTTTATGGCAGTGCCACTTTTCCTGGGATTGGGTCGCTGTCCTTGCAGCTGCCACTTGATTGCTAGAAAAGAGGCAGCTGCCTTGAGATGCTGCAAACAGGAGCTACGTTTGGATCTGCACAAATGCTCCAGAACACCATTTTGGAGTGGAGTTTGAAGCATTTCACAGTCTACTCAGTATCCATTAAATGAGATTATGCAAAATAAGGGCCCAGAAGCCGTTCCAAATGAGTAACTGAAGCACCCTTCAAAAAGGAAAGGAACTTATTTTGTTTTCCCACTTTTAATACAGATCTGGCTATGTGTGCATAGCTTTTAAGTCAAGGGCAGAGAGACTTTGGCCCATAAAACACTGGACTATAAAGTCCATCATTCCTGATCTTTAGCCATGCTACCTTTGGCTGATGAGAGTTGGTGTCCTATAGCTTCTGGAGGGCCACATAATATACTGATGAATGAATACATGTAGTATGATAAGCGTTAATCAATTTACCAATGCAATGATATATTTTTCACATTCAATACTTATTTTGCAAATTGCCCGTATCTATTGGCAATCAACATCTGCATTTCTCACCTCATTTTTCTTTCTGGCCTTTTCTTTTACTGCTCCTACCTCCAACTGTTCTCTTTCCTGAACATACTTCATACATTGGATGCACTGCACTTATAATCCATAAAAGTTTATGCCAGAATGAATTTATTTACTGAAATTAATTAATGTTAAAACCTCTGTTGTATGCCACCTCAGTCATAAACCCAGCTATTCTTCTTGAACGTATTGTAATATAAGCTTTCATGGGCACAAAGTCTGAAATACTGTTTACAGATCCATAAAGTCATTGTAGTTTAACCTAACACAAATGACTTTCCAGAGCAAATTCCAAATATCTGGCCAATGAGTTAGAATTAAGCTGCAAATCTTAAGACTGCTACAAGAGAGTCTGAATCTAGCATACAACAAAAAATAATTGTCACTTCTTAAGGATATATATGGATGAGATAGAACATGGAGGCTGAGGCTTCCTCCCTGTGTTTGGGGGGGTCAGGGAATTTGGGATGTTTGCTTTTAGGTTTATGCTACATTTTTAGGTCCAACTCATAATTATGGGATACCTTGCAATCCATTTTCAGTGATCACTGACTGTGGAAATTCTGCAGGACAGTCAAAGGCCATATGTGGTCCTGGTGTATGTATGCAGATTTCTTAATGCTAAGAAAACCACATCTCTTCCTTGTCATGTTCAATAAACAAGGAACACAGGTGAAAACAGTTGTGCTGGATCAGACCAAGCACTCATCTATTTCTGTTTGTGTCAAAGGGTGGCCCCATAGCTGCATTCAGAGAATTCCTAAGCATGGATAAGAAAAGGCTATTCCTCTTTCCCGATCACTTCCCAGCAATTGGTATTTAAGATACCCTGCCTCTGATTCAGGAAATAGTAATGAATTATCAGGACCAGCAGTCACTGATAGCTCTATGCTCCATGAATTTCCCCAGACCTCCTTTAAAACCATCTAAGAATATATTGAGAGAATAACTGGCCCAAGGTCACCCAACTGGCTTTGTGTCTAAAGCAGGACTAGAACTCAGTCTCTTGGTTTCTAGCCTGATGCCTTAACCACTACACCAAACTGGCTTTCAAAATTTAGTGGCTTTATAGGCTATTTGTGTGTGTACGCCTTTGAGTCAGTGTTGACTCCTGGCAACTGCCTGGACTAGTCCCTGCAGTTTTCTTGGCAAGATTTCAGAAGTGGTTTGCTATTGCCTCCTTCCTAGGGCTGAGAGAGTGACTGGCCCAAAGTCACCCAGCTGGCTTTGTGCCTATGGCAAGACTAGAACTCATGGTCTTCCAGTTTCTAGCCTGGTGCCTTAAGCACTACACCAAACTGGCTCTCTTCCAAGTATGTTACAGCACATATTACACAGTATTACAGTGTCTTAAATGTGTAAGCGAGTTTTGAACAGCCTTGGCCCACAATGTAAATGCTTCCACTGCTGGTTTAGGGTTAAAAGCTGAGGGTCTCCTTATTTCAAGAATTTATTCCCCGCTTTTACAAGGAGCAGCTTTTCTGTCTGCTGAAACAAAGGTTGCTGAAACAAAGCAAGGTGTCAGTTTAGTCCTTTAGTTTCTTTTCACTTTCAAAAACAGAGCTATCTCTGATAGCTGTACACTGAAAGCTGAAATACAAGAGGCTGTCTAGGTTACCTTGCAGTAACTATTTTCACAAGTGTGATAATTGTGCCATCTGGTGGTGTAAAGTAAGAAAAACTGATGTGATCAGTATGGAGCAGTGATGGTGAACCTGACACGTGGGTTGAAGGTGACACACAAGGACGCTTTGGGTGACAAGCCAGTGTTCACCAACACCCAACAACTATTCTCCGTTTGAGTTACCAAAGAATCCAAGCTTGTTTTACTCATATTTCATATTTGTTAATTATTTGATGTTTCTTTATATAATACATATAATACCACATATGATTGGACTGTATTTTTTAAAATAAATATGTAAAGAATTTTTTCTCTTTTGTTTGGGGTGGGGGTGTGTGACACACCAGCAGACTCAAGTTAAGCATTTTCTGAATTTTTGACATGCCAAGCCCAAAAGGTTTGCCATCGCTGGTATACCTATTAGGATTGCAATTGAGGCAAAGCTTTAGGTTAGACAGCATTACGTTTTGTAATTTGTGCTTTCATCAGAATATCAGTTGTTTTTTTTTTTGCTGCTTTTCAATATATGAGCCAATCTACAGTAACTGACGTAAAGGGCTCAAGGATCAGTATTTCCAGCAAATCCTGATTTTTAATGATTAGCTAACACAAGTAGGAACCTTTCCATTTATGATCCCCTGGGTTGAAAGCAATTGTTAATCAGAAAGCACAATACAAACTTTATCATACTTATAGCACACCCACTGATTTAAGAGGACTGAGTTGAGATCCAACCCAAAGTCTTTGTTTTCCTAAACACAGCCACCTATAAAGTGATGGTGCCAATGATGGATGGAGGATATTTCTAAACACAGGGTTGTGTGTAACCATGTCATTTATATTCATAACTGTGTTCCTCTCTTTGCATTTGTATCTATGTGGTAGAAAAAAATTATATCTTTCCCTATCCCAATTCAGATTAACAATCCTTTATCCACTGATACAGAACTTCTCCCTTTGTGATACTTCTAGACAGCAGAGTATTTTTGAGTGATAGATGAACTGAACTGATGTGTGCTCATCTTCTGACCACTGTTAGTCCAAAACTTTGATTTCTTCCCTTATTTGTTTATCTAGTCTGCAGGAATGTGACAAAAACCATGCCTGGGAAAAAAAAAAGGAATAAAATTGTAAAGCATGCAATGCTTTTCAGATGTCCTCAGAAATAAACAACTGAGTTCATTGTACTTATTCCTCATGGTGTACCCCCATTAAAAACAGTAGGATTTATGTTCAAGTAAACACACATCAAATCATACTATTCATGTGAGAGTCTCCTGTCCCAGCACCCACTTTGTCATCATAGGTTTATCACTGTGAACCCGACTCCATGTCTCAACCCTTTCATTATTCATTAACCAAGTGTTCAATTTAGTTTGTTTCTCATGAGAAAAGGTCTTCCCTCTCTAATTGCCTTGATGATAACAGAATGCACATCTATCTATGACAAAACCTGGTTAAGGCTGCAGTCATAAACTCATTTATTTGAAGCAAATTGTATTGCATTTATGGGATTGATTTTTGAATCAACACCATCTAGCATGTAGGATATGTCTCATTACAAAGATTTCAGTGGGGCTAATTGGCAGCAATGTTGATAGCAATTTGAATTTAATGTGCATACTAACCTCCTTTAAAATGAGCTAAAAGAATCCCAAACTACACAGTTTTTTGGTTTTATTTCAAATTCCATTAAAAAATTCCAGCATATCCAGCCCATTCCTCAACTACAAAACTAGTGCTTAAACAGCAAAGTCAAGTTATATAAAATGAAAGCTAAGAACCCTGAAATCAGTTGCTACATTTTGAAATCAAGCAGGTTGCATTCCCATACCAGATGAGAAAAATATGAAAATAACCGTAAGTCCACTGTGGACTAACTGAAGTGGCTTAAATTCACTATAACACGGGATCATATATAACAGCCACAGACAAAACTATGGATTTAGAAAGAAGAAAACTTAAAATCAGCCAATATCTGATCCCCTTTACATGAATGCATTATTCATCCCAAACCGTAAACATGTGTATTTATACTTCCTCTCATATTATCATTTCAATTATCAAACATATTATGTACAAAAATGGCCAGCTCAAATGTGCTATGGTCATTATTTGGAACTTTTAACTTAAGGCCTTTACAAAGTGTGTGAAACTAACAAAAATACGTTTCAATGGTACAAGGATATCAAACTGGCCGCAAGGCTGAATTCTTTCCTTCTTTAAGACTAGTAATATTTCTGCATCCCACACTGGATACATCTTTTAATTTGATCATTCTCCAGTGGTTTATCTCCTGTTGTGCAACACAGGAACCCATTTCATACAAAAAAGGCAAAAGATGATTTCCATACCTCACGAGCGCACTCAAGTATCCACAGGCTGATTCTTACTTAATAAAACTGCACTCCCCATGCACAAGAGGGAGGGATCAGCAGACTTGAAGGAAGCTGTTGGGAATCATCTTTAGGGAATCCTCCTCCCACAAAACAGACTAACCAAGCCTGGGGCTGTCCAATGGGGTGTGGAACTCTTGGGCAGGAAAGGAAACTCAGAGGAGAATACAGGATAGGCATCCAGACTGCAGAACCTCATTTTTAAAAATTAAATTAAACATTTAATTTTTTTTTAAATGGCAGAAATCTTGAGATTGACAAATGTTAATTTTTTTTGATGGCCATGGCATTGAGCAAGATTGTGTGATGATATCTGGCATCTGGGGGGGGGGGGGAAACCCCACACTGGATGGAATTCTGCCTTCAGAAATGTAATATCCTGTTCAAATACAGTATTTGAACCAACCATGCAGATAAACTAATTCATCTTGAAAAGGATATATAAATACAAGGGACAAAATCCCATTTCACTCGGTCTCTATTGGTAGAGAATTTATAAAAATCTATAGAAAGTTTTTTTTTAAAAAATGAAGTGAGGTCCATTCTTTTAAAGAATATGAATACTCCCTATTTATATAATGAACCACACACCAGTTAAAATTGTAGTTTTAAGGCTGCATCCCGACTGTACAGACTGAATAAACCGCGCAGAGCTCAGTGGAAACTGATTGTGAATACTGCGCTGTTTAAAAATACACTTCTGAAGTCAGTCTGACTAAATTGAAATATATACAAATTGGTTGATACATACTTCAGTATTAACTACACTGGTGAAACAATAAATCCAGTGAATTCATTAAAAAAATAAAATAAAAAGTACCATGTTTAGGCTCATGGTCCAGGCCAGTGGAATTTGCAGCACAATGAGCAAAGCTGAACTGACTTCAATTTGACAATCCACCAGACTAAAAATACACCAGCTTTGATGTCATAGAGATTTATGTTACTCTTTTGATAAGCAATATTCTTTTCTAGCTGTGCAAGCTTGAGGAGTCTCTCACAGGTGCTCTTTAACAGAGCAATCTTATGAGTAACTTCTCAGAAATAAGCCCTATGTTACTCAGTGAGGCATTGCTCCTAGTAAGTGGTTTTAAGGTTGCATCCTTATGGATTATTTAAAAGCACTGTTAGGAAGGTGAGGCAACATATTCAAGCTTTTGAGAAGGCAATCCACCAATCCTATCAATGCTAAATAGGAATGAATATGAAATAATGGGTGGAAATCCACCACCTATGAGCGTGTATATTGGACAGAACTGTATTTTTTGACCCTTGAAGACTTGTTCAAGGTTGAACCAGTGGGAAGCGCTTCCTGTGGGTTACTTTGGTTAAAGGAGTCAGAGATTAAAATCTGTTCCTGCCTTTCACTCCCAGAAAAGGTGCCTGGTTCAGCTGTGGCCCGTACACCAGGAGTTGGTGTCACTACTCTCTCAGTTAATACAATGTTCTGCCCTTCTGACAGATTGGGGATGCTTAAAGAAGCCTTTACGTCAGAACTTGGCACAAGGACCCGCTCCCTTTCTCTCACAACAACATACTTTGAATCTGGGAGGTCTGGGAAGACGCCAGCAGGCATTTCTAACATGTCCTGCAAGTTAGAAGCAGGGGCAAGGACCCTTTCTGTCACTACCACATTCTCCTTAAACTGAGGGTCAAGGATGACTCTTGATGGTACTGCCCCATATGATGTTTCTGTCACTACAACATTTCTGCTGCTACTAATCATAGGGTCTGGGATGTGCTTAACCGGCTGGAGACCAGACTTAGTTTTAACAGTTGTCTCAGTTACTGTTTCCTCAGTCACCGTTTCTGAACCAAAGCCTTTCACAGGTTCAGGTAAATTGTAGACAGACCCTGAAGAATAGGTGTGTTTAGCATTCAGTGCATTCTGCTGCTGTGAGTACTGCAGGCTGGATTCATTCATTACAGGATTAGGAGTTCTATCTTTCTGGGTATGAGAAGTGAACTGCTCTGCTTCTAAGCCTGTGTTTTTGCCCATGCAGATCTCAGCCAGAGTCTTAAATTTGTCTCCCAAGTCATCCAGGAAATGTTCATCAAAGTCGCCTTCAATAAAGCTACAGCAGCCAACTGAACCATGAGGAGAATCGTGTTCTTCCTCCTGGGAGTAAATGAGTAGGCAATCTTTGGCAAGCTGCACTTCGTCCTCATCAGCAATAGCATCAGCTTTCTAAAATGTGGAAGAACAAGAATAATGAGCACTCACGTTTCAAAAGTTATAATTTTCTTTAACTAAAGCCCCTAGATCAGATTAGATCACAGATCATAGTTACATAATATTTCCAAACTACAAAGCTGCTGACATTCATATGCAGAATATTCCAACCCAGAGTCATTCTACCTGGATGAAAAGAGCAAGGATGCCCACATTCGTATTTTGGCAGCAGAATTCCAGGACATTAGATTTAAAAGGGTCAATTTTAGTCCCTTGTATAGTTACCTCATAAACTTTCTCTTTTTTCCCCCAAGCAATCTTTTCAGATTTATTAATCATAGGGTATATCTTAGTTTGGGGGGGAGGAGTGGCTTTAAGGTTGAATTATAGTGCATTTTTATTATCTTTATTCTTCTATGTAATTCACGTCAAGAACATTTACAATTTGATGGATTAAAAATATAATAAACAAACAACC
The DNA here is from genome assembly GCF_059951505.1 of Python bivittatus. Classification (NCBI taxonomy): domain Eukaryota; kingdom Metazoa; phylum Chordata; class Lepidosauria; order Squamata; family Pythonidae; genus Python; species Python bivittatus. The sequence continues at coordinate 39,691,675 of NW_028277113.1, read as the reverse complement.
TAAATAAATAAGTCACCTTTATTTATATATGATTCAAAAATTATTGCTGGTAATCATGATAAACAGTGATCAGAATGTTTTGGAGGTGACATCTTTTTAATCAATTAAACAAGTATCAATGGCATTTCCCCCAATCCTTCCTTCTTTTCTCTTTAAAGTGAGGTTGGATTTCTTCCTAGTAGCTGGCCCTGTCTCCTGAATACATTCTGGAATAGCATCTTTCCAGAGCATAGTCTGGAATCATGCTACGGGGGGGCAGAGCACCATGTGAAACAAAGCAATATGGGAGAAATAATGGACAACTGATATGCCTTTAGGAGAAATACTGACAGCTGCAGTTGCAACTGAAGTTATAGTTTTAAAAAGGAAATGAGACAAAGGGGATAGAGGCAGAGGATTTGTTTGATATAGTTATGCTCCTTGCTCTCTGGAGATATGATGAATTGTAACTCTCTTGAAAATCCACGAAAATGTCCTCCAGTGTGTGCAAAAATTATGCAGAAAAATAGTTTAAGTACAATGAAAAAATGCTTGGCAAAAAAAGAAGGCCTCTTCCAGCCCTAATTATCCCCGTGCTCCCCACCTCCTCAAAAGCATGCAAAGCCAGGCTGAATGTTTTCAGCCTCATGCCTCCCTGCTCCCCCACCCCCCGTCCAACCCTTGTCCCACCAAACAGAAGATTTCTTAATTAAGCCTGCTGGCCTGCCAAAGGAATAAGCTACAGTTCCCCAAATTGGGAAAAAGATGCCCTCCCTGCAATAATACATACCCCAACCTATAATGATAAATCTAACAAGATGAATAAACACCTATGTCAATATATGTCATCAAAAGGTAGAAAATGTTGACCAATGGAGTGAATTCAGAAAGTAGACTCTTACCTCACTGAAGTAATCCCGTAAGAATTCTTGATTCATGATGGTGCCACTTTCCATGGCTGAGGTTCTGCCAGCTCCTATCCGTACTGTCCCACCTGCTGTCAAGCCTGCCCCTGCTGCCCCCGCTGAGGCGCCCTGAAATTCTGCACCAGAAAGAAGAGCTTCTCGCTCTTCTCTCTGCCATCTTGTGACTGTGTTGCTGCTGATGTTCTGCTCCTTGGTTGCAGAGAAGAAGCCGCTCTCTGCTGCTGCTCCTGCTCCTGCTGCTGCTCCTGCTCCTGCACCCACGACTGCTGCTTCGCTTCCCACATTCTTTTCCAATCCAGAAGAAGTAAGGAGGTTCAGGATTGCCTAACATCAAACACAACAATTAAAAAGCTAATATGGGCCTGGAAGGAGCAACACTGAAATCATGAAAGGAATGGCTTTGCTAGATTGCTATGTGAATTGGCATGGTTTGGTACTTCTTACTCAGAGAAAAAGGAAATAGGGAAACACAGGGTTCTAAACTGTGGCTACTTGTGTGTTCCTCTCAAGCCCCACCTATAAGCGCATGGCTTGGAGAACGGCTGGCTGGAGAATTCTGGGAGTTGAAGTCCACACATCTTAAATAGAAGAGAATATGTGTAGCTCAGGGTTGAATTCTGGAATCCTTGGGGTTATCTGAGCTTGGTTGTTTTCTTGCCTAAGGAAAGACCAAACCATCATCACCCTCCCAGCAGACAAAGGCCGAACCACAGTTACTATGGATAAATCACAATACTTGCAAAAAAGCCAAAAAATTATTAGAGGACAAAGAAACCTACATCCCAGTTAACACCAACCCAATACAGAAACTAGACAACCTAATCAAGAGAACCCTTAACTACCTAACCAAGAAAGGCCTTATTACAAAAGAAGAACAGTGACGGATGAAAAGCAGTGGACCCATCCTCCCACAGTTCTATAGATGACAAAAAATACATAAGCCGGACATATCTCTCTGACCAATCATATCTTTACCAGGGACTCCAACATACAACATAGCAAAGGAACTGACAAAAAAGCTTGGACATCTCACAGAGAGGAGTGAATATTTTATCAACTCCTCACTACACTGTCTCCAGAAAATCAAAGATGTACACATAGATGAAGATGAAATTATGGCCTCATTTGATGTCACAGCACTATTTACATCCATACACCCAGAACTAGTGAAAGAATCCACGTCAGCAGTACTACACAACACACCTGACCTAAGCAAATACACCAGGATCGAAATACCCAGAATCATAGACCTCATCAACCTCTGCCTCATTACCTATTTTCAGTTTGATGGACAAATATAACAACAAATGAGAGGCACACCCATGGGATCGCCACTCTCAGGACTCACGGCAGAGAATGTAATGCAACACCTAGAAACTATAGCACTTCCACACATACAACCCAAAGTATGGATCTGGTATATAGATGACACCTTTGTTATAATAAAAAAGGAACAACTAGAGAAGACACATGAAACTATCAACAACATCTTCAAAGGAATACAATTCACCAGAGAGGAAGAAAACAACAATACCCTTCCTGGATATCCTCATCAGCAGAGGAAACAACAGCAAATCAGAAACTCAAGTCTATTGGAAAACAACCCACACTAACCAAGTATTCCATCACCAAAGTAACAACCCAACCTCCCACAAGAGGAGCTGTGTAAGTACATTATTGAAACAAGCGCAGATGCACTGCAGCAACCCAGAATAGCCGAAAAAGGAAAGAGACCACTTATACAACATCTTCCAACAAAATGGATATCCACACAACTTTATCAAAAAGTGCCTGACCACTCCACCTATCACAACACAGCCAACACAAGCTGTGAAAAGGATAACACTGCCATACATCAGAAACATCTCAGAAACAACCAACAGACTATTACAACTATATGGCATCTCCATAGCACCCAAACCAACTAAAGCCCTCCAAAACATCTTAAGTAAACCCAGTAGCCCAAGAAGAAAAAACAGGAGTCACTTACAACATATGGTGTAAGGACTGTTACAACCACTATGTAGGACAGACAGGCAGAAGGCTAGCAGAGCGCATCCATGAACACCAACTAGCAGGCAGAAGACATGATGAAAACTCCTTAATCTCACAACACATGGACAGATATAACCATAGTTTCAACTGGGAAACTGTCCACATCTTAGACCAAACTAAATCCAAAAATGCGAGGGAATTCCTGGAAGCTTGGTATTCAGACAAGGCAGCCATCAACAGGCACGTAGAGATAAACAACATCTACACACTATTCAAAAGAGACAATAAAAAGGAAATGAAAGACCAGAACATCTCCTCACCAGCAATCATCACCCGGATAAGCAGAGATTAACATCAAGATTATCACCAGACATACAATCAAGCAGTAAACAATACCCTAATCAAGGAACTACCAGAGGGGAAAAAACAAAACAAAAGAAAACCCACACCCCAACCCACACTGGCAGGGCATGCCACGGTATATAAACAGAGAGCAAACTCTACTCCATTCTAGCACTGAAGATGTTACCTAGCCGGGTAACAAAATGTTTGCAAGAAAACAACCAAGCTCAGAGAACCCCAAGGACTCCACACATTTAAAGTTGCCAAGTTTGAAAAACACTGCCTCAGATATAGTAGTCCTTTTAATTTTGCCAGTTAGTTTTAGCATATCCTTTTAAGACAAAAACACTTGCCTTACTTAAAGTAGCTTGTTTTTTCAAGCAGCTTCTGTGTATTTCAAGGAATGGGAAACCGAAGTAAGGGAAAGAAAGGGCAAAATGGAATATACCTTGTCTTCAGGTGCAGCTCCTTCACTATTCCAGTTACGCAACATTTCTTCACTGTTATCCGGTATGGCTACAAAGCCTTTCCCACCGCCTGATCCAAAGCCGCAGGCCAGCAGTAAGAGAGGCACAACTAAAAAGGAACACAGTGCAGCAGTGAGCAACCAAATGCCAGGGGAAAAAACCTTGAGTGCATCTGCAAGTGCAACCTGATTCATCTCAAACATTCCACAGTCAGAACAAAATTATTAAAAATTTTCAGGACAGATGAGCCTCTTACACAATGATAAACAGGCACTTTTCCAGCTCAGCCCTGATCTTTGTTTTCTAACAGCTCAACAGTTTTTTTATATTCCAACGAGAAGAACAGAGCATCAAGTACTATCAGCAGAAAGAAACCTCTCTTCTTGCTTGCTTTTAAGTATCTTTCATATATTCAGGTTTCTGCACATTCCAGAAAGGTTAGATACCAATACAGAATTTGTTGCTAGGTTTAAAAACTAGCACCTTGAAACCCTAACTTTTTAAAATAGTAAGTATGTATGTATGTATGTGTATATAAATATATATGTGTGTGTGTATATACACACACGCACCTACATACATATACATACATATACACACACACACACACCCCTACTTATGAACGGGTTACGCTCCAAGAGGCTGTTCGTGAGTCTGTTTTGTTTGTAAGTCCAACCAAGTAAAAAGTAAAACAAAGAGGAGGCAGGAGGCAGGGCAGTGGTGTGGGCAGAGGAGCCCTGTCTTCTGCTGTCAGTGTGTCACTGGGTAAGGCAGGAGAGGGGGTGGTAGTGGAGGAGAGGGGAGAGGGGACAGAGGCGTGCTGCAAACAAACCCTTTCCTGCCTTCTCTCACCTTCCAGGAGGTTGGAGGTTTGCACTGGAGTTGGAGTTCCCAGAAAGGGTTAGTTTACATGGCAGGCTCTGTTGCTGGGTGAGGCAGAAGACCTCTGCCCCCTCTCCCTTGTCCTCCGCCACTGCCCCCTCTCCTGCCTCACTTGGCGATGGAGTGCACCGCATAAACTAACCCTTTCTGGGAACTCCAACTCCAATACAGACCTCCAACCTCCTGGAAAGCGGGAGAAGGTGGGAAAGGGTTAGTCTGTGGTGCGTGGCAAACTAACCCTTTCCCGCCTTCTCCCAACGTACAGCCCGAATTCCAGCCCGACTTCCGGTTCTGACTTCTGGGTCCATCTTGTTCATATCACTGAAAGTTTGCAACACGAACATTCACAAGTAGGGGACTGTCTGTATATATATATTTGGGAATAGCAAGATAAAGTCAGGACTGAGTGTGTATATACACATACACATACACACACTCTGCCCTGATCTGACCTTGTTGTTCCAAGTTTGGAAGCTTCTTAGCTGCCAATATGGATTTCTTAAGAAGAAAGCCAAGGATAACTTGAGCAAGAATCAAAGAGAAAGAGGAACAGCAGCTCCTAAATAGACAGGAATGAAAAGAAAACAATTACACCCTAACATTTTATGCCTTTTCTAATGTTCCATCCCACATTATATTCAACAAAATAAAAAGGTGGGTTTCTTAAATCCTATTTATTTCAGTAGGAATTAATTATGGTTGGATAATGTCTACAGTATTTCTTTTTTAAATGAAGTGAGAGATTTGCAAGCTCTTAAATGAAGGGGCCCTTGTGTCAGAGTCTCGTTTCGTGCCAATCATGCCACTAGACATTATGGAATAACATTAAAAGCTTACGGAGTAGCAACAAAAATGCCAAGATCATCAGTGCAACTGCAGCAGGTCCCAGAAAAACAGAGGAGCCGACAACTGTTGCCCTGCAACCACCGCTACTGTTGCAATCACAAACGTGCACCTCCAGAACTTGTTGGTCAGGACAGCTGAAGCCTTGGTTATCTTTCACTAAAATAGGAATTTTGTATATGCCAGGTATTACATCCTGGGGTAGAAGCTGGGCTCTGGATCCTTTGTAGGGAAGAAGAAAAACAACAGAGTTCAGCAAAGTAACTGAAATGAATGAAACCAGAAGTCTTGCTACCTTTGGGGTTACCATTCTGATATCTAAAGCAGTCTTCCCTAACCTTGCAGAATTCAGCTCTCAGGATTCCTCAGCCTGAATGGTCACTGGGAGCTAATCTGTACTTCTAAAGCACACCCAAGTTAGGAGAGGCTGCTTTAAACAAAAGCTTTCTTATTATCAGACAACTATATATTTCTAGATTCTGTAACTATTGCACAGTGTTTTGAAAAATTGCACATTCTGTACAAAGCTATAATTCTCTAAGGTGATTGAGATATTACTCTGTAATCCCATGTCCACAATATATTTGTGGAAGTTCAGTCCATTCAAAGTAATTCAGTCAGTCATGAGAAGAAAAGATTTCCTAGCCATGAAGCCTGCAGGCTTTGGATTGCCCTCCTAAACCTACTTTCCATTTAATTGGTGCTAAACATCTGGTCTAATCTACAATGAAGCAGCTCCACTAATATTTCTCTCACTGGCTTTGACCAGTTCTTCACAGTAGAATAGAAATCAGGAACATCTCCTGCCCACTTTTTTAAAGGAAAAGATAAAACTGTAGAGATGCAGTTCTGCTGCTTTCTGGTATGAGATCTGGCTATCAAGGTCAAAACGAAAGATGGATTCACACATGGTATTTAACCATGGCTTAGTGAGCGAACCATACATGGCTAAATTAAATAATAAATGGTGGTTTATAAATCACAGTGGCTAGTTCACATAAAATGTTTCAAGTCAAAACCAAACCAACCATATTCAGGATCAGTACAATGTGTGCACCAGGACAAAAAACCGCAGCGGCTTATCACTGCACAAATCTCTGTCTCAATTGTTCAGTGTAGGCCCTTTCCCCAGTAAGATGAAGTCCAGTTTGCTAGTTACTTAAAACAGCATTGGTTATGGCAGCACGTATTATGCTAACTGGTCCCAATTGGTCAGATAGCTCTTAGCTGAGCTATCTGACCAATTTTTGGTCAGAATTCCACCAGGGCTCTCTCTCATCCCCAGGAACAGCTACAAATGTAGGTAGGCAGCAAACTGCCAACTATTAATGGAATGCTTGCTGTAGACTGGGTTCATGCCATGCCAGCTTACCCATTCTTCATGGGATTTACAAATTAAAATAACTGGGTTCATGTATCTCAGCTGAGCTAAACCCAATCCAACCACATGACTGCTTGGCATGATGCGAGAACCAAGCCACAAGGTTCTGCTCTCATAAAACCTGTGGATTGGAGCCACTCCAATCTCTATATAATGTGGTATTGACTCTTACTTACCAACTACCTGACCAATTCTCCATTTGTCTGACATTCTTTCAGGTTCATCAATGATCTTGAAAGTGAAAGGGCCGCCATTTGGATGTCTATCTCGATCCTCAACGGTGACATTAATATACTTTGCATCAATACAGTAATTTGTTGTTGGAGACACAAGAATTGGGCAGTGATCATTTGTGTCTTCAATCTGAAGAACAATGGTACCCGTAGCTGTTTTTGGAGGGTAGTCTGTAAAGCACAGAAGGCACATCTATTTTTATACAAACTACTGATGAATTAGAAACTTGTTTGCTTCTTTAAGCATGTATGCGATTTTAAATGTAAGTCCAGTGTTTGAATTTTGAGAAGTTTACAATTCACCAGATTACATAGCTGGAATGAATATAAAATATAATTCATACGCATGAAAATGTTTTGGATTACTGCTATCGTGTTAGTCCATTCTCTGTAGTTAATCAATTATTCAAAAATTCAGAGCCTCAGATTAGATTGTGGTCAGTTTTAGATTAGTAGTTCTTGCTGTACAATGCAACTGTTTTACTAAAGTCTCTGCTCCTGCATCCATTTAGTATGAATGACACACTAGATATTCCACACAACATAAAAGTTCTATGATTGTACAAGGGGGAAAAGTGATCTTGGCTCTCTAGTAAGCAGAATGTTGTGAAATATTTTGATTGTGCATGACATGATAGAACCACTCTGCTTTTGTCCTCAGGGAATGGATTCACCTGGTAATGCAGTGGCAGACAACCAATGGAATCCAAATCTGCCTTGGTTAAAAAGGCAGCAGTTATTTTGCAGTATCTATGTCTGTTTTGTGGAATCTGGATGGCTACCGAGGGGGTGGGGGATGCAATTTAAGAAAGATGGAGTCAGAACCAGCATAGATGAAGTAGAGTTGGATTTACTTTTCTCAACTACTTTCTGCACCTATTTAGCAATCTGCACATTCACCAAGGCAAAGAAAATCAAAGAAATGGAAAGCTTAGAGAAGTCTCACTCTGAAAATCATTCTAGCCACTGATTTCTCTGCAGGTAGCTGGAAAAGAAAATTACCCTACATTAAAGCTCTCTCCTGGTTTGAGCATAAAGTAGCCATATTAAGGTAAATTACCATATTTTTCCGACTATAAGACGATACTTTTTTCTAAAATCCTTACGTTAAAAATTGAAGGGCGTCTTATTCAAGGAAGTCAGCCGAGGAAAGAACCGCGCGATTGCAAAACTGCCCATACTTTGTGTCTGCAAACAGGCTTCCTCCTATTGCTAGCCTTCAATCATGAGTGAAACAGCTTGAGTCTGCAAACAGACTTCCTCCAATCACGAGCCTTATGTAACTGACGTCAGCTGATGCTGAACAAACCAATTAGAGGAAGTCTGTTTGCAGAGACAAAGTATGGGCAGTTTCACTCGTGCTTGAATGTAATCAGTTATGTAAAAGAGCGTGGAAATAGAGTTGCAGAGACACGGTTTGGACCTCCTCCCACCGAGTGTATCAGGTAAATGTTACTTAATTACTAAATAAAAATGTGTTCTGCAGTATCTTTAAAATATTGATTTCTTAATTTTGGGTTGGAAAAGTGGGGGTCGTCTTGTACATGGGGGCGTCTTATTGACAGAAAAATACGATACTCAAAACTAATCTGCAGTTGTTCTGGGTTACCGGAACCTAATCTTGATGCAAAAATGAGCACATTTCTGGCTGGCATGACAAGATCTTTAAATGTTGTATAATCTCAATCCTACCCATTCATCTAAACACAATCCTAGACCACTAGTTTGGCTGTAGTTTGAGGAAATTAAGACCAACACCAATTTCTTCACAGTAGGAATATTCAGTTTTTTCATGCTTTTCTCTATGCCACTCACTGGCATTTTTCCAAAGCTTTATGTGTTACAAACCACCCAAAAAAGAAAAACGAAAAGAGAAAAGTAGGCTACTACAGATTATTAAAAAGTTTTGTCTCCTACTTGCTTTCTAACTATATATGGCAGGCAGTTTGGGTGGGTTCTGGGATTTAATAAAAATGAAATGTGAATTTGGCTAGAGTGACATGCTGATCATTCTCAAGGAAGAATGGGAAGAATGTTGCTTAATTATTTATTAAATGTGTATCCCACCAGATCTTACAACTTTTGGCAATTAATAATAATTATAAGGTACAACAAATAAAATATTCACTACTTACCAGTAGTTATGGCCAAAATTGTTGCAGTATAAGTACCATTGATGACATATGGTGATTCATAGTCTGGGACTTTAAGCAGTCTGATTTCAGCTGTTTTGGAATTTACTATCAACCAGTTTGCAATATCAGTACCTTTGGCATACCTGTGTAAATTTTAAACTTATGTGAAAAGAAGCATACAAACTTGAGACTAAGCATACATACTTAAATATGTATTTCTGAGGAGACACACAAACTTTTTAAACATCTACTGTACACACAATATTTCTATTTATAGTTAATAAACAACAGTCAAATTTCAATACATTTATCCTTTCTTTTGGGGTTTTCAGAGTTGTTTATTGTTGTGTTATCAGGCAGAGCAATTTGTCACACAATCAAACTCCACTGATCCAAACAAAGATGAAATTTACTTCTCCAAAGTTGTATATAGTTTAATTCCAGCCAAGTGCAAGGCCACTTAATAGCTTCATGGTGACGATTTTCTGAAATAGATTTAACGTTCTAGGCCACAAATACTTCAGAAAGTGAATACATGGGGCTGTTTGTTCCAGAATATGACAATTTTTTCCCCATTTGTTTTCCCATTTTTCCTCCAACAGCTCAAGGTTGCTTCATACTTCTTTTAAAAAAGCCATGACACTGCACAGAAAAATAGCAGAAGATAACACAGGAATCTCTTTCTGAAGGAAATCACACATTTTTTTTTAAAGCTATCGTAGTTATTTCCAAAAATGATGACATTCTGGGTTCATACAATAAAAAAGTGAATTCATGCCATTTATTTTGCTTACACACTGATTGGGTTCACAAACTGCACTAAGGTACAATGACCTTGTTTTTGTCTGACATGAAAACACAGTAGTAAATTCACACACCAAAACTAATGCTTGCTATTGGCTTTCTGATTAAAACCATGCCTTAAGCGTAATGCATAAATGAAGAGTTTGATTGTAGTTTCTTGGTGTGTTTCTAGTTGGTATTGTGCCCTGTTCAAATCTCTAACCAATCCACAGAGGTACATGACAAGAATAGCTAAAAGGGGAAACCAACCAGAAGTTGGCCCAACAATCCATTTCTGCTTTGTTCTTTTGTACTAACTCTAGTTTGCTCAAAAAACAATGGGTAGAACCACCCTTTAAAATGACATGCGAGCATTAAATTTTCCAGTATGCCATTAGTGCTGGAGAGCCATCATATACCTACATCATATTGATACTGCATGTTTATTATCCAAAGCTGTCACTGCAAAGACATTTGAAACAAAAAGCACCGGGAAGCATAAGGGATAAATTGCACCCCTCTTTTCAACTTAAAAGAAAAGGATGAGCAAGGATAGAACATGATACTGGGGAAATTATGTTTAGTATGTTGAAAGCACACAGGGACAGAATTTTCTCCTTCTTCAATAACTCTAAAATGCAGTAATTATCAATGAAGCTGAATGGTGGGAGATTCAGCTTTGCTGAATTTGCCATCATACAGTGTAGTCATTCATCAAGATAGGATTAGAGAGCTTTATGGAGGATAAGGCTATCAGTGGTTATGTACCAGGGTAACAGTACTTCTGGTATCAGAGGCACTGTGCCACTCAATACTCACTGCTCTGGAATGTAAGCAGGAGGGGTGTTACTGTACTCGCATCTTGCTTGTGAGTTTCCTAGAGACATCTTATAAACTATTGTAAGAACTAAAAGCTCAACTAAGCAAGCCTTTGGTCTGATTCAGCACAGTTCCCCTATGTTTTATCTTCATTTGGAATCAGTTGATTATCACTGGGTTACTTGATAATACTTTGATTAAACAATGTCATCTCTCAGGACCCTAGAAGCATGCCTTCTGTGTAGCAGCACCCGCCCTCTGGAATGAGGTTCCCCCTGAGATCTGGATGGTTCCCATTCTGCTGTTGTTTAGAAGAGCGTGAAGATGTGGCTCTTCACCCAGGCCTTTGGCGAGGGGGAGTGAGACCCTTTGTGCTATTTCTATCTGGTCTGTCATTCTTACCATCTTTTATCTTTTTTCCCCCTTCCCTTTAATTGGTTTTATTATAATTTTGTTTTGATTCTTGTGAGCCACCCAGAGTCATTGGTAGTCGAGCAGCATACAGATTAATTAATTAAATAAATAAATAAATAAATAACTTACGTGATGTATTCTGCTATTTTTCCAGTATCTTCATCATAAGCTTGAAAGCTTCCAATAAGCTGGTTTATTTTCATTATTTCACTTGTTTGAATCACTAAAGTTTGGGGCTTAAATATGGGGCCTTCCCTCACATTTTCCACTTTAATTCTAATAGGAACTGGTTTTGCTTGGTAACCCTGACTAATAATTGATTTGTGATATGCTGCTTTGTTAGAAACAACTATCTTCAGGTCAAGTGTCTTCAATTCTTCGTAATTTATTTCCTGCAGGGAGAATGAAAAAAGTCATAACTTAGAATGTAATTGCAATTAACCCACTTGCATATCTTTCTGGATTCTTGGGAGAGGTTTACTATTGTAACCTTAATATTATTTGAATTACACATGAAAATCCACTCAGAGTCAAGAGTCCTGTCAATATAATGAAGAGCAGAAAAGGCTCTTGAGTTTTCATGTCATTGTATCAGACTGAGATGCAGGCACAGAAGAGAACAGAGCATACGAAGAAGATCCTATGTTAAAAAACATCAAGCAACTGAGTTAGGAAGCTCTATCCACCTTGTTCTCAGGCCTAAATAATCTATAACAGGGGCTGAAACAGTTCCCAACCCCTTTTTAAATGTCTCAGCTTCCTACAGTTATATAAAAACTGACGATGTATTATCCCACAGTTTTAAGATAAAACAAGAATTGTAATGTAATTTCTGGAATAGAAAATGAACTGTCTAAATTATCATGAAATATGAGAATCTGAACTATATGGATGCTGTTTGTGGGTATGTGTTGTAGGTAGGCATGCAGAATACAGCTGTTCTATGTGCGAACCATCCTACCATCCTATAAAATACTGTAAAATCTCATCACATTGGAACATAGGACAGAGATATGGTTAAAATGAGATTATAGTGATCAGTGCAGAATACTCATACAGATCAGATCAGCTTGCCATTGGGCTATATGCTCTCATTGCTGCTCTTCTTTTGCTAGGTACCATCACTGGATTGAGGCCAATGTAGCAAGCATACTGCCTTTCCGCATCTACAAACCTTAATCAGAGTGAGAATTCCTTCGTTGGTTTGTGAATCTGTTTCTATACGGAAATAGCCTCCTTCATTACCAGACACAATCATGAAGTTTGCCAGCCAGTTATCAGTAAATTGTTCATCTCGATCAAAGACTTTCAGGCGCATGATTTCCACGTTAGCTATATTTTCCTTTACACTTCCTTCATACTGTAAATAAACAAGCCTTTTAAAATAACACATCTTTCTGATCATAACTGGGAAAAAACTATCCATATAATAGCTGGCACAGTTTTTACTCACCACAGCCTTTTCAAGGACTGGGATATTGTCATTAACGTCCAGAATCTTGATCTGTACAGTGGTCTCTTGACCATTCCCATTTGAATCTCCATCACGGTCTCTTGCTTCCACAACCAAAGAATAACTACTTTGTACCTGCAGAGCAGTCAAATAGCATGAAAGTTAGAAAATACAAAAACAGTGAAAGGTTTAATGCCACCACTTATAGCTGAAAGAGAATTGTGCCCCAACCTGGGAAACCTTAAAGAGAGAGTGGGGACACAATAACATCCCAGAGATTGCTGAACTACAACTACCAGTATTTGTAACTTCTGGCCACATTTGGAGGCCACACTTCTCCACTCTTTTTTTGAAAGCTTACGGTGGTGGGGAGTGCAGAAACTTAACACCTCCTTCTTGCTGGTACAAGGTAGAAACAGAAAGAATCATGGTGCCTGGGAGTAGAAGTAAGCCAAGTATTCTGAAGTAGTGGAAAGCAGAAGACAGGAACGCAGAAGGCCATAAAAACAAGTTGCAAAGAGATAAGCCATTTACACGTTATGGTCCTTATCAGAAGACAAGGACATTTTCTCTTCCTAACCCTCCAAAATCAAAAAGGTTCACAACCATATTGTGACTTTGTGGGAGAGTGATAATACAAGCCTTATCATAAAAAGACAGCACCTCCACTATGTATAAATATTTCATAAAAGTTCAGTGAACTCATAAGAGTTCAGATCTAGCTAAAGTGAAACAAGGCTTTGGAAAAATACTCAAATATTCAATTGTGTGTGTGTGTGTGTGTGTGTGTGCATATATGCCATAAATAGATATTTTATTTATTAAATTCATATACCAATGACTAACAAATTATCACTTTAGGCCACCTAGTGGTCTACAAATCCAGTCAAAATGTGCTCCAGGTCTTACGGGGAAGACCCCCTGCCCCCGTTTCAGGTATACATGTTGAGCTTCAAAGTTGAGGTTCAAAGATCAATTGGGTCTGGATCATTACATAAATATCAAACAAGTCCTCTTTAAATTTGGCTAAGTGAATCATATCAAACTAAGCTTTTATTAATGATGACATTTTACTATTGTTAATTGCTTGCCACTCATTGTGAACTGTTATTACTTTAGAATATTAAAATGTTGGATCTGTTTAACAATTTCTGTATCTTTTAATTATTTATTTGTAAACTTAAGGTAAGAAGAAAGACAATATAATTCTTTTTTTTTTTTTAAATCACAATTAGGACTAAAATCTTAGATTCTCCAGGCTGGATCCAAAGAAATAGTGAGTGATGTTTAGCTTACTGGGAATGACCAAGAAGGCAACTGTGATTTCTCCTTCTACCTGCAGCACACCCAACCTCCTGAAAAACTATTCCATGGAACTGGAAGATGTTCCAGGCCAGCAAGAGAAGTGACACAGAGATGAAGGGAAATTGGTGGAGATTGGTTCTCCCTCCCTTATTTCATAAGGAATCTCCATGAGACCGTACTATCTTCCATAAATGGAAGGAACCCTTTCAATTCAGTCACCCTGGATGCAAGCCAGTGTTTTGCAGAATATATTAAAAATATATATTACACTTCTACTAAGTAAATAAGAAACTAGATAAATAAGAAACCATTAAAATATATTGAGAGAGAAAAAATACCTCTCTGTCAAGCTGGAATATTGCACTTCGAACTTCACCTGTTGCTTTGTTAATTACAAATGCAGGAGGGTTACTAGGTTCTTGTGAAATAATCCTAAAAGCAATTTTGGAGTTGAGCGTATTGGGCTCATCTGCATCAGTTGCATTTATCTTCAGCACAAGAGTACCTAAGAAAAGTAAGGGTTTTACAAGTGTATATTCTTAACAGATGACAATGACCAAGAGTGCACACTTCCTTCCTGACATTGCAACTGTCCTGCTTTTAACATCATGGGCACATCATTCTTGAAGGCATATGGGAGCAAACTAATCCAATGGAATCTCAGCCTCTGAATACTGGAAGGGTATTGCCGCAATGTATGCCACCTCAAACTCCTAAATGAAAAGCAGAATACGTAAACCCAAACAAACAATGGCATCAGAGGCAGAATAGGTTCATTAAATAAATGGAAAGGGAAGGTATAATTATGTCATCCCAATGAGAGCGGAGGTCCTGATAAAGGCATCACCATAAAACATTTACCCTAAGCACAAACTTAGCTCAGCCCCTATCCTCAGTCTGTTACGATTCTACCTGCAATGTGCTATTTTATAGTCTACAAGATTTTGCCTTTTTAATTACTACATAGTAAGGAGCACAAGGTTAAGGAATAAGGCACATGTATTCTCTATTCCTTAATATCCTATTCTTTAGAAAGTAACATAAAACTGAAAACAGGATTTTTTGGGGTACTGGACCTAATATTTTGGCTGCCAGTCAAGCACTGCTTCTCAACTATTCAATTTTGGAGTTGAGCGTATTGGGCTTATCTGCATCAGTTGCATTTATCTTCAGCATGAGAGTACCTAAGAAAAGTAAGAGTTTTACAAGAAACTATGTTTTCTAATGCCCCACCCCAGCAATACTATAAAATAGAAGTGTGTGATATTTCTACTCTCTTGCAATACTATAACCCTGGATGCTGAAATCAGTGAAATACTCATTTGTGACAAGGACACAGAGGCTATAGGAAGGAAGGAATGGATTGAATACAACTGTACAGAGAAAAGAGTATGAATGAGAATTCATACTGAGTAAGAATGAAAATGTAAATAAAAGTCTAGGACTTACCTACATCACACAGTTCTTCAACAGAACCCATAAAAACTGCCTGCGAAAATACTGGGTTATTGTCATTTATATCCAGAACTTTAATCCGCAGATCCAGTGGCCTTTCCAGGTTTTCACCTTTTTGATTCAGTGCATAGCCTTTCAGCTGAAAAAATATTAACACGTCATCCACATGGTTAATTTCATTAATGATAAACAGGAAAATAAAAATAACCATATCACTGAATTATACTGCTCACTCTTTTCCATAAGCAGGTTAAGAAAAACCAATTGCTGTAAATATAGTAAAAATCAAGAGTTGTCAACTGACATGAATCTAATTACTAAAGAGAGACAGAGCTTCATCCACTTACATGTAACATTGGTGTTTGTTCCCGATCGACTATTCCAGTTATGTTCAGTTCTCCAGTTTTCCCATTAATCACAAACAAATGATATGGTGGTTCTGTGACTCCTTGGCCAGAAATGGTGTAAGTAATAATTACTCCTGGTTCAACATCTTTGTCAGACCGTATCTATACAAAATAGGAGAAGAGAAACAATATTTACTGAGTTTGTCTCTGAAACTTAATACAAAATATGTTTTAATTTTTTAAAAAAGAAAGATGAACTTTTATGTTATTTCAGTTTTCCTAGCTGTTAAGTAAAGATATGCAAAACATTTTGTTCTGAGGATATAACTTTCTGGGAAACTCTAGTACATTTGGTTTTTCCTCTGGACCATTCCAATCAATCTGCTTCAAGGCTGGTCCAGCAATTTCCTGAATGTAAATCTTCTGGATGAAGTGGTTTGCACTGCTCTGGATGTGGCCTATTTAGTTATTGAATCAATGAACTGTATAAATCCAAAAAAAGTGGCTTAATTCAGTAACCAAGTTAAGTGTTTGTATGAACCAGCCTCTATAAATTTAAAGTAGTCAATACTTTAAGAAAATTATTTTATTTAAATTATTAAATTATTTTAATTTATTAAATTAAATTATTAAATTTAAGAAAATGCAGAAATTTAAAACAAAGTAGACAAAAGTCACAGCTCATCCTCCAACATACAGACCGTTATATGTGGAAAAGGCTCCCCACAATACTAAGTGGAGAAAGGAAAGAGTCTCATAGGACCTCCTTTTTGCATGTGCACCAGAACAGAAAATCTCAAATGAAGCAGAATAGTATAAATTTATCTTTGTAATGATGTTCTCCTGTGCTCCACTACACAGGATCTGGCTGAGTATAATTAAATTTCTAAAGCAATTTTCATAGAGGCAGGCAGAACTCTTTTAGCTAATCCTCAATTTTGTCTGGGAGGGGAGAAAAAGGAAATATATTAAATCCTTTAACAAGACCACTGCATTATAATTTAGCTTTACTAAGTAACAATTGTTGCCATTTCATTTTTTTTTTCCCAATGATAAACCTAACTGATATTATATGGTCATCTTACTCAGTCTGGCACCTTCCACGCTTGATAGGATTGAAACTCGAGCCCAGGTTGCGGGAGACTATTAAGGGCAAAACTAAAGACATATTTGTTTCCAAGCCTGACTTACTTTAGCAATTGGATTCTTCTGGGAATTGTCACGCTCTTCCCAGATCATGGAAGGTGGGACAATCCATTCTCGCTTTTGCCGGATTAGGCTGTCCTGATGGAGCACTCGGTTATACCTTCCGCCAAGAATCTGTGAGAAAATCAAGTTTCATTTGCAGCATTGCAAGTTTTCTTATTGCCATGCTGTCAAACCAAAATCAAGAATCCTGCTATTTTAAATGCACTTAATTTTCACATAAATACCCTAGTGGGATTTGTAACAGAAAATAATGGCACATTTCAATATAAGCAACAACACAACATTTGCATGTATGAGAACTGACCACATTATTTCTAATAAAGTATGTATGTTCTGAAAAATCGTAAACACTTATAGCAAGAAAAAATATTTGCTGATCCTGTGCACTGTTCATCATCTTGTCAATAAGGATGTTGTAATAATTACTGTTCTAATCTATGGTCTTCACAGCAATTACATTATTTTCTAAATATCACATATGGATGCTTAGCACATACACACTATACAAGTTTCGGAAATACATTACCTAGGAGAATCCTTTCCCTAAACTAGTGTTTCTCAACCTCGGCAATTTGAAGATGCGTAGACTTCAACTCCCAGAATTCCCTAGCCAGCATGCTGGCTGGGGAATTCTGGGAGTTGAAGTTTATGCATCTTCAAGTTGCCACAGTTGAGAAACACTGCCTCAAATTTTTAAAAATCTTTCTAGTAATCTAACCTTTCTTCAGCCAGGGATCATCCAGTTATGGTGGGACTTTAATTCTCAGAATTCTACAAGTTGGTCTAAGATATCTAGAAGGTGCCAGTTTGGTAAAGTCTCATCTCAAGAAACTACTATCCTTCCCATACATTATGCAACAATGATATTTATATCTACACTGAAAATATCCTGAAAATTAATAGTCTCTTACCTCTATATGAAGTCCATTTCCAAAGATTACATAGCTCTGCAACAAACAGATATAGCCATTAAAAATATAACTAGCCCTCCCAATATAAACCACTAAGAGAGTTAACACTGTGCAATGTTTTGGCATCAGTGAAATTCAATTACAGAAGCACATATTACTCCACCCAGACAATATTAAACATTTTTAAACTATTTTTTAAAAAAATAATGAAATGGATGTGTATTTAAATTGCCTTATTCAAAACCAAATCAACATTAGATTTCCACATTTAATACGGTCATAAAATGGAAGTAAGCTGTGGAATTTCATAGAAGTGAATAAAAATGAAATCTGAAAACAGTTAAATCAGCATTAATAGATCATTTTTGCTAGTTCTGCATTTTAGGCAAGCACTCACAGAAAAGAGAGAGCAAAGACACCTTTTCAAGCATGTTCCAGGGACATGATAATTCCACTTTCCTCTTGCAACAAACCTTGAAATGGCTTAATTACATTTCAGCATGTAAGAATATGTAGCCAACTATGTGGCACTTATTTTAATAATGGTTTGCCAGGTGTAGTCAGGGACCATGTAGCACTTGAACTGCCTGTGTTAGTGCTGCAAGTCAGCTAAACACAATTAAGATTTTATTAACAGAAGATGATCCAGAAATGTCAGTATGGTGTATACTCAGCATACATTTTAAAAATGTGGCTTAATCTGCTTTTTTAGTTAAGATCTTCAGTTCAGCTAAGCTTTTTTTTTTTTTTTTTTTAAATACTGTGGTTTTCTCCCTCTGACATATCCACCTTCTTTAGGCTTCTTTAATATTGCAGATATTGGCAAACAAGAATGCATTTGGGATTTCAATTTGAGAAACCACATACCTTTATAAATTGTGAACAGAGGACACCATTGTGCTAAGGAAACTAAAAGCGTACACAATATTCATCTGGGAAACTCCCTGCCCTTAATATATCCACAATAAATTATTGTCTTTCAAGTCATGGAAAGTTCTTGAAAAGTGTTTCTAGTCTACGGAAGGTTTCTGTTCTAAGATGGATTTCTTTGGTTTGAGTGATAAATGCATTTTCTTTTCCCATGACAAAGCCCGTCATACCCTTATATAATAGTTACCTGTTTCATGTTTCTGTCAGAAGGATGCAGGTATAAATCAAAGTTTCCTCAAGAAACTTTGTAGTGGCACAGAAGTGTGTGAATACTTATAAAGAACATTCTGGACTCCTTTCCTTACAGCTGTCTCTCAGGTGTTGAAACACATTAACTAGACCTGGGATCTAAATCTCTAGAGCCATTTTTCTCAATCTGAGTAGCTTTAAGATGTGTGGACTTCAACTCTCAGAACTGCTGGCTGGGCAATTCTGGGAGTTGAAGCCCATCTATATACTACTAAAACTTTCATATGTGTAACCTTTAACTGGGGGAAACACTGCATCATAGGGCAACAATTTTTGAACCAAGGTACTTCAGACAGGCTAACTTACAGAATGGATCCAAAATCCAGGGTTAGAGTTTGGGAAATTACTCATGTGGGATTGAAGTTTAGGGAATTTGTGGCTGCTTCAGCACTGGAGTGCTCCCACACCGCTGTAGTCAGCCCAGGTCACGTGACCTCTTTCCCACCTCCCTCTATCCCTTGTGCCCAATTGGCTGGCGGCAAGGCCCGATGGACAAGAGGCAATTGGCTGCTTTGGAAAGGAGGCAGAAATTTGAAATCTCTTAACAGCGGTGGGCATTGAGGGAAGGATGAGGGAGAGACTTGGATGCTTGCTGGCAAGGTAGGGCTGGCTGGGGGGTACCAGTGGTCAACGGCTGAGCCCTCTTCCTCTCTTGAGGGAGGGGGCCCCTGAGAGACACACTGGAATGGGAAACGGGGGTGCAATTTTCCTCATGGTCCATGGCTCCCTTAGTTCCACCTCCCCCCAGCAAAGTGGCAGGCAGTTCTGTGGGTCAGCCAAGGAGGAGGAGGGGGAGGGGGAGGATGCAGCTTCACCGGGTCTCTCCTGAGGGTTGTGAGGGGAGGGCAAACAGCACAAGCATATATTAAAGGAAGGAAGGAAGGAAGGAAGGAAGGAAGGAAGGAAGGAAGGAAGGAAGGAAGGAAGGATTTCTGATGCTCCCTGCCAGCTTCCCACAAACAAAGTCAATGGAGAAGCTGGCAACAAGTTGTATGTCACTCCCACTCCCACTGCTTTTTTGCCCTTGGTCATTCTGTTTCTCTGTTTAGGTAAGGAAATACCTCTGAAACAATGACCCAATGGGCCATGGGTTGTCTAGTACATCTTAAAGTTGCTAAAGTTGAGAAACACCTGCTCTAGAGCAAGCAAGTTATCTATGCTATCCAACATGAGACTCAGTATTAAAATCAATATTTATTCAGTTGTTGAACACAGAAACAAAATAGACTGTCCATACCCTGTCACCTGAAACTGTTTTCCTGATAATGTCCACTGTTTAAAATATATTGGAACAAAGGCCAGTAGTTAAATATCAAATTCTCCTTCAGACATCACAGCTCCCTGTCTCTAGAAAGTTCAGACGATCTGACAACCAAATTTTCTTTCTCTGTTTTTATAGTCAAGTTCTCTTTAAGTGGCAGATTCTTAATAGACATAAAAGACGTATATTTCTCTGTGAGTTTTAATGCGAACAACTTCAGGGATAGGGCCAATAAGTATCAGTTATACATAATAATCCATGCCCTTTTTGTCCTGTCTCCAAAGCTGCTATTGGCTCTCAGAAGATGGAGTCCTATTAATACTTACATAAACAGTAGCATCAGGATCGTTGCAGGAAAAAGGCTAAACTCCCTCACATGTAACCTCCAGGTCTATTAATATTCTGCATGCCCCCAGCTGGTTACTTGCTTAGAAAGATATGGGGTCAATATAGCTTCTCCCTGCCACTTTTTCACAGAAACACAACATGCTCAAGTAGTTTTGAAGATTCATCTATCCATCTTTGGATGAAAGAGTCATGGAACTCCATATAGAGTATAGTTTAAGTCTTTTACTCTAGTCCTTCTTGCATTTGGGATAGGAAGCCCACTAAAGAAAGTTGATGAAACCGATCAACATTTATTTTCGAGTTAACACTGCTAGTATTAAACCACTATTGTTCACTGGATTCTCAGTTTGCTATTTAAGATAGTATGATTCATTACATATCACACACTAGCTGAAAAATGGCTTAAATCCAAACCATGGTTCAAGCCATCTTGAATTCTAAAGGATTCCAAAAAATCTAAAATAATCTTTCTTTGGATTTTTTTTGGAGAGGGGTGGGGGAGAAGTTGTAGCAGTTACAAAAACAATCAGCAGATGCATATTGCCCCACCTTTAAAAAAAGGAAGTATCCAGTCACTTTCATCATTCAGAGCACTAGAAAATATACCAGAGTTTTGCTACCATAAATTGTCCATTTATTTAAACAATTTATATGACCAGCCAACCTGCAAATTCTGATTGTAAAGTACTCACTGGAATTGGGTTTTAACCTTCATCTTCCTTCTAATAAATACTACCAATCAGAACTCTGATGACTTGCTCACTGGATTGCTTCCAGTCCAGATTAACAGAAGTGAAGTCCAACCTATTAGACATTATTAATTAAATTTACATGCTGCCTGACTTCCAGCAACTTTGGGTGGCTTAAAATGATTTAAAACATGAAAACATGACAATAAAAACAAGGAACAAAAACAGGAGAGATGGTAGAATAACAAACCAGGTGGAAGCAAAAGAAAACAACCTAAGGTGGCTTCAGTCATTCCTACCAAAGGACTGGGCAAACACCCAAGTCTTCAGACCCCTTTGAAATGCCAGCAGGGTGGGAGCCATTTTGAACTCGGGTGGAGAGACCTCATTCCAGAGGACAGGTGTTGCAACAGAGAAACTGTGCTTCAAGAGTCCCAATAGATGGCATTGCTTAACTGAAGGAACTTGGAATGTGCCAACCCTGCCACATCAAACTGGCCGGACAGATACTATGGGAAAGATAGGTTAGAAAGCTAACAAATCATATGCACTATTTAGGCTTTCCAGTCAAATAAGAAACAACAGTGTATAAAAGAACACATCCTCCCAATGCTCCAGGTCCTTCTACTTGGAGGCTTCGATGTGCATTCAGTTAAGCATTACTGGAGGTTTCCATTGAGGTGGAAACCCTGCGTGAAGGCTTCTGCTCATGTTCAGTTGGACACATACAGATAATCTCTGAATGTGATAATATGTCCTATATGAGATAATCCTATATGTGATAATTCAGGGACCTTTCATGGAGAAAATTGAAAACAACTTGATGGCACATATCACACAATCAATCAGATCTTTCCAGTTTGAAAATGTCTGGAAAAGACAGGGCCAGTCCACTGGGAATATCAGAGGTATGACCAGCATAAACTCTTGTGCACCATTTGAGTAAGCTGCTGTGTCCTATTCAGGTGTAATACCTGAACAGGGTAACACTGTAAAACTTTTAACATTCTAACAGAAGTATCTGCATAGTTTCCATGAGTAATCTTTCCAGTAGGATGCAGATGGTAGTTTCTGTGTTATTATGGGCAGCTTTACACAAAAGACTTGGCAGGATTAAATAAATTTCACTTATTATATGTCTTCGGGTAATGATTTGGGGCTAATTAAAAATATTTAAATGTGCTTTCTTGACTTAATAGTCATACCACATAACACTTTTTCTTCCTTAACAGCTTTCCTTATTGTAGTAAAATATTAGTTGTTCTTCTCCAGAATCTAGATGCAACAAAACATTTTAAAATGTGGGATCCTCAAAATGACACTCGATCCACCTAGTCTGTGTCTTTTGGATGTATAGAACTCCATTTCACCCACTACTCCCAGGGCTTCCACACAGAGGACTTTTCTAGTCAATGCTGCACTTTGGGGGTTATTAGCATGCCAATTACCTAAAAAAATAAAGATTTATTATCTTGAGTTGTGTTGATTACACCAAGTCCAGATTTTACTATTGGAATCAGTACAGCAGAAACAACAGTTGTATGCGTTGCAAGTAATGACAGTTCCAGTGCTCTATGATAATAGCATTGTCTACTATGATTGAATCTTCCTGCATACAGATTTGATGCTCCCACTTCTGGGAAAGTAGAGATAAGAATGCACTTTCCCCTTGTTATATATATCCTGGTTATATTCAGTTGTGAAGCTGAAGTGTTATTTGCATGTAGCAATCCGTCGCTGAACTCAATGAACTCCCTATAGTTGGTGTTGCAACTAAAACTCCTTTGGGCATGCAGACTATGTCCATTGGGACTGAACACCCAATATTTCTAGAAGGCACCAGACTGGAAAAGGCTGATCTAATTGCTTCTGCAATGCACAGAAGTCATAGACCTTATTGAACTCAGTCAACTGACTCATCACAAATATCCTCTAAACTAACTTCCTTCACTGTGGCGTTCTCCAAATGTGTGAGAACTCATTTGTTCTCATCGCTTAAAAGCCATCAGATTGAGGAAGGTTGTCTAAAATGTATAGCTATAAAACTCCAGGTTACCAAAGAATAGCAGAAAAGATTCAGCTTTCTGTATCTACTGTTATCTAGTGGTCATTCAGAATTCTGCCTTCCAAATATTTATCCAAATTTAGAAGCCACTCAACTTGGGTGGCTTACAAATAAAATGGAAAAACAACATACTGTATGGAGATACAATTAAGAAAGAACCCTGGCTAACTGGGAAAAAAAAAAATCAAGCAATTCCGCAGATGAACAAACATAACAAAAGGAGCTCCGCACCCAAATATAGTATGCTCTACAGCACAATTATGAACATGATTAAAATTATAACAAACAAAAATAGCCATAATTTCTTTGGCGCTTAGGGAGAATTCCAATACTTCACCAAGACAATAATATATATTACCATAATTAAACATAAGGAAGATTACCATGAATTTAAGATAGCTTCCCTCCAAAGAAAGCTAAATAGAAAAATGTTTATAAAGACACAAATTCTGTACACTGCCCAACTTCCCTTGCCTAATTAAAGTTTGATAAGCAAATTGTGGAGATTTTTTCTTCCAAACAAAATACATTGGTGCATCTATGTGAATATATTCAGTGGCCATAAGTTACGCTCAAAAATAGTAAAATGAAAATTTAACTTGATTCAATTAATTATTAAAATTAACTTCCTGTAAGAAATATACAGCTTATTCTGAAAACTGATGTTCCATCTACTGATATACACAAACTATTTTCTTTTCACAAAATATTCTCTCCCACTGGTTAGTCCACAAACACACTTACATACAGAAAACAATGATTCAGAAATCCAGGCTGATGATCCATAAACCTATGCATGGTTACTCTGTGGTAAGGCCCTTGAATTCAAGTTCTTACTTTCAAGTAGCATGCATATGCTGCTGAAATGGTGGGGAGATCTGTTTAGCCCAGTTTCCTTCATGTAAAACGGGATGGACTAAGTTCTTGAGATCCTCAGCCATTTCCCCCTTCAGTTTGCAGCAAGGAAGCAAACTGTGCAGGCCTGCAACCATACTTACTCTGAAGTCAACCCCAAAGAATCCATTTCCTTATATTTCCAGGTAAATGTGTTTAGGATCTCTAGTCCTGTTCATAATCTCTCTACACGTGTCTGCATGAAGACTGTCTTTATTTATGCCTCTTCCAGAATGTTCATTTCCAAGAACAGCTTCCAATGGGCAGTGGAGGCTGTCTAGTACAGATACTCATCTTCCACAACAAAAAGCAGGCAAAATAAAAATCTGCTTCTGAGACTCGTAGAACTTGTTTAACCCCAGTTCCTAAGTGACACGGCATTTAAGGAAATTAACTGGTGTTTGCAGGTGTTTTCAGTTAAGTCTGAATACATGGTAGGACTCCTTTACAATGGACAGTTTTATTTCCACAAGCATTATTTCAGTGTTAAACCCAATGTTGTTACCAGTAAAAGAATCAAAACACCTCCAAGCACTTTCTGAGACAGAAAATGTCCGTGGTAGCACACCTCTATAATTCTAGATAATTACTCCTGTAGTTTTGAGTCTGAAGAATTGCTTAAGCTGCACTCCTCAATATGCTTTTTTGGAAATAAATAGGACTTATTTCCAAAAAAGCATATTGAGGAGTGCAGCTTAAGCAATTCTTCAGACTCAGAACTACAGGAGTAATTATCTAGAAACAGAAGTCAAAGAGAATAAGTATGTAGATTGGTCTGTAAATTGGCTAGGGCAAATACACACATCATTTAATAGAACTGACAAGATGGCCACTGTCAATCTGAAGATGGCACTAATGGGAAACAGAATACCAAAAAGCAAAACAAAATAATTTAGGAGAGGGAAAATGAGACTAAAAAAATCACACACTTGCATCTTCAATCTAAAATTCCCCAGTCCTTACAGCATTTGGCTTTTTTGCTTCATGTTGGTTCTGAAGACATGGTTTGCAAGACAAGGACAAAACATGCCTTGCTTACTCATATGCAATGGTAAACTTCAGTATGGATTATACAAGAAAAAACTGGAGTTCAAGCATGAGAGGAGGAAGCATATCAGATTAAGGCAGAATCCCCCAGGAGTATTATGGAAAAATGTTCTTTATATGAAACAAAATTAATCATCCTTAGATCTAACAAGGCTGATATGACAACATCCTGAAACCAGCAACCTTTCGAATCTAGGCAAGGAAAATCTAGTCTTGTTTTTGTTTCTATAATTACTAGCATGCAAAAAAGAATTTAAAACATTTCAAAATTTCCAGTCAAGAATTCCTTTATTATACTGGGTGTTGAAAGGTAGCAACTATGCAATGAGGTTTGTTTTTAATTGTTGTTGTGCAAAACAGGCCTCAAGACCTGAGACATTCTAGAAATGAAAGATGTTGTTGAGCAATACATGTACAAAGAATTGGCTCATCCAAAAAAGGTTTTCTACTAGAGCCTCTCTACCTATTCAGGAATGAGGAAAATGCTTGAGTGACAGCACATCTTAAAAGCAACTGAGTTTTGTGCTGGAGAAACAATGGGGCTTAACACTTATACCATTTTCATATTAAAATCCTACCCATTTTTTCCTCTTTTTTTTAAACTTTCGGAAAAAAAAATATGAAGATAGCTCTTTTTTTCAACAAG
Organism: Python bivittatus; assembly: GCF_059951505.1. Taxonomy (NCBI): domain Eukaryota; kingdom Metazoa; phylum Chordata; class Lepidosauria; order Squamata; family Pythonidae; genus Python; species Python bivittatus. Next base: position 39,665,667 of record NW_028277113.1, on the reverse strand, counting down.
GTTAAAAGCAGCTTGTAAGGAGGAGGGATTTTCAACAATGAAAAAGCTAAAATTGAGTAACAGTTTAACTTTTAAGCAAAAACCCTCTACAGGTGTCATTAACTTTTCTGATAGCAACATACAAGGAAGGCAGCAAGAAATAGCATGATGGTTCTATCCCTCAGTCACCATTCACAGCTCTTTGTATTTCATAATGAACTTCTGAAGCAAGAAGCTTCTTCTGTATGTATTATACTTATACAGAATACCTTCACAGACTGTTTCCCCATTTCAGATGTTCACCCTAAATTGAAAAGGGCAGTGAAATCAAGATGGAAGAGAGCATGCAGGATGCTCACTCTACCTTCTCACTCATTTGTGCTTAAGTCAGACTGAAAATACCTGAATAGGACTCCAGGCAGTTGCATCTCAGGACTTTGAAAGGCCTCCTGAAACACAGCATCCATCTGGTCTAATAACTACTTTCTGAAGGTGGCTAGCCAGATGCCTCAAGTTAGTCCACCAATGCTGTTGTTCCCCATCAAATAACCTATCTCTCTGAACCAAGGTATTTTATTTAGCTGTTCTGGCCAATATCTCCTGATAGAACTGATTCTCCATGAGTTCAACTGATTCACTTTAAATTCCCTTTAAGGGAATAGCTGACACCATACCCCATAGTAGTGCATTCCAAAAATTCCATGTTGTGTAGAGAAACATTCCTTTCTGTCTCTCCTAAATTTACTACCAGCCAGTTTCATGGAAAGAGTGAAAATTCTAGTAATGTGAGAAGGAGGAGGGATAGTAGTGGTAAAAAGCCATCTTTCTTCACAATGTACATGATTTTATATAATCCTACCAGAGTTGTTGAGAGTTGGGCAGCATACAAGTTTAATAAATTATCAGCTTCCTTGACTTGCTCCATTCATTGTACTGGATTATATCCCATTATTCTTAGTATGTCTCTGCTAGCATACTAAGAATATTGTAGATTGTCTTGGAGGATATCAAATTAGTCAGTCACTCTACTGTGTGGTCCTTCTCAGTCTTTTTTTTCTAATACAGTGAGTCTCTCCTCATAAAGGAGGTATCCAGCTGCCTTTTTCTAAATCTTTTTTTTTATTCTCTAACAACATCATGAAATGATGTGTAAGATCATTTCTTATGAAATGTTTTCTAGCATAAAATGTGTCTGTTTTGCCCACAAACAATGCAATTCTATGTATTTATTCAATTTATATGGCTGCCCATTTCATCATGGTGACGTTGGGCAGCTAACAGTTAAAAACACAACCAACAGTAAAAAAACAAAAACAAAAAAAACCCCAAAACCCATAACCAGCAGCCAAGATAGATAGATAGATATTGAGCAATAAATGTAGATAGTTTTTTTTTCTTCCTAGTGTTTTCCCCACAGGTGCAGGATCCACTTTTTTTTTTGGTTCAACCAAATGTTGATCTATTGGTTATGACGGGAATTGACTGACTGGCTTGTCGCCCAAGCCTGACATCATGGGCTGAGAGTGACTGGCCCTAAGTCACCCAGCCAGCTTTCATGCCTAAGGCAGGACTAGAACTCAGAGTTTCCTGGTTTCTAACCTGGAGACTTAACCACTAGACCAAACTGGCTCTCCCAAAGTATATATAGGTATTCACAATAAAATCTCAGTAGGAATTCCTCCTAAGTTAAGTGGATACAGGTTTGGATGGTTTCAGTGAGCTAACCACCATGAATTGAAAGTCTACTTGACTCCTTTCAGGGTCAGAAACAATAGAACATTTTCCTTTGGTCAAATTCTGGTCTTTATATTTATTTAAATACACTTTTCAGGTCTGGAACTTCACATTTTAGAAATTAAACACTATTTCAATGTATGCAATAGAAGCTTAACATAAAATTCTTTTTTTCACTGCTGTGTTTCAAAACATTTTAATTGCAGATTTTCTTTATAATGGTATAAAAATCCATGGGTATAATGAGAAAGAAATGAAAATGACTGTTCATAAAAATTTCTCTTCAGGGATCTCCAGTGCAGTGCCCATGAGGAAAAATATGCTCACAGTTGCTTTCCCTGATCTCCCCCAACTTATTTAAAAGAAAAAGAAAAAGAAAAAGATCATGGCTGCAAGAGAAGCACAGGCAGAGAAATCCAAAGGGAAAAAGAAAAAGAAAAAAAAAGGGGGGGAGAGAAATCAATATTTGGTGATTTGCCACTTATTTTTGTGTTTTCCAATAGCAGTTATTTTTAGCGCCCTGGACACATTTCAAAATTTAAAATGGCCACAGAAATGTTGGAAACATCTTTACGATCACTTCGAGCCCCAGGGCTGAAGCCTTATATCCAGAAAGGGTTTCAGGGAAAGCTCAAAAGAGACCAGGCTCAAATTAATCCCAGTCAATATATCCCAGAATATATTGTTTAAGAAACAGTGTTTCTGAAGTCCAAAATCTGAATGGGACTCGGTGAGGGAAGGCTGATCAAAACAAAGCTGAAAAAAGCATAATATTTATTTGGAACAGCCTACTGTTTTAAAAATGGGGAAATTCTACTTGTCAATTTCAAGCCAATTATATAAATGAAGTGTTATGTCTGTTTCCATGGGGATGGGGATGTTACCACAATTGCAGGTAATGCACAATTAACTTGCTTGCACATCAGTATCATGGGAAGTACTGTCACCACTTACCTTTACAACTGCCTAGTAACTCTCCAAAAATTATTACTTTAACAAGTTTTATTGGCTGCCATCCCATGCATAACTCTCTTAACCACAACAGCAGCCCTGCCAGACCAACATCCCATTTCCCCCAGTGGGTGGGTAGAAACCTTGAAAAGCTGTCAGAGGAAGAGTAAAAGAACCAGCTGCCCCCTATAAAGTGGAGGGTGAGGATTAAGCCTGCTTTTAAATACAACACGCGCATATAAATCCTGCCCTTCCTATCAGGATGATCTCCCATTAATTATTATTAATTATTATTTAATTATTGTTATTACTACTCAGCTCCAAATCTCACATTATACCTACACACCCCATTACTCTTTGGCATACTTTGCATTTTTTTCCCCTTCCAATTTATTCTTTTTTTCCCTATAGATGTGATTAGTTGCTTGCCCACCAGACCAAGCAAGAGGTTGCCTACCACGGGCCAGTCTAGTACTCTCCGGAACTACCACTCCCAACAGCCAGCCAGCCGGCTGGGAATTCTGGGAATTCTCTTCCCAAGCCATCTGGAGGGCGCCAGGTCCCAGGGCAACCTGACAGCCTTTGTAGAAGTAGGACCTCTGGCAGGCGATTTAAACTGCCGGAGATCCGATGGCCAATCTTTCTTGCCATCCCCAGAGCAGGGAACAATCTGTCGCTAGAACTTCTCAAATTAAGACCTTCTTATTAAAGTGCAAGCAGAGCTTCTAAAATACTCCAAGCTTTCCAGGTTTTCCTTTCAAACCAACGACTGAACAACCCCGTCGAGCTTAAGGTCAGCTGCTTCCAAGAAAACGCATATATAAAATAGCAGCTTAAGCATGTTTTCTCGCAATGCCGACCCCTCCAGATCTTCCCACGAGGTTTTTTCCCCCCCCGAAAGGCACTTTTTTTTTCACCTTGCAATAAGCGCGATTAGCATCGCGGGTGAACCTCCCGAGACTCCGGCGCTGGGTTCACAGGGCGTGGCGCGGCGCGGCTCTTCCGGCGCCCCATTCAGCCCACGACTCGCCCGCAACGCAGAGCCCGCCCGTTCCTGCGGTTCCCTTTCCAACATTAGGGTCTCCCTATCGCCCCTTTTCTTTCCCTGGCATCCACCTCGGAAAAGCTCCCCTTTTCAAGAGCCAGGACGAACTGGCTGCCAGGCAGCAACAGGTGGGCTTCCAAACTCACCCAGAGAAGCCACAGGCCGGGCCCTGCCACGCCGAGGTATCCAGCCATGGTACAGCCCCCGTCGCTCTCCCTCGACTTCACGTCCTGAACCCCGGGCCAGCAGCAGCAGCAGCGCCCCTTTCTGCTCACTCTCCGGAAGGGAAATAGCGACTTCGTTTGGAGCGCCTGGGCTCTTGGCGACTGCTTAAGCCAACCCCTTTCCTGCTGGTGGGGAGTAACAAAAACAGGGCTGATCACCAGCGGCGGGGGGAGGAAGAGGGACACCGAGGGGCGGGGAATACCGGCCTGGAAGGGCGCACCAGGTGGGTGCGGGAGCCCCGCCCCGCCCCGCCCCTTCAGCCAGGCGTCTGCGGAACCGCCAGGGGCGGAGGCGGCGGGGTAGCTGTTGGCTTTTGCCCTTTCGACGAAAGGCTGCCTTTGCACGAAGGCACGCCTGGCCTTTCTGGGTTTAAGGTGCGAGGCTGCTCCTGCGCGCTTCAGTGCAACTTGAGATCCTTTTGCCTCCAACGCGGCCTAGGGCTGCCCGGCGGCGGCCGACCTCTCCCTCTTTCTCTCCCGCTCTCCAAGTCGCTTGATACTGCTTTACTCTTTACCGTCCAGGCGGAATTCCTGATCCTTTCCCTTCCCTGTCCGCAATCGCATTGATTGAGCGTTTGGAGCCGTCTTCCTGCTTTGTGAAGGTTTATTCGGCTGCAAGAAAGACGCGCTCCTGCTCGTCTCTCTCCGTCTTCAGTCGATTCCACCGAACATAATGAAGCGCCCGGAGGGTGCTTGCCCAGGCGCGCAGCGCGCTCCTCTCCCCCTTTCGTAACCCAAGCAGTCTCATGCAAACCGGGAAGGGGAGCGGGGAGAGAAATGGGAATTATAAAGGATATTTAAAACATAGCAGCTTCTTTTTCAGATTATAGACCTTGTCTTGGTGAACTAACGATCGTTTGTAGTACCGGCTGCGGCTTGAAAATGTTAAAGCTTGTGGGCGAGGGCCAAATTGCTTTGCTTGCCCTTAGTGGTTGACACGCTGCATCTGAACATGGATGGTTAGTTTACTTATAATTCTTCAAACATTCCATTTATGCTTGTGGCTGTCATAAATTCAGGCTGGGTTAACGTACTTTGCAGGTCAAAAGAGGTTCACTTTCGGCAGTGAGAGGAGGATGCTGGACGCTTAAGTAATTTCTTCATGGCAAACTGTAAGGACTCTGTGTTTAGCTCATTGCTGTTTTGAATTTGCTGTTAATAAATTCCCTTGGATGAGTTGCGAGTGAAAAATGCCTCCATTTTCGTTCTCTGCCTGCTTTTCTTAATATTAAAAAGTCAATTAAAGAAGGAAAACGTTATCTCTTGATAGTAAAGCTTTCTTTGCTGAATGGTATTTTCTCTGCTTAGTTATGATTTTTCCCTGAAGTATAACTCAGCCCAATTTCTGTAGGAAAGCTGTTTCAGCCTATTGACCTAGGTTAATTCCTGAGAGCCAGTTTGGTGTAGTGGTTAAGGCACCAGGCTAGAAACTGGGAGACCTGAGTTCTAGTCATGCCTAGGCACAAAGCCAGCTAGGTGACCTTGGGCCAGTTACATTCTCTCAACCCTAAACCTTGCCAAGAAAACTTCTGGGACTTGTCCAGGCAGTCTCCAAGAATCAGACCAAAAACAAAAAACAAAAAAACCCCTCTTCCTAGGTTCAACACAATCATGTATTCTTAATAGATCTTAAATTCATCCAACAAGGTATGTTTTGTCACTAATACCAGCTCAGGTGGTAAGGACAAACAGAACTGAAAACAACAAAATGGATCTACTAAAAACAAGGGGAGAAGTTTACAAAACTACAGTTTTAAAAAATGCATCCAGACTAGGGTTTTTGTTTCTTTTTTATCTGGCACTGGTGATAAAATCTCAAGTTCAAAATGATTTTGCCTGTCATACAAACTAAAGAATACATTCAAAGATATATTGATGACCATTATACTGTTGGCAAATAAATTTGTAAAGGCAGGTTCTGCAAACTTTTATTGATCAACCATTCAGTTACATGAATATTGCACAGATGTATCATGTAGAATGCATTTGAAGATATCTTGTTATGATTATGGCGTTGGTACATACACATGTAATCAACTGGTGTGCAGAACTCACTAGTGAGCAAACACTTAGTGAGCAAAAAAGGAACAAGAACCCTTGATACTTAGAGACTGTTGAATACCTGCTGGATGAATAAAATTAAAAAGTGTTGGGCAAGAAACTTATGCTAAGTCATAAAGGGCTACAATATCAGAGGTGCAAAAAAATCCAGCTGACCCATAATGGCAGCAAAGGGATAGAAAAAATGTGAACTCTGTTGCCATCTAGAAGTTATTTGGAGTTGTATAGCCTAGTTATAGTAATCCTAGTTTACTTAGGTTTAGAAAGCTGAGGTCACATATTACATTAAGCCAAAACCATGCAAACCACAATGGTATAATGGGATTTTTGAACCCTGACATTCAGATTTGTAAACCACAGAATGTTTTTGTAAACTTGGGATTTTGTGGGTGGATTTTAAGCTTGGAATTTTGTGCAAATCTAGCCATTTGTGACTAACCATGATTGTGCAAACTCTGTTTGGCTGGTTAGAAGCCTGAAGTGAGGCACTGTTTTTCAGTAGTAATGCTAACATTTCTACATTTTGTTACAGTTTATGCTGGTCTTCTTAATGTTGCGGATATATTATACTAATCTATTTTGAAAAATTGTACAAAATTTTTCTTTGCAGCATCCATCCTTAAAATTTAGAATGAATGAATGAATGAATGAATGAATGAATGAATGAATGAATGAATGAATGATTAAAAGCCAGAAGCAAGCTGTAACCTGTCAGGCAATAATTTATTTTCACAAAACTTGCTTAAACTTGTTACAATGTTTCCAGTGGGGATTCTTTTTAAGGGGGTAGCAGAGTCTTGGTTTTTAGACAAAAGAGAGAGCAGTGGTGTTAGTTCTTGCGATTGGAAACATAAGAATTCATATTTGTGCTTATGAATTGAAAGGTTTTGATCAGTTTGTTTTATTATGGATATTGTGTTTCTAAATTCCTACTCCCAGGTCAGTATCTAACTTCCATCCCTGCTCTCTTCCTCACTATGACTCAAACCATGATTCAGAAAGAGAACCAGCTGCTGTTGGAATGTTAATGAAGAGAGGAGAATCTTGTAGAGTATTGGAACTAGGGGTTATAGGTGTGAAGGAAGGGGGGAGATGATTAAATGCCTTCTGGGGAACACTGCCTTTCATTAGAGAACACTGCTTTGTAACATGACCATGAATGAATTTATATCAGAGGCATTGTGGGAAATTAACAGGGGAGCTAGATCAGGCTACCCAGTGTTCTTGGAGAGGTGGAGTGAAACATTATTTTAACAATGGGAGGGAGGGGGGAAAGTTGTATTTCACTGATAGGCCTTGAAGGGGTTCCAGTTGTTATCTGTGGATGACAAGTGCCAATATCATCCCAGTAACCTAGGCAGGATTTCCAGACAAGGGAAATACAGCTCACCGACCTACTCTTTGTACATGTAATATTATATTAATGTGCGTAAATACCTGTATCAAGGTCATATGTCTTTCAAGTCAAGCTCAGTTCCTGGTAACTAAGGGTGTATATAATATTGCTGGTGATGTTAAAGCTTCTTGATTTATTTGACAATGGCTAGGGACTTTTGAGTATATGTGGAACTCTGTCCTCCATTTTTTCCCTTATAACACCTCTATAGGGTATAGTGGGCTGAAAAAAATTGACTGGTCCAAAAACACCCAGTGAGCTTCCATGTCTGAAAGTAGACTTAAACCTCATTTCTCCAATCTTAGTCAAAATCTTAACCACATTAGCTGTGGTTCACAGCCTCTGCTCGCTTCTTGGATTTGTGGAAGTTCAAGGAAACTTTAAGGAAACATCATCTGATCCCATAAATTCCCCTATGTGAACAAAATTGGTCCAATTTGTAGGTTTCAGGAATGATTTTTATGCTTAAGGCACTAGTTTATTCCTTAAAACTCTTCTAATATCATCCCAAAACTAAGCCCAAACTATGGCTTTGTCAACTCCAGGAGTAGTCTGTAGGCTCAAAGGACCCTGAGGAGTCCATTTAATGCATTCCATTTGATTTCTGAAATCCCTGAAATCCCTGAAACTATGCTAAATGAGCATATATAACATCAGGATTGCTTCTGTGTTTCATTTGTGTGCTTGTTCTTGTTCTTTTTAAATATTTGTTGATGCTTTTTAAAATAAAATCTAAAATTTATTTTTAAAATAATTTTTAAAAGATATCTAAGACCCTGCACCCCAATGATGAAATCTAAGACAATATTTTGCACAATGATCAAGCCTAATTTTCCATCTTCTATTCCCTTTCAGTTAGACAGAAGAATTGCTTCATGAAGAAGCAATTCTTACCTATGAAACTTTCTCAGACTTCATTCACAAATTCCACTCCCATGTTGAGCTGACTAAGCTAAAGAACAACATTAATCATGCACAGGCACGTATATACAATTAACTCATTCACATGGAGTTTGGGAAGGCTCTATCTTGACTGAGTCATTTAGTATTTGATTTTGCTCAGTGTGAAATCAGGGATTACTTTGGGATAAAGTTCTAATCTAGCATATTTTGAAAGTTCTGCCTTCCCAGCTGATCAGGTTTTGGCTGTTTTATCTTGCTTCTCTTTTAAATATACTTAAAATGGGTTTTACTCTGCTTGCACTCTTTTGAGGGTTGCTTTGAGTCCTAAACGCACATGTACATGTCTTTATTTTCTCTACAAAACACTGAAAGTACTCATATCATGATTGACTGGCTGTGTTATAATAATAAAGCATGGAGAAATGGCATTTTGGGGGGCAGGGCCAAAGATATTTGCCATTGAAGGCCATATAGGTTGCTACAGTGATACAATAATGTCACTAAAGAGTGTAGGGCTAAAGTTTTTGACCCATTTGGAGCCTCTGCAGGAAACACTGAAAGGCAAAGTCCACAATTTAAAGGCAAAAATAAACTAGTCTTTGCTTTTAAATAGTGCATAGTGAAAAAAGTCTAATCTCTCAATAACAAAATAAAGTTGAAGAGAAAAGCAAAAACAAAACTAAGTATGAACAAAATTATATATAACCCCCTCCTCCACTCCTTTCTGTCTAATACTGAAGAGAGAGACACCACAAATTAAGCTATTGGCCCCTAAAGTTTGGTGGCACAATCTTCTTGAGGGATGGCGATGGGCTCAGGATGCTACAGAAATGGGATTTAGCCTCTGTGTGAAGCCCAAAGATTGCCTGCTCTTGTATAAAAGTGAAGGTTGAAAGCTTGTCAGTGTGACTATCTGCAAATCCTATAATGCAAAGAATGCAAATATAAAGCATGTGTAAAGAATTGATAGCATTAAGACTGGTGATGCTCCATTATGTGTTTCTATGATATTATGGATGCATATAATATGTGAATGCTACGTGTGCCTGATGAATTCGCAGCCAAACTACTCTAATTGAGTGTCTTCCAGTTGGGTTGGACATCATTTCCCATCTGAAGCTGGAGAAGAGTCCACTAAATTTGGAGAGCCCAGGGAAAGGCTTTCATTCCATTTGGAATAGATTGGCTTATGATGATTAGCACATATTGCTCCATCAGAATCCTAGGTTAGCTGAAATGACTGAATATGCAAATCCATTTCCTCATATTGTTGTTGTTATTATTATTTCCTAATTCCTCTGTGTGTAATCACTGAACTCATTACTTTTCTCTACTGGAAATTATAGCTGGAATTTTCTCAAGAAAAATGTTCATCTCTCTAGCCACCCTTCTGTTTGAGCCCTACGCAGATGCTGAGTGTAAGTAGCTTTTAGCAAAGATAAAGGGTAGGCCCCACAGTATACCTGATTCTCTTTACATAATTTTAGTTGGGGCTCTCCAGGTTTAAAGAGATCAATATTGAAGTAGAAGTGTTCAATCTTGAAGTCACTTTTTTCGTTTTGTGGGATTGGTTGTTGATTGGAGACTTCCTGGGAATTATCAGTTGCTTGGTGATGTGTTCTTTGATTCTTTGGTGTAACTGGTGCCCTGCCTGTCCTACGTAGTGCTGGCTGCAACCCAGACAGTTGATCTTGTATGTAATGGTGGCATTTCATGATGGCATTGTAGTTTTTGGGTTATACAGAATTTTTTGTAGAGTTTTTCAGGGGGTTGTGGACCACAATGATGCCTGGTGGCTCAAATAATCTGGTGTGCTCTTATACATTTCTTATTTATGGAAGTGTTGTTATGGTGATGCTTGGAATGTCTTTTAGTTCTGTGTTTGTTTTGTTTCCTAATGCGTTTTTGATGAATTGTTGGGAGTGGAGACTTGTTCTTACTGAATATGCTATGGAGGTAGTTGAATTCTGCTTTTATGAGTGCTGGTAAGCTGCAGTGTGTTTTTGCTCTATTGAGGAAGGTTTTTATGCAACTCGTCTTATATGTTGTGCATTGGTTGCTGTGAAAGTTTAAGATTCAGTCTGTGTGGGTGGGTTTTCGGTAAAGTTGAGTTTTCAGCCTGCCATCATTTAGTTTAATGATGAAGATGTCTAGAAATGAACATTTGTTCTCTTTCTACATCTGTATGGTGAATATGATCCCTGGGCATGTGGAATTCGGTGTCTGAAAAATGCTTTCTATTTGGCTTTCTTTTAGGATGGAAAATATATAATTGACATAACTTATTTGTGTTTGGGGTTAGATTTTAGGAAGGGCAAAGTTTTCTAGGTGTTGCATAACGGAGCTGGCACCATTTCCAACCACCAGTCAACTGATTCTTTCCCAGAAGCTTCTATTCAAATTCCACACAGACTATAAATGCTGCAAAGCAATTCCCACCTCTGAGGAAGCTTCACTGGAATCGGGCTGAAACATCTGCAAAAAACATGATCTCTACTTTGGTATTCATCTCCCTAAACCCAGAGAATCCCTACTAAAAGTATGTAGAACAAATCTGACTACTGTTATTCCAGGAAATCCTGGTTCTGTATGTTGAAGATCACCTCTTCACTTTCATAGGAATGCATGTTTTATATCACAATGCATATCCAAATGCACGAATTTGGAATTTATTATTTGTTACAGTTATATCCTGCCTTTCCTCTAATGTGTTCAAGAGAGTGTATGTAGTATTCTAAAACACTCTGGAAAATTATGGATTGCATCTTAGAGATCATACATATTGGGTTGTGTATACACATATTCATTGGCAACTGTGGCAGTCATGTAGTGAAAGAAAGTGGGATCGGTGGATGGGATCCCAACTTTCTTCACATATGGAATACATAAATAAGATTGCTGACAAGGGGAAGCAAGAGGACATCCATCCCATTCTATCAAAGGAAGCTGATCAAACTGGCAATTTGACTCTGTTGCATGTCCTTGAATATCTGAGATACCTGCTTTTATTCTGCTGAGTGGCTGGCCCAGTGCTGGACACATAGAATATTGATGGAGGGTTTCACCTGGCTTTTACTGTATGATTCCGAAATGTTGTTAGCTCAGTTTTGAGCCACATAAATAGCCATACCCTACCCAGCTTCTATGGTGCGGTGTCACTGAACCTAGAAAGGTTGAGAGTTATAAAGAAAGAGAACATTACCCCACATTTAGGATTGAATCACTTCGCTTATTGTAGCATGTATGTGAGATAAAAGCTTGACATTTCACATTGAAATGCTCACCATTCTTCTTTATTCATTGCTGCTAGAGATTGATGGCAGTTGCTTCCTTCTAGGTGACCTGTGTCCCTTCAGGTGGAACACGCTTGCAATTGCAATCTAGTTTGGAGGACTTTCCAACCCGTTGTATTGTTGGTTTTGTTTAAGAAATACTTATGCAACACTATTTGGAAAAAAGCAAAGGAATTAAGATCCTTTGCTTAATTGTTAATGGAAAAACAAGAAGGTCAGTATGATTCAAAGGCATATTTTTCAAAAATGCCATTGAACTAGAACAGACTGACTGACTATCAAGTGTTTGGTATGAAGAGTAAGTGAGTAAAGGCAACTGTATTCTCTCTTATGCCCATTAAATTTCAGCCCAAGGAGCTCTACATCATGTTCAACAGTAAATAAATATTAAAAGAGTAAAAGAGAATTTGCCCAGACATTTTATTAATATTATGTTACATCTTCAAATTTAAGCTTGTGTGCCAATTTATTGTAATCCCACAGCTCTGATATTTCATTCCCAAAGAAAACATTCTTTCTGAAAAGCAATCACACCCAAAACCAGGAATGGGAGCTTATATTTAGAAAGGCTTTAGACATCATAACTTGAATGACAGACTTGTTTCTGGCTGGCAAGCGGAAAAGCCTACATTTTTTCAGTATTAAATTTGTAAAGAGAGTCAATGCAGTTAAAGACAATTACTACCTAGAAAGATGTTCATTAAAAAAATGTTTTAATTGGAGTTACTTGCATCCCATGACATGAATTCAGACATAAAATTTCCTTTCATAAGAATAAAAATTAAAAAAATGACTGCAAATACAGCCCTGTAATATTAGGATATGTCATAATATTTTAGATCATTATACATGTTTTAAGAAGTACAACTTTTTTTAAGGCATATACTAATGTCTATTATACAATGTAAATGTGAAATATATTAGGAGAAGGCCATTTACAGGTAGACTTCTGTGGGGAAACATTTGCCATGGATTTTAGCTTACAAAGTCAAATAATACAATTTTCCTTTTTCAGCCCCCAGCGTTGCAGCAGTTCTTTATACTGTTCAAACTACTTTCATTGGCACAGTTACAGTGGTACTTCTACTTACGAACTTAATCCGTTCCGTGACTGATTGCAAGTCGAGTTGGTTGCAAGTCGAAGTAAATTTTCCCATAAGGTTCAATGTAATTACCGTTAATCTGTTCCGGCGTCCGCGGACCACGTGTCAGGGGCGGAAAAATGGCCGTGGACCACGTGGAACGGGCGGAAAATGGCCGTGGACCACGTGGAACGGGCGGAAAAATGGCCGCGGACCACGTGGAATGGGCCGAAAATGGCCGCAGACCACATGGAACGGGCGGAAAATGGCCACGGATCTGGTTCGTAAGTCGAGGCAAGTTCATAAGTCGAGGTAAATTTTTGGGGCTGGAGCTGGTCATATCTCGAAATTTTCATAAGTAGGGGCGTTCGTAAGTAGAGGTACCACTGTAAATGGTGCTCCCTTTAACAGAGGGATTCAAATGGCTGCTTAATAACATTGATTTTAGCCTATATTACTATAACCAAATCATGCTCAAGCAGCAATGTTCATAGGGGGAGCACGGGAGTGGGTCAGATAACATAAACAGCGTTGCAGCATTGCAACACCAGCATGGTCACATGCATGCTGCTGAGCTCAAGAACCAAATAGAGATTTTAATTAAAAGATAGGTGTTAATTTTCTATAGGCATAAAACTTTTCATACTTGAACTGTGGAAAAATACAGTATCAACGAGGGTGATTTCTACATAAATATAAAATGGGTGTGTCATTAGATAATTACATAATAGTAAATATCTCATCAAATAATTACAGGGCATAATAATCAAATTAGCAATTAGGGGAAGTAAGTGAAAGATGTCTCATATCTGAAATCATGATTTCCAGGAATATTTGGGGAAAGTATTACAGTTTCAATATGCACATTTTTGAATATTTTGCAATGTTTCAAGTTGCTTTGGGCAGATCCAAAAAAGATAGAATAACAAATTAAAGCTATGGTTCCATTGTCATGTTTTTCAATGTAGGAAAAAATAGCTGAAGGTAAAGCTTTCTGCAATAGAAAAACCAAGGGTGGATACTAGATAAAGTTGCTAGATGTATTAGAAATTGCTCTTGTATTTACATCTTATTTAGTATTTTTGGGATGGTCAACGTGTGTTAAATTGGGGAGGAAATTAAACGCTGGGAGTAGACATGGAAACCCATATCCTTACTTTTCTATAGAATTCTCTACCAAAACTAATGGTGTACATAAAAGGTAAAGAGGATGCATTACTATAAACTGGTGGGGAAAAATTCCCTGTGTTTAACAACTATATTTACATTAGAGTGTATTCTCTATATTGGAGCTACTTTTAGTTTACATATGGTACATAACTAAAACATGGAGGTCAGGTTCCAAAGAACCATGTTGTTACTTTTTCATGCCAAACATCGTTATGAGCTTTTGCTCTCAAACAGCAGGATTTTGTTAGAGTGAAATTAATTTAGAAACTGATGGAAAATCATCTGTAGTCTTTTATTTGAATGTTTTTTATTTTCACAATTGTGTATCAATAGAGAGAGTGAGTTGCAATAAGGCATTGTGATTTGCTATTGAAAAATGAATAGGTTCAAATTTCTACCACTTTCCTGTCAATTCTATGTCTAAAATAGCTTTTTGATTCTGACCAATGAGGTCTGTACTTTCTATATTTTAATAGCTCAGCATTTGCGGTTTAAACATTTAAAGATCTTATTTATTTATTTTGGGGAGAAGAATATTTTGGTATTCAAATTTCCTTTTAAAAGATATATAGCACCTTTATCTCTGCATAATCAAGGAAGGATGAGTTGTTGCTTGCTATATTTATGTATTTTTTTTTCAGTCCAGATTTAATGTGGAATAGAAAGCTGGTCAAGAACAATATAATGTGTTTGCATAATTTAAGACATCTGAAAGAGCTAACAGATTCATGAATAGGGTAGTTTCTATGGATAGGAAGACTTTGTAGTCAGACACTTGATCATAAGATTGTAATGACTGAAATGGAAATTTAGATGAAGCACCACGTCCATTCACAAATACTTTCACAATACATGATACGCTGCTTAAATCTGATAACATCCTGTACATTTCTACTGTTACAGCAAAATATTGTCACTCTTAAGGACTGCTATATTGATTGCTTGTAATTCACACAAGGTCTTATTCAGACATACAGAATTAATATTTGCCATGTTTTTCTGATGGCACTTTTTTGTCTAGTTGCTTGTGCTGCCTAACTGCTTTAAGATGAAACTAAATTATGCCTGATTTATGGAATTATTATTTGGAACAGCTTCTATGCAACTGCTTTAAAATATGGTAAAGAATTCCAGAACTTAACAGTTCATATAAATCACTGATCACAGTTGCTTTTCCTTACCATGATGTTAGTAAGTACAAAGAAGTGATATGATGGTCCAATATTGCTCAACAGCAAATATATACAAAAGACTCTGTCAGTGATTCCTCCATTATGTACACTATCATGTTTCCAAAAAAAAATAATAATAATCAGAGTTTTCTTACATTGGCAGTGCCCCTATAATTCGGTTTATAACTAAATAGCATTAGGAGATTCTGTTTCAGGCAAGAATCATTTTTCTCTGATTTTTGATTTGCTGTCTATAAATAATAAAAACATTATTTAGCAGCAAATCTAAAAAATGGGGGGGGGAGTTTTGCAAGAGCATATAGCTGCCAGTGATCTTTACTAATTAGAATATTGTATAGTGCTGTATTTTGTTACCCTTCTTCGAGTTGTACCAGGGGAAGCAGATCCAATTGCCTGACTAAGAAGATTATCAGAAGCCAGCAGTGGGTTAGGACCACTACTTAGAGTCCCAGTGCCACCACTCACTCCTGTTCCAGACAAAACTCTTTCTGTTACAACCACATTGCGTGCATTTGATATGTCAGAAGGGACGCTTATATTGCCATGCAAGCTAGCAGCTGGTCGAATCACTCTTTCGGTCACAACTACATTTGACCCTTCTGCCAGATTGGGAATGCTCAAAGAAGCAGGTAACCTTGAATTAGGAGCGATTACCCTTTCTGTGACCACAACATTTGACCCATCTGGTAGCTCGGGAATATCTATCATGCCATGCATATCAGTGACTGTGGCAGGAGCAAGCACTCTTTCTCTGACCACAACATTTGATCCACCCAGAGGATCAACACTGATTGTGGGGGGTTTCATTGTTGACCCTGAAGTGTATGTTTCTGTCACCACTACGTTACCATGGAGCATAGGATCAGGTATTGGCCTTGGAGGCTGTATATTGGAAGTAGTTGTGTAGGTATTTTCTGTAACAACTGTTGTACCACCAACAGCAGTAGGTTGAGGCATAGATGAAGATGTGTTAACAACAATCGTGGTTCCAGGTGGTGGCAGATTTACCTCAATATCAGGATTGGGCAGAGGCATGTTGGCATCTGGGAAGGGCTCAATCTCTATTCCCAAGCAGATCTCTGCCAAGGTCTTAAACTTAGGACCCAGTGTATCCAGATAGGAATCATCCAGATCATCCCCAATAAAACTGCAACAGCCAATGGAACCAACAGGAGTGCCTATACCCTCGTGATCATATATTAGGAGACAGTCATTTGCAGGTCTGCCTTCATCTTCATCAGCATAGGCAAATGCTTTCTAAAAATGAATAAACAAGACAGAATTAGCATTCTTGTTTATCATTAACATGAGAGGGATTATCAAAACATTATCTAAGAAAATAACTACGTAAAAGCAGGGTGATTATCTTGGATATCAGTTATAAAACTGGAAGGGCCACTTAGATTTATTGAGACACCTTCCATCTGCCAAGACAAGCATAATCCCCCCCCACATTTTGTGTCACAAAGCACAATATTTTCATCTTGTACATAGTTCCCTTAGGAATGGCTGCTCCTTCCAAAAAGGGTTGTGTAGCTGCTGTGTCCTTTATGGGATCCCACCTCTGCCCTCTGCAGCTGCTCAGGGATCCTTGGAAAAAGCAGGGCTGCTTTAAGGAGGTGCAGACAGGTTTTATGTTGGCATACCCTGAAGCAGCTGCTTCAAACTGAATCCAAAGTGCTGCACAGCCCCATTTGATAAATTGATAATTTGCCCTTTCTTTGATACTGAATAGAGGCACTTCCAATTTTGCACCAAGGAAAGTCAAATACTGCAAATTGTGGACACTATGCATCACCACCATTATTTTGCATAACACAGTTTAGGCTTGTCATACATCTGAACAGAACCCTAAAGAAATATTTGTAATAGTTACTTATCACCATTCTCCATATTTTGATAGGTACTGTATAAAGATTACCATCTTTTATGTGTGTGTGTGTGTGTGTGTGTTTTAAAGAAACAAATGCAAAAAATAAAGCAAAACCTCAGCAGTCTTAACCTAGTCCCAGTCTAGACTGTTAGTGTGGTTATAAATTCACATGATCACTGAAACTCAAGTTTAGTTGCACCAAAGGAGGGAGGAGGAAAACTTTCCTCATTATGTACAATCGGGGCATGATGGCTTTTTAACCATAGGTTGTTTAAACAAACTATGACAAAATTCTGTTTTGCTATTAAACTTTGTTAATTAACTGGGGAAGAGTATGGAAAAAAGTGGGTGTCCTCAAGTGAAATGAAAGTACTACTTCATATTTGCCAAAGTTAGCAATTAAACAAGGAATCCTATTACCAGTAGGATGCAGAAATACAAGTATGTAGAATCAAAACTTAATTTAGATTCCCTAATTCATAATCTAAACTTCAACTGAATGAATTACATGTTTTGCTTCCAAAATACTATAAGAATGTAATACAGTAGTCCTCACTTAACAACTGTTCGTGTAATGACAATTCAAAGTTATGATGGCCTTGGAAAAAATGGTTTACGATCTGTACTCACAGTTACAACCATTGCAAACCGTTGCACCACCCTCTGCAGTCACATGATTGCGATTTGCAAGTTTTTTTATAATGTAATTAAGTGGATCAGGTGATTGTTAAGCAAATTCCGGCAAAAAATGTCCATTGGGGAAGTTGGATTTGCTTAATGACCATGTGATTTGCTTAACAACCACAATGATTTGCTTAACAACTGTCGTAAAAATGATCATAAAATCAGTCCAGTCACATAGTGACTCACTTAATGACTGCCCCACTTAACGACCAATTTTCAGGTCCCTACTGTGGTTGTTAAGGGAGGACTACCTGTAGTAGTATTAGATTCTGCCCTGTTTGCTGTTACTAACTGGTGCAAAAACTAGGGCTTTGGCAAAAGGCTTTTCCTCAATTTATTAATATATGAGGATGATGAGGATGATGCCTGGGGAAAGGTCCTTGGTCAATGTGAGGACTTACAGAAAATAAGGAAATGGTTTACCTCAGAGAAGTAGCTGTCTAGGAAAGCCATATTCACACCACTTTCTCGGTATTCTTTTATTCCTCCAAATGTCTCCTTCCGTCCTGTTGTCCCATAGCCTGTAGTTGTCCCATAACCAGCTGTAGCTCCATAGCCTTTTATTGCTCCAAGTCCTGTTGTTTCTTCAACTCCTGAACTCACCATTCCTCCATCACCATATTTAGTTGTGTAGATTTCTGATGATGATGATGATTTATTTATTTAATTTATTCAAAACAAAAGGACAAAAAGGGGTTCTACAATCACCCTGCCCCCAAGGCCTGGGAGAATAACTAGCTCTTCAAAGGTTTCCTGAAGAATATAAGGGTGGGAGCCACACAACTCTCTCGGGGGAGATCATTCCAGAGGGCAGGAATTGAAACAGAGTAGGCACAATTCCTGGGTCCTGCAAGATGATATTGTTTAATTGAGGGGACCCAGAGTACACCCACTCTGCTGGACCCAATCAGATGGGAAGAGATGACTGGATAGAGGCAATTTCTCAGGTAGCCAGGCCCTATGCCTCAAAGGGTTGTAAAGGTGATAACCAGCACCTTGAATTGTACCCCAAAGCCTATTAGTAACCAGTGCAGCTTGCAAAGCCGCAAAGTGATGTGCACATAACATGATACCCCTATTATTGCCTGTGCTGCCACATTCTGGACTGGCTGTAGCTTCTGGGTGGTCTAGCTCCAAATGGAGTGCATTACAGTAATCAAATTGTGAGGTGACTAGGACATGAGTGATTGTCTGAAGAGATTCCCAACCCAGGAAAGGGTGCAATTGGCACACTACATGTACCTGTGTAAAGGCCCTCTTGACCACACTTTCCACCTCCTCCTTGAGCAGGAGCTGAGAGTCCAAGAGGACCCCTAAATTGCATACATCTCAGATGGGGAAGTGCAGCCCCATGGAGAGTCAGCAATGGAGAGTCAGCAATGGGATCCAAATAGACACAGCCACTCAGTCTTGTCAGGATTGAGCCTGTGTCTGTTCCTCCCCATTCAGACCCACATCATTTCCAGTCACTGGGTCACTCACTCAGACAACCAGGTTATATAACTGGGCATCATCTGCATATCAGTGATACCTGACTGCAGACTGGCAGATGACCCAGCATTTTCATGTGAACAGAAGGGGAGAAAGTGTGAAGCCATATGGCACCCAAAAAGTAAGGGGCTGCGGGCAAGATCTCTCCCTACCTGTCAATACCAATTGGAATCAGCCACAGAGAAAGGAGGAGAACCATCATAAAACAGTGATAATGATAATAATTATAGTGTTGGTGATGATGTTGATGATACATGATGGATTCAAAGAACAGTAGTGATCAATTGTCTAATGAATTAATCAATGCAAAGATGAATGTAAAACAGTGAAGGCCCAATTTCCATGGAGATGCTGTGAATATTACAATCTAAGTGGTATAACAGGCAACACATACAGTACTCTGCTGCTATGTAGATGATCTTTGTATAACAATTTTTGTAGCTATGTGAAATTCCCATGGGTCCACACAGAGATTCTATTTCCATAAATGATAAGAATTAACATGTAGAAGGGTGAGGACAAATTTACTCCTCCACTTTACTGTCATTTCTATCCCCATCAATTACCATAATTTGTCAGTTAAAATTTACTTTGTTTACCTGAAGAGTCTGCAAACTCCCCTTTACTTGCAGCAGTTACTGGTGAACAGATATTTGAAACATCCTGGAAAGAAAGCCCAAGTTAACTTATTAATATATACTTTTTAATAAGAAACATAAATTTAAGATAGATATTATTTTGCTCTGATTAGGAGAACTGCAAATGTAATGGAAAGTAATAGTCTTTGTTAGTGAGATTGGTACAAACAAGACCTTAGATTTGCATGCATATATGTCTTAGTTTGATTATAGAATCTGTCTGCCTGTGTGCAGTACTGCCAATGGATCAGTTCAGTTTGGTGTCAGCACATAAGTGATCTTGGCTTGGCAGCTATCAGGATTTGGACCTGATTAGTACTTGGATGGGAGACCACTAGGGCAAAACCATCCTGGAATAAGGCAACAGCAAACCACTACTGTAAAGTTGTCAAAAAACCCTGCATGTTAGGTTCACAGAGTCACCATGTGTGGGGCTTGATTTGATGTAGAGTAAGGAAGATAACATTGACAGAGATATGCAGGATCTGTTCCCTAAGACAAAAGGGACTAAAACATTTTTAAAGTCCAGAACAAAATAACATTTGGAAGCAAGTTAGTCAGATGCTTCCCTAATTCACTGAACTATAAGGAGGAGGAGAAGGTACAGCACAACCAGACTTGCAAGATTCTGTTATTATACTGATCTCAGTAAAAGTAGCGTTAGCCTTCTTGGGATTGATTTCCTGGTCTGGTCTACCTAGTGCAGCTGACACTTGAGGACAACTTTTTCTTTGGCTGGGATAGCAGGGTACCTGCTGAGGTCCATATCCAAATAGTGGGTCCATCACTAATTATCCCTTCTGGTCCTCCTCCTTGCTGATTCTGCCTATTCCCCTGTCTTTTTCTGAGTGTATGTCAGTGATAAAGCAATGGGAAGGAAAGGCAGCCTCCCCTCTTCTTTCTTAACAGGGTGCAGATTGGCCTCCTAGGTCATGAAAAAAAATGAAAGAGTACCACTGATGGGTAGTGGCAAAGAGGTTCCCTGGTCTAGGAAGGGGTAAAGATTTCCTGTAGTCAACTACTAGCCCTTGGTCTTGGTGGTTGGGGTTTGTGGGGACTTGGCCTAATGCATTTGGAGGGCACCAGTTGGTAGACACTGAAATAGTATGTATCTGCATGGAGACACATGGGAATATGCTTGTGTCTATGTGTATTTCAGTGATGAACTAACCCGATCTTCAGGCTGGGCTCCTTCAATTCCCCAGGAGTGGATGGCTCCTTCTGTGCATTCAGGCACAGGCTCAAATCCAGCTCCCACTCCACCAGCATGTCTGGATCCAAGATAACCACAACAATCACTCTGTGACATCAGAATTGGTACCACTGGAAACCAAACAAAAGAAAAAGTAACATACTTTTCATCAGTAGACTGAATATTTGACCTTTATATAAATGGAAACACACAATAACCTGGGACCAGTCTATTTCTAGTCTACTATTTCTACTGAAGCCCTATAATCATTTTGGGAGGCTCTTGCTCCAGGTACCCTTACAGGTTGAGCTGCGCTGAGTAGATGTTTCGGCACAGTTTTCTCAGCTGTGTTCCCCCAACTTTGGAATGCTTTTCTTGGAGAGGCACACCTGGCACCGACATTGCTGCTTTTTGATGCTAGGCATGTACTTTTTAAATTTTAATTCTCATAGTACAGTGTTTTAGTCATTTTATATCTGTTGTCTAAAGCTTTTGAAGTTCTTTTTATTGATCATTTTAATTATTTGATTTGCTGCTTTTTGGGTTATTGCTCTTGGGAAATTTTGGGTTGCTCTTGGGAAATTTTTGCTTTGAAAGTCACAATCACATTCTTAAATAAATGAACAAACATTTTTCAGGATAATAATGTTAAGACTTGAAGACCTTTGAAATGAAATATTATCAGCATGTTCATTTCCATTCAACAGATGATGCATCTCAAGGTTCCAAAGATGGACGTCATGAGCAGAACACTTTTTAACTGAGAGTTTTTTTCTTTTTGCATGGAGAAGTTGAGACAAGGTTCATAGCAACATTCTAGTGTTGTCAGCCTATCCTACTAGTCACCCCCTAAGGCAAAGTTTTAGGCATGTAAACAGAAATGTTTTCAATAATTCCTCCCTAATTAATGGGAATCAAAAGGCATATTTTATAGAACCATTAGATGTTGCCACAAAATTTTGAATAGAAGAGACCAAAGGTCTTATTATATGTGAAACACAATAATTTTTTTAAAAATCAGGAATAAATCTGTCCTTCTAGAATACTTACACACAAATATTAATCCTCCAAGAAACATCAGGGCAATGGCAGCAGCACTAAGAGAAGTTTCTCCACCGGTTTCCCTTGTTCCTCCTAGGTCAATAGTATGTCCAGCAATGCCACCATGCAGGTTATCAGTATCACCTGTACCACCATCACCTCCAGTACCAGTGTCAGTACCACCTCCAAATTCACCACCACCACCACTTGTACCTCC